>NC_052164.1:65938347-66648606 GCF_902713615.1 Scyliorhinus canicula | reverse complement strand
CCTCTCCATCTATCTCTCTCCAGGAACACCCTTCTAGTCCAAGGCACCTACCTGCCCATATGAACTCTGAGATCATTTTATTGACCCTACTGAAAAAAGACTTGGGCACAAAGATCAGGAGGTTCTGGAATACGAACAGAAACTTTGGCAACTCCGTCACGTTTACCGCCTGGACCCTTCCAGCTAACAAATGCAGCAAAACATCCCACCTCTTAAAATCTTCCTTCATTCCCTCCACCAAATTGGCCAGATTCAACTTGTGCAGCTGGGCCCAACTATGCGTCACTTGTATTCCCAGCTATCGTAAGCTCGCCCCAACAAACCGGAATGGCAGTTTCTCCAAGCACTTCCATTGCCCCCATATGTTGTTCGAAAATACCTTGCTCTTCCCCATGTTGAGCTTATCCCCTGAAAACAAACTAAACTCGCCCAGTATCCCCATAATCCTGTCAAAGCTCTCCACAGGGCTGGAAATATACAGCAGGGAGACTCGGTGCTCCACCGCCATTGCCAACGGCTCAATTGTTAAAGCAAAGTGCAACCAGGAGACACCCATGTCCCGTCCCCCAGTGCAACTCAAAGTACTCCGAACTAACGTTATTTGTACAGTCACTAGCCTTGGAGGCCTTGTACAGCAACATAATCCAATCCACAAATCCCTGGCCAAACCAGCCTCACAGCACCAGGATCCCAGGTTCAATTCCGGCCTCGGGTGACTGTCTGTGTGGAGTTTGCACTTTCTCCCTGTGTCTGCCTGGGTTTCCTCCAGGTGCCTTCCTCCCACAGTCCAAAGATGTGCAGGTTAGGTAGATTGGCCATGCTAAATTGCCCCTTAGTGTCCAAAAGGTTGGGTCGGGTACTGGGTTACAGGGATAAGGTGGAAGTGTGGGTTTGGGTAGGGTGCTCTTTCCAAGGGCTGGTGCAGACTCGATGGGCCGAATGGCCTTCTTCTGCACTGTAAATTCTATGATTCTATAACTCAAACTGGCCCAACTCCTCAAACCAATACGCCCATTCAATCCGGTCAAATGCTTTCTCCGCATCCATTGACACTACTACCTCTGTTTCCTGGCCTCCCGGGGCATCATAATCACATTTAATAATCTTCTAATAGTAGTCGACTGCCGCCCTTTCACAAACCCCATTTGGTCCTCCCCTTTTACCCCGGCACACAGTCGTCTGTACGCATTTTTGTGTCTACATTTAATAACGATCCACATTGCTTCAGGATAGAAGCCTGAGGCAGCGTGGGCAGGAGCTATCCCTTACCAACCTATTCATTGGGGCTGCACGGTGGCACAATGTTTGCACTGCAGCCTCACAGCGCCAGGGACCCGGGTTCAATTCTGACCTCGGGTGACTGTAGAGGTTACGCATTCTCTCCGTGTCTGCGTGGGTTTCCTCCGGGTGCTCCGGTTACCTCCCACAGCCCAAAGATGTGCAGGTTAGGTGGATTGGCCATGCTAAATTGCCCCTAAGTGTCCAAGGTTAGGTGGGGTTACAGGGATAGGGTGGGATTGGGTCTGTGTAGGGTGATATTTCAAATGGTAGGTGCAGACTCGATGGGCTGAATGGCCTCCTTCTGCACTATAGGGATTCTTATAACAGCGCAGTTGCCCCACTGCCTTCTCTGTTGACACAATCACAAACTCCATTTGGAGTTTCTTCCTTTCTTTTAACTTTGCCTTCTCAGGGGCCACTGAGTCCCGCCGATCCACCACCAAAATAGCCTCACCAATCTCTGTCTGTCCAACAGCTCCAGCTTCCCCCTATGCACCCAGATTGAAATTAACTCCGTGTTCAATACCTCCCACGGAGGCAGAGGCTTTGCCTGTCTTATTGAGCTCCTCATAGTTTTGAATAGCCGCCCCTATCTTTTTGATGTTTGGTTAACAACCCGACATCTAAACAGCACTGCTGCCAAAGGGAGACCCCCCTTTCCACCCGCAAGTCCACCCCGATCACTGAATATTCCAACCCAATCACCTCTGCCAACAACCGTTTGTCCAGGACGAAGAAATCAATCCGGGAATACACTTGGTGGACATGCGAACAAAATGGGAATTCGTTCTCTGTCAGCCTCCCAAACCTCCATGGGATCACCCCTCCCATCCGCTCCATTTGCCCCAACATTTTCTTACCCATTGCCGACACCTTCAGGGACCTAGGATACGACCGATCCAATCCAAGGCCTAACACTAGTGGCCAATCTTCTGGCCTCATTACACTCGTACTCAAGTGTAATGAGGCCAGTGAATAGAGGGAGAGACCAAAAACGAGATCCGCGCCGGCCGGCAAGCAGTTTGCGATGCAACCGGCCCGCTCCCGCCGGCGAAATTAGGATCTCGGCAGAGCGTGGAGAGCAACCAATTATCACCACTTTAGCCCCATATTCATACAATCAACGAGAGCCACTCCATATCCAACGGCCTCGCATCATTCATTGGCCTCCCCAACAAGTGCTCACGCTGGCACCGCTGGCACCAGTGCCCGGCAGGGGGTGGGGGACCACAGGGGTGGGCTGCCATGGGAGGCTGGGGGGGAGAATTGCTGGGGGAGGGCAACCAGGGGGGGTAATCGCTCGAGGCACCACCATGCCACCCTGGATCCCAACCCCATTCTGGGGCAACACATGTCCCTGCCTGTCTGTCCCACAGATCACCCATAACCCCTACTGACCGCTGAGGACTCTGGCTGCGCCGCTGAAGGCTATCATTAATAGGGAATTGGTAATCATGAGTAAGTTGACACATGCCAAGTGGATTCCAGTGGGTGGGCGGGCCCTGTAGCACGTGGGAGTCATTGCCTAGCATTTGAATCACATCTTGATGCTTGGACATTGTGCCTGAACACTGCAGGAGGCAACACCACACATGCAGCAGCCAACATCCGAACACCCAGGGGATGGGACACAGCTCCGGGGGCATGCCCATGGCCGAATGCTGGGTGAGCGCCACGAGGTGGGGAGTGGAGGAAGGGGGGGTGTTGCCTGGAGAGATGGGCAAAGGGTCCAGGGGTCAGCCCGCAATGCGGAAGAAAGTGGCAGAGGCATCATAATGGTTGTGCAAAAAGCTGTTTAATGTGCTGTACAATACCCCATTTCTGATAGTGCGGCCTCCCAACCCCTCCAGCCCCCAGCCCCTGTCTGGGGTTGGTTAAGTGAGTACAGTTTAAGTGCTGCTCGACCTTGTTAGCGGGGGGGGGGGAGCGAGCCCAGTCCTGGCGAATGGGCCAGTGAAGCGTTATTTGTGGCAAGAAGCCCGTGAGGCCTCCTTAAGTGGACCAATTAACATTGAATTGTGTTGCTGGTTTTGCTGGATTGAGCGCTGGAAAACGCGCACCAATTCCCGCTCACTATAACACTCGGCATATTTCCAGAGAATCGTGCCGTGTATTAAAATCCACCACCCCTTCCCATCATCTGCCGTAAGTGTCAAAGTTCGGAACTGTAGCCAGTACCCTCTTCATCAATTCTACAGCATCCCAGTTCACCAGCACTATGGGCGCCACCTCCAGCCTCCCACTTACCATCACAATCCTGTCCCCAGGGTCTGTAACTATATTCCCCACCGAAAAAACCACCCTTTTACTAACCAGCACATCTACCCGTCTCGCCTTCATATCCAGCCCCGAATAGAATGCCTGTCCCATCCAACCTTTCCTCAACCTCATCTTACCCACTACCTTCAAATGGATCCCTTGAAAGAACACTGGGCGGGAATCTCTCAGCCTGGGGCCGGGCCGGAGAATCGCCGCGACCGCAGAGTGGAGAATCGGCGCCATTTGGATCACTCTACAGGGCCCTCCCGGCGATTCTCCGCCCAGGATGGGCCGAACAGCCGTACTGAGAAACCCGAGTCCTGCCGGCGCCATTCTAACCTGGTCTTACCCGGCAGAACCTCGGGGTGGAAGGGTCCGGGAGCGGCCTGTGGGGGGGGAGGGTGTTTCCGACCCCTGGGGGGGGGGCCTCCATTGTGGCCTGGCCCGCGTTCGGGGCCCACCAATAGTAGGCCGGCCTCTCGGGATGGGGGCCTTCTTTGTTCCATGCCGGCCCCTGTATCCCTACGCCATGTTGCGTCGGGGCCGGAGCGGAGAAGGGAGACACTGCGCATGCGCAGAAATCGCGCTGGTGCCACTGCGCATGCGCGGATCCCGCGGCGTCCATCTGATGCCGGGATCGGCAGCCGGAGTGGCATGTGTCGCTCCAGTGCCGTGCTGGCTCCCTGTAGGGGCCAGAGTTGTTGATCCTGAGGCCATGTTGACACCGTAGGGAAACGCGACGGCGTTTACGACGGCATCAACACTTAGCCTCAGGATCAGAGAATCCCGCCATCAATGTCTGCCTACAAACTCTTCAAATAAGCAAAGACACACAACCTCTTAATTGGCCCATTTAACCCCCTAACGTTCCAAGAGATTAATTGGGTTGGGTGGCTCCAGGTCCCCCCACCTCCGATCAGCCATACCCCCTCTTTATTTGGCTCCTCCAGGTCCACCCCTTGCTCACCTCCTGGACCTGCCCAAGATTTGCGCATCCCATTCCACCTTAACCAACTGTGCCACATCAACTCCATCCATGTTAGCAGCCCATCCCTACCCCCCCACCCCACCCCTTCCCCAACCCAAGCACCAGACAACCTGCCCTCCAAAACCACCCTCCCCCCACCTGCAAACAAAGAAAACCATCCCAACCCAAACCCCCCCTCTTCCCCCTCCCCTTCTCCCTTCACAACTCTAACCTCCACTTTGGTTCTGTTAACTAACCTACTTGCTAGCAGGGTGACCCCCCACTTGAGACAACCATTTCTTCCATCCCAAAGTGCCCCTCTGCCCCTTCTGTCCAACTCGGCCTTTATGCCCACCCAAATTCCTCCTCTGCCACTCTCCCCCCACCCCCTTTCTCATTACCCACCAAACATCCCACATTTGAATACATATCTAACACAACTTCACCGCTGGGAGGGTAAAACGAAAAAGAACATATACTATTTTAACACATATAACTAATTGAACATAGTAGGCAAAACAACAATATCAAACATTATAACCCGGCATAAATGTAAACAGTTCCCTTCCCTCCCTGAGCCCAACACCTCCAGTCCATCCGTTTCACAGATGAACCCACACAAATCTCACAAGTCCCCCAGTCCTTTTTCCCTCAAAAACCTCAAAAACGTTTAACACAAGACCCTGCTCCCATGCCCACATGTCTGTCCTTGGCCTGCTGCAATGTTCCAGTGAAGCTCAATGCAAACTGGAGGAACAACATCTCATCTTCCGGTTAGGCATACTACAATCTTCCGGCCTGAACATCAAATTCAACAACTTTAGATGATTAACGCGACCCCACCTCAACCCATTTGTTTTCATCCCATTTCATTTTAACTGTCTTTTACCATTCCTTTCTTTCTTTATATATATTTATCCCCCTATCTTATCCACCTTTCCTTACCCTTTCTCCCCTTTGCTTCCCCCTTCCCCTCCCCCCACATCTACATCTGTCAGAGTTTACCCTCTGATGTTAGTTTCCCTGCTGTTTGGCCTTTCACACCTGTTGTTATCTCTGGGGACTGCCATTAACACTCTTTCCCCTTGGTTTCTGTGGCTATTTGCACCCGATTTCCCTGGGTTTGTGTGGCTCTGACTCGTCTTTCATTCTCACTCCACAGTATAAATATTTCCCACTTTCTCTGTCTTTTAGCTTTGACAAAGGATCATCTGGACTCGAAACGTCAGCTCTTTTCTCTCCCTACAGATGCTGCCGGACCTGCTGAGATTTTCCAGCATTTTCTCTTTGCACTCAAAAACCTATTTGTCTCCTCCGGCATATCAAAATAGTACTCTTGGCCCTCGTACGTGATTCACAAATGAGCAGGGTGACACCCCGAAATGCACTTTATTCCTGAATTGGGATGCTTTGACCCTATTGAACCCGGCCCGTTGTTTGGCCAATTCCACGCCCAAGTCCTGGTAAATGTGAACCGTGTGGACTTCCCAGGTGCACTTTCTCGTCTCCTTTGCCCACCACAGAATCTTTTCCTTATCCAGGTATCAGTGCAGCCACACAATGATCGTCCTCGACAACACTCCCATTTTCGGCTTCCTCCTCAGCAAACTATGCGCCCGATCCACCTCAGGAGGTTGGCTGAAGACCCCCTCCCCCACCAACTTCTTGAACATCCTCTCCACCTATTGTGTGACCTGCGTTCCCTCGATCCCTTCAGGCTGCCCCACGATCCTGAGGTTCTGCCTCCTCGAGCGATTCTCCAGGTCATCCACCTCCTCGCTTAATTTCTTCTGGCCGTCCGCCCTCAGTAGCATTTCTGCCTCCAACGAGGCAAGCCGATCTTCATGGTCAGCCACCGATTCCTCAGCTTCCTGAAGCGACGCATTCTGCGCCTTCAGCCTTTGCTCCACTCACTATGGCCGCACTAATCAATTTGGCCACCCTGAGCAGGTGTTCTGAGGCCTCCTTCCTCTGCTGCTGAAATTTATCCATCCGAAACTCCACCAATTGTTCCATTGACCAGTGTGCGGGCAACGACACCACAGAGTTAGAATATAGAACAAAGAAAATTATATAGCAGAGAACAGGCCCTTCGGCCCACGATGTTGTGCCGAACTTTTGTCCTAGATTAAGAACAAATTAATCTACACCCCATCATTCTACCGTAATCCATGTACCTATCCAATAGCCGCTTGAAGGTCCCTAATATTTCTGACTCAACTACTTCCACAGGCAGTGCATTCCATGCCCCCACTACTCTCTGGGTAAAGAACCTACCTCTGACATCCCCCCTATATCTTCCACCATTCAGCTTAAATTTATGTCCCCTTGTAATGGTTTGTTCCACCTGGGGAAAAAGTCTCTGACTGTTTACTCTATCTATTCCCCTGATCATCTTATAAACCACTTATCAAGTCACCCCTCATCCTTCTCCGTTCTAATGAGAAAAGGCCTAGCACCCTCAACCTTTCCTTGTAAGACCTACTCTCCATTCCAGGCAACATCCTGGTAAATCTCCTTTGCACCTTTTCCAAAGCTTCCACATCTTTCCTAAAATGAGGCGACCAGAACTGCACACAGTACTCCAAATGTGGCCTTACCAAGGTTTTGTGCAGCTGCATCATCACCTCACGGCTCTTAATTTCAATCCCACTGCTAATGAACGCTAGCACATTATAGGCGTTCTTCACAGCTCTATCCATTTGAGTGGTAACTTTCAAAGATCTATGAACATAGACCCCAAATTCTCTCTGCTCCTCCACATTGCCAAGAACCCTACCATTAACCCTGTATTCCGCATTCATATTTGTCCTTCCAAAATGGACAACCTTACACTTTTCAGGGTTAAACTCCATCTGTCACTTCTCAGCCCAGCTCTGCATCCTATCTATGTCTCTTTGCATCCGACAACAGCCCTCCTCACTATCCACAACTCCACCAATCTTCGTATTGTCTGCAACTTTACTGACCCACCCTTCAACTCCCCCATCCAAGTCATTAATGAAAATCCCAAACAGTAGAGAACCCAGAACTGATCCCTGCAGTACGCCGCTGGTAACTGGGCTCCAGGCTGAATATTTGCCATCCACCACCCTCTCTGACTTCTATCGGTTAGCCAGTTCGTTATCCAACTGGCCAAATTTCCCACTATCCCATGCCTCCTTACTTTCTGCATAAAGCTACCATGGGGAACCTTATCAAATACCTTACTAAAATCCATGTACACCACATCCACTGCTTTACGTTCATCCACGTGCTTGGTCACCTCCTCAAAGAATTCAAGAAGACTTGTGAGGCAAGACCTACCCCTCACAAATCCGTGTTGACTATCCCTAATCAAGCAGTGTCTTTCCAGATGCTCAGAAATCCTATCCCTCAGTACCCTTTCCATTACTTTGCCTACCACCGAAGTAAGACTAACTGGCCTGTAATTCCCAGGGTTATCCCTATTCCCTTTTTTGAACAGGGGCACGGCATTTGCCACTCTCCAATCCCCTGGTACCACCCCTGTTGATAGTGAGGATGCAAAGATCATTTCCAACAGCTCTGAAATTTCATCTCTTGCTTCCCATAGAATCCTTGGATACATCCCGTCAGGCCCGGGGGACTTGTCTATCCTCAAGTTTTTCAAAATGCCCAACACATCTTCCTTCTTAACAAGTATCTCTTCGAGCTTACCAGTCTGTTTCACACAGTCCTCTCCAATAATATGGCCCCTCTCATTTGTAAATACTGAAGAAAAGTACTCATTCAAGACCTTTCCTATCTCTTCTGACTCAATACACAATCTCCCACTACTATCCTTGATCGGAACCACCCTCGCTCTAGTCATTGTCATATTTCTCACATATGTGTAAAAAGCCTTGGGGTTTTCCTTGATTCTACCGCTAAAGATTTTTCATGCCCTCTCTTAGCTCTCCTAATCCCTTTCTTCAGTTCCCTCCTGGCTATCTTGTATCCCTCAAGTACCCTGTCTGAACCTTGTTTCCTCAGCCTTACATAAGTATCCTTCTTCCTCTTAACAAGACATTCAACCTCTCTTGTCAACCATGGTTCCCTCACTCGACCATCTCTTCCCTGTCTAACAGGGACATACATATCAAGGACACGTAGTATTTGTTCCTTGAACAAGTTCCACATTCCAATTGTGTCCTTCCCTGACAGCCTATGTTCCCAACTTATACACTTCAATTCTTTTTTTAAATAAATTTAGAATATCCAATTTATTTTTTCCAATTAAGGGGCAATTTAATGTGGCCAATCCACCTAGCCTGCACATCTTTGGGTTGTGGGGGCGAAACCCACGCAAACACGGGGAGAACGTGCAAACTCCATACGGAGGGTGACCCAGTGCCGGGATCGAACCTGGGACCTCAGCGTCATGAGGCAGCAGGGCTAACTCAATTGCGCCACCGTGCTGCCCTTACACTTCAGTTCTTGAGTGACAGCATCGTATTTACCCTTCCCCCAATTGTAAACCTTGCCCTGTTGCACGCACCTATCCCTCTCCATTACTAAAGTGAAAGTCACAGAATTGAGGTCACTATCTCCAAAATGCTCCCCCACTAACAAATCTATCACTTTCCCTGGTCCATTACCAAGTACCAAATCCAATATGGCCTCCCCTCTGGTCGGACAATCTACATACTGTGTTAGAAAAGCTTCCTGGACACACTGCACAAACACCACACCATCCTAACTATTTGATCTAAAGAGTTTCCACTCAATGTTTGGGAAGTTGAAGTCACCCATGACTACTACCTGTGACTTCTGCACCTTTCCAAAATCTGTTTTCCCAATCTGTTCCTCCATATCTGCTGTTATTAGGGGGGCCTATAGAAAACTCCCAACAAGGTGACTGCTCCTTTCCTATTTCTGACTTCAACCCATGCAACCTCAGTAGGCAGATCCTCCTCGAACTGCCTTTCTGCAGCTGTTACACTCTTTCTAATTAATAATTCAACCCCACCACCTCTTTTCCCACCCTCCCTAATCTTATTGAAACATTTATAAACAGGAACCTCCAACAACCATTTCTGCCCCTCTTCTATCCAAGTTTCCGTGATGGCCACCACATCGTAGTCCCAAGTACCGATCCATGCCTTAAGTTCACCCACCTTATTCCTGATGCTTCTTGTGTTGAAGTATAGACACTTCAACCCATCTCTGTGCCTGCAAGTACTCTCCTTTGTCAGTGTTACCTTCCCCACTGCCTCACTACACGCTTTGACATCCTGAATATCGGCTACCTTATTTGCTGGACAACAAGTCCGGCTCCCATTCCCCTGCCAAATTAGTTTAAACCCTCCCGAAGAGTACTAGAAAACCTCCCCCCCAGGATATTGGTGCCCCTCTTGTTCGGATGCAACCCGTTCTGCTTGTTCAAGTCCCACCTTCCCCAGAATGCGCTCCAGTTATCCAAATACCTGAAGCCCTCCCTCCTACACCATTCCTGCAGCCACGTGTTCAACTGCACTCTCTCCCTATTCCTAGCCTCGCTATCACGTGGCACCGGCAACAAACCAGAGATGACAACTCTGTCTGTCCTGGCTTTTAACTTCCAGCCTAACTCCCTAAACCCGTTTATTACATCCACACCCCTTTTCCTACCTACATCGTTTGTACCAATGTGGCTGCTCACCCTCCCCCTTAAGGATCCTGAAGACACGATCTGAGACATCCCTGGCCCTGGCACCCGGGAGGCAACTTACCTTCCGGGAGTCTCGCTCGCGACCACAGAATCTCCTATCTATTCCCCTAACCATTGAGTCTCCTATCACTATTGCTTTTCTATTCTCCCCCCTTCCCTTCTGAGCCCCAGAGCCAGACTCAGTGCCAGAGACCTGGCCTCTAGGGCATTTCCCTGGTAGGTCATCCCCCCCAACAGCATCCAAAACGGTATACTTGTTTTGAAGGGGAACGGCCACGAGGGATCCCTGCACTGTCTGCCCGTTCATTTTCTTTCCCCTGACTGTAAGCCAGCTACTCTTGTCCTGTACCTTAGGTATGGCTACCTCCCTGTAATTCTTGTCTATTACCCCCTCTGCCTCCGAATGATCCGAAGTTCATCCAGCTCCAGCTCCAGCTCCATTTCCCTAACACGGTGTCTGAGGAGCTGGAGTTGGGTACACTTCCCGCAGGTATAGTCAGCGGGGACACCGGTGGTATTCCTCACCACCCACATCCTACAGGAGGAGCATGCAACTGCCCCAGCCTCCATCCCCTTTTACCTTCCAGAATATAGCTGCACTGTGGACCAACTGGAACTCCGCCCTCCAACTCTGCTCCCAGTCAGCTGTACTCTCTGTAAACTCCCGGCTCCCTTCTCGCTCTTTGAGGAAATGTAGGAAATTAAATGAAAAGGAGCACCGTACTCCCTCCACACCTAACTCCCTCAGTCACCAAACTCTCACTATAGCACTCAAATGCACCCAAATTCAGCACTCCCTCAGTCACCAAACTCTCACTATAGCACTCAAATGCACCCAAATTCAGCACTCCCTCAGTCACCAAACTCTCACTATAGCACTCAAATGCACCCAAATTCAGCACTCCCTCAGTCACCAAATTCTCACTATAGCACTCAAATGCACCCAAATTCAGCACTCAGTGCAAACAAAGTCTGCACTGTAACTAGCTCAGATTTATACTGTGACTCTAGCCTCTGAAAACTGGCCTAATCCAATTAACTAATTAACAAGTTCCAGCTGCAAGTAGCTACAAGTAGAACCTTAGTTTAAAGCTGATTGAAAATTCACCTTCTTCTCAACCAAACAGCAACTTTTAAGTTAATTAACTAAATAAAAAAAGACTAGACTTTAGATAAAAATTAAAAATAAACTCTTAATATCCCTCAGTCACCAAACTCTCACTATAGCACTCAAATGCACCCAAATTCAGCACTCAGTGCAAACCAGTTCTCTGCCATTTTTCCCTCTGTCGCACTTTGAGATTCCTCCTGGTCTGACTGTTGTCCTTTATTTGTTGCACTCCTGGTTTGATAGGCCCTATGCATTCCTTACAGAAGAAGAATTCTTAGTTCTCTCTACTCCTACACTTTCCACCTGCGTATTACAGCACCACATTGGATCATGTGCTCAGGCCTCTAAAGTGGGATTTGAACCCACAATTGTCTGAGGTAAAAATGTTATTCACGGAGCCACTGCTGGCAACATTTTAAAAAAAAGTTTCGATAGAGGGAGAGAGACAGAGAGATCAGTTGAAGAAATGAAGTCAGCTTCCTTTTCAGCTCATTATTGTGCCTAATGGGGGTTTGCGCACTCCTCACGTTCCACTAACTCTCTGAGCTTTGAACCCTGGAGGGTGATCTGAGCGCTCAGGGGGAGGCTGAGTCAAGGACTGTAGATGACCAGTCAATCAGCAAACACAACAGGGAAGATGGAGCCGTTTTCATCTTTCGGTATTGTTGTCAGTGCTCCTGCTCACTGAATCACTGGCACAATACAGAAAGCCACCTTTTGGTCCATCGCATCGGTGCTGGCTTTTTGAATGGGTGTTCTACTTTTTCCAACAGCCTTGACAACGTTTCATGTTTGAGTGCTGACCCAGTTCCCCTCTGTGTGTGGGCTTTGCCGAGCTATACAGGCCTCTTGTGGAAATCTGGACAGACTTGCAAAAGCAAGCAATACGACTGGATAAAGATGGTGCTGCTCTTAATCACGGAAGGTGAGTGGAAATCAGTTTAGTGCAATGGTTGCCTGGATGTGCTCAGAGATCCCTGAATAAGGTGGACCCACTCTGTAGTTGGGCTGAGTGAAATTTAACTGTGAATAAATGGAAGAAAAAACTTGGATTAATATAGCCCTTTCCATTCCTTCAGCACATCCTAAAACATTTCACAAATCGAATGTAATGTTGACGCTTGTAGCAGCCATTGTGTACAGCGGGAGGCACTTGTGTTGTCACTGGACTAGTAATCCAGGCTACTGCCCTGGGGACGTGGGCTCAAGCCCCCCCAGGGCAGTTGATGGAATTTAAATTCAATTCATAAATCCGGAACTGGAAGCTCGTCTAGACCAGTCATTTTCAAACCCAGGGTCGTGACCCATGGGTGGGTCGCAGGTGGGTGTCGAGGAGGTTGCGGGGCCATGCGCCTTGCCGTTCCTGATTGTGAAAAGTTGTGTCCAATGGCACGACCGGTTTTTAACAATGCTGGCGCAACCGGCTTTCCGAATGCCGGCCGTTCCGAGCATGCATGCCACCTCAGCAGTGCGCAGGCCTGGAGCCCAGCGAGACAGAACGCCTCCTCCTGATATCAGCACGCTGACCCAGGAGCAGATGTTTTTTTTAAATCGCTGGAGTATTCCTGCCTGGAGGGATGGTGGCAGAGACCGGGCACGTACACTGGTGTCACTTGTTCTGATGCGATTGAGATGCTGCAGCTGCCGACAGTGCTGGTGTGAACTCCAGGGCCGCTGGTGAACAACCCATGAAGAATAAGCTGAAAACAGGAACAAAGCAGCATAAAGATGATTACTTGAAGTGTGGGTTATTAATTGTGCCACTGCAAATCAGGGTTCAAAGTTCATGTGTGTTATATTCATGGAAGCACTGACAAATTAAAATTTAAAACCCTCAAAACTTGAATGACATTTGAAGACTAAACATGGTGAGTTCGAGGACAAACATCTTTACTTTGTTCAACGGATGCAGTTGAATCGTCAGCTGAAATCATTATCAGAAATGTAACATTGAATAACAAAACAAGTGAGATGGTGAGGACTGAGCAGCCTCACATCTGGCATTAAGGGTAAAAGAAAATGGTGTGTTGCGAATTTCGGGCTGCGGGGGTTGTGAAGATCGGACGAAGGATGGCTGGTTGATAAAAATAGGGTTCGGGCAAAAAAGTTTGAAAAACACTGCTCTGACTTATCATCAATTGCCCTAAAACCCCATCTGGTTCACCACTGTCCCTTTAGGGAAGGAAATCTTCCATCCTCTCATGGCCTACACGTGGCTCTCGACCCACAACAATGTGGTTGCCCCTTAACTGCCCTCTCAAGGGTAATTAGGAATGGGCAATAAATGCTGTCCTTGCCCAATGATGTCCACATCCTGTAAAACAAATTTAAAAAAAATACTCTTTACAGAAGGAAATCGGCTGCCTTTATCTGGTCTGACTTACATGTGATTTTAGATCCACAGCAATTTGGCTGATTCTTAATGGCCCTCTGAAATGGCCCAGCAAGTTCATTGAATTCAAGGGTGATTAGGGATGGGCAAGAAATTCTGGCCTTTGCCAGCGATGCCCACATGTCATGAAAAAATAATTGAAATATTAGAAAGTGACCCTGGTGCATTAGAGTATCATTGGTTGGAGTAATTGGGATTGTTATGTGACAGAAAAGTATCAAATCTGTAAGACAGTTGTGACTCAGGCTTTATTGTACAGTGCAGAAACTTGGGCAACATTAAGGGGGAAACAAGAACTGAATACCATTGAGATGCAGGGATGGATGTGTGCGAAATGAGAAAGGACAAAGTCAGGAAGAAGCACCTCAGGGAATCAGTGAAGATTGTGGGAGCATCGAAGAAGGTAGCTGAGAAGAGATTGAAATGGTGTGGTCATCTGTCCACAGAGAGAATTAGAATTAGAACATTACAGCGCAGTACAGGCCCTTCGGCCCTCGATGTTGCGCCGACCTGTGAAACCAATCTAAAGCCCATCTACACTATTCCATTATCATCCATATGTTTATCCAATGACCATTTAAATGCCCTTAATGTTGGCGAGTCCACTACTGTTGTAGGCAGGGCATTCCACACCTCTACTACTCTCTGAGTAAAGAACCTACCTCTGACATCTGTCCTATATCTATCTCCCCTCAATTTAAAGCTATGTCCCCTCGTGCTAGACATCACCATCCGAGGAAAAAGGCTCTCACTGTCCACCCCATCTAATCCTCTGATCATCTTGTATGCCTCAATTATGTCACCTCTTAACCTTCTTCTCTCTAACGAAAACAGCCTCAAGTCCCTCAGCCTTTCCTCATAAGATCTTCCCTTCGTACCAGGCAACATCCTGGTAAATCTCCTCTGCACCCTTTCCAATGCTTCCACATCCTTCCTATAATGGAGAGAGGAAATTTGGAGGGATGCGGAATGGCGATGGTATTGCCAGGAAGAAGAGGAAGGCCAGAGAACTGATGGAAAAATGCAAAGGCAGGGTACTTAAATGCAGGGGAAATTGGAAGAGGAGTGGGTTAATAACAGGAGGAGATGGAGGAGGGTGATCAACCAGAATTGGGCCGATCCCAAATAAAATGGGAAATGCTGATAAAAAATATCTGAAGCTGAAGCAACTAACTCCAGAATGGAAACAATTCATGTCGAAATGCAGCAAGAACTGAGCAATATCCAGGCTTGGGCTGACAAGTGGCAAGTAACATTTGTGCCACACAAGTGCCAGGCATTGACCTTCTCCAATAAGAGAGAATGTAACCATGGCATTCGATGGCATTACCATCACTGAATTTGCCATTAGCAACATCCTGGAGGTTGCCATTGACCAGAAACTTAACTGGACTATCCATATAAATACTATGGCTACAAAAATAGGTCAGAGGTTAGGAACCCTGTGCTGTCTAACTCACCTCCTAACTCCCTAAAGCCTGTCCAACATCTACAAGGTATAAGTCAGGAGTGTGAATGAATATTGACCCTTGCTGGGGTGAGTGCATCTCAAACGTTAAACACCATCCAGGACAAAGCAACCTGCTTGATTGGCACCCCGTCCACTGACATTAATTCTCTCCACCACCGATGCACAGTATCAGCAGTGAGTGCCATTTACAAGATGCTCTGCAGGAACTCACCAAATCTACTTCGGCAGCATATTCAGAAAACCCACGAGCACTACCATCTAGCACAAAGACTGTAGACACATGGGAATACCATCGCCTGGACGTTCTCCTCCAAGTCACTCACCATCCTGACTGGAAATATATCGCTGTTCCTTCACTGTTAATGGGTGAAAATCCTGAAACTCCTTCCCTACACCAGATGGACAGCAGTGGTTCCTGAAGGCAGCTCAACGCACATTCTCAAGGGCCCTTCAAGATGGATAATAAGCGATAGCCTCGCTAGCGATGCTCACGTCCCATAAATTAAAAGAAAACTGATTGGTGTTGGAGGGGAGGGGCCGGGGAGGTTGTGGGGGATGGAGGGGGTGGGAAGTAAGGAAAATTCCTGTTAGTAGAGGGTTAAATTATGTCTGAAATTTCAACATTGAGAAAACGGAATGTGCAGACATTGTGAATGACCTTTGAAAGTTAATTAGAACGGGAGGTGACCTTGCAGAGAAATGACAGCTCATTACATTCAAATTCATTATTTGCATTTTAAGCAAAACCTTCGATCAAAGCTGCACCTGTCTGCAATTAAGCATCTTGCTATGACCTTGGATCCCTACACTATGGCTTCCAGATGCATGTTATCTCAGGAAGAATGCACTGACATTTCCACAGCTATCTCACCATGAAGAATATTGCCACATTGCTTTAACCCCTAAAGAGCATGTCAGCTGAATCTGACTGTCTTTATGTTCATTAGGTTACCGAAATGTGCTCTGGCCACGCCGTACACACTCTGGAATGTTTTACTTCCCTCCTGTGTTCTCCTGAAGCTTTGATATATCAGTTGGCATCAGTTGAGTAATCGGTTTGGTTAGAACTGGCATCTCCAGCATCATTCGTGGCTATAGGACGTCCCAGTGTGTCTTACAGCCAATAATGCATTTTTGAAATGCTGTCATTGTTGTAATTTCACCTGACTGATTCCCGTGATGACGGATTGTCGGATGACGAAAGATTGGGTTCACTGGGCCTGTATGCATTGGAGTTTAGAAGAATGAGAGGGGATCTGATTGAAATGCATAAATTCCTGACATGGGTGGACAGACTGGGTGCAGGGTCCTCTGAGTGTCGAGAACAAGGGGTCACAGTTTCAGGATAGGGTGGGTAGGCCATTTAGGACTGAGATGATGAGAAATGTCTTCACTCAGGGAGTGATGAACCCGTGGAATTCTCTACCACCTGAGGCTCCGGAGGGTGAATATATTTAAGAAGGAAATAGATAGATTTCTAGATACTAAAGGCGTTGAGGAGAGAGATCGGGAGTATGGCATTGAGATAGAGAATCGGCCTATTGAACGATAGAGGAGGCTTGAGGGGCTGAATAGCCTCCTCCTAATCCTATTTCAATGTGTTACGGCCACCAAAGGGACTCGCACCTTCATTGTATTAGATTCCCCTCCTACACCTTGGCTTCCCGGTGATTAGGGGGCGGAGCTTCCTCCCAGTTGGATGATTCCCCACAGGATATAAAGCTGGGAGCAGGTGGAGGAAGAAGACCCCGAGGGCAGTGCGAGTGTATTGTGTTGAGTAGTAGAATAAACTTCGTTGCATCCCTTCTCTCTGGCTACTTGTTGAGTCCTTACCTTTAGTCACAACACTATGGGCGCGATGTTGAAGCGAGCGGGAATTGCTGCGAGCTTCCCGGCACTTGGCCCAGCAAGGCCGGCAACGCTTTTCAACGTTAATTGGCCCACTTAATGAGGCCGCAAGGGCTTCTTGCCGCAAATGAAGGCTCGCCAGCTGAGTCACTGGCACCGAGCTCGCCAGCCCCCCGTTAACAAAGTCGAGCAGTACTTAAGCTGCATTTGCTCAGCCAACCCCAGCCAGCTCACAACAATGCCGCCCAGGAGACCAACCCCAAGATTCTGGGAGGCTGACCTAGGGAGGCTCCGAGACGCTATAAAGAGCGGGAGGGATGTCCTGTTCCCCCGAGGGCCCTGGAGGGTTAGCTATAGGGAAACCAGTGCTGCCTGGGATGAGGTGGCAGCAGCTGTGAGCGCCGGGCGTGTGATCAGGAGGGCTGGTCTCCAGTGACGAAAAAAGGTCACCCTGCCCGAGACCTTTTGCCCCCACGGGAGTATCCACCCCCCCAACTCTCCATATGACTTCCAACCCTCCCTCCACCTTGCCCCCTTCAACAACCCCCCCCCCCCCAACCCTCCCATCAAAGCCCCCTACCACTGAGTCTCCTCAGGAAATGTTCTCCCATAATTGCCGAGAGAGGGTCCAGACTGGCGAGGGGTGCCAGACCTAAGAATCCTCACCACCTACGAGGAGCAGGCCCTGGAGGTGACCGGCGTAGCTGAGGACAGGGTCATCACACACGCAGAGGCTCGCCGACGCAGCAGTGGTGAGGAACCACCGGGCTCCGCCCAGAGGACCTGTCAAACATGAGTTGTTATTGCCTTACTGATTGACCCATCCCTCCCACTGACCACATGTCCAATCTCCCGCACGTCCTCCAGCCGACGGCGTCAGCCATGTGACTCTCTCCCCAGCCTCCCAGGAGACCACCTCGGAGGAGAACTCCGAGGATGCCACACTAATAGTCGTGGCACAGCTGTCATCCCCACCCTCCACCAGTGCAGATACACACACCTCAGTGGGAAACGTTAGTGGACAGGCTTCGGGGGCGCAATCTGGTGAGCGCCATACTGCTGCTGATGTACATCAGCTGGAGGCAGAAACCCCCAAACGGGACAGCAGTCGGAGGTCTGTTGTATCCTTGGACCCAGCTGATTCCCAGCCTGATGCTGAACCTGTGGAACAGGGTTTACCCGGAGTTGATGGAGATGATAGGGATCAGCCGGGGCATTCACAGAGAGATGTCAGCATCACTCCTGCAGATTCATAGCTGATTGGAGGAGTCGGAGAGGCTACTGTGCAGGAGATGTCACCGGTAATTTAGTTTAGACGGGCAGCATGGTCGGCGCAGGCTTGGAGGGCCGAAGGGCCTGTTCCTGTGCTATACTTTTCTTTGATGTGGAGATACCGGCGTTGGACTGGGGTGAGCACAGTAAGAAGTCTTACAACACCAGGTTAAAGTCCTGTTGGACTTTAACCTGGTGTTGTAAGACTTCTTACTATACTTTTCTTTAGTACCTCTCATACCTCTTCATTCACCTGAGGAAGGAGCAGTGCTCCGAAAGCTAGTGTTCAAAACAAACCTGTTGGACTTTAACCTGGTGTTGTAAGACTTCTTACTGTGCTCACCCCAGTCCAACGCCGGCATCTCCACATCATGTACTTTTCTTTGTTCTTTGTTTGTTCAATGCGTGGCACCAATGCCAGCACTGCTAGGGTGGCGACCACAGTGGAGAGCCTGGTGAATGACAACAGCATCATCAGTGAATGTGTCCAAGGTGCTGCGCAATCGGTGACAGCCATGTCTGAGGGTCTCGGCAGAATGTTTGCCTCACTGGGTGATGTCACCCAGTAGCAGGCCGACCTTGATGTGGTTCTGCTGGACATCGTCCGCTCTTAGATGGGAAAGACCGAGGCGCTGTGGAGCTTGTCCCAGTCGCATGCGGGTGGGCATTGCTGAGGCGCTGCAGAGCATGGCCTGGTCACTGGGGGGGGGGGGGGGGGGGGTGTCCCAGTCACTGAGGGGCATCGCCGAGGGCATCAATACAATGGTGCAGACCAGGGGTAACCGCCAGAGCTGGCAGGGCAAGATGATGCAGGGGCAGCCGGGGCTCAAACCAGCTGTCCCTCCATCCCAAGATGAACCCTAGGGCCCTATGGGCACTGACCGGGAGGAGGGGGCGATGAGTGCCAACCTGGACCTAGCCCTGTCCCATGGGGATGGTGGCCATTAGCTCCCCCGAGTTCCACCCCTCTGGTGAAGCCGTGTCTCACAGTCAGCACACGGGACAGGGCGGCATAGCTGTGCATGTGCCGTTGACAAGTGCGCCGGGGCCCTCCAGCCTTAGAGCCCCCAGAGGACGCCCGCCAGGGACAGTGAAGACCAGTGAATGAAGTAAGCAGCTGGCTGCCCCCACCTTCGATGTGCAGCCTGTGGAAACACCTAGACATAGTGGTAGAGCTAGGAGGGCCAGGCACTTTGAGGACCACTAAGGCGCAGTAGGGGGAGAAGGTTTGGGGTAGGTAGAAGGTGACGGGGGTGTGGAGAGGGGGTGGGGTTTGCGGGGTTGGGTAGAGCACCATCAGGAGAATGGGGACTTGTATTACACACTCTTGTGCACAACCTTTATGGCGCCTCTGTCACTTTCTTCCACAATGCGGACCGACCTTCGAACCCTTGGCGCATGTCTCCAGGCATCTCCCCTTCCCCGTGGCACTCACCCACCCTCTGGCCGTCGATATGTCCCCGGAGCAGTGTCCCATCTGCTGGGTGTTCAGATGTGGCTGCTGTGTGTGTGGTGCTGCCTCCCACAGTGTTCAAGCATTAAGGTCTGATTGGGATGCTGGACAATGACTCCCACAGGCTACGTGGCCCGCCCACCAACGGGGATCCACTTGGGATGTGTGAAGTGCTCACTTAACCATGATTGCCAATTCCCTATTAGCGATAGCCTTCAGCCGCACGGCCAGATACTTTGCAGTCAGCGGGGGTTATAGGTGGTTGTTGGGGTAGACAGGCAGGGACAAAGATTGCCCCTGAATGGGTACAGATGATCCAGGAGTTGGCATGATGGTGTTGCGGGTATTTTCCCCCCCCGGTTGCCTCCCCAACCCCCACACCCCCACCCCTGCGGTGGGCCCCACACCCCTAGCTGAGCGTCCCCTCCCCAACCCCAGCCGAGCATTGGGGTGGCAACCCCAGCGCCCCTGGGCTCTTTGCCTGTGAGCAGAGATGGCTACTCACCTCCTTGGCTCCACACAGAAGCCAGGTACACGTTTTTCAGAATGAGTACTAATCGGCGCCAGCTGATTGCCAGGAAGCCATTGGATCTGGGGTGGCTCTCGTTAATTGTATAGAAATGGGGCTTAAGTGGTGATAATTGGTTTCTCACCATGGCACGGCGAGAACCCGATTTCAGCTATGAGAGTAGGCCGGATGCATCGCAAAGTGTTTGCCGCCTGGCGCGGTTCTCGTTTTTGGCCTCTCCCCCTATTCACTAGCCTCGTTTCGCTTGAGCGAGAGTGCAACGAGGCCGGAGAATCGCGCCCGATGCTTCTCTGTGTCTATGTTTCGATGAAGGAACCACTGAAGCCAACTTGCACACAGACAGCTATGGCCGACAGCAATGACAACATGACCAGAAAGTTTGATTTTCGGAGAAAATGAATGTAAAATTCTGTGGGTGCTGGAAATCTGAAATAAAGAAAGAAACTGGAGAAACTCATCAGGTCTGGCAGAATCTAATAATAATAATGATAGCTTATTGTCACCAGTAGGCTTCAATGACGTTACTGTAGTCCCTAGTCGCCACATTACGGCACCTGTTCAGGGAGACCGGTACAGAAATTGAACCCGCGCTGCTGGCATCGTTCTGCATTGCAAGCCAGCTATTTAGCCCTCTGTGCTAAACCAGCCCCTAGATCTGGTGGAGAGTGAACCAGAGTTGATGTTTTAAGTCTAATATGACTCTGTTTATCACTTCACAGATGCTACCAGACCTGCTGGGTTTTTCCAGCATTTTCTGTTTGAAGTTAATCTGTTTTTTGGTTTTAGCTGAGAGATAAATATTAGCCAGGACACTGGGGGTTAACGTCCCGTTCTTCTTGAAGTCGTGCCATTGTTGCTTTCACTCTGCTTGAGAGGGAAGACAGGGTCTCACTTTAAGGACAGCTCCTCTGACAGGACAGCACTCCCTCAGCATTCAGAGGACCACAGAGCCATGGTTGACATTAAAACAAAACACCATTTCTGGATGGACCTCTACGCCACTGACTCTAGCTGGGTACAGTTGCATTGGAGCCAGCAGCCCACCCCAAGTGCCTGGGTGCAGTTGTTAATCTCCTCCTGTGGCCTTAAGCGTGAAGGTCTGTTTGTCCACAGTCTTGTCTACTGGCTTTTCAGCAGTGGATTGCTGGAGAGTGATCATGAGCTCTGGAAATCACGGCTGAACTGTTTTGGTCTCTCTTTTGGGATCATAATAATCACTTATTGTCACAAGCAGGCTTCAATGAAGTTACTGTGAAAAGCCCCATGTTCTGGCACCTGTTCAGGGAGGCTGGTGTGGGAATTGAACCTGTGCTGCTGGCCTTATTCTGCATTAGCCCACTGTGCTCGGTTCTTCCCGACTATTCCGCAGAGAAAGTGATTCATACAGAAGGGATCCACTCCCTGATGGGACAAAGGGCTCATGTAAGAAAATTGTGTTTTTAAACTCTTTTGTTTGCCGTGTCAGTTCTCTGCTCTGAAATCCTGGGTTGAGTTCGACAAACATGCGATCATTTTCCAGTGCCTTGCCTCAAGAGGCCATTCCTTACCCATGTGCTTCTGTGTTGGGATTGAGACGCGGATGAAAGCAGCACAGCTGAGCCCCACCCTGACCTTATCCAACACCCACACTCACGCACTGCAACTGAAATCACAGCAGATCCTATTCGGCTGATTGTTCCTGTGCTGACTCTGTGAATGAACAGTTAGTTCCACTCCTCCGCATTTCCCCACAGCCCTGTATTCTTATCCTTTGCAATGGTATATCCAGTTACCTTCGGAAAGTTTCCATTGAATCTGCTTCCACCTCCCTTTCAGGCAGCACATTCCAATTAATTCACGTGCTCTCAGAAAAAGTTCTCCTCTTGTTCCCCTGGTTTTATTTTTTGCCGCCTCTCTTAAATTCTTTTCTAACAGAAACCACTGCCAGTGGATGTAATTTCTCCCATTCCCTATCAAAAAATAATTTAGTTGGGTAACACGGTGGTGCAGTGGTTAGCACTGCTGCATCACAGCACTGACCCGGGTTCGAAACCCGGCCCCGGGTCACTGTCCGTGTGGAGTTTGCACACTCTCTCCGTGACTGTGTGGATCTCACCCCACAACCCAAAGATGTGTAGGGTAGGTGGATTGGCTACGCTAAATTGCCCCTTAAGTAAATAGAAATTTAAAAAGAAAAAAAAATAATAATCTTTATCTTTAGTGTCACAAGTAGGCTTACATTAACACTGCAATGAAGTTACTGTGAAAAGCCCCTAGTTGCCACATTCCGGCACCTGTTCGGGTACACTGAGGGAGAATTCAGAATGTCCAAATTACCTAACAGCATGTCTTTCGGGACTTGTGGGAGGAAACCGGAGCACCCGTAGGAAACCCACAGAGACACGGGGAGAACATGCAGACTCCGCACTGACAGTGACCCAGGCCGGGAATCGAACCTGGGACCCTGGAGCTGTGAAGCAACTGTGCTAACCACTGTGCTACCAAGCTCCCTTTTGCCTTCTCTGAGCAACCTCGGGCTCCCCAGTATCTCCCCCTAACTCAAATCTCTCTGTCCTGGAATTGTGCTGGTCAACCTCCTCCTCTCTTTCCTCCATCACCGCTCCGAGGCATTTACATCCTTCCCAACAGGATTGGACATGATACACCTGCTGAGGCTTAACCCCTTAGAAAAGTTGAGCATTAACCATCTTGCTTCTGTGCCTGTTTACAAAGCCAGGAATCCTGCCTGCTATTTCAGCAGCTTGTCCTACCATCCACAAAGATTTATGTTTGTGAACTTTCAGGTTGCTGTATGTGGTGAATGTCACTTAGTAATTCACACTGTATTTACCAATACTATTGTAAGTGCGGTAGCGTTATCTGAACACTAGGGGGAGTAGCTCTGGGAATGCTCAGGAGTTTGTACAGGGTTCCACCCTTGGCTCCGCCCACGACTCTTCCCCCTAGACGGCTGTATAAATAACCGTGTCCAGAGCCAGCCTGGGTTCATCGAGAGTTCAACGGGTAACAGGCTGGCTCTGAAGTAAGAACAGTCAGGATCCATCACTGTACTCCCGCACCACTTTCAAAATTGGACAATTTAATTTATATTGCCACTCTTCACCCTCCCAAATTGCACCTGCTGCTTGCATCATATCCCGCACCAGCTCTCTCTTGCCCTTCTCCATAGCTCCTGCAGACCCACAGATCTGACCCAACTCTCCATTTGTCGTCACTCCCTTGCCCATCTCTCCCTTCCTTTGCCCCGCCGTTGTCAGCTGTACCAATCCAGCGGATCCCTGGAATTCCCTGTGTAAATCCTTCCATTTCTCTGCCTCTGCCTCCTTCTTTAAGGCCATCCAAGCTATCTGACCATCCCATCCCAGTCTCCCCTTCATTGGTCAGTGACTATGAATTGCTTTGGGAAGCATTTTGTCCTTTGATGAGAAAGTGCTGTGTAAACACGAGTTGTTGTTTCAGAGCTCAGCTGATGTAACAGCATTGTAATTGATCGATTTTGAATCAATAACCTTGAGCGGTGACCAACCCAGCAACGACCTGACAAACACTCCGGGAATATGGTCACATCAATTTGCTAATTCTGTCCAATGGAGGAAGTGGGGTGGGGGGGAGAGATCAAAGTTCAACGATGTCGGCCGAGCCATTACCTCGCAGCATCTTAAACCAGCAATCTGCGGTTCGGCACAAAGTTATCCAGTTACAGTGCAGCCGGAGGCTATTGACATATTTAAATGGCAGATAATGCATTGAGAGCTCAAGGTTATTAGTCGTCAGTTTCTCCGCAAAGTGAGCAAACAGCTGATGTACCTGTCCAAACACGAGGGGTTTTGAAGACTTTTCAAATATTTTCAATTGCACATTTTCTTTCTCTGGTGTTGTAATTCTCTCAGCTCTCCTTTGAATATTGGATCGATTCAGCAACTGTTAAGGGGCTAGCACTGGTGCCACGTGGAACACAATTGATTCCAACGAAAATAGGTGCAGGATTCCACTGTGCTACTGTGCTGCCCAAGTGTACACGATTATGACAGGTTTGGATAAGGTAGACAAGGAAAAATTGCTAGCTAATACTGCAAGTGAGCATAGATTTCAGATTTTGGGCAAGAGATATAGGGTGTACGTGGGGAGAAACTTCTATATATAGTGAGTGGTGGTGACCTGCAATTCACTGCCCATGAGGTGGAAGCCGAGATGATCAATGATTTCAAAAGGAAATAGGATACACTTGCTAGGTTATTGGGGTAGAATGAGGGGGTGGAACCAACTGGATTTCTCCATGGAGAGCCACGAAAGGCTTGATGGACTGAACGGCCTCCTCCTGTGCCATAAAGTGCCCTGTGGCTCAATATTGTGCGCGTACAGATTTGTTGCCATAGGCTGTTCTGCAACTCAGCTCCGTTCTTGGAATTTACCCAAGAACGGAGCTGAGTTGCAGAACAGCCTACCTAAGAAGAAGCAGCTGAGCAGAGGCGCATTCTGAGCCCAGCCGGGCACAGAGAGGGAAGTGTAGTTTTGAGTCTATATTAGGGTTGCTAATCCTCTAGGATTGGCCTGGAGTCTCCGAGAATTAAAGGACAATTTCCAGGACACTGCTGCTGGCAATCCGGAAGAATGGGCAAAATTCTCACCTACCCGGTGGGGCGGGTGGTCCCGGCGTAGCGGAGAGGCGCCAACCACTCCGGCGTCGGGCCTCTCCAAACGTGCGGAATTCTCCGCACCTTTAGGGACGAGGCCCGCACTGGAGTGGTTCCCGCTCCGCCGACTGGCGCCAACGGCCTTTGGCGCCACACTGATCGGCATCGGGGCTGGCCAAAAAGCCTTCGCTGGTCAGCGTGAGTCCGCGCATGCGCCGGAGAGTCAGCGGCCGCTGACCTCACCACCGGCCAATGCATGGTGGAAGGGGTCTCTTCCGCCTCCGCCATGGTGGAGGCCGTGGCGGCGGCGGACGAAAAAGAGTACCCCCATGGCACAGGCCCGTCCACCAATCCGATCGCCCCCCCCCCCCCCCGAACCCCGGGGCCCGCTCACGCCGCCTGCTCCCACTGGCACAGAGATGGTTTAAACCACGTCGGCGGGAGAGGCCTGACAGCGGCGGGACTTCAGCCCATCGCGGGCCGGAGAATCGCCACGGGGGGCCCACCGACCGGCGGGGCGCGATTCCCACCCCCACCGATTCCCGGGTGATGGAGAATTCCCTGCGGGGGGTCGGAGAATTCCGCCCAATGTTCCTCGGGCAAGGAGAATTTTATTTCTCTCCAGTTTTCTAAAGGGAAGTCAGTGATGTAGTGGCATTGTCACTGGACTAGTTATTCAGGGGTAATACTCTGTGCATATGGGTTCACATCCCACCATGGGCGATATTGAAATTTAAATCTAATAAAATCTGATAGCGTAAAAGCCCATCTGGTTCACTAATGTCCTTGAGGAAAGGAAATGTGCCATCCTTACCTGGTCTGACCTATATGTGACCCCAAACCCATAGCAATATGGTTGACTCTTAAAAGCCCTCCCTTCAAGGACACTTAGGAATGGGCAATAAATAGATGTCCCATGAATGAATATAACAACTTTTGACAGGTTTGTTGTCAGGGTCCTTCCTGTTGTTTCCTTTTTACTCCACTTTCTTTATTTTAGCTGTTAGAATTTTGATCCATGGATGCTTAATGGTCATTTGTCTTTAAGTCGAGCAGGGGAAGTGAGGAATTCAAATGTTACACAAGAGAACATTAATAGCTTTCAGACAGCAGAACTGAGACGTTTTGACACCTGAGAGGTTGGTGGGACCCGGTTCGATTGGTTGACTGGTGACCAATGAATTTGCCAAAATGCCAGCTTGTGCCCGGTAACAGGCGGTGACTGGGTTCTGCCTGAGTGGGATGATTTTCAGAGAGCCTGGGGAAGCAGTTGGAGTCCTTGATGCTCAGAGGAAAGAAGTTGCTCTCTCACTCTCTCTCTCTCTCCAGAAAAGGTGCACAGCTGTACACAGAATCTGAATGAATCTACAGTGAAAACCTCAAACTTTAAGCCTAAATTGAAGGAATGTGTTCTATAAGGTAACCATCTGAAACAATGACTTACATCCCTTTTACTTATTATTTTAGCCCCCTCTTTTCCCCTCTATGTTTGTCTGTCTTATGTGTATGTAGGGGGTTTGACAAGTTTAAGTGGGAGAGGGGGTTAGGAATTGGATCATAGTTAAACAGTTGTATATGCTGCATATTTAATAATAGTTTTTGTTATTGATAAATGCAATTGTGTTTAAATTTACAAACCTAGTAGCTGTAGTTATTGGGCAGCCAAGGTCCAAAGACTTGGGGTGTTTTTCTAAGAAATATTTATTAGATTCAATTGTGTTGTGACTCCAGGTAAAGTGGGGCTGGAATTGGCCCCATACTAGCCCAGGGGGTTGTAACATTGTTAATTAATTATAAAAATGAGGGAGACATGGGCAAACGTCTCCACGGTCAGGAATCATCCAAACAATTACTGGAGGACAGTAAGAATAGACTTGCCAATTGGCTAAAGGCAGGGGTTTGGGGGCAGGGAAGTTGGAAGCAGAAGGTCATGTGACAAAATCTCCTGGAATACATCCAATCAGATTGGCAACCCTGGTGTCCATGGTCCCATGAGGTGATTAGATGCTGCTGTGCTCCAACACAACTCCCTTCAACCTAATCCATTCAAAACAACTATCAACCATTAATATAAAGTAACAGCAGAGTTTAATTTTTGACCTCCTCACAGGGCCACTGTTCTACATATTCATGATTCTCAATCATATGTTGTTGTTCAATGTCTGTCCTCCCTCTCTCATTTCAATTCAGGGTAAATTCCTCCATTTCCGTAAAGTCCTGGGCTGTATTTTCCTGTTTTAAATAAACAAAGGGAGATCAGAATCGGGGTCAGTGGTCAGTGGACTGCAGGCAGCACGGTAGCATAATGGTTAGCACAGTTGCTTCACAGCTCCAGGGTCCCAGGTTCGATTCCCGGTTGGGTCACTGCCTGTGTGGAGTCTGCACGTTCTCCCTGTGTCTGCATGGGTTTCCTCCAGGTGCTCCGGTTTCCTCCCACAGTCCGAAGATGTGCGGGTTAGGTGGATTGTCCATGCTAAATTGCCCTTAGTGTCTAGAAAATGTTAAGTCAGGGTTACTGGGTTACGGGGATAGGGTAGATATGTGGGCTTCAGTGGGGTGCTCTTTGTAAGGGCTGGTGCAGACTCGATGGGCCGAATGGCCTTCTTCTGCACTGTAAATTCTATGATTCTATGATATTAAATAGACTGGGGAGGAGTCATTATCATCTCCCTGGATCATTCTGCCTCCCCCTTCACGACCCCGAATAATGCCCTGGTTGAGGTCAGTTAATCCGGCACTAAGTGATTTCTGAGTCGGAGGATTGTGGGTTCAGACTCCAATACAAAACGTATGAAATATCATAGAATCCCTACAGTGCAGAAAGAGCCCATTCAGCCATTGATTCAGCACTGAAAGAGCCCCCCCCACATAGGCCTACTCCCCGCCCAATCCCCATAACCCCACCTAACCTGCAAATCCCTGGACACTAGGAGCAATTTATCATGGCCAATCCACCTAACCTGCACATCTTTGGACTGTGGAGGAAACCAGAGCACCTGGGGGAAACCCACGCAGACACGGGGAGAAAGTGCAAACTCCACACAGAGAGTGACCAAGGCCGGAATTGAACCCAGGTCTGTGGTGCTGTGAGGCAGCAGTGCTAGCCACTATGCCACCACGATGCCTTGATCGTGTGCATAAACCCCTGCAAAAGTCTGAAGGAAAATGTCTGATCCCTGCCCTCCCAGTATCTTTTTAGTACTAAGTATCAATATAAAAATGATCTTGGAAACTAATGCTTACTAGAACACCTCAAATGTTTTGCTTCATTCATTCTGGCAATTTACTTGAATAAATGCATATTTCAATCATGCAAGGGTGATTCTAACTGGTCTCCAATTTATGGCCCCATGCATCTGTTAAAGCAGCTATCCAGCCAGCTAGAAAATTAGAATCCAAAATTCATAGGCGTGGGTAAGTGGGAACTGATCCAGCCTACAAAGATAGAAAAGTTCATCAGAAGATGGTTGGTGGTACATAAAACCCAGATATAGCCAATTCCCATTATACTAGCTCTGTTGCAATTAGAATTGAAGTGACTTTTCACAGCTAAGTAGATTTACAAACATTAAGAGGTTAATGACTACTCAACTAGTCTAAAAGCAAATTACTGCAGATGCTGGAATATGAAACCAAAGAGAAAATGCTGGGAAATCTCAGCAGGTCTGGCAGCATCTGTAGGGAAAGAAAAGTGCTAACGTTTCGAGTCCAGATGACCCTTTTTCAAAGCTTTATCAAAGAAGACTTAACTAGTCTTCCAGACAGACACTCCTCCTACCAACTGAATATCTGAAAAATGTTTCAAAAAGCCAATGCCACAGTATCTCGGTGTCCATGTACATAGATCCCTGAAAGTTGCCACCCAGGTTGATAGGGTTGTGAAGAAGGCCTATGGTGTGTTGGCCTTTATTGGTAGAGGGATTGAGTTCCGGAGCCATGAGGTCATGTTGCAGTTGTACAAAACTCTAGTACGGCCGCATTTGGAGTATTGCGTACAGTCCTGGTCGCCTCATTATAGGAAGGACGTGGAAGCTTTGGAACGGGTGCAGAGGAGATTTACCAGGATGTTGCCTGGCATGGAGGGAAAATCTTATGAGGAAAGGCTGATGGACTTGAGGTTGTTTTCGTTAGAGAGAAGAAGGTTAAGAGGTGACTTAATAGAGGCATACAAAATGATCAGAGGGTTAGATAGGGTGGACAGCGAGAGCCTTCTCCCGCGGATGGAGGTGGCTAGCACGAGGGGACATAGCCTTAAATTGAGGGGTAATAGATATAGAACAGAGGTCAGAGGTGGGTTTTTTACGCAAAGAGTGGTGAGGCCGTGGAATGCCCTACCTGCAACAGTAGTGAACTCGCCAACATTGAGGGCATTTAAAAGTTTATTGGATAAGCATATGGATGATAAGGGCATAGTGTAGGTTAGATGGCCTTTAGTTTTTTTTCCATGTCGGTGCAACATCGAGGGCCGAAGGGCCTGTACTGCGCTGTATCGTTCTATGTTCTATGTTCTATGTTCTATCTTAGACGTAATCTAAGCTGGCACCTTGATGTAGTACTGATGAGTGCTGTATTGTTGGATTTTCAGATGTAACGATTGACTGAGGTCGTGTCTATCCTCGCAGGTGGAGTTAATAATTCCACAGCATTATTTCAAGTAAAGCAGGAGGTCATTTTGGTCTCCCGGCCGACATTCTTCCCTCAAACATCATTGCCAGAATCAGACAAATTACTTCTTCATTCATTTGCGGTTTGTAGCATCTTGCTTTGTGCAAATTGACTGCCTCATTTGCTAAATTCTGACCGTGACGACACTTCAAACATAATACATTGGATCTGAAGCCATTTTGGATGGTCGTGAGAATGTGCAAAGTGCTATATAAATATAGGGGGCGGGAGTCTCCGATTTTGAGGCTACGTCTCCATGCCGGCGTGGGAGCGGACGGGTTTTACGGCCAAAATTCCGGTGTAAAACGGTCACCGATCCTCCATTTGGCTGGGGCTAGCAGCTGAGCAGCATAGACCACCCGGCTCTAGCTGCTGATACAGCCCAGAGAATTGCCGGGGCTGTGTCTACGCCGTGCAACATGGCGGTGGCTGCTCACGGACCCGACCTTCAAAATAGTGCCTCCCCTTTGGCCGGCTCGCGAGCCCTGGACCATCCCCCAATAGTACCCACAGCCCCTGACAAAGTCACCCCTGCCCGAGGATCGGACCTCCCCTGATTGTGTCGGTGCTGGACCTCATGGACGCAGCCGCCACGCTGAGTTCCCGACGGATGATAGAACACACGACTGACACCGTCGGGAACTCGGCTGGTCAGTGGGCGGAGCATCGGGAGGTGGGCCTCCGGCAACATCCTGAGGCCGTGGGTATGCCGCTTTGGAGGGGGCGGAGCATCGCGAAAGCAGTGTCGCCCCCGATTTGGTCGGAAACGGGTATTCTCTGGCCAATCGCTCAACACGGTTTTGTCGTCGGCGACTGGAGAATCCAGCCCAGGTTCTTTCATTCAGTGATTTCTATCCAGTGGCCTCTATGCTCAACACATCTGACAAATAGATGTGACACTGGGGAGAGTGATTTTAACTGACAGTTTCTCAGTTCAGGTGCTCTGGGCTTTCTTATTAACCAGATTGTTTGTGTATAGTTTTGTACATTCTCACAGGTATCATTACCATTTAAAAGTGGTAATGTCTTTGCAAATAATGAATGCATTGCCCTGCTCTCAGTTATTGAACAAGACCATTGCACAAAAGCTTTAATGTAAGTGCTCATGCCCCACAATGAAGGTGTTGGTTCAGCAGCTATAAGGTATCTTTTCAGGGGGTATTTCTTACCCTTGCTGGACCCCACTGTGGTCTCACAGTGATGGTGTGCTCCAGGTGCTTCCTGGTCTCAGAGTGTCCCAGGAAGCTGAAGAATGCTTGCGTCTGGTCAATGCACTCTGTCTACAGCTGTACTGGGAGGGGGAGGGGGGAAACAAACATCAGCCTCACCTGGGGTCATCAACTGTGACTCAAGTTGTTGTGTGTTGAAGTTTATTCCGAGTTGGCACAAGGTCACTTTAAGAGGGCAATCATGTGATGCACTGATGACATCATCGGCAATTTGGGCAGAGTAACAATTAGCCTGTAGAGAAGACACCCTTCCAATAAAGCTCTTGCTTGTTTGTACCTTTAGGGCCTGCAACCTATCCTTTAAAAATAGCACACAAGTGAGGTTTCATCACATGACCCATGATCACATGACCTCCACCTCCAAATTCGAGCCCAACAACTGGCTGTTCAACCTATCTATCTCCACGATGAAGGCTGATTCTCCACCCCGCCCACTGCAAGAATGCCACGGGCGAGATGTGTAAAATGAACACCATGGACCTTGGGCAGGATTCTCCGGTCGCCGGGCGGACATGGCCTGAGAACCCTGCCCAAAGTGACTTCCAACACCATTGGGAAGTCAACTGATTCATTGCTATTCGACTCCATGATTCTTTCTTTTTTTTAAATAAATTTAGAGTACCCAATTCATTTTTTCCAATTCAGGGGCAATTTAGCATGGCCAATTCACTGGCAGCGTCCAGGGGATTAATTTTCAATTCTTGGAGACTCCAAACAACCCAATATTCCTGTATGTCGGAGTCACTGGCCTTATTTTTTATTTTTATTCTTTTTTCTTAAATTTAAAGTACCCAATTCACTTTTTCCAATTAAGGTGCAATGTAGCGTGGCCAATCCACCTAGCCTGCACATCTTTGGGTTGTGGGGGTGAAACCCACGCTAACATGGGCAGAATGGTCGCTCGCCTTATTCTGTGGCTAACATACAATTGATAGTAACACTTCATCACAAACACTGATAATTCAGTAGAGAACGCGCCTGAAATGGCTGTGGTGGGGAAAGGCAGCAAAATCAACAGATTTGTGCATCTAAAGTAAGCATGGAGTTTAACAGCTGCAACAGCGAGGACAGACAGCAGCAAGCTGTGCTACTTTAACATGAGATTCTCCTGCACTAAGAGATATCTGGATTTTTTTAATTAATTACTGAATGAAATGAGTGCCAGCAGAATTGAATGACTGACTTTTGTTCAGTTTAGTTGTGACTCATTGAGTTGCAATCCTGCCTCGTAGTCAGCGATGGGGGTTCATTCCAACATGTGAGCACAAAAATGAGTGCAGTGCTGAGGGAGTGCTGCAGTGTCAGGGGGTCAGGGGTTGGGCAGATTTCAAAATGAGATATTAAATTGAGGTCTTCTCAATGGGGTGTAGAAGATTTCATGAAGCTCTATTGGAGACGGATCAGGAAAGTTCTTCTTGGCAATTGTGGTGGTATGATTAGCATAGCTGCCTGTCATTGGTGCAGAACACCGGCTTACCATTGGCCCTGGTCGGTCATGTGCTTCTCGACCGGTTGGTTGAGACCAGTCATGTGACGGCTCCCCGATTGGTCGAGAGGCTGAGTTAACCCCGCCTCCAGTGCGGGGTATAAATACCCAGCACTCCCGGCGGTCGTCCTTCTACTGTAATCAACCGCACGGCTAACATCTAGCAGATTAAAGCCATACTTTTGTTCAGCAACTCGTCTCGCGTTCAATTGATGGTACATCAGCAATATTGACCCCTTAACTAACATCAGCAAAACAGATGATCTGACCATGACTGACGTGTTGGTAATAATGATATAAAAGCACCAATCAATCACAAGGGATTAGGTAAACACAGAATCATAGAATCCCTACAGTGCAGAAGGAGGCCATTCAGCCCAATCCATCGAGTCTACACTGGGCCTCTGAATGAGCACTCTACCTAGGCCCACTCCCCACCCTATCCCTGTTGCCTCACCTAACCTGCACATGTTGTGGGTTCCTTTATTTAGACTAGGCCCATGGGAACATTTGTATAAAGATAAAAAAAACTTGAAGACAACAGAGTGTGTTGTGCCACAGGCAAAGGTGAAATGGAGACTGGGTCACATGACACACTTCCCATCTAGAAACATGATGCTGTCATATATTAAAGGCAGATTATAGCAGTGATCACATTGCTGTTTGTGGGAGCTTGCTGTGTGCACGTTGGGTGCTGTGTATCAAATGTCGCAAGTGGCTACAGTTCAAAAGGTACTTCATTGGTTACAAGGTGCATCGGGATATCCTAAAGTTGTGCAAAGTGCTATATGAATGCAGATTCTTGTTGTTGAAGCACGAGAGTAGCTTTGCCTCTTATCAGCTCCAGCCCTGCTGATAGTTTTTCTCCCCCTTTCCTCTCCTGAAGGCCACTCTATAGTGCCTCAGATTCTATTCAGGGATCCTCTCAATACAGTACATTGGCCAAGTGGCTTTTCTTTCTCTGCAAGTGACAGGTCTAACCAGGCCCATGTCCGGCACGATTGGAAACCCAGCCAAACAAGAGTTGTCAGCCGGCTCCATCGGGATTGGGTGTGCACCCACAGTTTATTTTTCATACATTCACTGTTCGTACGTGAGCCAATTGCACCAGGTGCCAGAATGAGAAAACCTCTCCCGCAGGGTCTACCCTTGTTTCTGCATCTGTCACACTTGAATATAAAGTCCTGCCTCAGTGATAATTCTGTGTGCAGGACATCTGTCGCTGAGACGGAAGCATCTGTCGCAGTGGGTAATGTTGCCGCTGTAAAACTAACACATATCCAACTAAAAATAAATCCATCCGGAAAGCTGGAATTTTCCATTTACGAGCTACTTTGGGATTCCTAAGAATGGTAGTCACTGCAATGTACCTAAACCCACTTTCCAGGGGCATGTAATATGTGAATTGGGATTGTACATTTAAACAGAGCCCCTCACATTGGGCAGGGCCTGATTGGTGTCAAGGGCAGTGCCCGCCCTGTGTTTGTTTGTGGGCTGTTCATTGTCAGGTGCAGCTGGTCGATTGCCTTTGACATTTGCACAATACCAACCAATGTTCCAGGGTGTGAGGTGAGAGAGTGCCTGCTTCCTCTTTCTAAGTCCCTAATGCCCTAGTTAAAATTGCACTCACTGCACTGATGTGATTGGCTCCTTCCCTCTGTGCTAACACTCAACAATTGGTGTAATGAGGGAATGGCCAAAAGGCCTGCTCTTTGTCAATTCTGAGCTGAGGATTGCCTCGTCTCCCCTGGGGTGTTTTGCTTTCTTACCACCCACCATGCCTCGTTTCTGGGACTGAATCCATACCAGGAAATACCAGCATTCAAACCTTTACTGGTTCGGGTGGCTAACTCTGGTTGGATAGATTGTGATGACATTTGACCTGGAAGTAGAGCAGTCAGGCAAACTTGTAATTTCTTTAAGCCGTCTGTGGAATCTGTAATTGTTTTTAACAATATTTGAAGAAGACTTCAAAGAGTTTGAAATTTTGTAATTCTCATGGATAATAAGAAATTCTGGTTCTTGTGACCCTTGACCTAGATACAGTACCAACAGGAAGGAGAGTAAAAAACATGCCAAGTGGCTTACAGACACAAAGGAAAGCCACAGACACAAAGGAGATCTACAAGCAGAAGACTTGGAGGGTGATGACAATCTGCGCACAGATGCAGACACAAAGAGAAAGCAGACAGAGAAAGTAGAGGAACAGAGTAAGTTTCCCCATCCCAAATTTTACACAAATACCTTTCAGGAATTGGTGAAAAACTTGGCTGCACTTTACTTATTTAAGCTCCTGCAGAAGAGTCCATGATATGGCAAATTGTGTATAACCTGTAAAACCAGAATCTGAAATAGTTTTGGTGTTTATACTCCTGAACTAACCATGCAGATAAGGTGAGTTATAAAAAATAACTGGATCAAAGGAAGTCACCATTGATCTGTGAGACATTTGTAAAAAAAAACCCACGGTGAAACCCACGGGCAGCACGGTAGCATTGTGGATAGCACAATCGCTTCACAGCTCCAGGGTCCCAGGTTCGATTCCGGCTTGGGTCACTGTCTGTGCGGAGTCTGCACATCCTCCCCGTGTGTGCGTGGGTTTCCTCCGGGTGCTCCGGTTTCCTCCCACAGTCCAAAGATGTGCAGGTTAGGTGGTTTGGCCATGATAAATTGCCTTTAGTGTCCAAAATTGCCCTTAGTGTTGGGTCGGGGGGATAGGGTGGAGGTGTTAACCTTGGGTAGGGTGCTCTTTCCAGGAGCCTGTGCAGACTCATAGAACATAGAACAGTACAACACAGAACAGGCCCTTCGGCCCTCGATGTTGTGCCGAGCAATGATCACCCTACTCAAACCCACGTATCCACCCTATACCCGTAACCCAACAACCCCCCCCTTAACCTTACTTTTTAGGACACTACGGGCAATTTAGCATGGCCAATCCACCTAACCCGCACATCTTTGGACTGTGGGAGGAAACCGGAGCACCCGGAGGAAACCCACGCACACACGGGGAGGACGTGCAGACTCTGCACAGACAGTGACCCAGCCGGGAATCGAACCTGGGACCCTGGAGCTGTGAAGCATTTATGCTAACCACCATGCTACCGTGTTGCCCCTCGATGGGCCAAATGGCCTCCTTCTGCACTGTAAATTCTATGATCTAAAAAAAATTCTATGAAAGGAACCTACCGTCCCCACTCACTCTACCCTGCATGTGACTTCAGTCCTACGCCAACATGATTGATCCTTTACTTCCTTCTGAAGTGGCCTAGCAGGCCCCTCAGTTGTATCACCGACCCCTCGGAGCAACTAGGAATGGTCAATAAGTGCCAGTGTTTACCAGGTCCTAAGAATAAATTGGGGGAACAAAGTTCATATGGGCCTGATTTTATTTTAACTTTTAGGCTCAAACCTGTTTCAGACGGGATTTCTGACCTTTACATCGAAGCCAACCCAAGCCTGACAGGTGGCTCTCCAGCAGCCTTCAGTCCATATTCTTTCCTCCAATTTATTTTTGCCACCTTCCCGTTTAAAGAGCAGTAGTGAGAGCAGAACCTGCCCGCTCGGGGTTAGAGGTGAAACAAAGGGATGCTTACAGTGTAGTGGGGTGAGAGGTAAGTGTAAACCTCACACTTACTGTCTCCCACAGCCCTCCCTGTGCATTACCGAGGCTGCCCCAAATGGCCATTTTAGAGTTAAACCTTTTTTTTGGAAGCACTACCAGCAAGATCCCCATCTGGTAAATTTCCTCCACCTGACATATCCACATTGAGGAGAGTGGCTGGGAGCTTTGTTTATCTCCTGATAAGATCAGAGATTAGAGAACACTTCCTGAGCTATTGCCGTCAGCCACTATGAAGCACACCCCACTGCACAGGTCAGGGGAGCTGGATTTTCTTCATTTCCTTCTCATTTTCCTTTGGTCACCTTGCTCAACACGGAGGTATTTTCAAACAAGCAAAGATAATGTCACTCCCCAATAGAGTCTCATGATTGACACTGGGTAAGGTTATATGTATCAGACTGGTATTATGACAGGTACAGATACTATACTGAACTGAGATCATATTGGAATTGGGTTGATAGGAGGGGGAGAGAAGGAAATTAAAGAGCTATATGAAGAGTTTGGGTTTCAAATGTATCGGCTGCTATCATCAAAGGGTTACTGATCAACGTCCTATGCAAAGATTTGGCATAAACTAGGCCCTGCCGAAACCTACAGCATTGGGGATCTGGTCTTCCCAGAATCCTTAGGGGAATACATGCTTCCCTGCCGAAGAGGCGGAGCTATCTAAAAACTTCCGGTGGTCTTTGGAGGAAAGAAGTTCCACCAATACGTCTGGGACATGAAAGAGCGGAAAGTGCATTGCAATCACATGCTTGAGTGATTGGAATGCACTTAGTGATAAGGATACACTGACCTCTCTTTGATGTGGTTGATGTTTGTAAACATTGGGGTTTCAGCGCTTAGAGTCACTCCTCCATGAAGGGAGTTGACTGAATCAAGGCTGCAGCTGTTATGTGGAAGCTGTCAATCACAGCCCACTGCTAGAAATGAATGAATAGCTTGCAGCGAGTGGATCTGAGGGGTTTCAACTCAAGAAACAGCTGTTTTCCTTCCAGAACTGGCCATGTGGAGCTTCCAGGTAAAAGTTACAGCTGTCATTATTTTCCACTGCCCCTGTCTGTACTGCCTCCTAGCTTCCAGACAGAGGTCTCCTTTCTGGTGGGGGAGGTGGATCTATGGGAAGGGGTTGGTCTGTGCGGGAGTCCATTTAGTCAGGGGGTCCCATTAGTTAGGGGGTCTCTAGTGGGGGGGGGTTCCTTTAGTTGGGTGTCTCTGTGGGGGGGGGTCTCCCAATTAAGGGAATTCCTGAGGGGGGTCACCCTATTTAGGGAGTCCCGGAGGGGATACTCTAGTTTTGGAATCCCTGCGGTTTGGGGGGGGGGTCATTTCACCCCTGTGCTTGGAGCAGTGGGGTTGCGCAGGCAATCCAGGTGTAGAGGACTGTTTTGTGTGGGGGTGGGGGCTGGCTTTTAAAGCAGACCAAGGCAGGCCAGCAGTGCACATTCAATTCCCCTACCAGCCTCCCCGAACAGACGCCAGAATGTGACGACTAGGGGCTTTTCATAGTAACGTCGTCTGAAGCCAACTTGTGACAAGAAGCGATTTTCATTTCATTCATTTGTAATGCAGGGTTGGGATGACCGGCCGTGTGGCCCCCCCTGTTCAAAATGGCAGCCCAATAGCAGGATTCCCTCGGGGCTCCCTCACATATCTCAACATGCATAAATTTGCATTACGAGGGTTATTAAATTGCTTCCCAATTCGCAATACCGGGGAAAGTAAATTGGTTGCAATTGTCTTCTGGTGGAGAAACGGAGAGTCTAGCCTGATGCTTTTAATAGCGAGCTTACAGCACTGGCTGTTTGCTGATCAGGTGGATCCCAAGGTTCTTTCTTCTGGGTTCAAACAAAAACAAGGACTGTAGAATACTGAAGGGCCTATTAATCTATTCATTCATCAAATCTACCTCTTCTATTGTTCTCCTAAGGGCACTGATACCTGCTGGCACCCTCCTTACCCAGGAGCCTATGAACCCTCTGCAATATCGTCCAAGGTCCCCCTTTTTCATGTATGAGGTTCGGCAATGAGTTCCCTGATCCCTGGGATCACATCTGCTGAGAATCACATTAAGCGCACCCAGCATCAGCTGCCAATAGAGAATCTGGGTGGGGATGGTGAAGTGCTAATTAGCAGTGGGAACCCTGGGTGAAGTTTCTCTTTCCAATTAACAGGCAATTAAGCATGGCCAATCCACCTACCCCGCAAACTTTTGGATTGTGGGGGTGAGACCCACGCAGACATGGGGAGAATGTGCAAACTCCACATGGACAGTGACCCAGGGCCGAGATTGAACCTTTAATCTCTTGACTGAACAACAGTGTGGGTTCATACAGCAACTTTAACAATGTAAAAACATCTCAAGAGCCATCAGGGGAGTGATGATCAGATAGAAATTGGGCAGTTATAAGGAAAGAGGTGGAGAGGTCACTGAAAGCCATGAAAATGAAAAATGAAAATCTCTTATTGTCACGAGTAGGCTTCAATGAAGTTACTGTGAAAAGCCCCTAGTCACCACATTCCGGCGCCTGTCCGGGAGGCTGGTCCGGAAATCGAACCGTGCTGCTGGCCTGCTTGGTCTGCTTTAAAAGCCAGCGATTTAGCCGAGTGAGCTAAACCAGCCCCTGGTGGAGCAATGAAAATTGGAGATGGACAAGATGTCAGAATTGGAGGAGTGCAGGGACCTCAGAGGGTGGGCGGGGGGAGGGGGAGGGGGTGCTATACTAGGTTACAGAAAGAGAGTGGAGAAAGGCTGTCGACTGATTTTAACGTCCAGATCAGAATTTCAAAATTGAGGCATTGCTGGTCCTGTAGCACGGGTTAAGGGGGAACTGGATGTGGTGCGTTAGACTACAGGCCACAAAGTTTTGGCTGAGGTGAATCTTATGGGGGTGGAAAATGGAAGACTACCCAACAGAGTGTTGGAATAGACAAGTCTGATGGTAACAAAGGTATGGATGAGGGTTCCAGCAGCAGGTGAGCTGGGGCAGGATCAGAACTAAGATGACAAACTGATGCTGCCTCTCGCATAGAGGATAAACCTCGCCCGAGGGGGTAGAAGTGGCAGCTAATTAATGCCACGAGCTGAATGTGGGAAATCCCTGGTATAAATTTTGGGAGATGCTATTAGGTACAGATGACCTCTAAAATGAATTGGTGCAATGGCAGTGCCAATGTGTGTTTAACTGGCTTTGCGATTGGGGTTGACATTGGGTTTCTTTGATGAATTTGCTCAATGAATCTGCCCATCTCCCGCTTGAACATCATTGCAACTATTTCATGTGTGCAGGACTGCTTATTTTAAAATGTGTGGAGGAATGTTAATCCTCGGATTCTGACCCTCTGCTTGTCTCGGAGTGAAATGGTTTGAAGGGAAAGGTGATACTGGTGCCTGAACATTCCGTCAGAACAATCCAATCTGTTTGTTTTCCATGCTCGGGTCCCTGAGGCCACAGAGAGGCAGGTGTCAGAATAGTAAATCACACCGTTCCCCACTTGAAAACCAGCCCCATAGGCAGCAGCCTGTAAATGAGACGAGGACACATAGTATTCCTCCTTCCCATTATAGGAAAAACAAGATTCCTACTAGTAAATAGCAGGAACAATCACCAGAGGATTACAGATCAGATAGCCTGTTGCTCTAACTTCAGTTATTTCCCCTAATTAGCTTCAAACGCTTTCCCTCCTTCCTTCTCCACTCACTCTCTCCTCTTCACTCCCTTTTTCCCCTTCCAAGTCTCCTCACTCCCTTCCCCATCCCCTTCATGTTCTCACTCCTCTTCACTTCTTTTCCTCCTCTTCAATCCCTCCCTCCCCATTCACTCCCAACTCCTTCACTCCTCACTCCCTCTCCTTCACTCCCCCTGGCCCCCTCCCCCACTTCCACCCCTCCCTCACTCCCTCCCTCATCTTTCAATCCCTCCCCATCGCTCAACTCTGCACTGAGCTGCTCATTAAACCCTGTTAATTTAGTCGGAAAACCCAAAGACGACCCCTTGTGCAGCCAGTGACTGACCTGCAATTATTGCACCAGTCACTCAATTCATCCTAATTAATTCCCTGTTTCCCCATTTCAAGACGTTCACTCGCTGTGAGAAAAAAATAATTAAATATAAAGTCCAGATGTGACTAACCTTGTTCATCGAATTGCCTCCCGCTGAAATGTGAGTTCACTTCAGAGACAGCACTGCGGCTTGCTTCATTGAGGGATATTCGATTCATTTCACAGATATTTTCTCCAGCCATTAAGACATGTTTGTACTGTTCTTCTTTTGCCAATGTTAATGGACAGAAATAGCATTGACGGGCGAGATTTCCCGGCCTCGTGTTTTTCGGCGGCGCGCAGTTCACTGGCGGCGGGAATCTCTCTTCCCTTCGCTTGTCAATGGGATTTCCCATTAAAACCATCTGCGCTACCGGGAAACCTGCGTGCAGGGGTGCGCTGCCACCGGGAAACCTGCGTGCAGGGGTGCGCTGCCACCGGGAAACCTGCGTGCAGGGGTGCGCTGCCACCGGGAAACCCGCGTGCAGGGGTGCGCTGCCACCGGGAAACCTGCGTGCAGGGGTGCGCTGCCACCGGGAAACCCGCGGGCAGGGGTGCGCTGCCACCGGGAAACCTGCGTGCAGGGGTGCGCTGCCACCGGGAAACCCGCGTGCAGGGGTGCGCTGCCACCGGGAAACCCGCGTGCAGGGGTGCGCTGCCACCGGGAAACCCGCGTGCAGGGGTGCGCTGCCACCGGGAAACCTGCGTGCAGGGGTGCGCTGCCACCGGGAAACCTGCGTGCAGGGGTGCGCTGCCACCGGGAAACCTGCGTGCAGGGGTGCGCTGCCACCGGGAAACCTGCATGCAGGGGTGCGCTGCCACCGGGAAACCTGCGCGCAGGGGTGCGCTGCCACCGGGAAACCTGCGTGCAGGGGTGCGCTGCCACCGGGAAACCTGCGTGCAGGGGTGCGCTGCCACCGGGAAACCTGCGTGCAGGGGTGCGCTGCCACCGGGAAACCTGCGTGCAGGGGTGCGCTGCCACCGGGAAACCTGCGTGCAGGGGTGCGCTGCCACCGGGAAGGGAATCCCAGCCAATATTTCATTTCATATAGTCAGTCTTGGGAACAAGAAGTGAAGAAACGCTCCAACTGACAAGTTTGATTGAAGAGTGACCACTTGCTCTGGGTTCAGGTCTCACCCCAGGGCATGATGTCCAAGGAAGGTGGGTTCAGAACACAAAATCCTTTCAACATGCCAATGACAGTGAATATTTTTAAATAACTTTTCCTCGCTGAGACCTGTTCTGTATTTCCTGCTTGTTTGAATTGATTTCCATGGCATCAGCACAGATCACACTTCAAATTGCAAAGCTTTTCTGATCGCTGGTTGTTGCAGTGCCTGAAGTCTGGAAATAATAGTTAAATGAGTCAAGAAACTTCAATTTCCACAATTAAATCAGGAAAGTTTGACTCTTTCCTAATTGGCCCCCAATTGTTTTTGATATTTCAAGTTAATTTAGTTCCATGGATTCCAAGCACAGGGAAATGTGATTGTAACTTACATTTGCAGAATGGTCAAGCGAATGGGCACGTCTTTGGGCCGCAAATTGGAGTTGCACCCATGGAGGAAACTCCAAGCTAATTAATTAATTAATCAACGAATAATTGTTTGAAAAGAAGCAATCGGCAGGATTATGGAGAGAATGGCACCAGGTGAAATGTTCACTTGAAGAGCTGTTCCAGACTTGATGGCCCAAATGGCTTCCTCCTATGTGCTCACGAATCTGCGATTCTAGAAGATCCAGGATATTCCAGGGTGGAGTTCTTGGAACTGGTTTTCTTGCAATGAAGCTCCTTTGGTTGGGTGGTGGTGGTGGGGGTGGGGGTGGGGTCATTAGGAGTACGAGCACCATAATGTTTGAACGTCCAACTGTTGCACTCAGCTCCTCAGACACCGTCCCCTCCACCCCCCTCCCCTGCCCAACACACCCTCCAGCCCCACTCAGGATCACTCACTCTACACTGCCATTTTATTCAGTGCTGAAACAAAAACAGAGAAGGCTGGACAATCTCAGCAGGTCTGACAGCAGCTGGGGAGAGGGAGAATGGAGCTAACATTTGGCATCTGGATGACTTATCGGCAGAGCTGAGATTGTCCAGCATTGTCTGCTTTTGTTTCAGATTCCGGCATCGGCAGTAATTTGCTCCCCTATTATTTCGTGCTGACCAGTTCCATTCTCAATCGGGGTGGATGTGTGGAACAGGCTGCCCAGGCGCATTCCAGAGGGGTCACTTTAAGTTGCGTCACGTTTCAACATGGGGCCACTGGAGAAGGAATGCCTCTGGCTACCTCCGCCTCCCTTGCTCTCTCTCCTTATATAAGACCTTCCTAAAATCCTACCTCTTTGAACATGCTTTGGGTTGCCTGTTCTGATGTCACTTTGTGTCTCAGGCATTGAATGTTGTTTAATAAAGTTCCTGAGAAATGCTTTGGCATGTAATAAAACGTGCTGGGTAAATGTCTTTTTTTGCTTGTTGTGGTGTGTTTCAACTTGCTGATTGCATTCACAAGGAACTTGTTTACTGGGAGTCCAGAGGAACTCATACCGCACTGTGGCGTTTTCAAACCACATTGAACAAAGGTAGGGGCTGAATTTTCCAGCCTTTCCTGCTGGCGGAGATCTACTGGTCCCGCCCATGGCGTACCCCCCAGCCACATCCTGCACATCTTTGGACTGTGGAAGGAAACCGGAGCAATTAAAGCTAATTTTACACACTGGCCATTTGCTTAACCTTTATTCTAATGATAGCCAATGAACAAATGTATATATTGATCCAGGCAGGAAGTGAGGGTGATGGACATCATACCAAACCATTGTTACTTGTGAGCTGCAAGCACCTGTGTAATTCACCTCCTACCGCCCAGATCCCGCCCAGCATCAAGTCAGTCATCTTTCACGATCAGGACGCTAGCGATGGATATTTCTCAGCCTCCTCCCATCCTCTCCGAGGGCAGTGGTTGGGTTGGTGACACATTGCCACTGATGCCAGAAGCTGATTTTAAGTTTACAAAGGTATGAACATATGAACAGAGACACAAACATACAAATTAGGAGCAGGAGCGCGTCTTCCACCATTTAATAACATCATGTCTGATCTGATTGTGGCCTCTCCTTTCCTGTCGATCCCCTATTCTCCATAACCTCAGTTACACTGAGCACAACTGTCCCTGACTTCAGTCAAAGATATGTAATAACCCTCATGGGATCCACGGTGACGACATGATTGATCTTCCCATGGGGCTTGAGGAATACGAGCTCCCCCAATGATGGGTGGAGGCACATCAACCGGGGCTCTTAGAATCAACCATTAAAAGCTGGCCCAGACTGGGACTGGCAAGATCGCCGGTTGGGACCTATGTGCTGTACGTCGCATTGCAGCCTTTCCTCTTGGTAGGAAACAGGCCTCCATTTTGAATCACCTTCTTGGGTTTCCTGAGCTTTTATGTTATATAAAAGGGGAGTGGGGGGTCCGTTCAAGTGGAGCTGGAGGGGTAATCATACCCGAGCCATAACTGAAGCCAGTGGAGCAAAAACCAACCCCTTAGCTCTCCACCCCCACCTCAAAGAAGGAAGGCGGTTTGTCATATTCTACTGCAAACAAAATGGTTGCCTCGTTGACCATTACCATGGTCAGTACGGTGTTTTGGGAAATTAAGGTAAGCAAGCAAAATGGGAGGGAGTGAAAAAGGTTGCAGGCCAGGTGTACTCAAGAGAGACAGAGGGAGGGGGGACAGAAAGCAATGCTGCCAGCCTAGAGCAAATGGAAAGCAGAGGCCAAGAAACTAGCTGCAAGAGACATTTAATTCCAAATATTATGGTATCTGCTGCGACTCTGAACTCAAACATGGCAGCAGAGTGTGGAAATGTTTTACTTGTTTTGAAAACAATTAAACTGCTTCCACATTTCTCTGCCCCATTTGCTGTTCTAATCCTTTTGAAATGTGATGAATGCCATTAGCTCAGCCTTTTAAGAGCCTTGCACGGTTTTCCACTGAACAAATGTCAGAGGCACTTAACTATTTACGAGGCCCTGCCGAGCGGGAATGGGTATGTGTGGGATTGATTGAGGAATATCTCAGTCGTCTGCCTTTTCTTCCGCAAAGCAGTGACCGGAAATGTCCGACCCCTCCCATCGGCGGAATCTTCCGGGCCCGCTGAAGTGAGTGGACATTTGGACAGCTCGCCCTATTGGCCGCAGCGGGAGCCAGCATGGCGGGGCTAGAAAATCCCAGCCAATCAATCCTTCAAGCTGCCAGATTTTGAGTTTATTAATTTAGCAGATAATTCTCTGAAGCCAAGTTTTCGGGTTGGTGGTGAATTTATATAGCACCTACAACACAGAACATCTCAGCCATTTGGAGTAGCCACTGTTGTAATATGGAAAATGCAGCTACCAGTTTACCCCTGGCCCACTCCCACAAACAACTAATCAGATAAATGCCCAGGTTATTTGTTTCAGTGAGGCTGGTTGAAGGCTAGATATTGTCCAGGAGACCCACAAAACCTTCCCTACTCTTCTCAGAAATAGCACCGCTGGATATATTACATCCATCTGAACGGCTGGACAGGGTTTTAACATCTCGATAAAAGGCAAGACCTCCAATCATTCAGTGCTACATTGGAGTGTCAACCTTGATTCTGTGCTGTAGCGCCTGGAGTAATTGAAAGGTAAGAATGCCACCCACTGAACCATGGTTGATGCAAGCTGACCTCAGCTGGGTCAGTGATGAGGAGAGAGGTTCCACAGAGGGAAGGAAGGTGCCGGGGTGGGCAGGAGCCCAAATCAACTAGTGTTCCTGCTCGATTACTATTTCACCACCTTGTTCCCTTAATAGGCATTTCTATAGCGTGTCACCGTGATACAATATGAACTCATTGATGTACCATCAATTCGACTCAAGACACAATTGGAATCCGAACTGTGGCTTTAATCAGCTAGTTGTTAGCCCGGTGGTCGACTACAGAGAAAGGCCGACCGCCGGGAACTCTGGGTACTTATACCCTGCCTCGGAGACGGGGCCTACTTGCCTCTCGACCAGTTGGAGAGCAGTCACATGACTAGTCCCAACCAATTGGATGAGAGGCACATGACCAGCCAGAGCCAATGGGAAGCCAGTGCTCGGCACCAATGGCAGTGCTCATATCCATACCACCACACTCATGAGATAAATGTGAAGTTATGAATTACAAACCTAAAATGTAAAACAAAATGGAGTCGAAAAATCAGGTGACCTTTTTTTTCCTGCCAATACATTTGGAACTGCATGGACCCTGAGTTATGGACACGTTTTGACAAAGTAAATTCACACAACCTTTTCTTTGAGAAGTCATTAACATGCAAATGACCAGTCCTGTGGATAATGGCTGAGCATCTTCAATTAGTTCCTGATTTCACAATACTGTTTACAGACCCTTGACGCCTGTAACAACCCCCATGAGGATACCATGATTGATCTCTCTGTGCGGACTCATGGAATAGAATCATCCTCTCTAGCGGGGAGAGGCCCGCCCAGCTGGGGTCATAAGAACTGAATATAAAAGCCGGCCCAGGCAGGGGTGGCTTGTTGGTTGTCCCAACGCGATTGTACTCTGTAAATATATTCGCTGCCACAGGTAGTCTTTACGTGACCGGAAATAAATCGTTATTCACCTTACTGCATGGCTTCTTGGGTCTTAATGCTGGTGACAAGGTAAAAGTAACTTTAACTCTGGTTTTTGGACGTCCTAGCCGCTCCTGTGCAGCAAGGTGTGGAACTGAGTTGTAAATATGCCAATTTTCCGGAAATTGGAAGCCTTCGACGCAGGCCTGGAAAATTGTATGCAGAGTGACTGAGGCACTTTTCCAGGCCAACTGCATCACTGGAGAGCACCGACAGAAGGTAATCGTCCTGAATACTTGCAGGTCACAACCTTCGGCACAATGAAAAGAGTTACGCACCCAGCTGCTCCAGATTCAAAATCGCTTGGTAGTGCTGATGTCCAACCATTATGATCCAAAACTGATTGTAATCATGAGCTGGTAACGGTTCAACACTTCTGTGTGGACTCCGGGGGAAGTTAGTTAAAGATTTCTTGACTCGACGCCGACTGCTGGTTTAGCATTGAGGGTTAGGGCCGTCCCTTTCCCAGATGTTGAGGGATCGGCACGTGTGTGGAATTAATAACATGGTCACGCAGAGGAAGCTGTTGGCGGAGCCTACGTTGGATTTGAAGAGGGTCATTGAGCTAGCGCGGAAAAATGAGTTCAGGTGCTCCAAGAATCCGTGGACTACAGCGTCCATCGTGTTGTTCGACCTTCATACTGGACTCCTGCGGCATCCCAGGGCAGTGCTCAAATGGCCAGATCACCACCAAAACCAGAACCAAGAGTACAACTCCGCCTCCAAGCTCAACGTTCTGGAGCTGCCATGGACCAGCGAGACACCTCGCCAAGGAGAAGGGGCAATTTTAGCAACATTGCTTGGCCTGTGGGCGTAGAACACACGGTAAAGGCCGCAAGAATCGGCAGAATGCTCTCTGCCCTGGACAGATGATGAGGTCGCCTTGAGCAGGGCCTTGCCCGTGGCCCATCCTGAGGAGGTAAACATGATGCAACTGAACTGCATCACGGCCCCGAAAGTGGTGCCGATTCAAGTTAAGCTACAGGTAAATGGACACCCCCTAGTGATGGAGAATTAGACACAGGGCCTGTCATCTCCATCACCAGTCAGCAGCCCTTCCACTGGTTTCGCGCAGGAAACCTGCCACTGAACCTCCGCGACACCAAGGCCAGATTGGCGACACTTACTGAGGAACCATTACGCATCATTTGAACCACCGTGAACCCAGGCCCCATGGACAACAGTCAGGCTACCTTTTATAGTGGTGCAGGGGCCGGGACCCAACCTGTTGGGCCGTGATTGGCTGCAAGCTTTCTGGATGGGTACGGGGAACCTGTATGAGATCCTTGGAAAGTATCCGGAGATATTCCAGAAGGGTTTGGGCAAGATAAAAAAATGCCACGGCATGTATTTAAATGGATCCAGAGGCCATGCCCAAATACTTCAGGACATGACCAGTCCTCTACACCTTGCTCACCAAGGTGGATACTGAGTTGCAGCACATGGAGAGTTTGGGCACTGTGCGATTGCAGAATGGTCCCAGTGATGAAGCCAGTTTGCCTCTGCGGGAATTATAAACTGAGTGTAAACAGGGCACCCTACCTGTACTGTTACCCTATGTCTCACATGGAGGATTTGTTTGTGAAACTGGCTGGAGGATGTTCATTCATATATTCAGTTAGAATTGGACACCGCATCGCAGACGTATGCGACTATAAATACCCTAGGGGACTGTTTGAATACACTCGCCTTCCCTTCGGAGTCTCTTCTATCTGCACAATTTTTCAAAGGATGTTGGAAGGCATCCTCCAGGGGTTAGCCAAAGTGACGGTCTATTTAGTTGGTGTACTCACTGCAAAATAATACATGGACAATCCCGAGGAAGTGCTCTGATGCTTTTCCCAAGTAGGCATCCATCTGAAGAGAGGCAAGTGCATCTTCCAAGCAAAGGCTGTGACATCCAGGTGATAAAAGACAGCTTGCACCCTGTGGAGGAGAAAGTTCAGGCTATAAAAAGGGTCCCGACTCCACAAAATGCCACTGAATTGAGATCATTTCTGGAACTCCTAAATTATTGTGAGACGTTTATTCCATACTTGGCCACCCTACTGGCACCCCTTCATGTATTATCATGGTGGTTGGGGTTGGGGTAGAGATCACCGGGAGGGATTGCCTCATCGGCAGGTGATCCTGCAAGATACAAGACAAGATACATGATTGGACCGCGTGTTGGGGTAGTGGGTGGAGTTGGTGGTGGAGGGGGCAGTGTGTGTGTGGGGGGAGGGGCAGTGTGGGGTGGTGGGGCCGGTGGCATTCTGCACAACCAGGAGCCACGGTAGGCGGTCAGTGGGGTGCGCAGCAGGATAGCTGCATTGCGGGCTGCGCAAATGGTGTTGTGTTCCTGGACACTCTAGTCCCATGGGGGTCACCCCGAACCCACGGCCTATCCCCTGGTCACCCTCTGTCACTTCCCGCTGGGCCTGGAGAAGGCCATCGTCAGTCAACCCTGCCAGCGGCAGTGCCGACAGCTGACGGCCGCACCTCTGCATGCCCTACCTCCCCTCTCTCTCTCTCTCATCAGCCACAACGCCTGTTTCCCAATTTTTAAAACCACAAGTGAAACTCACTGTCGGTAATTCCCCCATCGGAGGCGGAGTGTCGCAGAGAATACTGGGTCAGGCCGCTAATGATATGCGTTTTCTGTACATGCAGAATGGAATGCTTGATGTCGCTGTCGAGGAACATGGCATTCTGGCGTGCGCTCGGCGCCCACCACGATTTTAGCGTCATGATCTATTCTCGCCCAATCGTGTTTCGCGATTTTGGTATCGCCCAACAAAGAACCCCATCCTCGATTTTTGTTCCGGCGCGGGTGGGTTCCCTGGGAGTCAGGTTGGGCAACCCCAGAATAAGAGTGGAGGATGCCAGGTGCAGAGGTGGGCTCCATTAGAAAAACATTAAAACAGAAAACAGCTCTCCTGCCCTCACTCCTCGAACCCACACGCACCTGATACCCCATCTATGCCCACATATGCTGGGGCGGTATGGTGCCACAGTGGTTAGCACTGCTGCCTCACGGCGTCATGAACCCGGGTCCAATTCCCGTCTTGGGTGACTGTGTGGATTTGCACGTTCTCCCTGTGTCTGTGTGGGTTCCCTCTGGGTGCTCTGGTTTCCTCCCACAATCCAAAAATGTGCATGTTAGGTGGAGTGGTCATGATAAATTGCCCCTTAGTGTCCAGAGACGTGCAGGTTAGGTTACAGGGTTACAGGTATAGGATGGAGTGGGTCTGTTCAGACTCAATGGGCCGAATGACATCCTTAAGTACTGCAGGCATTCTTTAAAAAAATGTTTGAATTGATTTTCATACTTTTATGATACATAGTCCAGCAGTCACTGAAAGGTGAACGCTTGCATATTTACAGAGTCCCCTTGGAGAAACGAGCAGAGAGACACACAAAACAAAAAGAGAAAATAAGGAACCTAATGACTATTTACATGTCTTCCCCTCTGCCAATCGCCAACTGAGTGGGATTCTTTGGCGAGTGATTAGGGAGGAAAAGGCTAGGGCTTCGGCCGCCCGCCCCATGAAGAGTTCTGGCTCGTCTGAGACCCCGCATACCGACACTTTTAGGCATGGCTCCACCCTCACCCCCACAACCTTGAACATTGCCACAAAAAAGTTTGTCCTGAAACCTACAAGCCTGGGGCAGGCCCGGAACATGTGGGTGTGGTTGGTCGGACCCCTCTGCCGCCGCTCACATTTTCCTCCATCTCTGGGAAGAACCTGTTCCTTTGGGTTCTGGTGAGGTGTGCTCTGTGCACCACCTTTAGCTGCATTAGGCTCAGCCCTGTGCATGTGGAGGTGGAGTCTGTCCTGTTTAGTGCTTCGATGCAGAGTCCCCCACCTACTTCCATGCCTAGTTCATCTTCCCATTTTTCTCTTGTCTCGTCCAGGGGGAGTGATCCTCCTCCAACAGTTGTCCGCACCGGTCTCCACAGCTCCTCTTCCCCAAATCACCCACATTTCCTCCACAAGTGAATGCCTCGGCATCCGTGGGTACGTGGTCACTTTCATATGGAGGAAGTTTTTGATTTGTACATATCTCAATTGATCCCTTTGGGCAGCTGGAACTTCTCCCTCAGTTCTTCCAAAGTCCATAGTCTGTTATCTGTGTGCATGTCGCTAACTGTTAATATCCCCTCGCCTGTCTCCACCCTTTGAAGGTGGCGTCCATTGTTGCTGGTATGAACCTGTGGTTACAGATGGGGGCCATGGTGGACAATTCAGTCAGGCCGAAGTGTTGCCTCAATTGTGCCATTTTCGGAGCATGGCGACTACTACCGGGCTTTTTTGAGTGTTTGGTTGGTGGGGATGGGAGCGCTGTGGTGACTAGGGCCTGGAGGGACTTCCCTGTGCACAAACTCTCTCTCCTCCATCTTCACCCATCCCCTCACTCTTTCTGCTGTGGCTGCCCAGTGGTAGAACAGTAGGTTTACCTCCCCACCTCCACCACACACACACACACCAACGCCATGATTAGTTTGTCCACCATGTTGAAGAAAGCCTTGGGGATGTAGATTGGGAGGGATCTGAACAGGAAGAGGAACCTGGGCAGTATGTTTATTTTGATCATGTGCAGCTCCCTGCCAGTGAGAGTGGGAGTGTGTCCCATCTCTGCAGGTCCCCTTTGACTTCCTCTACCAGACTCATCAGTTCCATTTATGGATCCGTGGTCAGTTGTGGAAAATTTGGATCCCAATGTTGCGGAATTTGTTTTGGGCTTGTTTGAACAGTTCCGTCCCTCTCCCTTGTGGGTTCACCGGAAAGACTTCGCTTTTGCTCAAGTTGAGTTTATAGCCCGAGAAGACTCCAAACTCCTTTAAGAGTTTCATGATCTCTTCAATACTGGCTTGGAGGTCCGAGATGTAGAGGAGCAGGCCATCCACATAGAGAAAAACTCTACACTCTCTGACACCTCTCTGGATACCTTTCAAGCCTTTTTCTGTTCTGAGGGTGAGTGACTCGATTGCCAAGTCCAGCAGCAGCGAGGACAGTGGGCACCCCTGCCTCTTACCCCTGTGCAGCTGGAAGTATTTAGAGTTGGTGGTGTTGGTCTGCACGCTGTCCAAGGGAACGCTGTCGAGTAGTTTTCTCCCAGGAGGTGAACCCTGATCCAAGCCCAAACAGATCCAGTACCTCCATCAGGTACTTCCATTTGACTCTCTCGAAGCCCTTTTCTGTGTCCAGGGAGATGATCACTTCTGATGTTCTCCCCCTGAATGGGGTTATTATCACGTTCAGCAGGCGCCTGATGTTCGATGTTACTTGCCTGTTCTTGACAATGCCTGTTTGGTCCTCTGCGACCACTTCTATACGCAGCTCTCCAGCCACTTATCCAAGATTTTTTTTTATTTTTTTATAAATTTAGATTACCCAATTATTTTTTCCAATTAAGGGGCAATTTAGCGTGGCCAATCCACCTACTCTGCACATTTTTGGGTTGTGGGGGCGAAACCCACGCAGACACGGGGAGAATGTGCAAACTCCACACGGACAGTGACCCAGAGCCGGGATCGAACCTGGGACCTCAGCGCCGTGGGGTGGTTGTGCTAACCACTAGGCCATTGCTGCCCATTTATCCAAGATTTTTGCTGGAATTTACACGTCTACATTGAGCAGTGAGATGGGTCTGTTGGACCCGCACTCAGTCAGGTTTGTGTCCTTCTTGGACATCAGTGATATTGAGGCTTGCACCAGTGTCGGTGGCAGAGAGCCCCTTACTAGCGAGTCTGTGAACATCTCCCGCAAGTGTGGGGCCAGTGCTGGCGCGAATCTTTCGTAGAGGTCCGCCAGGAATCCATCTGGCCCCGGCGCCTTCCCCGTTTGTATGGAGTTCCCCCAGTTCTAATACTGCTTCCAGGCCCCGTGTCCTATCTTCCCCCATGACTGGCATGTCCAGTCCATCAAGGAACTGCTCCATCTCCGAGGCCTTCTCAGGGGGCAAGGAGGTGTATATCCCCTGGTAGAAGGTCTTAAATGCTTTGTTGACCTTTTCCGGCTCGGCTACCAGCCTGCCATTGTTCTCCCTAACCGCGCGATTTTCCTCGTGGCTGACTACTGTTTCCATGTTCATAGCAGATCCCCCCCCCCCCCCCCCCCCCCCCCCCCCGTGTCTGGCAGAGTTGGTTTAATGCTTTTCTTGTGGAGAGCAGGTCAAATTCCATTTGTAGATTTTCCTCTCCGCCAGAAGCTCTATGGTGGGGAACGCAGAGTATTGGCCATCCACCTCCAGTATGGTGTCGACTAACTGTTGCCTGACCGGCCTCTCTTCCCTCTCTCTGCACGCTTTGTAAGCAATAATCTCTCCCCTGATCACAGCCTTTAGCGCCTCCAAGAACGTGGAGGGTGAGACCTCCCCCTTCTGGTTATTGGTAATGTACGCGTCTATGGCCTGTGCTTTTGTTTTTCAAAAAGCCTTATCGGCAAGGAGGACTGTGTTCAACTCCATGGGGGTCATTGGCCCCGACCCGTCTCCAACCACACATCCATGTCGCGTGCAGTGTGATCGGAGATTACAATTGTGGAGTACTCTGCTCTTTCTACGCCTGGGAGCAGCAATTTCCCCACTACAAAGAAGTTGATCCTGGTTTCTACTCTGTGTACCTGGGAGAAGACGGAGAACTCTTTCTCCTCTGAGTGTGTGAACCTCCATGGGTCCACAGCTCCCATCTGTTCCATGAATGTGTCTAATTCCTTCGTCGAGTTTGATTCTTTTCCCCGATTTAGGATTTGGTCTGGCTGTTCTTGGGTCCTGTACACAGTTAAAGTGCCCCCCCCCCCGCTACTCAATGATGTGTGTTTATGTTGGGGATTTCCACCATGGTGTTCTTTAGGAATTCCGTGTCGCCCCAGTTGGGAGCCTACACATTGACAAGGACCACTGGTGCCACTTCCAGAACACCGCTGATCATGACATACCACCTCCCTGGGTTTGTAACCATCATCGCTGCTGTAAACACCATCTTCTTAGTGAGCAGTCTGGCCACCCCCCCCCCCCCCCCCCCCCCCGCCCCCCAGCTCTCGACCCGTAGCACGAATGATATGTCTGTCCCACCTAGCCCTTTCTTACCTGCAGTCGGTCCTTCTCTCTCAGGTGCATTTCCTGGAGGAAGACTATGCTGGTCTTCATACTTTTCAGGCGGGCGAAGACTCTGGATCTTTTCACTGGGCCGTTAAATGCTCTGACATTCCAGGTGACTATTTTGTTGGGGTTTCTGCCCCACTCCTCCTGCGGAGTCAACCATACTTATCTTGAGGGCGCACCCCTGCACTCCGGGGTTTCCCTTTGTTAGGGGGCCGTCCAAAATGGCCACAGTCACCGTACTCACCATTTCGCCAGGTCCCTGTGTTCCGGGATTTCCCTTTGTCCAGGGGTAACCCAACATGGCAGCCAACTATGTGTACGCCATGTAGGTGAGCCGCTGCACCCCGGGTTTCCCTTTGTTGGAGACCCTCCAAAGTGGCCGTTTGTGGAGCCCTCCCCCTCTTGTCCCTTTGTTTTCCCTTCGAATCTGTTTCTCCAAAGCAAAGTACTGTACACACCCCTGTCAGCATCAACGAGGCCGAGGTGGAGATGGTTAGCAGTTTCAAATTCCTAGGGCTGCACATCACCAAAAATCTGTCCTGGTCCACCCACGTCGATGCTACCACCAAGAAAGCACAACAGCGCCTATACTTCCTCAGGAAACTAAGGAAATTCGGCATGTCCACATTAACCCTTTCCAACTTTTACAGATGCACCATAGAAAGCATCCTATTGGGCTGCATCACAGCCTGGTATGGCAACTGCTCGGCCCAGGACCGCAAAAAACTTCAGAGAGTCGTGAACACCGCCCAGTCCATCACACGAACCTGCCTCCCATCCATTGACTCCATCTACACCTCCCGCTACCTGGGGAAAGCGGGCAGCATAATCAAAGAGCCCTCCCACCCGGCTTATTCACTCTTCCAAATTCTTCCATCGAGCAGGAGATACAGAAGTTTGAGAACACGCACGAACAGACTCAAAAACAGCTTCTTCCCCACTGTCACCAGATTCCTAAATGACCCTCTTATGGACTGACCTCATTAACACTACACCCCTGTATGCTTCACCCGATGCCAGTGCTTATGTAATTACACTGTATATCTTGTGTTGCCCTATTATGTATTTTCTTTTATTCCCTTTTCTTCCTATGTAGTTTATGATCTGTTGAGCTGCTCGCAGAAAAATACTTTTCACTGTACCTCGGTACACGTGACAATAAACAAATCTAATCCAATCCAATCCAATCTCCCCCTTCCCTTCATCCCTTGCTCTCTATTGTTGTCCCCTCCCCCATTTCCCCCCCTATTTACCCCTCTTACTATCCCCCGTTGGTGAAGTTCACCCCCCCCCCCCCCCATCGCCAGGTGCCCTCTCCCCGATGGGAGATGTGCCGCAGCCTCAACCCCCCCCCACCCCCCCCTCACTGGTGCTAGCTTTCCCGCTAGTGAGGTGGCCCTTCTCCTGGTGTCAGCCTCAACCTCCCCTTCACCTGCTACTTGACTGTTCCCCCTTCCTCCACCTCACTCTCTCCTGCCCCCTGCTACTCTAAACACCTCCTTTCTGAGCCTCAGCTCTCACATTCAAACGAGCGGGTGGAGTCCAATGCAAATAGTCTTTCACAGTCCCAATTTGCCATGGTGTCCGCTTCATGACTGGCTCTGCTGCTGTCTGCCCAATCTGTGTTTATGGATGAATTTGTCAGCGTCTGCAGGTGTGGTGAAGTAATGCTCCCTGCCCTGGAAGGTGACCCACAGCTTGGCTGTACAGTTTTCCAAATTTCACCTTGTTTTTATACAGGGCTCCTTTGGTTCTATTGAATTCTGCCCGGCACTTGGCCAGGATCCGCCCCAATGCTCTGATAAATCCTGATCGGGTGTCCCTCCCAGTTTCAGGGTCTTGTCTGTCTGACCCAGTTCAGGATTTGTTCCCAGTCTTGGTACCTTGGCTGTTCTCCAACCTAAGGCTTTGGCCAGGAGTGACCTGTGAGCTCTGTCTATTTCTGGCGGCTTAGGGAAGCTGTCTCTCCCCACCAGGTTGCCCAGTATCTGGTCCACATATTCCGTGGGGTTCCTGCCCTCGGTTCCCTCCGATAGGCCCACTATATGTAGGTTCTGGCGCCGCGATCGGTTCTCCTGATCTTCGATCTTTCCCTTTAACGTCCCTTGTGTAGCCATCAACCTTGCCACCTCCATTTCCGGTGCAGCGATCCGGTCACTCTGGTCCATTGAGGCCTTCTCCAGCTCCCTTACGGTTGCCTCCTGAGTATCACGCTGCCTCTGCACCTTTTCCAGGCCCACCTCCATAGTGATCAGCGCGTCCTCCACCTTGACCATTGCCCTCATATCGGCTTTAATGGCCTCCTTGTTCCTGGAGTTCCTTCGTAAGAAGTTCCCTCCATCTGCTTGCTGGGGTAGGGGAGCTCAGTGCACGGTCTGGTGGTCCCTCTCGGTCGGGTGTGGTCAGGGCTTCATCGCTCCGCGTATATGCCATCTCCTCAGTTCACCTCTCCAGACCTTTCTTCCCCTTTCTTTCCTTTTGTGCCCTGGTGCTATTGCTCGGTATGATTATTCTTGCTGTTGTTGGAAGAGGGTGCAGGGTGTTTTTTTTCCTTACTCTAATGGGCTGTTTTGAGTTTAAAGTGCCCAAATCCAAATTCTCAGGAGGAGAACCACCTTTCGTTCGGCACATCTCCATTACAGGAAGTTCCACTGTAGGGATTTTATGATTCTATGCCATATCATTCCCTGTACCCACGCTCCATGACCCCTCATATCCTCCATGCCCCTCAGCCCACACCATGGCCTTTTACAGCCCCTGCGGCAACCCATGTCCCCCATTCTTTTGGATATTTGGTGCCAACTCACCCAATATCTACCATGAATTACAAGTGTCCATTGGGGGCAGCACGGTGGCACAGCGGTTAGCATTGCTGCCTACGGCGCTGAGGACCCAGGTTTGAATCCCGGCCCTGGGTCACTGTCTGTATGGAGTTTGCACATTCTCCCCGTGTTTGCGTGGGTTTCACCCCCACAACCCAAAGATGTGCAGGCTAGGTGGATTGGTCATGCTAAATTGCCCCTTAATTGGATAAAATGATTGGGTACTCTAAATTTATTAAAAAAAACAAGTGTCCATTGCACACACTCATTCATAAAAAGTCATTAATTATATTTACATTGCTTTAACTACATTGTCCCTTGCAGCAACAAACATTTAACCAAATTGCATAATTGCTTATAAAAAAGCATTGAAATTCGTAGTCCCACTTCAGAGCCCATAATCATGTGGAGCTGTCAATCAAACTTTGAAATGTCAGACATCCACTGTAATGATGGCCATTGTGAAATCAGTCATGAAGCACTAATTCAGCGAAAAGGGTAAGTGCCGTGTTCAGGCTTCTGAATTCGGGCCACTTCTGCCGCTTTCACTCTGTCATGGTGAAAATTCAGCCCAATGGTTCTCTCTCCACAGATGCTGCAAAACCTGCTTAAGTATTTCCAGCACTTTACGTTTCTGTTTCAGATTTCCAGGGTCTGCAGTATGTTGTATTTATTTTCTAAAAGAGTAATGGCCCTGGGTGCAACGAATTGAAAATGAGGTGATTTTTATCAGAAGTTTATGGAAACCTTGATCAGAGCATAACATTCCCTGGCAAACCTTTGAGTACTTTATTCATTGGGATTTTCCTGTAGCTATTAAAGCCTTCATAGAGTACATCAAAAGGGCAGGATGATCGAATGAAGCATCCACTCTCTGCCTCAGAATGATTTAGTCTTCAGTTGCTTTGTGCCCACACTGTGAGCAGAGGAAACACAGTGAGTAACAAAGTCATATCACCGACATTGGTAATGCCATTGGCTGTCAAAGGAGATAGTTTTGTTCTCTTTTATTGGAGATGGTCATTGCCTGACACGTGTTTGGTGTGAATGTTACTTGCCACTTGTCAGCCCAAATCTGGGTATTGTCCAGGTCTTGCTGCATTTGGACATGTACTGTTTCAGTGTCTGAGGAATGGCAAATGGTGCTGAGATGTGACAAATGGTGCTGAACATTGTGCAATCATCAGCGAACATCCCAATCATCCCCACATCTGACCGCGAACATTCCCACATCTGACCTTATGTTGGAAGGAAGGTCATTGTAGAAGATAATTCGGCCAAGGGCACTACCCTGACGAACTCCTGCAGTGATGTCCTAGGATTAAGAAGACCGACCTCCAACAACCAGAACCATCTTCCTTTATGCCAGGTATGACTCCAGCCAGCGGAGAGTTTTCCACCTGATTGACTCGAGTTTAGCTAGGGCTCCTTGAAGCCATACTCAATCAAATGCTGCCTTGATGTCAAGGGCAGTCACTCTCACCTCACCTCGGGAGTTCAGCTCTTGCTTATGGTTCTGCTACGGGCGGAACATTTTGCTTCTTTTTATTAATTCATTCAATGTGAGTATTGCGAGCAAGGCCAGCAATTCTCATTCATCCCCAATTGCCCTTGAGAACGATGCGTTGAGCTGCCTGCTGTGCAGTGATGGTATTTTCACAGTGCTGTTAGGTGAGGAATTCCAGGATTTGGAATTAGCGATCCCAAAATATACTATCACATCGACAGTGGCCTTTTGCTTGCTACCATTTCAAAAAAGAAAGAAAATCTGCTTAAAATCAGTTCTGATCCCAGCCTAGATTAATGTTAGCCTTGGAGCAAGGGTCTGATTCTCTGCAACAGTGACAACTGTTGTATCTTTTAATATTCTGGAGATATGCAGAGATGACGTCGGTTTCTATGTGTGTAACAGACTTTATCTACAGTGCTTTTAAATGTCTACTCATTGCTTCATGCCTGGCTTCCAGCTTTCTACAGTTGTTTTATTTTCCGAGTCCACACTTAGACTTGAAGAGTCAAGCACAGTGAACATTCATAGCAAACAAATTCACATAGTCAGGTGCAGAATAAGTTGACACTACAGCAATTAGCAATTCTCTTGCCCCTCCAACACATTAAGCATTGCAAGGCAATCCCTGGTGTGTTACCAGACAAATACTCACACTGAGTCACATAAGGGGTGCGAACTATCGGCCACATTGCACCCGACCTCTGCATCCATGGTCTTGCCTCCCGCAGTGTTCAGGCATCACGGTCTAATTCGCTAAGGTGGGATCCTGATTTTGCCAACGGGGAGGAAGGCCGGTTAGATCGCAAACAGATCGACACCTGTTGCGGTCCTCAATTTCGGCCTCTCCCGCGATTAAACGGCCTACTTGCTCTTGCTTAAGTGCAATGCGGCCATTAAGTCGCGCTCTAAGTATGGTTAGATAGCGGTGGGGAAGTCGCCGACAGAGCCAGCGGGAAACTCCCAGCAAAACCTACCACACAGGAGACAGCGTCGAATTTACTGACCAACCCGCTGCGTGTTGTTCGGCAGCGGAAGCTGCCTGCCAGCGGGATTGTCTGGTCCCGTGGTTGTAACCCCCTACTATACTCCCTATAAACACATGACTGCGTGGCCAAATTTGGCTACAACTCCATCTAAAAGTTTGCTGATGACACGATTATAGTGAGTCGGATCTCGAACAACAATGAGTCCGAATACATGAGGGAGATAGAGAACCTAGTGGAGTGGTGTAATGACAACAATCTCTCCCTCAATGCCAGCAAAACTAAAGAATGGTCATTGACTTCAGGAAGCAAAATATCATACACAGGCATGTCTGCATCAATGGTGCTGAGGTGAAGATGGTTGACAGCTTCAAATTCCTAGGTGTGCACATCACCAACAATCTGGCTTGGTCCACCTACTGTAGCCACCAGGGGTGGCCACCTCCCAATTAAAAGATGGACACTTTGCAGAGAATGAAGGGAAAAATGGACCACACTGAGAAAGCAAGCAGGTGCAAGGTTTGTCTGTTGATTGGAGTTTGCAGCTCCCAGACAAGACTGATACTGCAAAGCCATACTAATGAGCTATCTCCGGGGACAAAAGAGAGACATTTAGGCAAGCTATACTAAAACAGACACCCCGGCGCCAGAGGAGTCTTGAACAAAGCAGGCCAATGGCCACCTAGGACCCGCCCAGCAATCAGGCAGCCATCCCTTTATTGGAGGAAATCGAGACCAATGATCAGGATGCGGTCCAATTAATTGGGACCAAGTTCAAGGACCACCCAAAAGCGCGCGAAGCCCCTTTTGGGTATAAGAAGAAGCCCCCAAGAGAGAATCGTTCTTCTTGGCCTTGGCTCTCAGCGACGAGAGGCCTGCCTAGCAGCTGCCCCAGAACAAGTAAGTCCAAAGTCAACGCACGCTACGAGACAGATGCTTTTAGCTACTATTCCGTACCACCTCAACCCCAGCAGCCTCCGAACCGGACAACGGCCATTGTTCCTCTGACTGAGTGGGTGCCCAAAGCTAAGTATAGGCTTTAGTAGTAGTGATAGTTCAGTTGGTAGAGTTTGTGCATGAGTATAATTGACTGTGTGTGTAAATAAATGAGCATTGATTTCGAACTTACCAACTAGTGTATCAAGTCTTTGATCAGTATTCGGTTTTGAACCTTGTGGCGGTATCGAAAGATACCTGGCAACTCTTGAGCAAACGTAATTAGAATTAAGGAAGGCGACCATATTAACCACCATAAACAGAGCCAATTATAGAGAGAGCGCAATGAGCAACACTACATTGATGCTATGATAAGAAAGCACAACAGCATCTATATTTTCTCAGGAAACTAAGGAAATTTGGCATGTCCACATCGACGCTTACCAACTTTCACAGGTGCACCATAGAAAGCATACTATTTGGCTGCATCACAGCCTGGTATGGCAACTGCTGGCCCAAGGCCGTAGGAAACTACAAGATTCGTGAACACAGCCCAGTCCATCGTATGAACCTGCTTCCCATCCATTGACTGTGTCTACACCTCCTGCTGCCTTGGGAAAGCAGGCAGCATAATCAAAGACCCTTCCCACATGGTTTATTCACTCTTCCAACTTCTTCATGGGCAGGAGATACAGAAGTCTGAGAAGACGCACTAACAGATTCAAAAACAGCTTCTTTCCCACTGTTAAAAGACTGCTAAATTACCCTCTTATAGACTGATCTGATCTCATCACACATCTTCTCTACTGAGTAGTACTACACGCTTGTATGCTTCACCTGATGCCTATTTATATTATGTATTTATGTTTGCTCTATGTTTTTTTTGAAGTACAGAATGATCTGTCTGGACTGTACGCTGAACAATACTTTTCACTGTACCTCAGTACACGTGACAATAAATCAAATCAAATCCAGCCCTCCTCCAAGTGATCTCATACAGTGGTTTCCTGAGTGTACTCCTCGTTGTGGAGGAGACAGTATTTTTGTCTCCTAGAACTGGGGTTCTTGCGAATTTATTTTGTATTTTTTTCTGTTTTTGATATGATGGGGTTAAAGAATCCTTGATTAGTTCCTGCAGGGTTACTGATGATCTGGTATACGAGGGGAGGAGGTTACAGTGTGCCATTGGTGCTTCTGGTTTTGCTGGAGTTGAGGGAGATATACACACTGGTGCCTGCCCGAACATGGAATTGTCATGAATCTGCCTGGAGACAGCAATAGACAGGTATCATAGATATATTTTGTAACAAGGGGCACGTTCTATATAAACTGTGTATGTTTAGTAATTCACACATTGCGTGAGAGTAGAGTCATCCTGCTTGAGTGTGTTTGTCTATTCTTTATTTTAATAAATAGTCTTTGATCATGGCTAAATGACAACTGGGCTATTTATTCTCACTGGGGTTTCACTTGTCTGCTCACACCAAAATGAAATAAAACTACACCCCCATGACCCGTGTTCCAAGTTGGGATACTCTCCCAGATAACATCAGTGTCCTTCGTGACAGTGCAAAGAAATTATCCTGAATTCTTGTGGTCATTGTGAGCATTCGCCACGTGGGAAGGCACGGTCATTGTGAACGTTCGCCACATGGGAAGGCTTGGTCGTTGTGAGCGTTCACCACATGGGAAGGCCTGGTCATTGTGAGCGATCGCCACGTGGGAAGGCCTGGTCATTGTGAGCGATCGCCACGTGGGAAGGCCTGGTCATTGTGAGAGTTTGTCACGTGGGAAGGCCTGGTCGTTGTGAGCGTTCGCCACGTGGGAAGGCATGGTCATTGTGAGCGTTCACCACGTGGGAAGGCATGGTCGTTGTGAGCGTTCGCCACGTGGGAAGGCATGGTCGATGTGAGCGTTCACCACGTGGGAAGGCCTGGTCATTGTGAGCGATCGCCACGTGGGAAGGCCTGGTCGTTGTGATCGTTCGCCACGTGGGAAGGCATGGTCTTTGTGAGCATTCGCCACATGGGAAGGCATGGTCGTTGTGAGCGTTCGCCACGTGGGAAGGCATGGTCATTGTGAGTGTTCACCACGTGGGAAGGCCTGGTCATTGTGAGTGTTCACCACGTGGGAAGGCCTGGTTATTGTGAGCGTTCACCACGTGGGAAGGCCTGGTCATTGTGAGCGTTCACCACGTGGGAAGGCCTGGTCATTGTGAGTGTTCGCCACGTGAGAAGGCATGGTCATTGTGAGCGATCGCCACGTGGGAAGGCCTGGTCGTTGTGAGCGTCCGCCACATGGGAAGGCCTGGTCATTGTGAGCGTTCGCCACGTGGGAACGCATGGTCATTACATAGACCAGTACAGCACAGAACAGGCCCTTCGGCCCTCGATGTTGTGCCGAGCAATGATCACCCTACTCAAACCCACGTATCCACCCTATACCCGTAACCCAACAACCTCCCCCCCCCCTTAACCTTACTTCTTTTTAGGACACTATGGGCAATTTAGCATGGCCAATCCACCTAACCCGCACATCTTTGGACTGTGGGAGGAAACCGGAGCACCCGGAGGAAACCCACGCACACACGGGGAGGATGTGCAGACTCCGCACAGACAGTGACCCAGCCGGGAATCGAACCTGGGACCCTGGAGCTGTGAAGCATTTATGCTAACCACCATGCTACCGTGCTGCCCATTGTGAGCGTTCGCCACGTGGGAAGGCATGGTCATTGTGAGCGATCGCCACGTGGGAAGGCCTGGTCATTGTGAGCGTTCGCCACGTGGGAAGGCATGGTGATTGTGAGCGATCGCCACGTGGGAAGGCATGGTCATTGTGAGCATTCGCCACGTGGGAAGGCCTGGTCATTGTGAGCATTCACCACGTGAGAAGGTATGGTCATTGTGAGCATTTGCCACGTGGGAAGGCCTGGTCATTGTGAGCATTCGCCACGTGGGAAGGCATGGTCATTGTGAGCATTCGCCATGTGGGAAGGCATGGTCATTGTGAGCGTTCGCCACGTGGGAAGGCATGGTCGTTGTGAACGTTCACCACGTGGGACGGCATGGTCATTGTGAGCGTTCGCCACGTGGGAAGGCATGGTCATTGTGAGCATTCGCCACGTGGGAAGGCCTGGTCATTGTGAGCGTTCGCCATGAGGGAACGCATGGTCGTTGTGAGCGTTCGCCACGTGGGAAGGCATGCACCTGTTTACCATGTTTCATGGTCTTAACCTTTTTCCCTTTTTCCCTTTACCCCTTTTTCTCTGGTGGTGTTTTTCGAGGCACCAAGTTGGGTCTTATGTTTGTATTGGATCAGCTAAATTGCTATTCTCCAACACCCACTCCCTCTATATCTATGTACATTGAAACCTTTTTGCTGAGCTGTAGCATTGCAGTGGTTTTGTTCCGTTATTTTTTACAATAAAAAACTTCAATAAAAATACTTTTAAAAAACCTGTCTATCTCAACCAACCCGTCCTTTCTATTATCGGAAGAGTATTGAGGAGATCAATTCCCCATTCTGGATCACTGCAATGTAATCGAAGGGCTGAATGGTCTACTTCTGTTCTTTATGTTGCTGTGACAGCCTCTCCACATACAACCTAAATTTCTATAACATGGGAAAACATTTCAAAGTGCTTCACCGGAGCAACACCAGACACTGACCTACATCAGGAGATATTAGGATAGGTGACCAAAGTCAAAGTTATGGGATTGAAGGAGAGTCTTAAGGGAGCAGGGCGCGAGGTAGCGGGAAGCAGTTGTGGAGAGAGTTCCTGAGCCTGCTGTCATGATATGCAAACTTGCAGCTAATGAACGCATAGAATAGGACACGACCAATGAGCAGTCAGGACACTCGGTGGTATCTCACTATAAAAGGGATGAGGCACTCACACCCCGCCTCTTTCCACAGACCAATATCTACAGAGTGAGACAGGGTGTATCCTCAGCATCACACCCCAGCTCGTGGCTTAGAGCAAGGCTGGTTCAGTTAGACTGAGTTACTACATTTAGATTAGCAGAGAGTAGAACTCATTGAGAACTGTGCTAATAGTTCAATAAAACACATTGAACTCACTTCAAAGTTCGGAGCATCTTTTACTCAAAACTGCATCAAATGGCAGCTTGTGTTATTCCAAGTTACATAACACAACAGGGACTAGGTTGCTGAAGAGTAGAGCAATGAATCAGAGGCTAGGATTGGAGTAACTCAGAGGGTGGTTGGGATGGAGGACGCTACTGAGATAGGAAGGTGGAGCGATTGATATTCTCTTCGCCTCGCGCCTTTTATGCGAAAACAAATCCCAGTTCTGTTTCAAAGGAAAATGAAACATTGATCGGGAAAGAACTTCCGTCAGTGTACTGAGAAAAATAGCAAATCCTTTTCAATGACTGCCTTGGAAATAGTGCACTAACCTTGGAGTGTACAGGCTGCAGCAAGAGACCAGAAATATCCTGTGCAGATCTCCGCGTAAACAAACACATAAGGATTGGACTGCAGGGATCAGGAAACCACAGTTTACAAATGGAATATAAATCTCGTTCCAGGGAAGAGAGGAAACCTTAACACTTCTGTATACTCCAACAGAGAGTTTGTGTAATCTAGCTGCTGTTTGTTTTGTTTACAGTTACCAAAGAAATCATTGCCGTTCATGTCTTGTAAAGACAAATAAATAACTGACTGCCTGGTGAAGGAAGTGGTTGCGCATTTGACCCCCAACTTCATCACTGAGCCATCGCGCCTCAGGCGTCCCATCTGCAGCACTGGAGCAGCTCTGGTCATCTGATTGTTGTGGGTTCGAATCTTATTCCAAAGACTTCAGCGTGTCATCCAGGCCAACACCCTGACACTAACGTGCGTGCGGAGTGCCTTTCAGGAGACAAGAAGGAGGGCAGTGTGCCCGTGACGGTGTGTATTTTGGTGATGTGCCCACTAGAACTACAATCTGGAAGTGTATGAAGGAAGTCGGAAGTATGTGTTTGGCTGGCATGATCGGCAGTTGTGTGTGGGTGAGGTGTACCAGGATGTTAGAGGTAAATCTCGAGTGGCAGGGTGTACTGCATTGATCAGTGGCTGTGAGATGGAACGGGAGGATGTATGCACTCTCCTTGACTATCCTAACGTGATCGTTAAACTTTGATCAGCATTGCTGCCATGTTCTGGATGCTACACTCTCGATGCTGACTGCCCTTCCCACTGCCTCAGCTTCCACTAAAATAAAGGCGGAGGCCTCCTGATACATCAGTGTGACAGTGGGAGCTCAGATGGGGGGTCATAAGATTCCTGACCATTCCAATGGAGACTGAGAGTGCTGCCATTGGTGTGAGGACCTTGCTCTTTCTCTTGGTGCATGCTGGGACACACCTGTGTTTGCAATTCAGGTCACCGAAGCTGCACAGGAAGCCACCAGCTCTTTACCGTGCACAGGACAGGTGTTAGCAGTGATGCTCTACAAATAGATTTTCTGCCCTGAAACTTTCTACCGAAAAATCTCCAGTCACTTTCAAAATCATCCCCTGGTTTCTGTCACCTCACTAAACTCTTCACTCCTACCAGTACGGAGTGCTTCTGCAATAAAGGCAGCAGATAAATTCCAGGCTGTTGACTTTCCAAATTGTATCACATGACACAGGAGAAGCAGCAGAAGGTATTCATGGAATAATACAGTACGTCCTCGCAATAAAGAGTTTCCGGATTTTATGACTGTGTGATAATCGGTCTTTGCAGAACTTTGCAATAGCCAGACTGTTGGACCACAGATGACTGAACTACAGCACGGATATCTCGACACCAGCGACAGTGCAGAATAGGACAATTAACATAGCTCGAAAGAACACGAGACAGGAGCAGCAGTAGACAACCTGGCCCATCGAGTCTTCTCCACTATTCAATACGATCATGACCGGTCTTGGGCTTCAGCTCCATTTTCCCGCCCATCCCCCGTTTCCTTAATTCCCTGAGATACCAAAAATCTGTCTATCCCACAGCCTTAAATGTGTGGTGTTTTCACGTTCTTCCCGTGTCTGCATGGGTTTTTCTCCGGGTGCTCCGGTATCCTCCCATAGTCCAAAGATGTGCAGGTTAGGTGGATTGGCCATGACAAATTGCGCCTTAGTGTAAAGGTTAGTTGGGGTTGGGGGATGGTGTGGGGGAGTGGGCCCAGGTAGGGTGCTCTATCGGAGGGTTGGTGCAGACTTGATAGGCCGAATGGCCTCCTTCTATACTGCAGGGTTCTGCGATTCTATGATTCCATTCAGTGATGGACCATCCACAACCCTCTGGGATGGCGAATTCCAAAGATTCACAACTCTTTGAGTGAAGTCATTTCTCCTCATCCCTCTCCGAAATGACCAGTCCCTTATCCCGAGACTGTGCCCTGATGTTTAGGATTCCCAGACCAGCGGAAACAATCGCTCAGCCTTTACACCATCTGAGCTGATAAAATCTGGTGAACGTTAGGGAGAGACTAGTGGGCCTGGGGTTAGTCGTTCTGATGAGGAGGTGTAGGGGAAGAGCTGTAAGGGAATGAAGAAGATGAGCCTAGATAATATGCCGCGGATTGAAATGATCCCGAGGCATAGTTTACAGCGGCTCGAGCTCACACAGCGTTCCCTTTGGAATTATGGTTGGTGATCAGGAGAATCCCAACAAACCATTTCACCCAGGGGAAGTAAAAGAGTGGGAAAGATGGACACGGGAGGCAGAAGATATGAAAATATATAGGAGAGAATTGGTCAGATAGGTGAGTGAATTGATGTTAAGCCTCCAGCTGCTAATAACGCCAACAGTAATTTCTCCAATTATGACAAAAACCTTTTTTACCGTTTGCTAATTATGCAAAATAAAGTTGCAAATATGACTGAATAATTGGAGTGGGAAGATAAACATTTGGATCTCAAGCACAGTTGAACTGGTTGTAAACAGTAAACAGGAGCCTTTGAAATCCATGAACGCATGGCCCTTACACAAGGCAACTTCTGCCAAGAAGTGTTCAGCCTGGATCAAGCTTCATATAAACTTAGAATCAAAATAAGCAATTGACAAATTTCTCTGCTGTCTCTGCCAGGGACTCATTTCACACAATTTACAGTGCAGAAGGCCATTCAGACCATCGAGTCTGCACCGGCCCTTGAAAAGAGCATTCTATTTAAGCCCACGCCGCCACCCTATCCCCGTAACCAAGTAACCCCACTTAACGTTTTTGGACACTAAGGGGCAATTTAGCATGGCCAACACACCTAACCTGCACATCTTTGGACTGTGGGAGGAAACGGGAGCACCGGGAGGAAAGCCACGCAGACACGGGGAGAACGTGCAAACTCCACAGTCACCCAAGGCCAGAATTTACCCAGGTCCCTGGAGCTGTGAGGCAGCAGTGCTAATCATTGCGCCACCATGCAAAAAAGGTTGGGCTGTACCACTCACATTGAATGTATACAGTGAGTATTACATTCACCACAATTGTATTGAAGTACCTCAGAGGGCAATTGATATGTGTGGACAACGTATATCCCTTTGCACCATTTGTAATGACTATTTTGAAATGTCTGTAATGTTTCTTTGACTGTGTTGAAGCACCTGAGAATGAAACATGATGGGCGGGATTCTCCGATCGCCGACACCAAAATCGTGTTCGGCGATTGGCCGGAGAATCCCCGTTTACGCCGGAATCAGGAGCGGCGCTGTTTTCGCAATGCATATTTTAAAAAACGGACGTCACCTGAGGCCCTCCCCTGATGCTCCATCCCGACAGCGTGTGTGCTCTCATTGTTCAGGGACCTTGTATGGCGGCTGCGGACTTAGTCCAGAACCGCCACAGTCGGGGAGGATCTGTTCCGCTGGCAGGGGGGCTTTGCTTGGTGCTGGGGGCACTGGTAGGGGGGTGGTCCAGGGGTGGTGAGGTTTGTTATGGGGGCAATTTTTGGCAGGCTGTGTCTGCAGGCGGCCAGCGCCATGTTGCACGGCACGGCCGCATGCCGCCACCGCAAGCCGGGCTTTACGCTGCGTGGCTGCTAGCCCCCACTGGATGGAGGATCGGTGCAGGGGCAGCACCGACTTTCTGGTCATAAGCTCAGACGGATTCTTGCGGACACAGCTGCAGAATCGGAGAATCCAGCCCGATGAATGTTGAGAACTTGAATATTATTGCGCTTTGCCTGATGGCCATTTTGAAATGTTCATAATGTTCTTTCGGATATGATGTGCCATTAATTCACTGCAAGACAATGAGAGTGAATGAACTTAGGTTTTATTAACCAAAAACTTACCTGCCTGTGTCTTTTGTACAAATGAGCGCCGCCCCCAGGCAGCCGGTCTATATACCGTCCGAGGGGGGCGGAGCCGGAGGGGGAGCCCACCAGGTTCCAATACAATACCTATAAGGAGATCACATTACCATTGGGCCACAGTGCTACACAGACAGCTAATACTATGGTGAATACATTCACCACATTCACCAAATTCACCACATTCATCCCCTGTTAAAAAAATGATGTCCAGCGGGGGTGAAGTGGGATCATCATATATTCAGTCTGTCTGGCGGCTGTTCTTTTGGACCTCCTCAGCTCTGGTGGTGCGGCGGGTACGGGTGATGCAGTTGTTCACTCTGAGAGCGTGTTGTCTGGAGCTTCGGTCCGGTGTGTCGGCAACAGTTGAAGGGTGGGGGTAGGCAGCGGGGTGGTGGATGGTGGCAGGGGGGTGGTGGATGGCGGCAGTGTAGGCCCTGGGGGGGTCGGGTACGTTTTGGCGCCGCCCTTATGGCACCGATCATTTGGCACCGCCATTTTGGCGCTAAATTGATTTGGCGCTCATTATTTTGGCGCCCAGCTGTTTTGGCGCCTTTGTTGTGTAGACGTTTGGTGTACTACGCTTTTCTATAGCTGTCACATATCGCGACAATATTTATTACTGCTTCTCTTTGTTGACGCGTGCTGTCTGTCTGTGCCTCAATATAAGCGCTCTGAGTGCGGATGACGGGGCGATCTATTACTGTGCAGTTAGATAGCAGCTGGTGGCCCGTACAAAAACCTCAGCGAGTACTCACAGCTCCACTGAATCTGCTTTCCTGCTCCTGTCTGCGGGAATTGTTTAATCCTGGATTCACGAACACAGTCAGGTCTATTTATCAGACAGTTATATTGGTGTCTCCGCTCTTCCGCGGGCGAACAGATGAGCAATTTGGGATATCATGACACTCACTTCCATACCGCGATGTTCATGGTAAATTAAACCTTGGAACACCCCCGTAGTAGCAGGGGTAATAACAGCTCTCAGATGTGGAAATAATACAGCCGGAAATTATAGTTTGCTCTTCCAGAACCGTTGATTCATCAGGACGTAACAGAGCAACACACTGCCTTTCACCCGAGTGCCGCTGGTAGTCAGAGGATTGGCCGTCTCTGCTGAAATGACAGCTGCCCCCAGATGAAACATGAACGGCGCCAAAACAGATGAGCGCCAAAAGGCCAGCGCCAAAACAGATGAGCGCCAAAAGGTCGGCGCCAATTGATCGGCGCCAAAAGGGCGGCGCCAAATAGCCCCATTCCCCCTGGGGGGACATACAGGATTCGGTGGGGTGGCGATGTGTGGAAGCGAGAACCTGGAGATGGACTTCCTAGGGAAGCCAAACAAACGGTCATGAGGGGTCTTGTTCGTGGCTGTGCAGAGGAGCGATCTAATGGAGTGGAGCGCGTCGGGGAGGGCCTCCTGCCAGCGGGGGGTTCGGGAGACTTCTCGACCGAAGGGCAAGAAGGACGGCCATCCATACCGTCGCGTTCTCCCTGTCCACCTGCCCATTTCCCTGCGGGTTATAGCTCGTAGTCCTGCTTGAGGCGATGCCTTTACTGAGCAGGTACTGACGCAGCTCATCGCTCATGAAAGAGGTGCCCCTGTCGCTGTGGACGTATGCAGGGAAACTGAACAGGGTGAAGATGCTGTGCAGTGCCTTTATAATGGTGGCTGAGGTCATGTCAGGACATGAGATAGCGAAAGGGAAGCGGGAGTACTCGTCAATGACTGTCAGGAAGTTTACGTTACGGTTGGTGGAAGGGAGGGGTCCTTTGAAGTCGATACTGAGTCGCTCAAAGGGCCGGGAGGCCTTTACCATGTAGGCCTTGTCTGGACGGTAGAATGCGGTTTGCACTCTGCGCAGACTTGGCAGTCCCTGGTCATGGCCCTGACCTCCTCGGTGGAGTACCGCAGGTTGCGGTCCTTAATAAAGTGCATGAGTCGGGTGACCCCCGGATGACAGAGGTCATTGTGGATGGCCCGAAGCCGGTCATCTTGCGCGCTGGCGCACGTGCCGTGGGACAGGGCATCTGAGGGCTCATTGAGCTTCCCAGGACGATACTTGATATCGTAAGTATAGGTGGAGAGTTCGATCCTCCAGCTCAAGATTTTGTCGTTTTTAATTTTGCCCCGTTGTGCTTTGTCAAACATGAAGGCTACCGATCGCTGGTCGGTGACGAGGGTGAACCTCCTACCGGCTAGGTAGTGCCTCCAGTGCAGCACAGCTTCTACTATGGCTTGTGCTTCCTTCTCGACAGCGAAGTGTCGAATCTCGGAGGTGTGGAGGGTTCTCGAAAGAATGCTAATGGCCTGCCCGCCTGGCTGAGGGTGGCAGCCAGGACGACGTCTGACGCATTTCTCTCTACCTGAAAAGGGATGAACTCATCCACCGCGAGCATCACGGCTTTGACAATATCTGCCTTGATGCGGCTGAAGGCCGAGCGGGCCTCAGCAGGCAAGGGGAATATCGTGGCTTTGATAAGTAGGTGGGCGTAATAGGAGAATAGCCCCTGGCAGCGTTTGAGGGCCTTGGGGATGTGGGGAAATGGAAGTTCGATGAAGGGGCGCATGCGGTTGGGTTGGGCCCCAGGACCCCATTTTCGACAAGATAGCCGAGGATGGCTAGTCGGGTAGTGCGGAAAACACACTTCTCCTTGTTATACATGAGGTTGAGGGATTAGGCGGCCTGGAGGAACCTCTGAAGTTTGGCGTCGTGGTCCTGCTGATCGTGGCCGCAGATGGTAACGTTGTCCAAGTACGGGTATGTAGCCCGCAACCCATACTGGTCCATCATTCGGTCCACCTTTCTCTGAAAAACCGAGACCCCGTTAGTGACGCCGAAAGGAACCCTGAGGAAGTGGAAGAGTCGGCCGGCTGCTTCAAAAGCAGTGTAGTGGCGCTCTTCCGGGCGGATCGGGAGCTAATAGTAGGCAGACTTCAGATCGACCATGGAGAACACCCGGTACTGTGCGATCTGATTGACCATCTCTGCTTTGCGGGGGAGGGGGTATGCATCAAGTTGCGTGAATCGGTTAATGGTCTGACTGTAGTCCACAACCATCTGATTCTTTTCCCCGGTCTTGACGACCACCACTTGTGCTCTTCAGGGGCTGTTGCTGGCCTCGATGATCCCTTCACTCAAGAGTCACTGGACCTCTGACTTGATAAAAATCATGTCTTGGGAACTGTACCGCCTGCTCCTGGTGGCGACGGGCTTACAGTCGGGAGTGAGGTTCACAAAGAACGAAAGGGGGGACCTTAAGAGTCGCGAGGCTGCATACAGTAGGGGTGCGCAGAGGCGAGGGAGGATATACAGTTTAAATTGGGCGTACTCAGCGCCCTGTATCGGGAGGTTCGCGACACAGTACTCCCGGATCTGTACTGAATGGGATCCGGAGGTGAGGGAGATTGTCTAGGATGCGGGGGAGATGTGGAGGGAGCAGCGCCTTACCGTGTCGGGGTGGATGAAGCTCCCTGTGCTCCCGGAGTCGAAAGGACAGAGGATCTCATGCCCATTGACCCAGACGGCCATCATCTAATTCCTCAGATGCTTTGGCCGCGACTGGTCGAAGGTTACTGCGCCGGGTTGCGGGTAGTTTGCGTGGTCTGAGGTATCGAGGTCACAAGATGGCAGCCCCCATGAGTCGCACGTGTCGGGCTGCATCGAAGATGGCGACCAAGATGGCTGCCCTCATCGGTCGCACATGTTGGCTGGTGTTGAAGATGGCGACCAATATGGCCACCCCCACGGGTCGCACGTGTCGGGCTGGGTTAAAGATGGCCCCCCCCCCCCCCCCCCCCCACGAGCTGCATGAGGCGGGTGACACGTCTGAAGGGGGCGGTACTGTGTCTGTGGGCCTGTGAGTCCATGGATCGGGCCTGTTGAGCTCTCGACTTCGGGGCTTTGGATTGGGCCAGACAGACTCTCGCAAAATGTCCCTTTTTGCCGCAGTCGCTGCATGTCGCGGTGCGGGCTCGGCAAAGTTGCCGGGGGTGTTGGCCCTGCCCGCATAAGTAGCACGACGGTCCCTCGGGTTGCACGGGCAGCCGCTCGGAACAGGCCTGACACATAGTTGGGTCTGATGACGGCTGTGCCCACGAGGGTGTTCGCTGGGTCTGCCGGGAACGCGCTGAGGCTCTGGAAGGCCATGTCCAACGAGGTGGCTAGTTTTACTGTGTCCTGTAGGTCAGTGGCCCCATTTTCCAGCAGTTGCTGCCGGATGTAGTTAGACCGGACCCCAGCCACGTAAGTGTCCCAGATCATCATTTTCATGCTCATCAGCCGTCACGGCCTTGCAGTTGCAGTTGCGGGCGAGTAGCGTCAGGTTCTCTAGGTATTTATCCAGTGATTCCCCGGTGCGTTGACGATGGGTAGTGAGGAGGTGCCGTGCGAACACTTCGCCCACCGGCTTCACGAACTGTCTCTTTAGGATCGCGACCGCCACTTCGTACGTGGCCGCGTCCTGAATCATACCCGATATTCGGTGGCTCACCCGTGTTGCTCGTTGTGTTCTCTCTTTAATTAGCTCTGTTTATGGCGGTTAATATGGTCGCCTTCCTTAATCTAATTACGTTTTCTCAAGAGTAGCCAGGTATCTTTCGATACCGCCACAAGGTTCAAAACCAAATACTGATCAAAGACTCAATACACCAGTTAGTAAGTTTGAAATAAATGCTCATTTATTTACACACACAGTCAATTATACTCATGCACAAACTCTACTCACTAAACTATCACTACTACTAAAGCCTATACTTAGCTTTGGGCGGCCACTCAGTCAGAGGAACAATGGCCGTTGTCTGGTTCTGAGGCTGCTGGGGTTGAGGTGGTACGGAATAGTAGCTAAGAGCGTCTATCTCATAGCGTGCGTTGACTTTGGACTTACTTGTTCTGGTGCAGCTGCTAGGCAGGCCTCTCGTCGCTGAGAGCCAAGGCCAAGAAGAACAATTCTCTCTTGGGGGCTTCTTCTCATACCCAAAGGGGGCTTCGCGCGCTTTTGGGCGGGTCTTGAACTTGGTCCCAATTAATTGGACCGCATCCTGATCATTAGTCTCGATTTCCTCCAATAAAGGGGTGGCTGTCCTGATTGCTGGGCGGGCCCTAGGTGGCCGTTGGCCTGCTTTGTTCTAGTCTCCTCTGGCGCCGGAGTGTTTGCTTTAGTATCGGTCATCTAAATCTCTTTTGTCCCCGGAGATGGCTCATTAGTATGCTAATGGTTTTGCAGTATTGGTCTTGTCTGGGAGCTGCAAACTTCAATCCACAGACAAACCTTGCACCTGCTTGTTTTCTCAGCATTGTCCATTTTTCCCTTCATTCTCTGCAAAGTGTCCATTTTGTAAACGGGAGGTGGCCACCCCAGGTGGCTACACCCGGCCATGGAGGATGCGCAGCTTGAGGGCATCGGAGAGAGGCGCTGTGAAGGAGTCGAGGTAGGCCTCAAAACAGCAGACAGTGCGACACAGGCAGCTTATACTATGGTGAATACATTCACCACATTATACTTTACAAATAAAGTGCAATTTTCTGCAAGAAAAAGGGACTTCTTCGATGTAGCAGGAAGTGCTCGGAACGAACACTCCAGCTAAATCCATTTCTCGTGGCTTTCACTAAGAACCTGAGGCGAGTACAGGGTAAGAAAGATCAGACAAGGTTACGACAGAGCTGATGCCATGTTGTTCGGCTGTAGAACGGCAGCAACTGCCACCTGGAGTATTAAAAAAATACAATTATTGGACAAGTCTGGGTGACATTTGGGTGGCACAGTGGCACAGCGGTTAGCACTGCTGCCTCACAGTGCCAGGGACCCGGGTTGGATTCCAACCTCGGGCGACTGTGTGGAGTTTGCACATTCTGCACTTGTCTGTGTGGGTTTCCTCCGGGTGCTCCGGTTTCCTCCCTCAGTCCAAAGATGTGCAGGTTAGGTGGAATTGGCCAAGCAGGCTTCCAATGCCAATGCCAACTCTCTCCTTCACCCAGAACACTCCTGGTCCAGCTCGCTCTGATCCTGGGTAACGTGTGTACTACTGCATGAGATGGGGCTGGATTTTTGGGGGGATGGGGAATGTGGAGAGCCCATGCAGGGTAATTATTACTGTATGCAGTGCGGAAACTATTAAGAGTGAAGCAAATAACTGACAGCAGTGGAGATAATACTGTTAACCCTGTATTGCTGGTCAGAGTTGAGCAGCGGAACCGCAAAAGAGTTAAACTTCTGCTGAAAGTGGTGTGAGCCCAGTCCAGTCACAGTTATGCAACTGTTGTACAGATGGCTGTGTTACAAAGTCTGGCTGGAATCACTTGCTCACAAATCGGGGCAGTGGAGGGGGGGGGGGGGGGGGGGGGGGGGGGTGGAGAGGGGGTGGGGGCTGGCTGTGAGCACTGGGGGTGGGGGGGGGAGAACATTGATTGTTCTCAACTCGGGAGCACAGAGGCTAAACTTGAAATGCTTCAAACACAAAGACAGGCATAACCATCCTCCCAAAATATGAAAGAAAGTTTCTGTTTGCAGTTAATGTGCTCCCAGCATCACCTACCCCAAACCTGCTCCCAGCACCATCTACACCTAACCTGCACCCAGCATCATCTACCCCAAACCTGCACCCAGAATCATCAGCCCTAACCTGCTCCCAGCATCTTCTACCCCTAACCTGCTCCCAGCATCTTCTACCCCTAACCTGCTCCCAGCTTCATCCACCCCTAACCTGCTCCCAGCATCATCTACCTCTAACCTGATCCCAGCATCATCTATCCATAACCTGCTCCCAGCATCATCTACCCCTAACCTGCACCCAGCATCATCCACCCCTAACCTGCTCCCAGCATCTTCTACCCCTAACCTGCTCCCAGCATCATCTACCCCTAACCTGCTCCCAGCATCATCTACCCCTAACCTGATCCCAGCATCATCTATCCATAACCTGCTCCCAGCATCATCTACCCCTAACCTGCACCCAGCATCATCCACCCCTAACCTGCTCCCAGCATCTTCTACCCCTAACCTGCTCCCAGCATCATCTACCCCTAACCTGCTCCTAGCATCATCTAGCCCTAACCTGCACCCAGCATCATCCACCCCTAACCTGCTCCCAGCATCTTCTACCCCTAACCTGCACCCAGCATCATCCACCCCTAACCTGCTCCCAGCATCATCTACCCCAACCTGCTCCCAGCATCATCTACCCTAACCTGCTCCCAGCATCATCTATCCCTAACCTGCTCCCAGCATCATCTATCCCTAACCTGCTCCCAGCATCATCCACCCCGAACCTGCTCCCAGCATCATCCACCCCTAACCTGCTCCCAATATCTTCTACCCCTAACCTGCTCCCAGCATCATCTACCCCAACCTGCTCCCAGCATCATCTACCCCTAACTTGCACCCAGCATCATCCACTCCTAACCTGCTCCCAGCATCATCTACCCCTAACCTGCTCCCAGCGTCATCTACCCCTAACCTGCTCCCAGCATCTTCTACCCCTAACCTGCTCCCGGCATCATCTACCCTAACCTGTTCCCAGCGTCATCTACCCCTAACCTGCTCCCAGCATCTTCTACCCCTAACCTGCTCCCAGCATCTTCTACCCCTAACCTGCTCCCAGCATCATCTACCCCAACCTGCTCCCAGCATCATCTACCCTAACCTGCTCCCAGCATCATCCACCCCTAACCTGCTCCCAGCATCTTCTACCCCTAACCTGCTCCCAGCATCATCTACCCCAACCTGCTCCCAGCATCATCTACCCCTAACTTGCACCCAACATCATCCACTCCTAACCTGCTCCCAGCATCATCTACCCCTAACCTGCTCCCAGCGTCATCTACCCCTAACCTGCTCCCAGCATCTTCTACCCCTAACCTGCTCCCGGCATCATCTACCCTAACCTGCTCCCAGCGTCATCTACCCCTAACCTGCTCCCAGCATCTTCTACCCCTAACCTGCTCCCAGCATCTTCTACCCCTAACCTGCACCCAGCATCTTCTACCCCTAACCTGCTCCCAGCATCTTCTACCCCTAACTTGCACAAAGCATCATCTACCCCTAACCTGCTCCCAGCATCATCCACCCCTAACCTGCACCCAGCATCATCTACCCCTAACCTGCTCCCAGCATCATCCACCCCTAACCTGCAGCCAGCGTCATCCACCCCAACCTGCTCCCAGCATCATCCACCCCTAACCTGCAGCCAGCATTATCCACCCCTAACCTGCTTCCAGCATCATCCACCCCTAACCTGCACCCAACATCGTCTACCCCTAACCTGCTCCCAGCATCATCCACCCCTAACCTGCACCCAGCATCATTTACCCCTAACCTGCTCCCAGCATCATCTACCCCTAACCTGCTCCCAGCATCGTCTGCCCCTAACCTGCTCCCAGCATCTTCTACCCCTAACCTGCACCCAGCATCATCTACCCCTAACCTGCTCCCAGCATCATCTACGCCTAACCTGCACCCAGCATCTTCTACCCCTAACCTGCACCCAGCATCATCGACCCCTAACCTGCTCCCAGCATCATCTACCCCTAACCTGCTCCCAGCATCATCTACCCTAACCTGCACCCAGCATCATCTACCCCTAACCTGCACCCAGCATCATTTACCCCTAACCTGCTCCCAGCATCATCTACCCCTAACCTGCTCCCAGCATCATCTACCCCAACCTGCTCCCAGCTTCATCTACCCCTAACCTGCTCCCAGCATCATCTACCCCTAATCTGCACCCAACATCACCTACCCCTAATCTGCTCCCAGCATCATCCACGCCTAACCTGCTCCCAGCATCATCCACCCCTAACCTGCTCCCAGCATCATCTACCGCAACCTGCTCCCAGCTTCATCTACCCCTAACCTGCTCCCAGCTTCATCTACCCCTAATCTGCACCCAACATCACCTACCCCTAACCTGCTCCCAGCATCATCCACCCCTAACCTGCTCCCAGCATCATCCACCCCTAACCTGCAGCCAGCATCATCCACCCCTAACCTGCTCCCAGCATCATCTACCCCTAACCTGCTCCCAGCATCATCTACCCTAACCTGCAGCCAGCATCATCCACCCCTAACCTGCAGCCAGCATCATCCACCCCTAACCTGCTCCCAACATCATCTACCCCTAACCTGCTCCCAGCATCATCCACCCCTAACCTGCTCCCAGCATCATCTACCCCTAACCTGCTCCCAGCATCATCTACCCCTAACCTGCTCCCAGCAACATCTACCCCTAACCTGCTCCCAGCATCATCTACCCCTAACCTGCACCCAGCGTCATCCACCCCTAACCTGCTCCCAGCTTCATCCACCCCTAACCTGCTCCCAGCATCATCCACCCCTAACCTGGTCCCAGCATCATCTACCCCTAACCTGCTCCCAGCTTCATCTATCCCTAACCTGCTCCCAGCATCATGTACCCCTAACCTGCTCCCAGCTTCATCTACCCCTAACCTGCACCCAGCGTCACCTACCCATAACCTGCACCCAGCATCATCTACCCCTAACCTGCTCCCAGCATCGTCTGCTCCTAACTTGCTCCCAGCATCATCTACCCCTAACCTGCTCCCAGCATCATCTACCCCTAACCTGCACCCAGCATCATCTACCCCTGACCTGCTCCCAGCATCATCCACCCCTAACCTGCTGCCAGCATCATCCACCCCTAACCTGCTCCCAGCATCATCCACCCCTAACCTGCTCCCAGCATCATCTTCGCTAACCTGCTCCCAGCATCATCTACCCCTAACCTGCACCCAGCATCATCCACCCCTAACCTGCTCCCAGCATCATCCACCCCTAACCTGCTCCCAGCATCATCCACCCCTGACCTGCACCCAGCACCATCAACCCTAACCTACACCCATCATCTTCTACCCCTAACCTGCACCCAGCGTCATCTACCCCTAACCTGCACCCAGCACCATCAACCCTAACCTGCTCCCAGCTTCACCTACCCCTAACCTGCTCCCAGCATCTTCTACCCCTAACGTGCTCCCAGCATCTTCTACCTCTATTGTACTTGGCATAGAGAATGAGCTCTAGAGTCTGCCTTCCAAATGGGAGAGATCAGTGCGTCTCGCCAGACAGTTACTGCCCGCCTGAAACTGGGCAGCCCGAGTCAGGTGCCCGCCGCCACCTCTTCCAAAGTGTGCTTGGAACGTAGGGCCATTGCCCGACAAGTGGAGTGTAAAACACCATCACAGAAAGGAAAGGAGGCACCAGCCCTTCAATTTGCAAGCTGGAACATCAGAACCATGTGTCTGGGTCTGCCAGAAGATCGCACGCAGCTCGATGACCCTCGGAAGACTGTAACTATCAACAATGAGCTGAATAGACTTAATGTGGACATTGCTGCACTTCAGAAGATGCCTTCCTGCAAGATGACTAAGGGAACAAGAATATACTTTTTGCTGGCAGGGTCGAGACCCAGATGAGCCAAGACAGCATGGAGTGGGTTTTGCTATCAGAAACTCCTTGCTCAGAATGATAGAACCACCCGCTAATGGTTATTACCGCTAATCGGAATGCACACCGTCTACTGGCCCTAGATGTTATAACCTGCCTGCTTACCATTGGCTGGGGACTAATGACAATCCCACAGTCCTGTGGGAGTATAAGCTTCCCCAATGAGGGGGGGGGGGCGGGGGGGGGGGGGGGGCGGAGAAATCATTAGCAGACTCCCTGCATAAATAGAGCTGGCCAGTTTGGAACCAGCAGGGAGAGAAGAGTGAGCAGCAAGGGAAGTTGCTGCTGCTGTTATATATATACAATAGTCCCCCGTTATACCGCGCTCCGCAATACCGCGGTTCGCGATATACCGCGGGGGGGGCTGATGGACCCCAACTGTCAGTTGTGTCAATTTCAGCGGCCGGCTCCGGAGAGGGAAGCTGCTCTCACTGAAATAATCAGCCGGCCGCTGAAATTGACACTGCCGGCTGCTCTCTCCCTCCAATCCAACTTTTAAGTTTTAATGTTTCTGATTGGAGGGAGAGAGCAGCGGGCAGTGTCAATTTCAGCGGCCAGCTGATTGTTTCAGTGAGACAGCAGCTTCCCTCTCCGGATCAAAGTGAGCCGTCCGCTGAAATTGACACTGCCCGCTGCTCTCTCCCTCCAATCAGAAACATTAAAACTTAAAAGTTGGATTGGAGGGAGAGAGCAGCGGGCAGTGTCAATTTCAGCGGCCGGCTCACTTTGATCCAGAGAGGGAAGCTGCTCTCTCACTGAAACAATCAGCTGGCCGCTGAAATTGACACTGCCGAGGGGGAGCGGGTGTTGGGGGGGGAGAAGAGGGGGGGGAGAAGAGGGGGGGCGGGTGTTGGGGGGGGAGAAGAGGGGGGGCGGGTGTTGGGGGGGAGAAGAGGGGGGGCGGGTGTTGGGGGGGAGAAGAGGGGGGGCGGGTGTTGGGGGAGAAGAGGGGGGGCGGGTGTTGGGGGGGAGAAGAGGGGGGCGGGTGTTGGGAGGGGAGAAGAGGGGGGGCGGGTGTTGGGGGGGAGAAGAGGGGGGCGGGTGTTGGGGGGAGAAGAGGGGGGGGAGAAGGGGGGGAGAAGAGGGGGGCGTGTGGAGGGGGGGAGAAGAGGGGGGGCGGGTGGAGGAGGGGAGAAGAGGGGGGGCGGGTGTTGGGGGGGGAGAAGAGGGGGGGCGGGTGTTGGGGGGGAGAGGAGGGGGGGCGGGTGTTGGGGGGGGAGAGGAGGGGGGGCGGGTGTGGGGGGACCCCCCCTGCGGGTGTGGGGGGGACCCCCCCTGCGGGTGTGGGGGAGACCCCCCTGCGGGTGTGGGGGAGACCCCCCTGCGGGTGTTGGGGGAGAGAGGAGGGCCCTGCGGGTGTTGGGGGACGGGGGAGGAGAGGGGGGGGGGAGGGGGAGAGCCGGAGGGTGTGAGGTGGGTGGGGTGGGGGGAGAGGAGGAGACAGAGCCCAGTGGGTGTTGGGGGAGAGGAGGAGACAGAGCCCAGTGGGTGTTGGGGAGAGGGGGCGAGCCGGAGGGTGTGGGGGGGGAGAGGGGTCTAGTTGGAGGATGTGGGGGCGAACCGGAGGGTGTGGGGGGAGAGGGGGCGAGCCGGAGGGTGTTGGGGGGGAGAGGGGGCGAGCCGGAGGGTGTGGGGGGAGAGGGGTCTAGTTGGAGGATGTGGGGGGAGAGGGGGCAAGCCGGAGGAAAAAAAAAAATTGGCACTGCCGGCTGCTCTCTCCCTCCAATCAGAAACATTAAAACTTAAAAGTTGGATTGGAGGGAGAGAGCAGCCGGCAGTGTCAATTTCAGCGGCCGGCTGATTATTTCAGTGAGAGCAGCTTCTCTCCGGATCAAAGTGAGCCGGCCGCTGAAATTTTAATTGGATCCACGATGGGGGTTTTAAATTTATTTAAAAATCTATGCTAGCGCTTCCCATTGTGAGTCTACGGGGGTCTGACCTCTCCCCCCCGCCCCTCGTAGACTCACAATGGGAAGCGCTAGCATAGATTTTTAAATAAATTTAAAACCCCCATCGTGGATATCCGCGGCCCGGTTACAACGCGGGTGGGGGTCTTGGACCCCAACACCCGCGTTATGAAGGGGGACTACTGTATATGTTATTGTAAATAAATGTTATTTCATTTTATCCTGAAAACTCGTTCTGGACTCTTCGATGCCCTCACAAAACTGGCGACGAGGATGGGATTTTTGTTGGATACAGGTTGGAAGTCGTTTTCTATTACACCATACCTCTGTATGGACGTTTTGATGTTTTTGATGCTGCACTGGAAAGCTGGAACCAGTACGCACAACGGATGCGTTACTATTTCTGGGCAAACAACATCACCGAACACGAGCGCCAGGTGGTCATATTGCTCACCGCCTGCGGCCCGCATACGTTTGGGGCGATTAGGAGCCTTACGTACCCAGCTGCGCCAGACACCAAAACGTTTGATGAACTTGTGAACTTAGTGGGGCAACATTTTAACCCAACCCCATCCACGATAGTTCAACATTACCGGTTTAATACCGCTGAAAGGACCCCAGGAGAATCCCTTGCCGACTTTCTATCCAGGCTACGCAGGATTGCGGAGTACTGTGACTATGGTGAGACCTTGTCAGAAATGTTACGCGACTGTTTGGTTTGCGGTATTAACAATGCGACCACCCAGAGAAAGTTGTTAGCTGAACCAAACATTGACTTTTCAACAGGCCATTTAAATAGTATTGTCCCGGGAGAGCGCAGAACGAGGAGTGCAGGAGCTACAGGGAATGGAGGTGCATGCCTTGGGGCACAACCCCTTCCATCCGAAAGCATCCCCCCGCACCCCTGCGGTACATTGGGCAAGGCGACGTCCGGATCGACGCCAGTGGCCGTCAGACATTCCTCCCTGAAGGGAGCCTTCTCCAGAACCAATGAATGAGGAGCCATGTCCGTGTCAGACTTGTAGGCGCCGACCCCATCGCGGACGCTGATCCTGGGGGCGCTAGGGGCGCCGTCGCTCCGACCGAAACTGGGGCCAGCCGAGGGGCTGTACCTATCATTTGGATGAACCTGCGGCGGCTCATCCGAGGACATGGCCTGCAGCTGCATTGTGTGGCAGCTCCCCGTGTGGCCCTCATTAAAGTGACAGTAAGGGTCAATGGTCACCCGCTTGAGATGGAGTTGGACACTGGCGCAGCGGTCTCCGTGATCGCCCAGAGGACATTCTACCACATCAAGCAGGGCATACAGACCCTTACATTAACCGACACACAGGCCAGGTTGGCCACCTACACGGGGGAACCATTGGACATTGCAGGAACTACAATGACCCCTGTTGTTTATGGACGCCAGGAGAGGCGTTTACCACTTATCGTGGTGCGCGGCCATGGGCCCAGCCTTTGGGTCGGGACTGGTTGCGCCATTTGCGGCTGCAGTGGCAGCACATCCTCCAAACAGTTTCTGGAAGGTTGACGGAGGTGCTTGGACGATACCCAGATGTATTCCAGCCCGGTTTGGGGAAAATAAAAGGGGCGTAGCCCGTATCCAAGTCAAACCAGGAGCCACGCCGCACTATTTCCGGGCGCGCCTGGTGCCTTACACCTTGCTCGAGAAGGTGGAAGGGGAGCTTACTCGTTTGGAGACTTTGGGTATTATCAGGCCTGTCTGTTTCACTGACTGGGCAGCACCAATTGTACCTGTAATGAAGCCAGATGCCATAGTTCGTTTGTGCGGCGACTATAAACTTAGTGATTACGGCTTCCCGACTCGACCAATACCCAATGCCTCACATAGAGGATCTCTACGCTAAGCTTGCAGGCGGTCTCTCGTTCACAAAATTAGATATGAGTCACGCCTACCTACAGTTGGAGCTGGACCCTGCCTCCCGGACATATGTAACGATTAATACACATCGGGGCCTGTATGAATATACACGTTTGCCCTTTGGAGTATCCTCTGCCTGCGCTATTTTTCAACATGTTATGGATGGCATTTTGAGAGGTTTACCGCGTGTTGCTGTCTACTTAGATGACGTTTTGATCACAGGGACTTCGGAGCAGGAACATTTGGAAAATTTGGAGGCTGTCCTTAGACGCTTTTCGGAGGCTGGAGTCCGTTTACGTCGCACAAAGTGCGTCTTTCAGGCGAAGGAAGTAGTCTACCTGGGTTATCGGGTGGACCGCGAAGGTTTGCACCCCGTCGCAGAGAAGGTGCGCGCGATTCAACAGGCTCCCGCCCCGACTGACACTTTGCATCTTCATTCGTTTCTCGGCCTCGTAAACTATTACGGAAAGGTCCTCCCCAATCTTCTGACACCTTCTGCTAAAGAAGAATCATACCTGGGTTTGGGGTCAGCCACAAGAAACTGCTTTCTGGCCAGGTAAAACAACAATTATCGTCGTCTGGGTTACTAACCCACTATGATCCTGGAAAGCCTTTGCTCGTCACATGTGATGCATCCCCGTATGGTATTGGGACCGTCCTTTCCCACAAGTTGGAGAACGGGGCCAAGCGGCTGATAGCTTTCGCCTCCCGCACATTGACTGCAGTGGAAAAGAAGTACGCGCAGATCGAGAAGAAGGGCCTGGCAGTGGTCTTTGCGGTGAAATGCTTCCACCAGTACGTATATGGCCGCCACTTCACTATCGTGACTGATCATAAGCCTCTGCTGGGACTTTTCAGAGAGGATAAGCCAATACCGCCCATTGCTTCTGCACGGATCCAGCGCTGGGCTTTGTTGCTCGCTGCATACGACGAGTATTCTCTGGAGCATAAATCAGGAACCCAGATAGGGAATGCCGACGCACTGAGCCGATTGCCTTTATCGACCGGCCCCATGTCGACCCCCAAGACCGATGAGGTGGTTGCAACCCTAAATTTTATGGACACCTTGCCTGTCACGGCATCACAGATCCGTGAGTGGACCCGGACGGAGTCAGTCCTGTCAAAGGTTCGGCACATAGTCCTGTATGGTGGGCAGCATAGACAGCTCCCAGGCGAGTTGCGGGAATTTTACTCCAAGCTGTCCACATTCAGCGTGGTAGACGGCATCCTTTTGTGGGGGACGCGTGTGATTATCCCGGAAAAAGGACAGGAGCTGATACTGAGAGACTTGCACAATGGGCATCCAGGTGTGACCAAAATGAAAATGTTGGCCCGGAGTTATGTCTGGTGGTCAGGCCTCGACACCGACATTGAGAAGGTGGCCCAAAACTGCTCCATTTGCCAGGAGCATCAGAAGCTTCCGCCGGCTGCGCCCCTACATCACTGGGAATGGCCAGGGCGGCCTTGGGCACACTTGCATGCGGAATTCGCCGGCCCTTTTCAAGGATCCATGTTCCATCTATTAATCGACGCCCAGTCTAAATGGCTAGAGGTGCATAAGATGGTAGGCACAATGTCCTGCGCAACAATCGAGAAGATGCGTTTGTCTTTCAGTACGCATGGCCTCCCCGAGGTGCTGGTCACGCGCAATGGCACTCTGTTCACAAGTGAAATGAAGGAGCCAGCAGACTCTGACTCCGAGATGGAGACACACGACACCTCAGAGGGGAATCCTCGGGCCCACGGGCCGTGGATGTACAACCGTTACGCCGTTCATCACGGAAGCGCCGGTCTCCGTCTCGCTACACGCCGCCTGATCCAGCGCCTCGTGCAAATGGTGTCCGGCCTGCGGCAAAACGAGTCCGACTCCCCCCTTCGCCAGGGTCTTCGGTGGATTCCTTGGACTTTTTGGGGGGGAGGGATGTTATAACCTGCCTGCTTACCATTGGCTGGGGACTAATGACAATCCCACAATCCTATGGGAGTATAAGCTTCCCCAATGAGGGGGGGGGGGGGGGGGGGGGGGGGCGGAGAAATCATTAGCAGACTCCCTGCATAAATAGAGCTGGCCAGTTTGGAACCAGCAGAGAGAGAGGAGTGAGCAGCAAAGGAAGTTGCTGCTGCTGTTATATATATGTTATTGTAAATAAATGTTATTTCTTTGTATCCTGAAAACTCGTGCTGGATTCTTTGTGGCCCTCACAAAACTAGAGCAGTACATCTGCTCAGCATATAGGCCCCAACACTGTTCCTTACCAACTATATAAGTGTCTCTACCATCAGTATATAGCAACTTGTCTTTAAGTGTCTAATCCCATTAGTATAGAGCAATGTGTCTGTAGGTGTTGAATGCCATCAGTATGTGGCAATGTATCTGTAGGTAACTAATCCAATTGGTATATAGCAACATGTTTATAGTTGTCTAATACCATCAGTATATAGCAACATGTCTATAGGTGTCTAATACCATTAATATATAGTAACTTGCCTGTTGGTGTTTCATACTATCCGTATATAAAAATGTTCTATAGGTGTCTCATACTATCAGTATATAACAATGTTCTATAGGTGTCTCATACCACCAGTATACAATGTTCTATAGGTATCTCATACCATCAGTATATAGAAAAGTGTCTATAGGCGACTAATATCATCAGCATATAGTAACGTGTCTGTAGGTAACTAATCTCATCAGCATGTAGCAATGTGTCCATTGGTGTCTCTACTATCAGTATATAGCAACTTTTCTATAGGTGTCTAATACCATAAGTATATAGCAACATGTGTATAGGTGCCTAATCCCATCAGTATATAGCAATGTGTCTATAGGCAACTAATCCCATTGGTATATAGCAATGTGTCTATAGGTGTCTCATACCATCAATATATAGCAACATGTTTATAGGTGTCTAATCCCATCAGTATATAATAACATGTCTAGAAGTGTTTAATCCCATTGGTATATAGCAACTTGACTATAGGTGAATAATACCATCAATATTATGCAACCTGTCTATAAGTGTCTAATATCATCAGTACAAAGCAATGTGTCTATAGGTATCTCCACCATCAGTATATAGCAATATATCCATAACAAATCCCATCGATATATAGCAATATATCCATAACAAATCTCATCGGTATATAGAATATACTGAAGGTATAAGAAACATGTCTGTAGGTGTCTAATACCATTAGTATAGAGCAATGTGTCTATAGGTGTCTAATACCAACAGTATATCGCAACTTGTCAATAGGTGTCTAATATCATCAGTATATAGCAATGTGTCTTTAGGTAACTAATACCAACAGTATATAGCAACATAGGTAACTAATACCAACAGTATATAGCAAAATATCTATAGGTGTCTAATACCATCAGTATTTAGAAATGTTCCATAGGTGTCTCATACCATCAGTATATAAAAATGTGTCTATAGGTGTCTAATTTCATCAGTATATAGAAATGTGTCTATAGGTAACTAATCCCATCAGAATATAGCAACATACAATAGGTGTCTTAATACCATCAGTATACAGAAATGTTCTATAGGTGTCTTATACCTTCAGTATATAGCAATGTGACGACTTTCATCAGTATATAGAAATGTTCTATAGGTGTCTCATGCCATCAGTATATAGGAATGTGTCTATAGGTGTCTAATTCTATCAGTATATATAAATGTTCTATAGGTGTGTCATTCCATCAGTATATAACAATGTTCTGTAGGTGCCTAGTACCATTAGTCTATGGCAATGTTTTCTTGATTTCTGCCATTCATTAGTGACTATACTCTCACTTTTGAAAGAAAAGGATGTTGGATTAGGCCCCACTGCATGAGGCTTAACTGAGTAATGCTGGCTGTGATTGCAGAGAGGTATTAACGGGCTGCTGCACTGTCTTTCAAATAAGATATCGAACCTAGTGTCAGTCCTCCCTCTCAACTGAATGTGAGAGAACCCATGACACTGTACTGAAGACGAGCTGGTGAATGTCCCTTAGTTTCTTGGGCCAACATTTATCCCTCAATCAACATTGCTGAAACAGATAATCTGATCATTTAGCTGATTGTTCTTTGTCCGACCTCACTGTGCACTGATTGGTTGTAATGTTTCCTACATTGTAATGGTGACTATAAATCTGTATTGGCTGTAAAATGAATGAAATTAAATGAAAATTGCTTATTGTCACAAGTAGGCTTCAATGAAGTTACTGTGAAAAGCCCCTAATCGCCACATTCCAGCGCCTGTTCGGGGAGGCTGGTACGGGAATTGAACCGTGCTGCTGGCCTGCATTGGTCTGCTTTAAAAGCCAGCTATTTAGCCCAGTGTGCTAAACCAGCCCCTGATCATGAGATCAGGGAAGTTCCCATAAAACTACAAGTTCAGTCCTTTCCACCTGACTCCTGAGATGCACTATCAGACAAAAAGGGAGTGTGGGGCTTTAAATATATTGATGTTGAAAGTGGAATATATTTCTGCTGTCTTTCCATGAAGGACAGCCACACTGTAACTTTTGGATCAGGATCAGTGTCCTCTGAATTGACTCCTTCACTCTTTGGTTGAAGAACAGGAGGAGAAAATGCCGTCTTTGTATGAACTAGGCGTCTCTCTGGTTCGAAAGCTGCCTTTTGTTAACAGCACGGTCTTTATCTACAATCTGGCATCCTGTCCTTAGGACAAGGGAAGAAAATTTCCACTCACCTCACGGTGAGCACTGGAAGACCCGTTCCCCATTATTGCAATCACCTCAAAGCTTGGCAGCTGCCTAATTGAAACCAAACATTTTGCTTCTTCTGTGAACAAACATGGAAGAGGGAAGGGAAAAAAAAATCCCCAAAGGTTTTCCGCTCCTTCAAGGGTCTAACTGTCCACAGGTGTCCGAGGAATGTTAATGGCTCAGGGCTGTTCTCTCTGCATTTGGTAAAAATTAAAAGCACCTCTCAAACAAAGAGCCAACTGCTATAAAGTGCCTTCAGGAGGCAATTATTAGCCACTGTTAGGAAAATGTAAAACGCTTTCAAGCAGATGTCAGAAACAGATTGGGAAAGCGTAATTGAATAATGTTTCCAAAGGTAATGAAAATTTGTGTGGGGGTAGGGAGGGGGAGGAAAGATGGGGAGAGGATTTAGCTGCTGCACCAGGCAAACAGTTGGATGGTCTATCTCATCGAATCTATACAGCACAGAAGGAGAAGGAGGCCATTCAGGCCATCGAGTCTGCACCAACCCTCCGGAAGAGCACCTACCTTAAATGAAATGAAAATCGCCTATTGTCACAAGTAGGCTTCAAATGAAGTTACTGTGAGAAGCCCCTAGTCACCACATTCTGGCGCCTGTTCGGGGAGGCCGGTACAGGAATTGAACCCTCGCTGCTGGCCTGCCTGGGTCTGCTTTAAAAGCCAGTGATTTAGCCCTGTGCTAAACCAGTCCCAGTAGGTTTAGGCCTACTAAACTAAACTAAACCTAGGCCCTCTCCCCTGCCCCATCCCCACAACCCCACCTAACATGCACATCTTTGGGCTGTGGGAGGAAATCCGAGCACCCGGAGGAAACCCACACAGACATAGACATAGAACATAGACCAGTACAGCACAGAACAGGCCCTTCGGCCCTCGATGTTGTGCCGAGCAATGATCACCCTACTTAAACCCACGTAACCCGTATACCCGTAACCCAACAATCCCCCCATTAACCTTACACTACGGGCAATTTAGCATGGCCAATCCACCTAACCCGCACATCTTTGGACTGTGGGAGGAAACCGGAGCACCCGGAGGAAACCCACGCACACACGGGGAGAACGTGCAAACTCCACACAGACAGTGACCCAGCCGGGAATCGAACCTGGGACCCTGGAGCTGTGAAGCATTGATGCTAACCACCATGCTACCGTGAGGCCCCAATCCATTGGGATAATGTGCAAACTCCACACAGTCACCCAAGGCCGGGATTGACAATGGATCCCTGGGGCTGTGAGGCAGGAGTGCTAACCATTATGCCACTATGCTGCCCTTGGATCACGGCCTTGTACTAGAATGACTGTCTCTCCGGCCTGGTTGGTTTCATTTGGCTGGTCCCAGATGAATCATTACAAGATATTAAGTCAAGGGAAATGGCCACCGTCAACCTATAGGAAGTGGTCATTCCCATCTAGCCTGTTGTCATGATAGGGAGATATCAGGAACTTTGGTCCAGAAATGGGGTCCAAGATGTAACAGGAAATTTAGGGGTTAAACTGATGGAGGGAAAGGACTGCCAGCAGCAGAGTCCGAGGGATATGCCGACAGCCAGAGTTAACTTGTCTCATTCAGACTTAACCTCATTAATGGGAATACACAGAATGCCTCGGTTCAGCCAGGATGATCCCCATCCATTGTCATTCAGGACAACCTTGCTTGACCAGCCATGACCAGTCTGATGTCCTCTTTGTCCATTAATGGAAGGTTAGGTACATATGAATGGCATAGCTCTGTTATTTTGTAGAAACGGGAGTGAGATATCAGGTAGCCACGATAATGATAATAGATTCAAGTCTCGCCAACACAGGGAAGAACCTTTGTTTGAGGGAATGGATGGTGCTTAGAGAGAGACAGAGAGAAATAATCCTGCCCTGAACAGGTGCAGGCGGAAGGCTGTGGAAATTGACCATGAAAGTTGCCACCAAAGTAGGCTTTGGTCTTTGAAAAAGGGTTCTGAACAAATGTCCCTAACAGAAGGAAAATTACTTCATAAATGCAAGTATTGCTTTGGCCTGTCTGTGTAAGTGGCATAGTAATTGAAAGTGATGTCTAATGTGAACTAATGTGTTAAGGTTAAGAAAGTGCATGTAATCGGTTAGTGTTGGAGCTAAAGTAAAAAATTAATTATTGTTTTATTTTCTTTCGTTATAATAAAGTTTTTTTTATAAAATAACCAAGCCATATTTCTTATATTATCACTCCTGAAAGGAATCAATATTTTCCGCACTGTCTTAAAATGTAAAAAAGTTATGGCATCTGATCCAGCCTCTTAGCCACTATTGAGAGCTAACCAGGTAACCGTAACACTGTGAGAGCCAGATTGAGGGAAATGGGCGTTATGCCCAAGAATATAGGTGTGGAAGAAAGATTTCCCCTTTCAGTCCCTTGCCCTGTCCCACCATTCGATCAGATTGTTGGCAGATCTGCAGCTCAGTGTTGCTTTTCAATTTGTTTCTCCAACATATCTTTATATCCTTAACAAACAGAACAAAATTGATCCAATGGGTATTTCAGTATCTACCATTCAGAACATTCCGTGGTCAGTCTCCCCAATAGAAGGTACTTCCAACTACCAGCAGAAGCTGGCCAAGATACATAGAGGGTAACTGATGGCTGGCAGCGTGCTTTAAGATAGTAATTCAAGTGAGACTGAACCTTGAGTTGTTTATAAAAGTCAGCAGAATCGTGAGATTGAATTGTTGCCTCGAGTAATGCCAGATGTGTGTTCAGTTAGATACAGTTATTACAATAATATCCAATTTTTAGTTGACTTTGTATTAACCAATAAGGCACATTCAGGACAGTGAGGGTGGAGGGTTGTAGGTGAAAGGTTCAGATGGTTGATAAGTCGAATCACATACTAGGGAACATCTTGAGAACATTTAATTGTAAATTGAAACAAGTTGTTCGAACCTTGAATAGACTAGTAGCAAGGCCACATTTAGAATATTGTGTATAGTTTAAGGCACCCAACCTTCAAAAGTTGATTTATATTTTGGAGACGGTTCAAAGAAGAGCGACATGCCACGCTGGGTTCGAAGCTACAGGAGGAAGGAGAAAGGATTTGCACTGAAATTGAACCTTATCACATCTTTAAGATGTCCCAAACCACTTTACAGTCAACAGAATTGAAAACAGCCACTTTGTCATCCCTAACTTGAGAATAGACAAAATGAGAGATATGTTGCCGTCATCAGGACAAATGCAAGGATTCCAGATTTCAAACAATCACAACAATTTATACTGCAGGAGAGGAGACTGCGATTGGTTGGCAAGCCGATCCTGATTGGCCAAAGTGATGTCAGGAAGAAAGCAGTAAGCTCCTCAAGCTCCCAGAAAACTTAAAAAAAGGAGTGGGTCTTCAACATATTCCTTTTATTTAAGGAGAATGGGTCCCTGGGTATGAATGTATGTCACTTCTAGCAAGTGTAAATGAGCCATGTTTCGATCTCAACTGGGTATCTTAAATTTGTTGTTAATGCAGCTATTAGAGGGCAGCACGGTGGCCTAGTGGTTAGCACAACCGCCTCACGGCGCTGAGGTCCCAGATTCGATCCCGGCTCTGGGTCACTGTCTGTGTGGAGTTTGCACATTCTCCCCGTGTCTGCGTGGGTTTCGCCCCCACAACCCAAAAATGTGCAGAGTAGGTGGATTGGCCACGCTAAATTGCCCCTTAATTGGAAAGAATAATTGGGTAATCTAAAATTTTTTAAAAAATGTAGCTATTAGTGCCCTCAGGATTGTTCAGCAAGTGTTGCCCAATCGCAAAACCACATCTAACAGTAGATGTGACATTTTAATACTGATGCTGTCAATACCCTTTCAAGATTAATCAATACACACTTAGGTATGGAGGTGATTTACATTGCGGTTTCTGTTTATTTTACTTTAGACACAAAGTTAGCTAACAACATGGATTCTGTGATCCTATAATGCACTAGCTTGCAAAGTGTGGCAAGCTAGACAAGGTACATAGTACATAACATAAGAACATAGGAATTAGAAGCAGAAGGAGGCAATTCAGCTCCTCAAGCCCGCCCCGCCATTCAATACGATCATGGCTGATCTCGCAACCTCAACTCCACTTTCCTGTCCGTTCTCCATAACCTTTCAACCCATTACTAATTAAAAATCTGTCTATCTCCTTACATTTACTCAATAGCCGAGCATCTTCTGCATCTGGGGTATTGAATTCCACAGATTCACGACCATTTGAGAGAAGTAATTTCTCCTCATCTCTGTTTTAAATCTTCTACCCCTTATCCTAAAACTATTCAGCTCACGCCCGCGGACTTCCCGTCCGCATGTGAGTGGAAACCCCTTGGCCGACTGCCGGACGCCACAGAGAGTCCCGCCCATGACCTCTCATTCTGGATTGCCCCACAAGAGGAAGCATCCTCTCTATGTCTACTTTGTCAATTCCTTTTATCATCTTATATACCTCAATTAGATATCCTCTCATTCTTCACAACTCAAGCGTATAGGCCTAAACTGTTCAATCTCTCTTCATAAGACAACCGCTCTCATTCTGGATTTGACCTAGTGAAGCTCCTCTGACCTGCCTCTAATGCAACTACATTCCTCCTCAAATAAGGGGATCAAAACTGTACACAGTCCTCCAGGTGCAGTCTCACCAATGACATGTACAGTTGCAGCAACACTGCCCTACTTTTATACCCTATTCCTTTAGCTAAAAAGGCCAACTATAATATATTCTATAACATAAGCTATAACATATTCCTCCCCTCCCTTATTGGAAATGTCAATTCAACAAAACATTGGGCTGGATTCTCCGCCCCGTCGAGCCACATTTCCGTTTCGCCCCGCCAGCGGGATGCTCCATTACGCTGGCTGGTCAATGGGGTTTCCCACTGTGAGGCAGCCCCACGCCGTCGGGAAGCCCCTTATTTGAACTGGGGAAGAGGGTAGGTTGCCCCTATTCCCGGCTGAGCCCTGGGGATTAATCTGCCCCCCCCCAAAAAACACATCGATTCACCTTAACTATAGCTCAGACGCTCAGGAGGTCTTCTCCCACAGGGTGGGTCACGGTGGACCTCTGATGCTTTTACAGAATAAGATTTATTGGAGATTGATAACAATTTAGGACTTGTAGCAGAACTTGAAGTTGTGTGAAATGCCAGTGAAGATGAGACAACTTAAACCTCAGTCGAGCTAGACTGAGGAGGTGAGATTTGGAAGTCTGGGGAGGAGTTCACCACAGGCTACATGATTTTAAGAACATAAGAACATAAGAACATAAGAACATAAGAACTAGGAGCAGGAGTAGGCCATCTGGCCCCTCGAGCCTGCTCCGCCATTCAATTAGATCATGGCTGATCTTTTGTGGACTCAGCTCCACTTTCCGGCCCGAACACCATAACCCTTAATCCCTTTATTCTTCAAAAAACTATCTATCTTTACCTTAAAAACATGTAATGAAGGAGCCTCAACTGCTTCACTGGGCAAGGAATTCCATAGATTCACAACCCTTTGGGTGAAGAAGTTCCTCCTAAACTCAGTCCTAAATCTACTTCCCCTTATTTTGAGGCTATGCCCCCTAGTTCTGCTGTCACCCGCCAGTGGAAACAACCTGCCCGCATCTATCCTATCTATTCCCTTCATAATTTTAAATGTTTCTATAAGATCCCCCCTCATCCTTCTATATTCCAACGAGTACAGTCCCAGTCTACTCAACCTCTCCTCATAATCCAACCCCTTCAGCTCTGGGATTAACCTAGTGAATCTCCTCTGCACACCCTCCAGCGCCAGTACGTCCTTTCTCAAGTAAGGAGACCAAAACTGAACACAATACTCCAGGTGTGGCCGCACCAACACCTTATACAATTGCAACATAACCTCCCTAGTCTTAAACTCCATCCCTCTAGCAATGAAGGACAAAATTCTATTTGCCTTCTTAATCACCTGTTGCACTTGTAAACCAACCTTCTGTGACTCATGTACTAGCACACCCAAGTCTCTCTGAACAGCGACATGCTTTAATATTTTATCGTTTAAATAATAATCCCGTTTGCTGTTATTCCTACCAAAATGGATAACCTCACATTTGTCAACATTGTATTCCATCTGCCAGACCCGAGCCCATTCACTTAACCTATCCAAATCCCTCTGCAGACTTCCAGTATCCTCTGCACTTTTCGCTTTACCACTCACCTTAGTGTCATCTGCAAACTTGGACACATTGCCCTTGGTCCCCAACTCCAAATCATCAATGTTGGACTACTTGAGCGGCCTTCTTGATTTGGACTGTGGTGATGGGTGTGTTCTCTAAGTGTGCAAAGTAGATGTTGTTCTGAGCAATGTCCAGATGGCTGGCTGATACGGGGAGCCTCAAAAGGCCATCCGCATTCCCATTCCAGGTAGATTTTTGATATTTGGTGTCATGTGTGTGAGCACTCAACATCAATCCCAATGCTGCATCCTGCTTTCAGCTAAAGAAGGGATATCTGTATGTGGACCAGATATTGAGGAAAGTGGTCAATGATCAGTCAGGAATGCAGATGAAGTTTCCGGATTCCAAATGATCCCAGTGCTACATGCTTGATTTGAGCATATTAGCTCTCTGCTTAAAGTCTATGAAGCGAATGCTGTGGGCCTCTTCACACCTGACAACGTTATGTGTGAGACAATGGCCCCAACATCATGAAGTTATGTATCACATGCAAGCTATAGAGGTAAGTAGTCGAAATGTGTCTGTACCTCGGAACCTGTTACGCATGGAGGCTTGGTAGGGCCTCTTTATTAATAATTAACACATTGACTGGACTGGATCTCACTGGGTTGTGCACGGTTCCTCACATTATACCAAATAAACACATATACACCACTTTGACCCGGGGTTCCATGTTACCCTTCTGGTTTTTTGGATACCCTTACATTGAACATCAGCCTGGTCCGAAACAACTTATTCAGGTAAATGTTACGAGGATTTGAGCTTGGAAATTACAGGACAACAGCGACAATTCAGAAATCTCAACCAATGCCGCGGGTGAGAAGCAAATGTCTTTCCTCTGAGCGTGCTTGTTAAAAGCAATGGGCTCCTGATGATCCTCCTGCTTTCTATCCAATTTTGCCACAACCTGCTCAATGCCTCCTTTCAGCCGGCAGTCTCAGCTCTTCTGTGAAAAGTTCATGAGAGGCGAGATGGGACCTAAATTTAACATCTCATCCTCAAGATGGATTTTTCACCTGAGACATTCGTTCATATCCAAATAAAACTCATCAGTGACATCAGGATTCTGAATTGTCTGTCATTGTGGTTTGTGTATTTCTATTCTCAGTTTCTGCTCAAATACCAATCCATTTTTGTAAGTTATTCCTCCATTGCCAATTTTGTTAAATGAGTGTATATTATTTTGATTTGCTTGCCTGGCTTGCCCTCTATAGTTAGTAAGAACTATACCTCAATCAGTGATTTATAATTAACAATACGGACTGTCTTGCGTTTACAGTAATCTTCATAGAGTGTGTCATTAGTGGAGATCTGCATTTATGTTTAATTTGCAAGCAGAATGTTTTATTTACTTTACTTCCAGCAATCAGCACTCACCACAGAGTAATATGCCCACTCTCTTACATTTTCCACACTTCTATAAAATCACATTGAAATCACAACATGGAGACAGACCATTTAACCTATCCAATCCGTACTGTGTTTTAGATCTCATTCTGTTCCAGAGTTGTCCAGGAGTATCCGAAAGTCCTCAGCAATGAAAGATTTGGCCACAGGACACTACTGTGGGTAAATCAGGAGACAAATTATCAGAGCTTTAAAACCTTTTTTGAGTTTTCTTTAGTCACTAAAATACTGTGAATGGATAGAAAAGACTGGATGATCCTTGACTGTCAATCAGGTAAAGGGAGTTCTAGTCACAATCCAATTGGTGTGGGAATGCAGGGCATCAAGTTAAGGTGAATGTTGGATAAAGGGGGGGTCCAGCAGGGAGACCTTAAAACTGAATAGCGAGGATACCACTAGAGTAGTTTTACATAAGTTAGTTTATTAAGGATTAATATTAATTATAGGAAGTGTACTGGGTAATCATTATTAACCATTAAACCTATATTTTAGGACATAGCAGTGATCATCTGGCCACAAATGGCCATAACGCATGATGGGATTTCGGCTAGCTAACTTTTGAAACCCAGGAGATGCTAAGATTGACGTCAAGCCTTTTTGTAAACACAGCTAATAGGATGAGGCTCAATCATGGGCTGGTTGCAATTTTATTGGATAAGGTTTAAACATGACAGCTTCAGGGATTGGATCGAGTTCAACTGGGGTGGGCTATTGATTTTTGGAAATTGTATAATTGATGTGTTTTTATCAGTGTTAAGTAGATAGATCTTGGCATTATCCAGATCTCATCTCCGTGTACACGTAACCAAGCTTGGATTAATAAATAAGCCTATTATCCGGATTGCTGATGTGTCCGTTGCTCTCTGTACTGATTGCGCCATAGGGACGAATCCCACGTGGAAGCTGACTCAATACACAGGTCTTGAAATCGCTCCTACATTGGGCTGGGCCAAAGATGTGTGGGTTAAATGGATTGGCCATGCTAAATTGACCATTTGTAAGTTGCCCCGATGTGTCCAAAGATGTGCGGGTTAGGTGGGGTTATGGGGATAGGGTGGAGGAGTGGACCTAGGTAGGGTACTCTCTCAGAGGGTCGGTGCTGACCCAAGACCATAAGACATAGAAGCAGAATTAGGCCATGGCCTATCGAGACTGCTCCTCAATTCAATTATGTTTCTCATCCCCTTTCTCCTACCTTCTCCCCATAACCCCTGATCCCCTTATTAATCAAGAACCTATCTATCTCTGTCTTAAAGACACTCAGTGATTTGGCCTTCCACAACCATCTTCCTTTGGGCTGGGTACGAATCCAACCAGTGAAAAGGTTTCTCCCCGATTCACGTTGACTCAATTTTACTGGAGCTTCTTGATGACAGACCCGTTCACGCGCTGCTTTGGTTTCAAGGGCCGTCACTTTCACCTCACCTAAACTCAGCTCTTTTGTCCATGTTTAGGCCAAGGTTGTGTTGACGTCTATATTCAGGGGGTGCTGATGGATCCCAAACCTAACATTTGCGAGCAACCTGTTGGTGTGCAAGTGCTTGATAGCAGTGTTGAAGATATCTTCCACCACCATGGTTGGGAATAGACTGATGAGGGCGGCAATCAGCCAGATTGGATCGATTCTGTGTTTTGAGGGCAAGGCATATCTGTGCAATTTTTTAACATTGTTCTGTAGATGCCACAGTTGTAGCTTTATTGGAACAGCTTTGTTAGGTACACAGTTAGTTCTGGGGCATTAGTCTTTAGCATTTAGGCAGGATATTATCTGGGTTCATACCCTTTCCAAAATCCAGAGCATTCAGCTAGTTCTGATTTCATGTGGAGTGAATCAACTTGGCTGAAGATCGGCATTGATGATGCTGGGGAACCCCGGTGTCTGAGATGGAACATCCACTCAGCACTTCTGGCTGAAGATGGTCCCAAATGCTATTCAACCTTGTCTTTTGCACTGATGTGCTGAGCACTCCGATCATTGAGGATCGAGATATTTGTGGAGCCTCCTCCTCCTGTTAGTGGTTTAATTCCCCACCACCATTTACAACTGGAGATGGCGGGACTGCGGAACCTGGTATGGGATTGCTTAGCACTGTCAACAGCATGCTAATCCATTGGACTTTGTAGTCCTTTGTTGCAGCTTCACCAGTGGTATCACTTTTTTAGGCATGCTGGGCACAGCTCATGACCTCCTCTCCTGAATTCCACTTTGAACCAAGGTTGATGCCTTGTCTTTCAGGTTGAAACAATCCAGGTTGATCAAAAGTTAATCGATCCGAAATGTTAACTCTGCTTCTCTCACTCCAGCTGCTGTTTGACCCGTTGAATATTTACAACATTTTCTGTTTTTATTTCAGATTTCCAACGTCTTTTGCTTTTTTAATTTGATCCTCTGGCTTGTTGGCAGTCTGTGATAGAGTGGGGAAAGTGCTGGGCATTGAGATTACATTTGCCGTTGAATATCATTCTGCCACTGCTGCTGGGGACCCACAGCTCCTCATGGATGCTCACGTCTGAGCTGCTACACCTGTCCTGAATCTATACCATTCAGCACAGTGGCAGTGCCGCACTACACAGCGGCGGGAATTCAGCAAAGATGGAATTTTGTCACAACAGTGATTGTAGGATTGTGTCAGTGTTTATTGGGAATTCTCTGGGAGTGTGTCAGTGTTTATTGGGGTTCTCCGTGAGTGTGTCAGTGTTTATTGGGGATTATCTGGGAGTGTGTCAGTGTTTATTGGGAATTCTCCGGGAGTGTGTCAGTGTTTATTGGGGATTATCTGGGAGTGTGTCAGTGTTTATTGGGGATTATCTGGGAGTGTGTCAGTGTTTATTAGGGATTCTCTGGGAGTGTGTCAGTGTTTATTGGGGATTCTCTGGGAGTGTGTCAGTGTTTATTGAGAATTCTCTGGGAGTGTGACAGTGTTTATTGGGAATTCTCTGGGAGTGTGTCAGTGTTTATTCGGGATTCTATGGGAGTGTCACAGTGTTTATTGTGAATTCTCTGAGAGTGTGTCAGTGTTTATTGGGAATTCTCTGGGAGTGTGTCAGTGTTTATTGGGGAATATCTGGGAGTGTGTCAGTGTTTATTGGGAATTCTCTGGGAGCGTGTCAGTGTTTATTGTGGATTCTCTGGGAGTGTGTCTGTTTACTGGGGAATATCTGGGAGTGTGTCAGTGTTTATTGGGGATTCTCTGGGAGTATGTCAGTGTTTATTGGGGATTATCTGGGAGTGTGTCAGTGTTTATTGGGAATTCTCTGGGAGTGTGTCTGTGTTTGTTGGGGATTCTCTGGGAGTGTGTCAGTGATTATTGGGGATTATCTGGGAGTGTGTCAGTGTTTATTGGGAATTCTCTGGGAGTGTGTCTGTGTTTTTTGGGGATTCTCTGGGAGTGTGTCTGTTTTTTGGGGAATATCTGGGAATGTTTCAGTGTTTATTAGGGATTCTCTGGGAGTGTGTCTGTTTATTGGGGAATATCTGGGAATATGTCAGTGTTTATTGGGAATTCTCTGGGAGTGTGTCTGTTTATTGGGGAATATCTGGGAGTGTGTCAGTGTTTATTGGGGAATATCTGGGAATGTCCAGTGTGTATTGGGGGTTAGAGAGAATTAGAGAATTAGAGAATTCTTACAGCGCAGAATTGGCCAGTCCACCTAACCAGCACATCTTCAGACTGTGGGAGGAAACCGGAGCACCCTGAGGAAACCCACGCAGACACAGGGAGAACGTGCAGACTCCACACAGTCACCTAAGGCCGGAATCGAACCCAAGTCCCTGACGCTGTGAGGCAGCAGTGCTATCCACTGTGCACCGTGCTGCCCAAATGCTCCAGACTCATTCTCTAGAGCACCAATGTTCACTTTAGTTATGTTTTTCCTTTTTAAATACCAGCATAAACCCATTATCTGTGTTGTATTTCTAGCTAGCTCTCACTCGTACTCTAACTACTCACTTCTTTATCATTATTTGTCATTCTGATTCATCCAATAGAAATATAGATTGAAATCACCTATGATTTATCACCACACCTTTATTACAAGCCACTATTATTTCTTCCTGTGTACCCCATCCTACAAGGTAGAACTGGATTGAAACTCTAATTTCAGTGGTCTAGTATTTCAGTGATCAGCTCTAATAATCCAGAGACATGGGACGGGATTCTCCGACCCCCCGCCGGGGGGCGGCGTGAATCCCGCCCCCGCCGTCAGCCGAATTCTCCGGCACTGGAGATTCAGCGGGGGAGGGAATTGCGTCGTGCCAGTCGGCGGCCGCTCGCAGCAGCCCCCCCCCCCCCCCCCCCCCCCGGCGATTCTCCGGCCCGCAATGGGCCGAAGTCCCGCTGGTTCTTTGCCAGTCCCACTGGCATTGATCAGACTAGGTCCCTTACCGGCGGGACCTGGTTTCGTGGGCGGGCTCCGGGGTTCTGGGGGGGGGCGCGGGGCAATCTGGCCCCCACGATCGGGGCCCACTGATCCGCGGGCAGGCGTATGCCGTTGGGGCACTCTTTCCCTACGCGTCGACTGTGTCAGCCTCCGCGATGGCCGACACTTAGGTGAACCCCCCCTCTGCACATGCGCGGGGATGACGTCAGCAGCCACTGACGCTCCCGCGCATGCGCGAACTCGGAGTCCCTTCGGCCCTGGCTGGCGTGGTGCCAAAGGCATTCCACGCCAGCCGGCGGGGCGCAAACTACTCTGGCGCTGGCCTAGCCCCTGAAGGTGCAGAGGATTCCGCATCTTTGGGAAGGGCCGACGCCGGAGTGGTTCACGCCACTCCGTCCCTCCGGGACCCTTTGCCCCGCCGGGTACGGGAGAATCCCGCCCATGAGTTCAAATCCCACCATGGCAACTAGGAATTAAAATTCAATTCTCTGGGACCATAGTGGTATGTCTACTGTGAGGAGTTTGGAAATCAGTACTGTGACACAACAGTTTATGATTTATCTTCCTTTCCCACATCTGCTAACATAACAGGGATCTCCCTCATGAGCAGTTGAACGTAAGGAAGAAAATAACCACCTCCTCCAGTAACTCTGACAAACTCTGCTCTCTGTCTCTACACAGAAATATTCAAAACGGCACATATTTATTTAAAATATTATTATTCAAAGTTAATGCAGCCTCTCTTCAAGGATGAACACAATAGGCAGCACAATACATTCTCCAGTCTGACATTGAGCTGACAAGAAACAGCAGCTAAAAGAGTTTACTGAGTGATATTATATAGCAGTGTTTTGCAATGCAGTGGATTTTGGCTGATTCAATTTCTGCTCAGAGCCCAACTGAAGGAATTTTAAAAACTGAGAGAGTATCTGGTGACAGGTCCTCGGGGGGTTCTGAAAGCCTTTGTGACACTTACTAAAATGATGTTAATCTGAGTAAACGATACAGCATAGACCAGCTGATGGTATCGGAGGATTGGAGTAACTCTACACATTATTTTAGGTCAGGGAGGACATTTCATGTCTTGGGACATTCTTTGCGCCATTTTGTTTCTTGAACCTCGGGCTGAAGGCCAGGATCCGCATTTGTGCTCGGATTGAGTTTAATTTGCGTTCTGATCTTTGTTTTTGCACTTACCTCTGTCAGTAATACCCACAGCTCAGAAGGTGCTTCCTAAACTCCATCTGAGGACATGAGCATAGAACACCAACCTGAATGAGTGCTGAAATAAAAGCAGGTCTGGCAGAATCTGTGGAGAGACAGGTAGAATTAATGGCTAGATTCTCCGTTATTGGGACTGTGTCCCCATGCCGTGCTCCATGGCGGACTCGGACCGCGGAGCTGGACCCAAAAAAATAAAGCCCCCAATCGTGCCCGGCCCTGTCCCCCCGGAGAAACATTTCCCGGCCGCCTATAAGGAAATGCCCTCCGATCGGCCCACCCCTGACCAGGAAGACAAAGGAAATGGAAATGATAGTACGAAAGGCAGTGTTGGCTCAGAGTAGGTGTCATTCACAAGCAGAATAAAAATCCGAATTGTCTGAAAGGAAAGACATGGGAACATGGTGGGAGACTGGCACCTCGGGTAGGAAAAAGTTCAGTGGAGGACTGAGTTCATGGTCTGAAGTTGTTGAGCTCAATGTTGAGTCCAGAAGGCTATAAAAGACCAAATTGGAAGATGACGAGCTGTTCCTCCACCTTTCATTGGGCTTCATTGGAACTTTGCAGCAGGCTGAGGACAGAAATGTGAGTGTGAGAGCAAGATGGTGAATTGAAATGGCAAGTGACCTGAAGGTCAGAGTCGCGATTATGAACTTTGTGAATGTGTTCTGCAAAGTGATCACCCAGTCTGCATTTGGTCAACCCCTGTGTCGGGGAGACCACATTGCAACTACTTTGGAAGTAAGGTGCAAGTGAATCATTGTTTTACTGGAAAGGCATATTTGGAGCCTTGAATGATGAGGAGGGAGGAGGTAAAGGAGCAGATGTTACACCTCTTGTGACTGCATGGGTAAGAGACATGGGAAGAGGATGAGGTGTTGGGGGTGAGAGAGGAGTGGATCAGTGTGGCATGGACAAAAGGGTTCCCTTTGGAATGCTGTCAGGGGAGGTGAGGGGAGGCTGTGTTTGGTGGTGGCATCAGGCTGGAATTGGCAGAAATGGTGGAAGATAATCCCTTGAATACAGAGGCTTGGGGGGTGGGTGGAAAGTGAGGACAAGAGGAAACCTATCATGGTTCAGGGAGAGAGGGGTAGGGGTGGGGACGGGGGAAAAGGTGTGGGCTATTGGTCGGACACGGTTGAGAGTCCTGTCAATCACAGTTGGGGGGAAATCCTTAGTTGAGGAAAAATAAGACATGCTCACTGCTGCCACCAGTGGAGGATCGGAGTATCGCAATGGGTTTGGCACCCAGCGCCTATCCTGTTTTTTGGGCGGTGTTCCATTCTCCGCCCGATTGGGAATCCCGAAACAGGCGTCGGGCACTGGAGAATCCATCTCATTATGTTCTCCTCTTCAATGTAAATGTCCCAATCATTCTAAGGATTGGTGAACAATAATGTGTGTCCTTTAATTGAAGATGTGGGATGAAATTCTCCCCTACCCAGCGGGGCGGGGGTCCCGGCATAGCGGAGTGGCGCCAACCACTCCGGCGTCGGGCCTCCCCAAAGGTGCGGAATTCTCGCACCTTTAGGGCCTAGGCCCGCGCCGGAGTGGCTCCCACTCCGCTGACTGCCTTTGGTGCCACGCCGCCCGGCGTCAGGGCTGGCTGAAATGCCTTCGCCGGTCGGTGTGAGTCCGCGCATGCGCCGGAGCATCAGCGGCCGCTGATGTCACCACTGGTGCATGCGCGGTGGAGGGGGTCTCTTCCGCCTCCGCCATGGTGGAGGCCGTGGCGGCGGTGGAAGAAAAAGAGTGCCCCCACGACACAGGCCCGCCCGCCGATCGGTGGGCCCCGATCGCGGGCCAGGACACCGTGGGGGCACCCCCCGGGGCCAGATCGCCCCGCGCCACCCCCAGGACCCCGGAGTCTGCCCGCGCCGCCTGCTCCCGCCGGTAAGCTAGGTGGTTTTATCCACGCCGGTGGGAGAAGCATGACAGCGGCGGGACTTCGGCCAATCGTGTGCCGGAGAATCGCCACAGGGGGCCCGCTGACTGGCGGGGCGCAATTACCACTCCCGCCGATTCCCGGGTTGCGGAGAATTCCGGCCACTGCGGGGGCGGGATTTACACCGGCCCCGGGCAATTCCCCGACCCTGCGGGGGTCGGAGAATTCTACCCCCTTCCCCGGGAGGCTCTTGTCTGACTTCCACCCTGCTGTTTGCCGACTGCCCACTAGTCATGGACTAACACATCATGTCCTGTTGATGTGGTACTAAGTGACACTGTTTTAAGAAATGCTCCCTTAAAGGTGTATGCACATCGTATCAGGGAACAGTGTGGCCACATTACACAGCAGGATTCCACAGAGGGAAAACTGACCAGGCTGCCGTGCTTCTTTTCTTCCCCCTTTATTCTTTCATGTGTTATGGGCATCAGCGGCAAGGCCAGCACTAATTGCCCTTGAACGGAGTGGCTTACTGGGCCATTTACATAGAACATAGACCATTACAGCGCAGTACAGGCCCTTCGGCCCGCGATGTTGCGCCGACCTGTGAAACCATCTGAAGCCTATGTGACCTACACTATTCCATTTTCATCCATATGTTTATCCAGTGACCACTTAAATGCCCTTAAAGTTGGCGAGTCTACTACTGTTGCAGGCAGGGCGTTCCACACCCCTACTACTCTCTGAGTAAAGAAACTGCCTCTGATATCTGTCCTATATCTACCACCCCTCAATTTAAAGCTATGTCCCCTCGTGTTGGTCATCACCATCCGAGGAAAGAGACTCTCACTGTCCACCCTATCTAACCCTCTGACTATCTTATAGGTCTCTATTAAGTCACCTCTCAGCCTTCTCCTCTCTAACGAAAACAACCTCAAGTCCCTGAGCCTTTCCTCGTAAGACCTTCGCGCCATACCAGGCAACATCCTAGTAAATCTCCTCTGAACCCTTTCCAAAGCTTCCACATCCTTCCTAAAATGTGGTGACCAGAACTGCACGCAGTACTCCAGGAGTGGCCGCACCAGAGTTATGTACAGCTGCAGCATGACCTTGTGGCTCCGAAACTCAATCCCCCTACTGATAAAGGCCAGCACACCATATGCCTTCTTAACAGCCCTATTAACCTGCCCTATTTCAGAGGGCAGTTAGGAGTCAACCACATTGCTGTGGTTGTGCAGTCACAGGCAGGCCAGACCAGGTAAGGATGGCAAATTTCCTTCCCTGGAGGGGAATTTTAAAGACAATCATTGATAGTTTCATCACTTTATATTCTAGATTACAAGTCTCACCAGCTGCTGAGATGGGATTTGAGCCTTTGTCCTCTGAGCATTGTTAGACCAGTGACTTTACCACTATTCCATCATCTGTCCTATCAAGAATAACTCTGGAAATTACTCATTGGTGTTAAAGTGCCGGAGCCCAAATCATTAAATGGTTTCAATGGGAGATAGATATAATTCTGATTTAAAAAACAGGTTAAAGGGATATGGGGGCGGCATGGTAGCACAGTGGTTAGCACTGTTGTTTCACAACGCCAGGTTCAATTCCCACTTGGGTCACTGTCTGTGTGGAGTCTACCTGTTCTTCCCATGTCTGCGTGGGTCTCCTCCGGGTGCTCCGATTTCCCCCCACTGTCCAAAGATATGCGGGTTAGGTGGATTGGCCATTCTAAATTGCCACTTAGTGTTCAAATAAAAAGGGGGAACATGCAGGGAGATGGATTTGAGACCAGGAAGAGATCAGCCATGATCTGATTGAATGACGGAGCCGGCTTGAAAGGCTGAATTGCCTACTTCTACTCTTAATTCCTATGTTCCTGTCAAAGGTGCTATATAGAGATGAACAGGTTTGTTTTTCCTTCTTTTCACCATCCCCACATTCTCTGGAGTTTCATTATGAAGCGGATTGTGAAAGCAGTAACTCGACGTGTTAAATGAACCTTGGCCTCTGTCTGTTTCCATTAAACACACACTAAAGACAAGGCCTATGTTCCCTTCCTTCTCTCAAATTGGTCCAGGCCTCACACCCATAATGAGCTCTGTTGACAGTTGGGTTTCAGCTATTGATTTTGTTTCTCATTTCTCCTGATAACATTTTGAATAAGTATTGGCTGTTATGGTTCATTAACTGGAAACTCACAACCTGGATATTTTTTGCCCTCTGACCTCTTATCTCTGCCACCTCCCCGTGCTGTCACTATTCAACTGCTTCATTAACACAATGTGCTCACTCTCTCCACGAGGAGCCCTTGGCCTTCCAGCCCTGATTACCATGCACAGGAGAGAGCGAATGTAATTGGCCATTAGGCTCTTACCTACCACAGTCATGGCAAAGCTCATCAATCACAAGCTGCCTCTGGCCCAGTGTGAACCTCCTGAGTCCAGAGACTGATCTCTCTCCGAGCACCGCTCCCTTCCTCTCAGATAAGTGGACTCCAGCATAGCGGGGGCGGCCTGATGGGACACCAAGGGTATTTCAATTAAAATTGGAATGTTTATTCAGAGAAAGACTTGTGGAAACATTCACTGCAGGGGAAACGAAACACAGCCCAATACACAATCACATGTTATGATGCTGAAGGAGGCCTTTTGGCCCACTTGTCTGCACTTGCTCTCCAAATGATTTTGATCTTTGTTTTAAAAAAATTTTTAGTACCCAATTCATATTTTCCAATTAAGGGGCAATTTAGCATGGCCAATCCACCTAGCCTGTACATCTTTGGGTTGTGGGGGTGAAACCCACGCAAACACGGGGAGAATGTGCAAACCCCACACGGACAGTGACCCAGAGCCGGGATCGAAGCTGTGACCTTGGCGCTGTGAGGCAGCAGTGCTAATCACTGAACCACCGTGTTGCCCCTGGATCTTTGTTTTTGATCCTTTTAAGAGGGGAACCAGCTTCTCCTTATCTACTCTGTCCGGCCCGCTCATGATTTTGGACCTCTATCAAATATCCATTGCCCGATGTTCTCTAATTAATGATGGGACAGTGTTCCAGAAAAGTATGGTAAAATGTTTATCGAGAATAGTAGAGAGTAAAAGATGAGAGAGATGGAGAATGTACATAGGGAACAATGGATGGTTATACAGTGAGGAGTGGAAAATTGGGAGAGAGCTACATATAGAATAATCAAAATTTGAGAATCATTGGGAAATCGAAGGAAATAGAGGAACACATCACTGGTAAATGCCACTGGAATACGATTCTGGAGGCCCAGGTTGATGCTACTCTCAGTTATGATAACCATGATAACTGGTGATAACTAACGATTGCCATCAAAATCCATCTGGTTCACTAATATCCTTTAGGGAAGGAAATCTGCTGTCCTTGCCTGATCTGGCCTACCTGTGACCCCCATACCTACAGCAATGTCATTGACGCTTACTCGACCTCTGAAATGGCCGAACAAGCCACTTAGTTCAAGGGGCAGTTAGGGATGGGCAATAAATGCTGGCCCAGCCATTGATGTCCCATCCCATGGAAGAAGCACGGTAGCATAGAGGTTAGCACGGTTGCTTCACAGCTCAAGGTCAATTCCCAGGTCACAGAGTCCCAGGTCAATTCCCGGCTTGGTCATTGTCTGTGCAGAGTCTGCATGTTCTCCCTGTGTCTATGTGGGTTTCCTCCGGGTGCTCCGGTTTCCTCCCACAGTCCAAAGATGTGCGGGTTAGGTGGATTGGCCATGATAAATTGCCCTTAGTGTCCAAAATTGTTAAGTGGGGGTTACAGGGTTACGGGGATAGAGTAGATATGTGGGCTTGAGTAGGGTGCTCTTTGTAAGGGCCTGTGCAGACTTGATGGGCCGAATGGCCTCCTTCTGCATTGTAAATTCTGTGAATAAAGGAAAAAAAGTAACAGATAGTCATTGTGAGGTTTCTGTCTCCAAATTTCTTCCTCTGCTAATGGTGATCCAGGTCTCAATAATAGGCCTTATTCTTCATTGAGCTGCTCCAGACTAGATAAAATTAAGGGACACCATTTGGCCCATCATGACTCATCAATCCAGAGCTCCAACATAGCCTTCTACTGTTTGCTTGAAGATAGCAGGCTTCAGTGTCCAATACCCGAACCATTAACTCACTCTATACGGTGATCACTTTCATGGTTGAATCAGTACAACAGGGTAACTTGGCTGAATTGGTGAATAGATGGCCAAATTCGCAGATCTCTTGATTTTTATGTGCATCAAAATGGACAGTGATGGAAAACGGGCGGCTGGTTCACACTCGCTCGATTTGCACGATTGTGCAAAGCCAACATTTAATCGTTCGTGTGCAGCAGGACGTCAAGAATCTGAAATGCACCTTAAACTCAACCTGATCCTGCTCTGTCCAGCTTTGCTAGTCGTGGACCTGGTAGACACCGCAATTCTTTGATCTTTCAAACAAAATTATGTGAAGCCTAGAGTGCTTCTGCTGGTATTACAGCATTCCTGGCAGCTCTGATTCCCCAGCCCCGACCCAAAAGTTGCTGGCTGCATGCGGACGCCCGATGGATTTGCCCAATTTTAAGCCGATCCTCAGGCCTCCCAGACAGGCTACTTCCCCGAGAGCCCACAAAGCTCTATCACGCTGTCCACTTTGCAGTTAACATTGAGGTATTAGAGAGTTTTCATTTTGTGTAATTGTTGCACACTGGACTCATCTGCAAATGTCTCCCGAGACTAAGACGGCTTAAATCAAAAAAACGTTTGGCGCATCTAGCAGTGTGAGATATGGACAGACCATCTGCTAAAGACATCCGGCTGTGGAAGAGTGGCTGGAATTCCAGTTCCTTCCTGGATATATATGTTGTATGCATCTGCCAAGTCTTGGCACCCAGTCAGCTATGTATGGGGAACAGACGGGGGAAAGGTAAATGTTATTGCAGAATCTCAGCCTTTTGAGAATGTGTCACCAAATAGAGCAGCACAATGGCGCTGAGTGTTGGGGAGCAACGACAGCTGCTATCGAGAGCTGGGACCAATTCCCCTGTCCATTAAATCCCAGACTGGGATGTTGAGTCCACTGACTAAGATTGATAGATTTGCACTGGTTGTCAAGGAGTACTGAGCTAAGGAGGGTAGTTGGAATCAATATGCAGACCCGCAATTATCTAAATAAATGGTGGTACAGCATGAAGGGCTGAATGGCCTTTTCCTGTTCCTTTATTCTGAGGTTAGATTGCTGATTTTGACTGTATCGCTGTGATGTCACTGTGGGACAGTGATTAAAACTGAGTGGCAGTCAAAGGTAGAGGAACATTCAAAGGCAAACTGGTCCTCAAACAGCACCGGAAGAATGAGCTTCTCACTGGTACATATCCTCAGGACAAAGTATTTGCACGGTAGCCAAGTGGTTAGCACTGTTGCTTCGCAGCGCCAGGGACTCAGGTTCGATTCCCGGCGCAGTCTGCACGTTCTCCCTGTGTGTGCGTGGGTTTCCTCCGGGCACTCCGGTTTCCTCCCACAAGTCCTGGAAAAATGTGCTTGTTGGGTAAATTGGACATTCTGAATTCTCCCTCTGTGAACCCGAACAGGCACCGTAGTATGGCAACTAGGGGATTTTCACAGTACCAGTGTCAATGTAAGCCGACTTGTGACACTAATAAAGATTATTATTATTATTATTAATTATTATTATTATTATTCATGACCAATTAATTACTTCCAAAATTTAATTATTGGGTAGGCAAAAGAGCAACTAGTTTTCCACTTTGGAGACTAAGGGCTACTTTTGTCACGGCATATGTGACAAAAATTCTGGCCAATAATGTAGGTTTTCAGGAGGGGCAGAAGGAGGAGAGAGAGATGGAGACATTTGATGGGTGGGGGGATTTTCAGAGTTAGGCCCTAGGAAGCTGATGGCATGTCGGCAACAGTGGAGCGATAAAAATTCAGAGTTTTGCAAGAGACCAGAATTTAAAAAAATTAATTCTTGGTGTGCGGTCTTTGCTGGCAAGGCCAACATTTATTGCCCCTCCCTAACTGCCCTCGAGCAGATGGTGATGACCTCCTACAGCTGCGTGGTCTGTTGAATATTTTGAGGGGCACTTAAGGGTCAACCATATTGCTGCGGATCTGGGGTCACATATAGGCCAGACCAGGTAAGGATGGCAGATTGCCTTCCACATTAGTGAACCAGGTAGGTTTTTACAACAATCTGTTAGTTTCATGGCCATTAGAATTGATGTTGGGGAGAGAGAGGCAGCAGAGGGATTTGCATACAAAAGTCAGAATTTTAAAATTGTGGCTTTGCTCGACCAGGAGCCAGTGTGGATCAGGGATGACAGGGTTAATGGGTGAATGCAACATGACACTATTAACCTTATACCATCCAATCCATTGTGTTTCGTGGCAAATCCTGCTGCTGTGAACACACCCACAACACCTGGGACTGCATTTTAAATGACCGTGCATAGTTACAATCGCACTTCCCCCATCATTATCAGCAATCGTCAAAGATAAGAGAGTGATAACTGCGGAACCCAGAGTGAAATAATAGCTGCAATTGTTCGGGTTTCCTGGCGGTGTCTTCAATGGGAAATTCCATTGACAGCAGCGGGAACAGAGATTCCCGTCGCCAGCGAACAGCCCTCTCCTGAGAAACACCCAGCCGGGGGACCAGAGAATCCAGCCCAAGGTGAACCATAAACATAAAATTCAAACGGTGTAATAATCATTACAGCCATGGGATTGATCCGAGACGTCACTCATACTTTATAAATATTGTGCAAAATTTGCAAGACCTTTCAGAATTTTAGTCTCTGACAATGAATCACTTGTTGTTTTCTTATTCCACCATCACTGAGATTAGAACATAGAACGCCATTCGGCCCATCGAGTCTGCACCGACCCACTTAAGCCCTCACTTCCACCCTATCTCCGTTACCATACAGCAAAATTTTACTAAAAACAGGCTAATATATTCAAAAACCATTGGGAATGTATCAATTGAATAATCAGTTTAGGGAATGAGAAAGTTTAGGGAATGGGAAAGTGAAAACAAGGAATTGTTTCAATGATCTCTGAACCCTAACCACAAACTCTAGACTTAGTCACTGGCCGATTTAAGACTTTGTACCATGTCATGGTGACCTCTGTCACACAATAAATGTAACCTGAGCTGAATCCGGTAGTTTTATGAATGCCCTGAATCTTGGGGTTATGTAGACATTGCGGTTTGCTCTGCACTTCGGCAGCTGCAGCGGGGAGCTTGTGCTCGGAAGGATAGTGACTCAGTACAGCCCTGATTCTACGACCAGTGCTCCCTTCAACTCTGGCCCATCGGGAGCGCTAAATTCACCCGCCGAGATCATTAATTAGCACTCTGATTTGTTATTGCTCCCTTCCATTTATTTATTGAATTACACCCTCCCCGTGAACTCCCTTAGACCGTTCTTTGTCGGCTAAATGTTGCTTGTCTTCACATTTCCTCTGTACTGACCCTTTTGTTTGTGTAGTTACGGGGGAGTTATTGCTCTGTGTAAACCCTGCACAGTGAGGAGACTGGACAGGGTGTGATTTATTCATCAGCCCGGAGCTGGGAGTAGGGAATGTGAACTTTGCTCGCAATGGGGGGAATGCATCGACCTAGTGTTGTGCACGTACTGCAGGTGCACTAAAAAGTCTTTTAATCGTTTCTCCTGCTCCAAAACATTCCCTCCCTTTGAATGAGAACCTTATCAAGCAAAAATGTTAAACAAATTGCAAAGAATTGCTTAAAATACACAGCACAGAAGTGGACCATTCAGCCCAATTTATGTTGGGTGTTTATGTCTCACAGGAGCTTCCTCCCAACTCTTTTCATCTCATCCCATCAACATGACCTTCGATTGCTTTCTCCCTCATGTGTTTACCTAGCTCCCTCCTACTCTCTGTGGTAGCGATTTCCATGTTCTCGCCGCTTTCTGTGTAAATTCATTTTTCCTGAATTCCCAATTGGATTTCTTACTGACTATATCAATAATAATATGAATTGCTTATTGTTACAAGTAGACTTCAATGAAGTTACTGTGAAAAGCCCCTAGTCGCCACATCCCAGCACCTGTTTGGGGAGGGTGGTACAGAAATCGAATCGGTGCTGCTGGCCTTGTTCTGCATTACAAGCCAGCAGCTTAGCCCACTGTGCTAAACCAGTCCTATAAATATTATATTTATGATCAGTAGTTCTGGTTCCGCCTGCAAGTGGATGTATCTTCTCTACCTCTACCCTATCAAACCCTTTCATACTCCTGAAGATGTCCAGTAGATCACCCCTCAGTTTGTTTTTAATTACAGCCTTACCCATCTTGCCATGATGCCATGAGAATCCATGGCGTCAGAGCCAATGTTAAGGAATTTCAAGACAACTTCTCCCTGACTCTTCACCACTATCATGGGAGGTGGTGGCATAGTGGTATTGTCAGTGGACTAGTAATCCAGAGACCCAAGGTAATAATCTAGGGACCTGGGTTCGAATCACTCCATGGCAGATGGTGAAGTTTTGAGTTCAGTTTGGATGGCAATAGCCAGGATTAGTGGGCTGCCGCCTGGATTCACCCGGTTACCAGCCCAGCAAAGAGGAATCTTTCTAAACCGCAAAGGGTATTCATCCATTAATGTGCAGATGGTCGTTCTGGTCTCTGCCAGATTCCCTGGGAGCTGTGATGATTCATCAATACTCTGACAATCTAATAACCCTGAGCTTCTCATTTCCAGCTGGTTTGTGGTGGACAAGGAACCTTGGCTCCTGCCATCCTCAATTTTTCGGAGGTCGCTGAACCACAGCTTAAGCAGTGATTTTTCTCTGGGGCAGGGAAAGGAGACAGGTCCCACATCCAGCTCAGTCTGAATGGCACAGTTGGCGTGATTCTGAAAAGCACATTGGCCAGCTAATCAACTGAGCTAACTGACCCTCCCAGCAAAGGATTCCAACTCCACCCCCCCCCCCCCCCTCCCACCCACCTCCCACCCATCACTTTGAATTTGGCTCGTGACAGTGTGGAATTCAATGACATGCGTCTCACATGACACCAGGTGTGTCACTGGGCAAACCATTAGGCTGTTGATGATGTGCTTCAGGTAGTCAGAAAGATTTGAAGCCGCCCTTCAGTCCTGGCCATCCATGTGTTGTGGAATAACAGTGGACTGCTGTGTCCTGCACAGTACTGAGAGAGGTGGAGGTGGAGGAAGACATAGGGGCTCATCACTCACCATCTGATGAGGAAAACATTGAAGAGGAAGATCAGGAGAAGGAGGATGAAGATGGGACACCCGCTGCGAGACCAGTTGCTTACTGGTTGCCCGGTTGAGAAATCAACCAATGAAATACTGAAATCTACTCCCATCACCAACCACACCCTTGGCACAAAGCAGTTCTTTATCCATTCGCCATTGTTGACTGAGGCTCTGCTACTCAATCTGTTTGGTGAACACAAACTCAATCAATCTTTATTTAACAAGCTCAAGTAACCATTATTTGATCTTACAGCGCTCTAAGATCTATTTACCAAATAGGCGATACTTATCTTCCCACATAAGATCAGTTAGTCGAATGCGAGTCACTCTGGCCAGGGGCTAACAGGAGTCGACTACGGTTGCTGCAGTCTCTGGGCTCCAGCTCATGGTCTCCGGGGCTTCAAGCTCAGGGTTCTTCTTTTCTCTTCTCGTGTTGTTCCCGGATTGTCGCTGCCAATGTTCTGTTCGCCTGAATATTTATATCTTATTTCTCAAGGAGATGTGAGACTCAGTACCTTCATTCCTGCATGTAGCGAGCCACCAAATCATTCCAGCAGACATGATCTCATTGTTCCAGTTAATCAGGCTATCCCCTGGTGTTTGTCTCGTCAGACAAGATCTCGTTACTTCAGCTCTTACGTTATCTTCTGACGCAGCTGCGATCACCTGTGATGACATATTGCCTGTTGAGTCTGTAGTTTGTTCTGCCCATATTTGGTTAGAGCCACGGGACTCCTCAGAGTTGGCCACTTTTTACCAGCATGCAATTCAGCCTATGGCTACCTCATCCATTATACATCCACCCAATGGAAACAATTTAAAAGGTGATTTGGCTCTTGGGACTCAATAATGGGCACAAATGGAAAGTCGTTCTAATCATTAAATTTTGTGTGTTTAAAAAATGAAACCTAACAACATAACATTTTGTAAAATAAATCCATATACGTGCCCTTGGAGAATTAAAATTTCTTATACTTATGCTTCCTACTGCTTCTACACAATGTACCCTCAGCAGTGGTGGAGGCTGGTCGCTCAGATTCCTGTCCTGGCTCATTTTGGCCTTTGACTTCTTAGATTTAGAACCTTGCTCTGATTCCAATGTGTGTACTGAACATTTCCATCTGTACATTATTCCTTTAAATACGGTGGGGATCGCAATGTGCTGGCCCTCGTCAAGTCCTCTGGGCAGTTTGGAGATTTAAAATTAATTGTTCAAATGGGTCTGCAGTTTCCGAACCAGTCAATAGGCCCCCTCGATTCCCCCATGCAATTCCACCGCCCCATCCCCTCAAGAATCACCTTCAGTTTCCTGTAAATGGGTTCCTCCCTGTCTCTTCTCACTCTGAAACACAGAGGGGATGGGAGGGAGATTTTACCCCCGGCCCGCCTGACAGAATCAAGGCAGGGGAACAGCTAAAATCACCAAGGTTACTCTGAAACTGTTAGGGTTTGACAGTTCCCATCATAACCTACCCAACAACGACCTATCAGACTAACATGCACTCAGAGTTAAATTGGGGCTGTTTCCAGTTGTCTCATTTATATTGCCCATCTCAACTACCTTCCCTGGTAACTTATTCTAACGCCTCTCGATATTTGTGCAATATATCCTTAGTTGTACTCCCAAAGTCCTGTCCCCTGGCATTTGAACTCTTCCTGACAGCAGGGAATTTGTTTAGATGGATCCCTTTTATGATTAATCCACCACAAATACTCTCCAATGATTCATAATGAAATGTTATCCAATCCCGGCCCCACGAGACTGACCAGAGTGAGGTCCACTCATCTCCTCAGCCCATGGTGTCCCGAAGCCAAGTGAATCTTAAGTTCATAAGATATAGGAGCAGAATTAGGCCATTTGGCCCATCGAGTCTGCTCTGCCATTCAATCATGGCTGATCTAATCCTGGCCTTAGCTCCACTGTCCTGCCCGTTCTCCATAACCCTTCAACCCACTACCAGTTCAAAATCTGTCTAACTCCTCCTTCAATTTTCCCACTGTCCCAACATCCACCGCACTCTGGAATAGCAAATTCCACAAATTCACACCCCTTTGGGAGAAGTAGTTTCTCCTCATCTGTTTTAAATTTGATACCTCTTATCCTAAGACGAAGACCTCTCATTCTAGAATGCCCCACAAGAGGAAACATCCACTCCATGTCTACTTTATCCATACCTTTTATCATTTTATGTACTTCAATTTGATCTCCCCTCATTTCATCTCAGATGCCCTGTGAGTAAGATCAGACTGAATGCAACCCTTCCCCGTTAATTCATCAATATTGCCCAGCCTGTGATCTGCTCCTCTGCCCCTGCAGATTCAGTGTGAAATTCTGCACTTAAATCCCTAAATCTCTTGAACTCAATTGTTGGAAATGGCTGCTGTCATTTTAACGCAAAATGTCTGTAATTATAACACTCTCATTGAAAGACAGAGGTTACTTTGACTGTAGGATCATTTACAGAGAGTAACTGAAGTGGCTGATTTTCACCATCTGATTCCGGTTAATGGAACGTAAACAAGCATTCTAAGTTATTACGCTACAGGAGTCGGCTTCTATCAAAGTCCAAAGATGGTTTCAATCTTCATCTGGGGTCTGGTTTTCTCAGATTAATGTTGCAGACAGTCGGATGGAAAGAAGCAAATGGTTTGGCGCAGGGTGAACAGTCCGGGGGGGGGGGGGGGGGGGGGGTTTGGTTTCACTCTCAAAAGCTTTCACAGAATTCAAAAATTCTCCCCTCAAAAATTGTAGAGGACTTGAGCTTTGTACAGGTCAGGCGCAATCCAGTTAAAGAAAGATCTTGGGGTGTATTCTCTGCCTCCCCAGCCACGGTTTCTCAGCTGCGCACAATCGCTGGCACCAGGATTTGTCGTTCCCGCCGCTGGCCAATGGGATTACCCATTGTAGCCACCCCACGCCACCAGCAAAGCCGCGGGCAGGGGTGCGCTGCCAGCAGAACGGAGAATCCCGCCGGCGGACTATTCACCCCCTTGTATTTAGAAAGTGGGCAGGATTCTCTTTCGGTTAACGCCGGAATCAAGATACGATCCGCCACGTGCCCGGTCTGGATCACCCACCCAAAAATTGCCCGGTCCCATATAAGGCCCCCCCTGCCCTCTAATCAGCCCCCCCCCACCCCCTCTCCCCGGGCCAGGGCAGCCGCGGACTAAGTCTGCAGCTGCCACGCTAGTATTCTGACTGGCAGGACCATGCTAGATCCACGCTGTCGGAACTTCGGCTGGCCGGGGGTGAGGCAGGCCTCCAGCAATGGTCGCAGGTAGGGGATATGCAGCGAGAGAGTACGCCGCTTTTGGGGGTCCGGAGAATCGGGGAACCGGTGCCGGTCCTGATTCCAGGCGGGGAAATGGAGTCTCCGCCTCGCCATGAGGATGCAGAGAATCCAGCCCACTGTCTGGCCTGCTGAGCATTTCCAGCAGTTTCTGTTTTTACCTCTGGGCATTTTAGGTTCAGCTTTAGTACCTGGTGAATATACAATGGGCCTAATCTTACATTTTGTTGCTTGTGTACAGCCATGATGTTCGTTGAGGGATTGATATTATCCAGGAGAGTGGGAAGAAATCCCTTGCTTTTCTTCTAAATAGTTCCACAGGCTCGAGTGGGATATTCTAATCAGGGACATTGCCGATCAAAATCAGTTCTAAGATATTAAAACTGTACAAGGGAATGAGAGACCTGAGTTACAGAATAGCAGCTTTATGTCACAATTTACATACCAATATCCTTCGATTAAGCAAAATTACACACGTGAAATGTTATGTTAAGTATGTCTACTGGAAGAACACATGGAATTGTTGGGCAGAAAAAGGGTAACTGAGATTCATCAAGAATGGGAAGAATGATACCATTATATGGTAGCATGGCCTTTGTGACGAGGCACTTTCTTCCGCCCCTCTGTAGTCATGTGATCTCCAGGGTGAGGCAAATAACAGAGAAGTACACAGGGTCAGTAAGTAGAAAAAATACTCAAACATTTCTCTCCGGACCCACCCTACCCTACCTACCCTTCCCTCTGATAATTGAAATCCAGCCAAGAGATCACCTAAACCAAGGGCTACCTGTAATACCATTTACCTTCCAGATGCATTCTCAGCTCCAGTCAGGAACTAGTCTAGTTCCCTCTTAAAGACAGGCAGGGATCACACCCAGTATACCTGAAGGCAATGGTATTCCACAGGCTCAATACTTTTCGCCGAAAGCTCCCGAGAGCTTCTCTGGCCTCCCCGTGGCGTCTTTCTCCGTTGGCCGGCAGCAGGATCTTCCGGTCCTGCCACTGTCAATGAGATTTCCCATTGAATCCACGCCTGGCCGCCCAGAATCCCACGGCGGGAGTGCGCCATCGGTGGGAATGCACCATCGGCGGGACTGGGAGTTCCCGCCGGTGTGAATAGCATGAAGATCTCACCAGAAGATGTCTCCATTACCAAGATCGTCTATCTCCAACACCTTGAAACTCCTATCTCTGCCCATGTCTCAGCTCATTTGCTGTTAAAACCCTTACTCATGCCCATCTTACCACCAGACTGGCTTATTCTAATGCACTCCATGCCCCTGTACCCCCTTCCCAAAACTCTGCCCATATCCTAACTTGCACCAAGCTCCATTCATCTATCACCCCAGTGCTAGCTGACCATTGTCTCCTGGACTGGCAATGCCTAGATTTTAACATTCTCCTCTTGCTTTGCAAAGTCCTCCATGGTCTTGGCCCTCTCTGTCTCAGCAATCTCCACAATCCAACCTCACAATATGCTGGAATCCTGACTGCATTCCTCTAAACCCAGCCTCTTGTACATCCCTGAATTTCAACACTCACCATTAGTGGCCGTCCATTTTCAAAGACTAATTCATGAGATGTGAGTTTCGTAGGATGGGCCAGCTTTTATTAGAACTGAGTGGCTCGCTTTCCAATGTGGGTCTGCAGTCACATGCAGGCCAGGCCGGGTAAGGACAGCAGATTTCCTTCCCAGTGAACCAGGCGGGTTTTCGACCATTTGCCTGCATCCCTGGAGCATTATCCCTGGATCTGTGGATTCACTGGAGAAGAGGGATGATTTACTCTGTTAAAGCTGCCTCATAAATGCAAGTTGTTATTTTTGTTCTAAACTGAGCCACACAATGGAAGAAGGTTAAGGGTTAATCCACAGTCCTTGTTGAGTTAGCCAGTCTGCACTCTGGGGACAGTGCGGACATTACAATTTAGACTAATGTCTCTGAGATAATTAGGGAAGGAGATGGAAAGTTTTCTGGACTGCCATTCCTTTTGTTTTTAAATTTAGAATATCCAATTCATTTTTTCCAATTAAGGGGCAATTTAGTGTGACCAATCCACCTACCCTGCACATCTTTGGGTTGTGGGGGTGAAACCCACGCAAACACGGGGAGAACGTGCAAACTCCACACGGACAGTGACCCAGGGCCGGGATTGAACCAGGGACCTCGGCGCCGTGAGGCAGCAGTGCTAACCACTGCTCCACCGTGCTGCCCGGGATTGCCACTCCTGATAGCTTTTCATCATCCCCACTGGCAAATGTGTACACAATTATCAGCTTCATCTGATGCCCCAGGCAGTCAGACACCCGGCTGACACTCGTTACCTTGGCTCCATGTGAAGTTGGGTAAGGTTAGAGTTGTGGAATTGCCATCCAGGAGAGAGGAGGAGAATTTTATTTTAACTACGAATGCTTCAAAAAACAGCAAAATCACAGCCACTGAACTACCCATGGAGTCTACAGGCAACAGGACTGGCCTTGTACAAGTATAAAGTGGACCCAATATTGTTTAATTTCTCTTTGTCCCTAATGAATACATTTCAAAGCATAACCTCTGTCGTAGGAAATAATAATACATTTTTGTGACTTTGACATTGGTGAGGTGAATGTAGTTCTGCTCCTTAACGAAGTATATTGTCCCCTGGAACCAATGTGGCACCGACACGTTCTAAGTGTTTTGAGGGCTTTGGTGGAGGGACCAAGTTGGTTAATTCCCTGTGAGTGTCCTCAGATCATATGGCAAGAACACTCTCAAAGGGGCAACAAGCTTTTACTTTAACTATTCCCCCTGTATAAGCCCGATTGGCCAATTTACAAGGGCAGTTTAGCACTTTGGGTTGCTTTCGATTGATGCATCACCAATGGAAGAGCGAGGAAGAGATGCTGCCAATGTTTCAGGAGTAATCCGAATCCTTGCATCCTCTTCCTTTCCCAAACCGCCGAAAAAGGATACCAGGACCTGGAATCAGAGGAGAACAGAATGATTAGAGAAAAGTAGGACCAGATGGCTGACAATCCCCAGTAACATTGGGCAGCCAGCCATGTTTTAAATTCAGGGCAGCATTATTAAAGAGGCCCTGGGTGCGCACTATTCCAAGTGGAATATTTTTACTGATGGATATCTGAGTGACTGGCCCAGCAAGCTGCTCAGCAGGAGGTGAATCAACGTTAGGTTTGCTAAATGTATATCACTGGAAACCATCAAACTATATCCAGTTCAATTGGATCTTGCTGTGATTTCTGCTTCCTGTCTCCTAGAGTGGAAAATGCTGCATCGGAGTGAATCACTGAGTGGATGACATGGTTGGTGAGCAAGAAAAACAAAGACTGTCAGGAAATTTGAGTTTTGTGACACATTTCTTTGTGAATATTTATTTTTCTCCTTTTTCTCAGGCAGTCCCGTGGGGTCGAGGGTGACTTGTTTCCATTCGGGTTCGTCGGGTTCTGAGGTGTCTGGTAACTTCAGATCTCTAGACTCTGCCACATATGGGAGGCAGATCGTGCTTGAAGGGTTGGGTAGATGGGTTGTTTGGCAGTTTTGACTCTCTCTCCGACACCTTGACGTGTGTTTCCAGATGACATCTCTCGATGCGTCTGCCGCTTCCCCGACTGACCCTTCTCTACTTTGGTCAGTCACAAGCCGGGATCTGCCATGAGTCAGTGGGGATGTTTGATCTCGTTAGTGATGCTTTGAGGTGTGTTTTTATGCTCAACTTCCGTTAAGACTAAAGATATTAATCCTTTCTGAATGATCATATCCTATAACTTCTTAACTAGTTGGTCACTCTAAGGTCTTCTGTCCCTTAGACTCCCTTGCTGATACCAGGTGGAAACTAATCTATTTTAAACTATATTTCAAGTTATTATAGGATCCCAAATCTACAAGGAAGAATTCTAACTCACTTACCACTCAATGTCCTTTAAGGGTCTGGATCTGTTGAGGATGTACAGATGAGTCTTATGGGTAAACCACTATTTCAGGTTTAGATTTTTAATAAACCACTATTTCAGATTTAGATTTAAATAAACCACTATTTCAGGTTGAAATTTAAAATCACACTTATTTTTATTTGCTTTTACAAAATCTTAACAAATTACTTTGTATTTAAAATCTCTTTTAGTTGATCAGACTTCAGGAGCTCTCTTTAACGATTTTTCTTCTGTCTTGATAGCTTGTGGTTGTTCTTATTCTTCGGTCTTCCAGCGTCTCCCGATTCCCATGGACCGATGAGCTGATTCGAACCGAATCTAAGAATAAATTTGAACCGAATGGCTCGGCCTGTCTGTTCCCTTTTGCTCTATCTCTGCTTCTGACTTTTGCAACTGGAGTTCCGAGATTTTATATATTTTAATTCATCTCTCCAGCGCATGTCAATTACAAAGCATTGTCTCATGTTTAACAAAATAGATGTGTTGCATTTCAAACCGCGATTTCGCACCATGCCTAAGACTGCGATACATTTCAAAAACACGTGGTGCATTCTGCTCAAAGTCTAAAAAACTGTTAAGCTGTTTCGATCTTTGTCTATTTCAGCCATTCACATTTTTAAAAACTTCCTCTGCCATGCGTGCTAGCTTTAAGCCGTTTAACACCTTGCTCAAGGCTCAAGACCCTCATTGTTCAAGCTTGCCATGTCTCCAAAATTACTTGTTCCCCTTTTTCACAAAGGTTTCAAAAAACCATTACACGTCTCAAAATAATTGATAGCTATTTCCTGTCTATTTTATAAACTGTAACTTTCTTAACAATCTTTTCCTACGCCCGATATTTTTTCTCAAATTTTATCAAACTTTTGACCTTGTGTGTGCATGCTGTTTTTCAAGCTTTTAAAAGCACTCTGAGACTCCCTCATGTTCCTTTACCTATATTTTTTATATGTTTACTTTACTCTGTTAATTTTGTTCCAAACTACATTCTTCCTTCCCATTTTTGCTTACAGCGGACATCCCTGAAACATTTCCCCTGTACTCCTGCCACGATCGAGTTCTGAGTAGAACAGTTGCTTCAGGAATAATAAACATAGAATATAGACTAAATGAGTGAATGAAGCATGGATTCCCTGGTGAGGGATGAGAATATCGGCAGAAAGAGAGAGTTGGAGCCCAACCTTCAGAGAAGTGTCTCCAAACCAATTGCCAACCTGCCGGCGTCATTTCTACTGGAATCACCCAACTTAATGGCTGCAACATATCACCACCATCACAGACAAGCCAAAGACTGATTTTTATATTTTTTTACTTTTAGCTGGACTTTAACTTCTTATTGATCAGTGTGTCATTATTATTTTCTTAATTGTTTTTAGCAACTGATAAACGTACTCTTTCTATGACTCAAGAAAGTTTGATTAAATTGGCTCCTTGGACTGGGAAAAGGTATCCAAAGGGAAAAGGATTCTTTTTAATCTAACCTTGTTGCACCAATGGAGATGGGTGTTGAATAAAGAAGGGGAGCCAGCTAATTCCTCCTCACCCATAACAAAATTGGGGTCCTATTTGGAAATTCAACACATTGGGGGACCTCACCTTGGGGCTGATCATAACAAGTGCTGTAACCATTCTATGATGCTTTCATTGACTGTAAAGTGTATTGGGATGGCTTGAGGCTGTGAAAGACGTTATTTGAATGCCAATGTTGTTTTGTGGGAATTGGATGTGTTCGTAACCATAATGGACTCAAAACTAATTCAATAATGTCTGTGAAGCACTCAGAAACACGATAAGAATATGATGGGGTGCTGCGTACATATATGTTCCTCCTTTCTCTTCTTTGCTGTAAAGCCATGTGTCTCCAATGTTCCATCCCATAAATAGCAGCATTCGGATGTGATTCAAGTAGAAGCAAGAGCAGTGGGAAAACACAAATGATATTTGGCAAAACCCGCCTCTTTATTGGCTTAACTTTGCCTCACAGGGACAAGGAACAGACTTGCCAAAGCATTATATACTGCTTCCATCTTTCACAGTGACTGAGTTAACAACTCAACATTCACAGTACAGGGACTGAAAATGTCCAGACAATTTTAATGGAAATTCAGGATTTTGTAAACAATCCCAAGTGGGTGATGTGAAGAGAATGCTTGGGATCTGAGGTATGGCTTTCCCACGGCCTGAGAGAAATCGCTAATGTCACACATGTTTTATTTATTCTTTGACGGGACATGGCCAGCACTGGCTAGGTTAGCATCCATTGTCCATCCCTAATCGCCCTTGATAAGGCGATGGTGAGCTATCTTCTTAAACTGTTGCAGTCCATGTGCTGTAGGTATCCCCACAATGCTGTTGGAGAGGGAGTTCCAGGGTTTTGATCTGGCAACAGTGATGGAACATATTTCCAAGTCAGGTGGCGAGTGACTTGGAGGGGAACTTGTAGGTGTTGGTGCTCACAATAAATCTGCAGTCCTTGTCCTTCTAGGTGGTAGAGGTTGTGGATTTGGAGGGTGCTGTTGAAGGAGCCTTGGTGAGTTGCTGCAGTGCATCTTGTAGATGGTAAACACGGCTGCTACTGTGCATCATTGGTGGAGGAATTGAATATCGAAGGTGGTGGATTCTGTGCCAATTAAGCGGGTTGCTTTGTCCTGGATGGCGTTGAGCTTCTTGAGTGTTGCTGGAGTTGCACTCATCCAGGCAAGTGGAGCGTATTCCATCACACTCCAGACTCGTGCCTTGTAGATGGTGAACAGGCTTTGGGAATCAGGAGGTGAGGTACTCGCTGCAGGGTAGTCTCTGACCTGCTCTTGCAACCACTATTTATATGCCTGGTCCAGTTCAGTTTCTAGTCAATGGTAACCTCCAGGGTGTTAATAGTTGGAGATTCTGCAATGGTAATGCAATTGAATGTGAAGGAGAGATGGTTAGATTCTTTCTGTCTTGTTGGAGAGGTCATTGCTTGACACATGTGTGGTGCAAATGTTATTTGCCACTTATCGGTCCAAGCTTGAATGTCAAGGTCCTGCTGCATATGGACATGGACTGTTTCAATAATTGAAGAATCATGAACAGTCCCATTGTACAATCATCATAGAATCATGGAATCAGAGAATTTACAGTGCAGAAGGAGGACATTCGGCCCATTGAGTCTGCACCGACCCTTGGAAAGAGCACCTACCTAAGCCGACACCTCCACCCTATCTCCGCAACTCAGTAGCCCAACCTAACATATTGGACACTAAGGGACAATTAAGCAGGGCCAATCCACCTAACCTGCGCATCTTTGGACTGTGGGAGGAAATCGGAGCACCCGGAGGAAACCCACGCAGCCATGGGGAGAACATACAAACTCCACGTAGATAGTGACCTAAAGTCAGAATTGAACCTAGGTCCTTGACGCTGTGGGGCAGCAGTGCTAATCTTTGTGCTATTGTGTCACCATTAATGGAGGACAGGTTACTGATGAAGCAGCTGAAGATAATGCCTAGAGCACTACCCTGAGGAACTCCGACAGCGGTGTCCTGGGACTGAGATGATTGACCTCCAATAACCACAACCATCTTCCATTGTGCTCAGTATGACTCCAACCAAACTGAGTTCCCCCTGATTCCCGCTGAGTCAGGTTCTGATAGCGTTCCTTGATGCCACAAGTGGTCAAATGCTGCCCCGATGTCAAGAGCAGTCCCTCTCACCTCACCTCTCGAGTTCAGCTTTTTTGTCTATATTTGATGATGTTGGTTACAGAAACCAAACCTCACGGTTCCACTCAAGATCTGAGGGCAAAATACGAGAAGGGGTGTCACGTGGGAGGTTCCTCAGTTCCTCACCATCCCCACTCCACACCACCCCTTGTGGCTGCTTACAGAACAGCAGCACAAAAAAAAAGGTCAAATCCTCCAGATCTTTGTGTGCAGTGTACTGGAAACCTGTAGAAGATTAAGAAATGATTTAAAAAAACAGAAAGTGGCAACATTTAGTGTAAGGAAGCATGTTATAAATGGACAAATTCCGAAACAGGGACAGTTCCATTGACTTTGAAGTGGACCTCATTTGAGAAGGAAGTAAACATGAACCATATCCACAGCAGCTGTTCGATGGAAAAACGTTGTTTCTAATGGGTTCCTTTGAACAACATTCCTGTCTTCCCCTCTCTTGTTGAATTAAAACATTAAATACATATTTCCCAGTAAAAACAGCCCCAAATGGGATGCTTTATTCAACGGGCTTGATTACAGCAGTGTGTTGAGTTATTAATCCACAACACAGCTGCACATAGTTCACAGGCCTTATCAGTGCTCACCATGCTGAGTGTGTATTAATTGAGTTAAAGGCTCTCCTTTGTTATCAGATTGTTGCTAAGTGCAGCTGGAGGCTGAAATCATGCTATAGGCCAGGGATCTTGAGTCTTCACTGCTGGCATGGAGACATCTGTGAGAAAGATATGCCATTGTTTCGACCTCATGCAAAATTACACCCAATGAGGGAGTTGAAAATTCAGATTGTGCGAAGGAAGACTGAGATTAACAGGTTGGGCAGGTGGTTTATTTACTATTCCATGGGCTTCACTCACTGCCAAGGCCAACACTTGTTGCCCATCCCTAATTGCCCTTCAGAAGGTGGTGTTGAATGACCTTCTTTAATCAGTTGGTGTGAAGGGAGGAGTTACTGAGAATGACAGAGAGGGGGGGGGGGGTTACTGAGATTGACAGGGAGGGGGAGGGGTTACTTAGAACATACAGTGCCGAAGGAGGCCATTCGGCCCAACTAGTCTGCACCGACGAAGTTAAGCCCTCACTTTCACCCTATCCCCGTAACCCAATAACCCCTCCTAACCATTTTGGACACAAAGGGCAATTTATCATGGCCAATCCACCTATCCTGCACATCTTTGGACTGTGGGAGGAAACCAGAGCACCCGGAGGAAACCCACGCAGACACGGGGAGAACGTGCAGACTCCGCACAGACAGTGCCCCAGTGGGGAATCGAATCTGGGACCCTGGCGCTGTTAAGCCACAGTGCTAATCACTTGTGCTACCGTGCTGCCCTTACTGAGACTACTGAGAATGGTTACTGAGAATGACAGAGAGGGGAAGCGATTAATGAAATTGACATAGAGGGAGAGGGGTTAATGAGATAGTCATAGAGGGGGAGGAATTACTGAGATTATCAGGGAGGGGTTACTGAGATTGACAGGTAGGGGAGGAGTTACCGAGATTGACAGGGAGTGGTTATTGGGATTGTCATAGAGGGGGAGGAATTACTGAGATTATCAGGGAGGGGTTACTGAGATTGACAGGTAGGGGAGGAGTTACCGAGATTGACAGGGAGGGGTTATTGGGATTGTCATAGAGGGGGAGGAATTACTAAAATTGACATAGAGGGGGAGGGGTTCCTGAGATTGCCATGGGGGAGGAGGTGTAACTGAGATTAACAGGAAGGGGGAAGGGTTACTGAGATTGACAGAGAGGGATAGAGGTTACTGTCATTGAGGCGGTAAATTACTGAGATTGACAGGGAGGGATAGGGGTTACTGAGATTGTCATTGAGTGGGTGAATTACTGAGATTGACAGGGAGGAGGAGGAGTTACTGAGATTGACAATTTGGGGGAGGAGTTACTAAGATTGACAGGGTGGGGGAGGAGTTACTAAGATTGACAGGGTGGGGGAGGAGTTACTAAGATTGACAGGGTGGGGGAGGAGTTACAGAGAGTGAAAGGAAGGAGGAGGTGTTATTAAGATTGACAGGGTGAGGTGGTGACTCTTTAACTGCCCTTGGATGTCTAATTAACCTGATTCCTGTTCTAGGGCGCTGTCCAGCTACGGTCCTCACATTAACTTGATGACCTGCATACAGAAACTGTGATATTGCCTGAAACATTGGTGCAGCAAAGATTAATTCCTGTTCCTAATACTTCCGAGCAGGTCCACAGGTCAGGTAAGGATTATAGTTCTGTCTAAGTGTGAGATTGAAGTTTGCATTTGGGAAAGTGGATAGCCACATCTCAAGCACTTCAGAAATATATCAGTTAACATCCCTGTTAATAGGACTCTGTTCTTTGCAGACAGAAAGAACATGTACACACATTGCGTCTGTTTCAGCTAAACAAAATAAGTAATAGCCATTCTCTGATTCATTCCCAGGGCAATACCTTGACCAATGAAGGTCAAGCCACCTGGTTTAAATTTCAAACAATGCTTAGCTGTGAAGGAGAGTCAAACAGACTTGAAACATTGTGCGCGATTCTCCGGCATCGTTGCCCTCCTGCTCGAGCGAAATGAGGCCGGTGGATAGCGGGAGAGGATGAAAACGAGATCTGCGGCAGGAGCCAAACAGTTTGCGTTACAACAGGCCCGCTCCTGTAGGCTAAATCGGAAACTTGCCGTAGCGTGGTGAGAAACCAGTTATCATTACTTAAGCTCTATACCCATACAATTAACGAGTGCCACCTCATATCCAATGGCCTCCTGTCATTCAGCGGCCTCCCCAGCAAGTGCTAACGCTGGTGCCGATTAGTACTCCTTTTGAAAAATTCAGGTGGAAGAGCTTCTGTGTGGAGCCGAGGAGGTGAGTAGCCATCTTTGCTCAAGGCAAAGAGCCCGGGGCGCTGGGCTTGCCACCGAGTGTTCGGTGGGAGGTGAGGGACCCTCGGCTGGGGGGGTGAAGGACCCTCCACAGGGGTGGGTTCCATGGGAGGGTGGGGGGAGGTGCTGGGGGGGGGGTCAACTGGGGGCACCACTCATGGCACCAATATGCCAACCCCTGCATTGTGTGTACCTGTTCCACGGGCAACCCTTGTCCTTGCCCGTCTGCCCCAACGACCACCCATAACCCCCATAGACTGCTGAGGCCTTTGGCCATGCGGCTGAAGGCCATTGCTAATAGGGAATTGGCAATTGTGGTTAAATGAGCACGCCACACATGTCAAGAGGATTCCTGTGGGTGGGGGAGGGGGGGGGCTGGAGCATGTGGAAGTCATTGCCTAGCATCCCAATCACACCTTGATGCATGGACACTGCTTGAAATATGCGGGAGGCAACACCGCACAGGAAACATCCGAAAGCCCAGGGGATGGGGCACAGATCCGGGGACATGCCCATGACGATGGGTGGGGTGAGCGTCACCGGTGGGGGGGGGGGGGGGGTGCCTGGAATGAGGGCAAAGGTCTGGAGGTCAGCCAGCATTACGGAAGGAAGTGACAGAGGCATCCTAATCATTGTGCAAAGAGGTGTTTAATGTGTTGTACAAGACCCTATTCCTGATGGTGTTGCCACCCTCAACCCCCACCTCCCTATCCTCCTCCTACCGACCCCCAACCCCCCTCCGGTGCGCTCAGTGATCCTCAACATGCTAGGCCCTCCTAGCTCTACCACTACATCTAGGTGTTTCCCCAGAATGTACATCGGAGGTGGTGGCAGCCTCCTTACCTTGTCCCGTGGCCTTCGATGCCCCTGGCTGGCGTTCTCTGAGGGCTCTGGGGCCGCAGGGCCCCGGCTCACTTGTCGGCTGCACATGCACAGCCATGACGCACATGCACAGCCGTGACTCACATGCACAGCCGTGACGCCCTGTCCCGTGTGCTGACCCCGAGATGCAGCCTCATCAGAGGGGCAGAACTCGAGGGAGGTGGTGGCCACCGTCGCCACTCCATGGGTTGGGTCCGGGTTGGCACCCAGTGCCCCCTCCTCCCGGTCGGGCCATAGGGCACTGGGGTTCACATTGCGATGGAGTACAACTGGTTCAAACCATCTGGCTCTGCTAGCCCTGGCAGTTCCCGTGGTCCACACCATTGAGTCGATGCCCTCAGCGATGCTCCTCAGCGACTGGGACATGCTCTGCAGTGCCTCGGCCATGTCCATCTGACAGCGGGGCCTGTCCCACTCATTAAGATTAGTCTGGTACTGGCTGACATCCCTCAGTGAGTTAGACGTTCTGCCGAGACCCTCAGCCATGGCATCAGGCTCTTCACTGTGATCGCCACCCTAGTAGTGTTCGCCTCGGTGCCACTCATTGTAGGTGCCATCTCCTGTGCCCGTAACCTCTGGGACTCCTCCAAGCGGCTATGGATCTGCTGGAGCAACGTTGACATCTCCCTCTGAATGTTCCACCCTATCGTCTTCATCAGCTCTGAGTACCTCTGTATCACAGGCTCAGAATCAGTCTCGCCTGGGCATTCCTGCCTCCACCTGATCTGCATCATCAGCAGTGTGGGGCTCACCAGGTTGTGTCCCAGAAGCCTGTCCACTAACATGTCCGACCAAGGTGTGTGTATTTGCGCTGGTGGAGGGTGGGGTTGACAGCTGTGACACAACTATAACAGTTGCGCCTTCAGAGCTCTCCTCCGAGGTGTTCTCCCCGGAGTCAGAAGAGGGGGCCCTACGGGATGGGCTGGCACCGTTGGCTGACGGTCCTGCAGGAGAATGGAAATGTAGTCAGTGGGAGGGATGGGTCAGTCAGTAAGACAATAACAACTCATGTTTGACAGGCCCTCCAGGTGGAGGCCGGTGGTTCCTCACCTCAGCGGCATCCGCCAGCCTTCGTGTGGGTGACCGCCCTGTCCTCGGCCACACCGGTCACCTCCAGGGCCCACACCTCGAAAGAGTTGAAGATTCTTAAGTCCGACACCCCACCGCCAGCCTGGGCCCTCTCCCATCGATTGTGGGAGAGTTTTCCCTGTGGAGTCACAGAGAGGGCATCGTTAGCCACATGAGTGGTTCACAGTAGTAGGGGAGGGGCTGGAGGGAGGGTTGGGGTCGCATGGGGAGTTGGTGGGTGTTGGTGTCTACTCATTCATGCTGCCCGGTGTAGGTCGATCCTCCTGGTCACACTCCCCGAGCTGATAGCTGCCAGCACCTCATCCCAGGCAGCCTTGTGGCTCACCCTCCGTGACCCTTGGGGGAACAGGACATCCCTCCTGGCCTCCACCGTGCCCAGCAGCCTCCCCAGGTCAGCATCCCAAAATCTTGAGACCGGTCTCCTGGGTGCCATTGTTGTGAGCTGGCTGGGGTTGGCTGAGCAGCTTAAGTGCTGCTCGACCTTGTTAACGGGGGACTGACAAGTGCGGTCCCGGTGAATTAGCAGGCGAGCCTTCATTTGCGAGGAGAAGCCCGTGAGGCCTCCTGAAGTGAACCAATTAACGTTGAATTGCATTGCTGACCTCGCTAGGCCGAGCGCCGGGAAGCACACAGCAATTCCCTCAGTTAGAAATCTTTCCAGAGAATTGTGCCTATAAACTCTGTTTCTCTTTCCACAGAGGCCGCCAGACCAGCTGAGGTTTTCCCGCTTTTCCTGTTTTTATTTCAGATTTTCAGCATTCGCAGTATTTTGCTTTAATTTTAAGCTTGGCAGTTATCTGTCAGCTGCTATCAACTGATGTATTCTCCATGGCAATGCCTCGACCAATCCGAGTCCACTTGCCAACCAATCAATATTCTCTTCTCATACAATATAAATTGTTGTTTTCTCCATATAATGGTTTTCTTACGTAGGCTCCTGACAAGTGCAAGCTGAGAAGCATTGGCACGTGCTTTTTTTTCAGAAATAATTCTCCTTCAGTGTTTTTTCTCATGTTACAGCTTCAATAACAAACACAAATCACAGCTCTCGGGTTTATCTTTTCTTCAAATCCTATGTAATTGTTAAGAATAACATTACACAAGGCATCTATCACAGCTTGTCCCAAGAGCTGAGCATTTACACTCGACTAAAATTAAAAACATCCCTGCCTCTTAACATCCTGTCCGATACTCCACCAGAGAGTAATGGCTCCTGCAGTAAACTGAGAGCTCAACGTTTATGGCACTTTGATGGGATGTGTCATCAGCATCTTTCCAACTACGAAAGATGACGGACACGCAGCAAAGAAATCCATTGCAGGTCTTCATTTGACGCACTTTTGCTAACGACAGAAGAGGCCAATCGTTGAGAGGCAGGCTCTGCCACCACTGCCGCACATCAAGCTACTGAGTATCTTTGCGGGTTATATTGGGAGTTGGTGTCCGTTGCCGGGTTGCACATCAGCCCACAGGAGGTGTTGCCATTTTCCTCCTTGTCAGCTAGTGACTGCCATGTTTCATGGCAAATATCTTCAAGGTGGAGCTTTGGCATCCTACTGATCATCTGATTCTGTGCAGAATATATAATTACACACCCCCATCATCACTCACAGAGCCTTTGCCATATTACAACAATTGTAGCAATAAAGGAGATATCGCAGACATTTCTTTTCATCATTCCTTCATGCATACACTTTTTTCCTTTTGGGGAATACTGTAGTGGGGGAAGAATTTTTTGAGTTTGTAATCAGTTTGTTGAACCACATTATGAATTCTCCTTTCATGATCAACAGGTCCTGGTGTTGGACTCAAACACGGAGTTAACAGTCCACAGATAGGGGCATTACCCACTGTGCCACAAGGCCTCCATCACAGACCCTTGCTGAATATAGTATGCCACATTCCCTTCCAATAAAATAGTATTCAAGAAGTTTGTTAACATCTTGGGTATCAAACTATTGAATTTCATCATGGTGCTCAATTTTCTCTGCAAATCTAAATTCATTTCAATACATATCCTAAACCATGTATTCACTTTTAGCCTTTATAGTTTTAAACTTTAGGACAGGCAGTGAGATAACGCTCTCACTAGGGTTGAAAGCAAATATTTACCAGCACTACAAACCAGTACATTTTAACACTGAGGCAGGTGTGGGAATTGCTGGGAATGGCCCTGAGGTTAGTCATGCTGGGAAGGGTCCTGAGGTTAGTCATGCTGGGAATGGTCCTGAGGTCAATCACATTGGGAATGGTCCTCAGGTCACTCGTGCTGGGAATGGTCCTGAGGTCAGTAATGCTGGGAATGGTCCTGAGGTTAGTCATGCTGGGAACGACCCTGAGGTCAGTAATGCTGGGAATGGTCCTGAGGTTAATCATGCTGGGAACGACCCTGAGGTCAGTAAAGCTGGGAATGGTCCGGAGGTCAGTCACACTGGGATTGGTTCTGAGGTCAATAAAGCTGGGAATGGTCCTGAGGTCAATAAAGCTGGGAATGGTCCTGAGGTCAGTCACACTGGGTATGGTTGTGAGGTCAGTAACCCTGGGAATGATCGTGAGGTCAGAAATGCTGGGAATGGTCCTGAGGTCAGTAATGCTGGGAATGGTCCTGAGGTCAGTCACACTGGGAATGGTCCTGAGGTCAGTAAATCTGGGAATGGTCGTGAGGTCAGGAATGCTGGGAATGGTCCTGAGGTCAGTCACACTGGGAATGGTCCTGAGGTTAGTCATGCTGGGAATGGTCCTGAGGTTAATCATGCTGGGAACGACCCTGAGGTCAGTAAAGCTGGGAATGATCGTGAGGCCAGGAATGCTGGGAATGGTCCTGAGGTCAGTAACACTGGGGATGGTCCTAAAGAACAAAGAACAAAGAAAAGTACAGCACAAGAACTAGCCCTTCAGCCCTCCAAGCCCGTGCTGACCTTGCTGCCCGTCTAAACTAAAATCTTCGACACAGCCTGGGTCTGTATCCCTCTATTCCCATCCTATTCACGTATTTGTCAAGATGCCCCTTAAATGTCACTATTGTCCCTGCTTCCACCACCTCCTCCGGCAGCGAGTTCCAGGCACCCACTACCCTCTTTGTAAAAAACTTGCCTCGTACATCTCCTCTAAACCTTGCCCCTCGCACCTTAAACCTATGCCCCCCAGTAATTGACCCCTCTACCCTGGGAAAAAGCCTCTGATGATCCATTCTGTCTATGCCCCTCATAATTTTGTAGACCTCTATCAGGTCACCCCTCAACCTCCGTTGTTCCAGTGAGAACAAACGAGTTTATTCAACTGCTCCTCAAAGCTAATGCCCTCCAAACTAGGCAACATCCTAGTAAATCTCTTCTGCACCCTCTCTAAAGCCTCCACAGCCTTCTGGTAGTGTGGCGGCCAGAATTGAACACTATACTCCAAGTGTGGCCTAACTAAGTTTCTATACAGCTGCAACATGAGTTGCCAATTCTTATACTCAATGCCCCGGCCAATGAAGGCAAGCATGCCGTATGCCTTCTTGACTACCTTCTCCACCTGTGTTGCCCCTTTCAGTGACCTGTGGACCTGTACACCTAGATCTCTCTGACTGTCAATACTCTTGAGGGTTCTACCATTCCCTGTATATTCCCTACCTGCATTAGACCTTCCAAAATGTCCTGAGGTCAGTCACACTGGGAATGGTGCTCAGGTCAGTCAGGCAGGGAAGGGTCCAGAGGTCAGTCAGGCTGGGAAGTGTCCTGAGGTCAGTCAGGCTGGGAAAGGTCCTGAGGTCAGACAGGCTTAGAAGGATCCTGAGGTAGGTCAGGTTGGGACGGATCCTGAGGTCAGTCACACTGGGATGACCCTGAGGTCAGTAATGCTGGGATTGGTCCTCAGGGGAGAAATGCTGGGAATTGTCCTGAGGTTCTTAATACTGGGAAGGATCTTGAGGTCAGTGACATTGGGAAGGTCCTGAGGTCAGTAATGCTGGGAATGGTCCTGAAGCGAGTCACACAGGGATTAGTTCTGAGGTCTGTATCACTGAGAATGATCTTGGGGTCAGTAATGCTGGGAATGATCCTGAGGTCAGTAATGCTTTGGAATGGTCCTGAGGTCATTTGTACTGGGAATGGTCCTTAACTCAGTAACACTGGGAATAGTCCTGATGCCAGTCACACTCGGAATGGTCCTGAGGTCAGTTATGATGGAATGGTCCGGAGGCCTGTCACACTGGGAATGGTTCTGAGGTCAGTATGACTGGGAATGGTCTTCGGGTCAAGAATGGTCCTGGGTGATTATTGCTGGGAATGGTCCTGAGGTCAGTCACACTGGGAATGGTCCTGAGGTCAGTAAAACTGGGAATGGTCCTGAAGTCTGTAACACTGGAAATGGTACGGAGATCCCTAAGCTGGGAATGGTCTTGCGGTCAGTAATGCTGTGAATGTTCTTGAGGTGAATAAATCTGGGAATGATCCTGAGGTCTGTAATGCTGGAAATGGTCCTGAAATGAGTCACGCCTTAAATGGTCCTGGGGGTTAATAAAGGTGGGACCTGTAAGGGAGGGGGACGGCTCTTGCTCTATGCTTATAGATTCATGTACATTGTTTATTTTGTTGTTGGTGTAAAACCAATAATACCTCATTGGTAAGATTTTGGAGTCTGTTATTAAAGATGAGATCGCAAAGTAGTTGGAAGTGCATGGTAAAATAGGACAGAGTCAGCACGGCTTTGTCAAAGGGAGGTTGTGTCTGATAAATCTGTTAGAGTTCTTTGAAGAGGTAAGTTAGACAAAGGAGAACCCGTGGATGTGATTTATTTAGATTTCCAGAAGGCCTTTGACAAGGTGCCGCATAAGAGACTGTTAAATAAATTAAAAGCCCATGGTGTTAAGGGTAAGATCCTGGCATGGATAGAGGATTGGCTGACTGGCAGAAGGCAGAGAGTGGGAATAAAGGGGTCTTTTTCAGGATGGCAGCCGGTGACTCGTGGTGTGCCTCAGGGGTCTGTGCTGGGACCACAACTTTTCACAATATACATTAATGATCTGGAAGAAGGTACTGAAGGCACAGTTGATAAGTTTGCAGATGAATTTTATTTTTTATTGTATTTTTTTTTACTATGTACTATTTTCTTCTCTTTGGTCTGTTTGGGTGTGCCCTTCTCTTCTGTGTATATGTTTCTTATCCTGTGTACATAATGGTAATTATACCTTGTTCAAAAACCCAATAAAAAACATTTATTAAAAAAAAGTTTTCAGATGATACAACAATCTGTAGAGGGACAGGTAGTATTGAGGAAGCAAGAGGGCTGCAGAAGGACTTGGACAAGCTAGGAGAGTGGGCAATGAAGTGGCAAATTAAATACAATGTGGAGAAGTGTGAGGTTATGCACTTTGGAAGGAGGAATTTAGGCATAGACTATTTTCTAACTGGGAAATGCTTCGGAAATCAGAAGAACAAAAGGACGGGAGTCCTTGTTCATGATTCTCTTAAGGTGCAGGTTCAGTCAGCAGTTAAGAAGACAAATGAAATGTTAGCATTCATGTCAAGAGGGCTAGAATACAAGAGCAGGGATGTACTTCTGAGGCTGAATAAGGCTCTGGTCAGACCCCATTTGGAGTATTGTGATCAGTTTTGGGCCCCGTATCTAAGGAAGGATGTGCTGGCCTTGGAAAGGGTCCAGAGGAGGTTCCCTGAAATGAAGAACTTGTCGTATGAGGAATGTTCGAGGATTCTGGGTCTGTACTTGTTGGAGTTTAGAAAGATGAAAGGGGATATTATTGAAACTTACAAGATACTGTGAGGCCTGGATAGAGTGGATGTGGAGATGATGTTTCCACTTGTAGGAAAACTAGAATCAGAGGACACCATTTCAGACTAAAGGGACGATCCTTTAGAACAGAGACGAGGAGGAATTTCTTCAGCCAGAGGGTGGTGAATCTGTGGAACTCTTTGCTGCAGAAGGCTGTGGAGGCCAATTCACTGAGTGTCTTTAAGACAGAGATAGATAGTTTCTTGATTAATAAGGGGATCAGGGTTATGGGGAGAAGGCAGGAGAATGGGGATGAGAAAATATCAGCCATGATTGAATGGCGGAGCAGATTCGATGGGCCGAGTGGCCAAATTCTGCTCCTATGTCTTATGGTCTTCTAGTAACACTGGGGATGGTCCTGAGGTCAGTAACACTGGGGATAGTCCTGAGGTCAGTAAGGCTGGGGATGGTCCTGAGGTCAGTAATGCTGGGGATGGTCCTGAGGTCAGTAAGGCTGGGGATGGTCCTGAGGTCAGTAACACTGGGGATGGTCCTGAGGTCAGTAATGCTGGGGATGGTCCTGAGGTCAGTAACACTGGGGATGAATCTAACGTCAGTAACACTGGGAATGGTCCAGAGGTCAGTAACACTGGGGATGGTCCTGAGGTCAGTAATGCTGGGGATGGTCCTGAGGTCAGTAACACTGGGGATGGTCCTGAGGTCAGTAACACTGGGGATGAATCTAACGTCAGTAACACTGGGAATGGTCCAGAGGTCAGTAACACTGGGGATGGTCCTGAGGTCAGTAACACTGGGGATGGTCCTGAGGTCAGAAAGGCTGGGGATGGTCCTGAGGTCAGTAACACTGGGGATGGTCCTGAGGTCAGTAAGGCTGGGGATGGTCCTGAGGTCAGTAAAGCTGGGGATGGTCCTGAGGTCAGTAACACTGGGGATGGTCCTGAGGTCAGTAATGCCTCGGAATATTCCAGGGTTCTCAAACACTGGGGGCATGATCTGGAGTTTAATTGAAATGGGATTGTCAGCACTCTGCAGTACGGCTGGACATTGGTGACTTTAATTGGTTAGTGTGACCTGACTGAATAGGGATTTGGCAGGATTCTGAAGGAAGAACCTGCTGATGAGAAAATATCGGACGGAAAACGAGAATCTCTTGGTTTCCTTGGAAGATTCCTGGTAATGGCCCTGATGTTCTAAGGGAAGAGTTGGTATGGGCATGTCTGGGTGTAGTGGGGCTGCACAGTACGGGACAGGCATCCCAGATCTGGCTGCACTGGTTTCTAAATTTCAAATTTTATTTGCAATTTTTATGGTTGATTTTTAAAAGTGTGTCTCAGTGCTTATCTATCTCTGTAACTCTGTGTATATCTCTCCCGATGCCTCTCAGTCTCCATCTCCAACGCTCCCTCTGTACCTCTTTCTTTTTTATATAAATTTAGAGTACTCAATTCTTTTTTTCTAATTAAGCGGCAATGTAGCATAGCCAATCTACCTATCCTGCACATCTGTGGGTTTGTGGGTGTGAGACCCATGCAGACAGGGGGTAATGTGCAAACTCCACACAGACAGTAAACCGGGGTCGGGATCAAACACAGGTCCTCGGCAGCAGTGCTAACCACTGCACCAGCATGCTCTCTGTTTCTCTTTCTATTGGTGTATCTCTCTGTCTCTGTATCTCACAATTGTCCTCAATTACAAAATCAACAATTTTTTTACTGTCAACAAACTACAATATACCATATGTAATTTAGAGGCTGTTTTGCTTTCAAAATGCAAATTATTTTTTTTCCTTGAAAAAAACTCACTTTTGGATGAGGAAGAAAAGTGCCTTCCTGTTTGTGCTCAATGCACTTTCTGATTTATACAAAATAATTACAACTAATACTATAACAGGTGGTAATGATTAACGCTATATCATTTATATAATCTGTACAGTGTCTTTTTTTCTGTCTCAGTTACTCTGTCTCTTTCATATGCACGCACAACCTCTCAGTTGAAAACAATTTGAGCTAGATCCCTTAGGAATGAAAATAGGAAGTCTATTTTTACACAAATGTTCACAGAAAACTGGAACTCTCTCACCTCGAAGGTTGATAATCCTGGGTTAACGGAAATGATTGAGACTGAGATCATTAGTTTGTGTTGGGGTAGGGGGGGATATCAAGGAATAGAGATCAAAGCTGGACAAGCGGAGTTAAGGGTTGGGATTCTCCCCTACCCGGCAGGGCGGGCCGTGTTGGACTGGCGTGAACCACTCCGGCGTCGGGCCGCCCCAAAGGTGCGGAGTTCTCCGCACATTTAGGGGCCAAGCCCTCACATTGAGGGGCTAGGCCCGCGCCAGAGTGGTTTCCTATCCGCCGGCTGGCGTGAACGGCCTTTGGCGCCACGGCAGCCGGGGCCAAAAGGACTTCACATAAGTCCGCGCATGCGCCAGAGCGTCAGCGGCTGCTGACGTCATACCGCAGCATGCGCAGGGGAAGGGGTCTCTTCCGCCTCCGCCATGGTGAAGACAATGGCGGCAGCGGAAGAAAAAGAGTGCCCCCACGGCACAGGCCCACCTGCTGATCGGTGGACCCCAATCGCGGACCAGGCCACTGTGGGGGCACCCCCGGGTCAGATTGCACCGCCCCCCTTCCCCCCCGGGATTGACGCCGGCCCCAGGCGATTCTCCGACCCGGCGGGGGTTGGAGAATCCCGCCCAAGGTGCTTAAGCTGGAAGCCCCGTGGATGGGTGAACCCCAAGGCCTTTTACACATACGTGAGAAATATGAGAATGACTAGAGTGAGAGTAGGTCCGATTAAGGACAGTAGCGGGAGATTGTGTATTGAGTCTGAAGAGATAGGAGAGGCCTTGAACAAGTATTTTTCTTCAGTATTTACAAATGAGAGGGGCCATATTGTTGGAGAGGACAGCGTGAAGCAGACTGATAAGCTTGAGGAGATACTTGTCAGGAAGGAAGATGTGTTGCGCGTTTTGAAAAACTTGAGGATAGACAAGTCCCCCGGGCCTGACGGGATATATCCAAGGATTCTCTGGGAAGCAAGAAATGAAATTGCAGAGCCGTTGGCAATGATCTTTTCGTCCTCGCTGTCAACAGGGGTGGTACCAGAGGATTGGAGAGTGGCGAATGTCGTGCCCCTGTTCAAAAAAGGGAATAGGGATAACCCTGGGAATTACAGGCCAGTTAGTCTTACTTCGGTGGTAGGCAAAGTAATGGAAAGGGTACTGAGGGATAGGATTTCTGAGCATCTGGAAAGGCATTGCTTGATTAGGGATAGTCAGCACGGATTTGTGAGGGGTAGGTCTTGCCTTACAAGTCTTATTGAATTCTTTGAGGAGGTGACCAAGCATGTGGATGAAGGTAAAGCAGTGGATGTAGTGTACATGGATTTTAGTAAGGCATTTGATAAGGTTCCCCATGGTAGGCTTATGCAGAAAGTAAGGAGGCATGGGATAGTGGGAAATTTGGCCAGTTGGATAACAAACTGGCTAACCGATAGAAGACAGAGAGTTGTGGTGGATGGCAAATATTCAGCCTGGAGCCCAGTTATCAGTGGCGTACCGCAGGGATCAGTTCTGGGTCCTCTGCTGTTTGTGATTTTCATTAACGACTTGGATGAGGGAGTTGAAGGGTGGGTCAGTAAATTTGCAGATGATACGAAGATTGGTGGAGTTGTGGATAGTGAGGAGGGCTGTTGTCGGCTTCAAAGAGACATAGATAGAATGCAGAGCTGGGCTGAGAAGTGGCAGATGGAGTTTAACCCTGACAAGTGTGAGGTTGTCCATTTTGGAAGGACAAATCTGAATGCGGAATACAGGGTTAATGGTAGGGTTCTTGGCAATGTGGAGGAGCAGAGAGATCTTGGGGTCTATGTTCATTGTTCTTTGAAAGTTGCCACTCAAGTGGATAGAGCTGTGAAGAAGTGTGGTGTGCTAGCGTTCATTAGCAGAGGGATTGAATTTAAGAGCCGTGAGGTGATGATGCAGCTGTACAAAACCTTGGTCAGGCCACATTTGGAGTACTGTGTGCAGTTCTGGTCACCTCTTTTTAGGAAGGATGTGGAAGCTTTGGAAAAGGTGCAAAGGAGATTTACCAGGATGTTGCCTGGAATGGAGAGTAGGTCATACGAGGAAAGATTGAGGGTGTTAGGCCTTTTCTCATTAGAACGGAGAAGGATGAGGGGCGACTTGATAGAGGTTTATAAGATGATCAGGGGAATAGATAGAGTAGACAGTCAGAGACTTTTTCCCCGGGTGGAACACACCATTACAAGGGGACATAAATTTAAGATAAATGGTGGAAGATATAGAGGGGATGTCAGAGGTAGGTTCTTTACCCAGAGAGTAGTGGGGGCATGGAATGCACTGCCTGTGGTAGTAGTTGAGTCGGAAAATTTATGGACCTTCAAGCGGCTATTGGATAGGTACTTGGATTAGGGTAGAATAAGGGAGTGTAGGTTAACTTCTTAAGGGCAGCACGGTAGCATTGTGGATAGCACAATTGCTTCACAGCTCCAGGGTCCCAAGTTCGATTTCGACTTGGGTCACTGTCTGTGTGGAGTCTGCACATCCTCCCCGTGACTGCGTGGGTTTCCTCCGGGTACTCCGGTTTCCTCCCACAGTCCAAAGATGTGCAGGTTGGGTGGATTGGCCATGACAAATTGTCCAAAATTCTATGATTAACCTAGGACAAAAGTTCGGCGCAACATCGTGGGCCGAAGGGCCTGTTCTGTGCTGTATTTCTCTATCTCTAAAGGCTGCAAAACCATTCTCTGCTGGTACTGGCCTTCACTGGCCTTTCCTTTGGGGCATATTGTGGGCAGAACATATGACCTCTCCAGATGTATCAAGGCAGGAGTGGGCACGAGAATCTGGAGTTGTTCCCAGCCTAGCGAAGGGTTTGTGGAACCACTGGTGCTTCATCAGATATCATATAGTCAATACCCTGATCACTGGGACTGAAAATATTCATGGAGGCTTTAATTGATCTCTTACTTAATATTGTTATCTTTCTTTGGGGTTTATTAAGGTCACGGAGGGGTCCACACCAAGTAGTTTAAAGAAACTTAGTTTATTTACAGTAACTATTATATTATCACACAGTAGATTAGCTGGGTCGGCCTTGCTGGTGCTAAACTGGTCGACTTTATAAATCCTACAACTGGACATTGTTTAGAGGCCCCCGCCCCCTCATCAGGGAGCTCGCATTCTGCAAGTTCACTGGGAAGTTAATGGTTCCCACCCCATAAGACCCTTGTGGGCTATAACACAGGCTTGTATCCACCACCCTCTCCCCTGTCTTCGTACCCTCCAGCCGTTACCCAAGAAACAACCTAATGGTTCTCGTATCCATCTGGTCACCTGGTTTAATTGAATACTTGTGGGATTCCCTGTTCCCGCCAGCAGCTCACCTCCGCCCACAGGTTTCCCGGCGGCATGGGATGGCTTCAATGGGAAATCCCATTGACAAGCGGCGGGAAGAAAGAATCCTGCCACCAATGAACGGCAAACTGCCAAGCGGCTGGGGGCCCGGAGAATCCAGCCCTTGGTGTCCTCTTGAAGCCTACTTTGACAAGGTCAGTGTAGGCAGGTTCAGGGCTGGTGGTCAAGGGCCACCATATTCACCCTTTATGTGAGATGGAAGGCCCATGCATTGCCAAGCCTACTATCCCTTCCTTTCCTGATTATTGATGGGTGCAGTTAAACCAGAATTGGTACATCAGGCTGGTGAACACGCTTCCTAAACCATAACAAAAGTCAATCCCAAGATCACAGTCATGTTGTAACCCAATATCCACATGCGCACCTTCCAAACAGGGCTCACTAGTTTAAAAACCAGGAGCTTGGGAAAAACAAACATTATTTGTCTCCTTCCAACAGCCCTCCTGGATCAGATCAGCTAATTCAGCCCACGCTAGATATTGAACATGGGACTTTACACTCTGTACACCATGTGAAGAGCAGAAGGCCACAAGAAATAGGAACAGGAGTAGGCCATTCTGCCCATTGTGCCGGTTCTGCCATCCGATAAGATCACCGCTGATCTGGTTGGGCAAAATGCCACTTTCATGTCTGTCCCCCTCCCCCTGCCCCTTAACCCTTGGTTCCTTTGTCAGTCAAAAATCTGCCCAACACAACCTTCAATATCTTTTTAACTAATTTTTATGGGATGTGGACTTTGCTGGCCGGGCCCATCCCTAATGGCCCTTGAAAAGGAGGTGGTGAGTTGCCTTCTTGAACCGCTGCAGTCCATGTGGTGTAGGTAACCCACAGTGCTGTTAGTGAGAGAGTTCCAGGATTTTGATCTAACAACAGTGAAGGAACAGTGATATATTTCCAAGTCAGGGTGGTGAGTGACTTGGAGGAAAATCTCCAGGTAATAGGGTTTCCCTGTGTTTGCTACCCTTGTCCTTCTAGATGGCAGTGGCCATGGGTTTGGAAGGTGCTGCCTAAGGTGCCTTGGTGATCTTGTAGATGGCGCACAATTCTGCTACTGTGCGTCAGTGGTGGAGGGAGTGAATGTTTGTGCAAGGGGTGTCAATCAGGGGGGCTGCTTTGTCCTGGATGGTGTTGAGCTTCTTGAATTGTTGCTGGAGCTGCAATCTTCCACCCAGGCAAGTGGGGAGTATTCCATCACACTCCTGACTTGTGCCTTGATGGTGGTGGAAAAGTTTTGGGTAGTCAGGAGGTGAGTTACTCACCACAGGATTCCTTTGATCTGCTCTTGTAGCCACATTATTTATATGGCTAGTCCAGTTCAATTTCTGGTCAATGGTAACCACAAGGATGTTGATAGTGGGGGATTCAGTGATGGTAATGCCATCGAATGTCAAGCGCTGATGGTTTGATTCTCTCTAATTTGAGACGGTCATTGCCTGGCACTTGTGTGGCGGGAATGTTACTTGCCGCTTGTCAGCCCAAACCTGGGTATTGTCTTGCGGCATTTGGGCTGATTTAGTAACTGACGAGTTGTGAATGGTGCTGAACCGTTCAATATATTCAGTGACCCAGCCTCCAATGCTTGTGGAAGAGAATTCCAAAAACTAACGACCCTCTGAGAGAAGAAATTCCTCCCCATCCCTGTCTTAAGTGGAAGTCTCCTTGGCCGCAATTTAGTTGCCGCTCCAGACAAAGGCGGAAATCCCGTAACGGCCGCTAAATATTGGGTGAGGCCAAAAATGGGATTTTCCCCAGTGAGATTTCTGAATCTTCCCAGACCCCCTCTGATGATGGAATTAGGTTCATGCCCAGAAAGAGCGTGAGCACGATTAGCATATTTTATAATCTCATTTTAGAACTTAACACCGCTACTTCCGCTCTCAATGTATCACCCACCCAGCCAGCGTGACGGCACGCTGTCGCAAATCACTACTGGTTTTCAAAAACGAGAACCAGTTGTGATGACCACACCAGGGTTGCCAAGGTAAGGAAAGCCCCCAGGTGTGAGGGACATGGCTGGGGGACTGTGCAAACCGCGCCCCCAGATTCTCTGTACACAGAGTGCCAGAAGATCTGGAGTGAAAGCTCGATTCTGCATCTGGAGAGATACACGGCAGTTTTCAGACTGAACCTGACACTCTGACAAATGTTGGGAAATTTCTATTCCTTGTCTTTATACTACGCTTCCGAGTTCCATATTCCCCCACAGGGGGAAGCATCCTCTCAGCATCTACCCTGTCTCACCCTTTCAGATTTGTTCGACACTGGTTGCTGCTTCTACAGTATTAGTCTTGGACCGACCACACTGCATTAGTGCGCATGCTTGGTGCGTAGATCTCTGTTGGAGATGTTTAGACAACATTGTTGTTGTTTCCCTTCTTGCATGTTCCCATAGCGAGGTTTTTCCTTGGAACAGGTCACGTGCCTGTTGCCAGACGCTTATAGTTTGAGAGGCGGCATGGCAGCACAGTGGTTAGCACTGCTGCCTGCACAGCATCAGAGACCCGGTTCATTTTCGGCCTTGGGTGACTGTCTGTGTGGAGTTTGCTCGTCCTCCCCGTGTCTGTGTGAGTTTCCTCCGGGTGCTCCAGTATCCTCCCACATTTCAAAGATGTGCAGGTGGATTGGCCATGCTAAATTGCCCCTGAATGTCCAAAGATGTGCAGGTTAGGTGGGGTTACAGGGATAGAGCGGGGGAGTGGGCCTAGGTAAGGTGTCTTTCAGAGGTTCAGTGAAGACTTGATGGGCCGAATAGCCTCCTTCTGCACTGTGGGGATTCTACATTAAGCTTGCATGGGAGCACAGTGGTTAGCACTGTTGCTGTACAGCACCAGGGTCCCGGATTCGATTCATGTTTCGGTCACTGTCTGTGTGGAGTCTGCACGTTCTCCTCGTGTCCTCATGGGTTTCCGCCGGGTGCTCCGGTTTCCTCCCACAAGTCCCGAAAGACGTGCTGTTAGGTGAATTAGCCATTCAGAATTCTCCCTCTGTGTACCCGAACAGGCGCCGGAGTGTGGAGACTAGGGGATTTTTACAGTAACTTAATTGCAGAATTAATGTGAGCCTACTTATGACAATAAAAAAGATTATTATTATTACCATTGGTACGTTGGATGGATTTTGCTGGTTGTTACTTAACCTTTTGGTCATGTTATGAAACTTCTTCCTTGATCACCGAGTCCTGGATTGGGACTTGAACCTGTAACTCCTAGCTCAGAGGCAGGGACGCTACTCACTGCACCACAAGACCTCCAACTAGATAGTGCATGGCTTTAAATAAAATCATTGGCTCGTGTTTTTTTTTAATAGTAAATGTTCGCAGAAGGAGGCTATTCGGCCCATCAAGTCTTCACTGACCCTCTGAAAGACACCTTACCTAGGCCCACTCCCCCGCTCTATCCCTGTAACCCCACCTAACCTGCACATCTTTGGACATTCAGGGGCAATTTAGCATGGCCAATCCACCTGCACATCTTTGAAATGTGGGAGGAAACTGGAATGTCCTCATGGCCACTCTCTCCATATTGGGGTTATTTCACTATGAAATATAGGAATAGGAGGAGGACACTCAGATGCTTGGACCTGTTCTGCCATTTCAATTAGATCATGGTTGATCTGTAATCTAACGCCATAGAAGCGCTGCATTTCCATTCCATTTACATACCCAAGTGGGATCCCACCGTATGTGAGTGTCTAAGCTACAGCCTCTGAGACGGACTCAAATAACTGAGATGGACTCAAGTGTTATCCGTCCTTATATTTCTTATTTATGCTTTGTGTTGTTTGAATTGTGTGGCCAAGGTTTGGGATGGGTGAGTGGGGTGTTAGTGTTAGAAAGCCCTTTTGTTCCAATCCTGGAACCAACTGCGGCAGCAATTTGGCCTGACCAAAATGTCGGACAAAGCTCCCATCTGCAACAACCATAGGTTCACACCAGCACTGACTGACGCCACCTTCAAAAGGTGGAGGCAGGACGGAGGGACGCTGACAGTCAGGGACCTATACATGGATGGCAGCATCGCAACACTGGACGAACTGACAGAGAAATTTCAGCTAGCCAGAGGGAACGAGCTAAGGTATCTGCAGCTTAAAAACTTCCTACGAAAGGAGACAGGGACGTACCCATAACCGCCATGACAGACACTACTGGAAGAACTACTGGACGCATGCATCCTAGATAAAGGGAACTGTAGCGACATGTATGACCGAATGACAGAAAGGGCCGACACGGTACTGGACGCAACAAGAAAGAAATGGGAGGATGACCTGGGGATTGAGATAGGATGGGGACTCTGGAGCGAAGCAGTGCAGAGGGTCAACTCCACCGCCATATGCGCAAGGCTCAGCCTGACGCAGCTAAAAGTGGTACATAGAGCCCACTTAACAAGAAACCGTATGAGTAGGTTCTTCCTGGAGGTGGAGGATAGATGTGCACGGTGCCATGTAGGCCCGGCCAACCACGCCCACATGTTCTGGCCTTGCCCCAGACTTGTGGAGTACTGGACAGCCTTCTTTGAGGCAATGTCCAAAGTGGTGGGTGTGAGGGTGGAGCCATGCCCGAAAGTGGCGGTCTTCGGGGTCTCGGACCAGCCAGATCTATTCCTGGAGAGGAGGGCAGACGCCCTTGCCTTTGCCTCCCTGATCGGCCGCCGTAGAATCCTGTTTGGCTGGCGGTCAGCAGCACCACCCAGAGCTGCAGACTGGCTGTCCAACCTCTCGGAATCTCTCCAAATGGAGAAAATCAAATTCGCCATCCGAGGGTCAGATGACGTCTTCCACAGAACGTGGGAGCCATTCACGCGACTGTTCCGGGACCTGTTTGTGGCCAATGAACAAGAGGAAGATTAGCCAGGTAGCCAAGAATCAGGGGAAATTAGTCAAGAATCAGGGGAAAGTAGCCAAGGCATGAAAGGGAGAGATAGATCAGGAGGGAGGGAGGGAGGGACGGTTAAACCTGAGGAAAGAAAGGTGAACCATGGAGGGGGAGAGGGAGGGGGGGGGAGACAGCTAAACCTGAGGAAAAGAAAGGCGAACCGTGGAGGGGGGGGGGGATCAAGAGAGGAGAACCAGTGAGGTGGGGGGGGGGGCACGACAGGGAAATGGGAGCCAGAAGGAAGGCACGGGATACCAAAACGTGCATGACATCTCCAGGAGCGGGGAATGAGGAAAGTAAAGACGGAGGACGGGAGGAGCAGCAGAAGCGGAGGCGAGCGCGAGACGGCAGCGAGATCCGTCCGGGAGAAGCAGGCGACTAAAACACGAAACACAGCCACGTATCGCAAACTGTAATTATCTCCCCGGCACTCAAATGTATATTTGCCTATCCAATCCCCCCCCCCGCCTTTCCCCCACCCTCCCATCCCCCCCGCGAACAGTCGCCTACTTACGTGGTGTAAATAATTTTGCCAGGTGCACAGAGCTGCCGCTGTCGAGCTGGTGCACAATACCCTACCAGTTATTCTATTTCATATTTTATTGTTTTTTTTTTACTATGTACCATTTCCTTCTCCTTGGTATGTTGGGGTGTGCCTTTCTCTTCTAGATAGGTGTACATATATATATATATGTTTCTTATCCTGTGTACGTAACGGTAATTACACCTTGTTCAAAAACCCAATAAAAAACATTTATAAAAAAAAAGAAAGCCCTTTTGTCGGGCAGCATGGTGGCGCCGTGGTTAGCACTGCTGCTTCCTGGTGCTGAGGATCCAGGTTCGATCCCGGCCCCGAGTCACTGTCTGTGTGTTTGCACCTTATCCCCGTATTTGCGTGGGTCACACCACCACAACCCTAACGATGCGCAAAGTAGGTGGATTGGCCATGCTAAATTGGGGCAGCACGGTAGCATGGTGGTTAGCATAAATGCTTCACAGCTCCAGGGTCCCAGGTTCGATTCCCGGCTGGGTCACTGTCTGTGCGGAGTCTGCACGTCCTCCCCGTGTGTGCGTGGGTTTCCTCCGGGTGCTCCGGTTTCCTCCCACAGTCCAAAGATGTGCGGGTTAGGTGGATTGGCCATGCTAAATTGCCCGTAGTGTCCTAAAAAGTAAGGTTAGGGGGGGGGTTATTGGGTTACGGGTATAGGGTGGATACGTGGGTTTGAGTAGGGTGATCATGGCTCGGCACAACATCGAGGGCCGAAGGGCCTGTTTTGCGCTGTACTGTTCTATATTCTATGTTCTAAATTGCTCCTTAACTGGGAAAAGAAAACTGGGTGCTCTAGGAAATAAATAAATAAAGCCCTTTTGTGGAGATTCCCAAAGACCTATTATCATCAGTTTGGGATCTGCAAACGAGAGTTTGCAGCCCTTATCATATTATGTAAAGAGGGATGCTCCTCAATTTTGTGACTTAATCTCTCCCACTTAGTCCCCCACACTCCTGGTATCCCACCTCCCCACAATAGAGATGCAGGCGTATGGAGGATGGGGGGTTGGGGGGCGGACGACAGGCCAGATGGTCTTCTCGTGGGGTTTATCTGAAACCCAGCCAAAAAAGAGTGGGAGTGAAGGGTTGGCTGCCTTCTTCTCTTTCATGGTCTTATCTGTGCCTGGCTGGCTATGGAGAGGGAGCACATGGTCACCAAGGATACACTCGAGATGTTCCATGTCCAGTTTTAAGATCATTAGAAATAGGAGTAGGAGTAGGCTATTCGGCCCATCGAGTCAGTAAGATCGTGGCTGATCTGATTGTGGCAAAATTCTCACTTTCCTGCCTGTCCCCCATAATCATCGACTCCCCTTACAGATCAAAAACCTGCCCAACACATTCTTGAATATATCCAGCCTTCACGTCCCTCTGTGGCAGCGGCTTCAACAGACTAACAATGTTCCGAGAGAGAAAACCCCTCCTCATCTCTGTATTAAATGAAAGATTCTTTATCTACAGGAACTGGAGTTTCTGATAGTCACGTGTATAATAATATTATGATTTAGTACTGTAAGTTTATTTTAGTTTAATTAGACCTCATGGTTAGATTATTCTATGAGTGGGGCCTCTTTAAGAGCAGGCACTTGTGCAGTTGTTTTTAATACTGATGCTTTATGAAATATAGACAAATGAACAGGGACATGGATTTAAACCAAGTGGAGCAGCCAATAGGCACAGCATTCCTCTGAGAATGGAAAAGGAGATGGAGACCCAGGATAATCTACCTCCATCCTCCATGTTTGGGGGTTGGGGGGGGTGAGAGGTGGGGTGGGATAGGAGGGGGTGTGGGAGACTGAAAGGCAGGAATATTAAAGAGGAGACGTGACTGGTGCCCATGTTTACGCTCACCGACCATTGCCCAGAAACGTGCCCCTGCTGAGGGTGGATCACTATGGCTGAAATTCAGTTTTGGATTGGAAGAAAGGAAAGCCCACCCACCGTGCACACCCCTCTTCCCAATCATCGTCTCCACTGACTTTGCCAAACGGGCATTAACCAATCGCCCACCCCATTCACGCTCCACCCAATTTTACATTTCAATTGATTGGGCGATCTGTTGAACATGTGGTTGTATAGCTGAACATGAGGTTGACCTGCCTCGCAATGCGATACAGATGCTGGCACTCCAGTGAGTTATGAGAACTATATGGTGTTTCATAGAAAGAGATGCAGATGAAATAAATGTACGGGCTAAGCATTCTACTCTGAAAGCTCCTGTGGGAGGTGATACGTTAGTCGAGCACCCACACATCACCCATCAGAATAATAAACTGCCCACGTAAATTAGTTTAAAACCTTTCTAAATAAACTTCTCAGTGTTGGGAAGTATATCAATTATCCAATTTGTCTAGTTTCAATATTTTGAATAAGAGGCTTTTGAGTTTCTCAGAGTTATATTTACATCCGCCTGAGGGTTAAGATGGTCATTATCTTGCAGAGCTCCTGGTCCCCTACAATCTGTTTGGAGAGGGTGATTTAAAGTCTAATGAGTTTGTATAAAAACAGATGTCAAATTACGATGAATAAACACACTGGGATGACTGGAGGCTTCCTCCCCAGCTGCACAGTAGAGAGTAGAAGGGAATCGCACACATCCATGAACAGCATCAGAAACCAGGGCCCAGTTCACTCAGAATATTTATTTCAGCTGGACTATTCCCTGCTCTATAAAATCCCATAATCACATCTGCATGTGGGCATTCTGTGACAACCACATACAGCGTCCTCTGTATCCAGTCACTGCCAAATAGTGTTCTCTGTATCCAGTGACAACCGAATATAGTGCCCTCTTTATCCAATGGCATGTGTGTCCAGTGAGTGCCAAATATACAGTGAGTGGCAAGTATATTGGGTGGGATTCTCCATAGCCCGGCACCAGAACCGTGATCGGCAATCGGGTGAAGAATGGATTCCCATGCCGAAATTGGGACCGGCGCCGGTTTGACGCCAGTCTGCCATGCTCCGCCCCCTCCAAAATGGCATCATTGTGATGCACGCCTCGCGCCATTTCAGTGCCGTTGGTGCGTCATTGTCCAGCCCACCTGCGATGCTTGGCCCCCGATGGACGAGTTCCTGATGTCGCAAGACACATGTGGTCTCGATCGTGTGGGAACCCGGCGTGCTGGCTGCGGATAGTGTCCAGAGCTGCCACACTCGGCTGGGATCCATGCTGCTAGCCAGGGGGGCTTCTGCTAGGGCTTCAGGGACTGGGAGGGGGTGGCCAGGGGGTGGGCTGTGGAGTCACGGTTGGCGGGTTGGGTTCGCGCACGGCCAGCGCCATGTTGTATGGCGCGACCGGTGCAGCAGGTCATCAGCCATGTACATACACGGCCCGGGACCCTCCTCCAGTCCAACATAATTCCTTGGAGGGGTGGGAGGGGGGGGGGGGGGGGGGGGGGGCTCCACGGTAGCCTGGCCCACGATCGGGGCTTACTGATCGGCGGACGGACTTGTTCCATGGGGGCCTATGTTCCTCCGCGCCTGGCCCTTGTAGGGCTCCGCCATATTGCCCGGGGGCCGGCGCGGAGACGGGAACCCACGCGCATGTGCGGAATCATGCCAGCCGTAGCGTGCATGCGCGAACTCGCGCCGGCTGGAGCTGCGGGGACCACTCCAGCGCCGACCCAACCCCCGAGGAAGGGGAGCATTGCTCATTATCGGGGACTGTTGACACCAGAGTGGTTGGCGTTGCTTTTCAGGCCAGCATCAGAACTTGGCCGCGGCATTGGAGAATCCCGGCCCATGTTGTGTAATTCACTGAATAAGACTATCGCGTACCAGCCGCTGGCAGCCATTATTGAATTAACTTTATTCACACTTCCCAACAGACAGAGCAGCAGAGAAGACAATATAACAAGATGTTCACATCTTGCAATATATTACACTCTGCAGTTTGGTTTGCACTTCAGTCCCCTGTTCCTGATCTACGGGAACCCAATGTAGAGAAGGAGAAGAACTTCCTTGTGAACTTGCTCCTGCACCTGACCAAACTTGCCATAAACAGGTCCAGGCAACGGGTGAATGAGGGGATCATTTGGCCCGACTGTTCGACCTTCTACCGTGGTTATATTTGCGGCTGGGTGGCCCTGGACAGGGAGCACGTGGTGTTTGCCGGCACAATCGATGAGTTCCATGCCTGGTGGGCATCATGGGTATTGGGGTGTTTTCTTGACCCATTTAGCCACAGTTTGGTTTGATGTTTTGAGTTTACTTTCAGATTTGATTTTTTCTGATGCAGTATCCCTTTTAGGGCCTGCTATTTTAATTTGTTCCTTAGTTTGTTTAATTTAGTTGAATTGTTTACAACAAAAAGAAAATACTATACTCCCTCCCTACTTTAAAAAAACAATTTGTACATTAAACTGTAAAATGATACATGTACATAATTTCCCAGAATACAATATCACTAAACCAACATCAATAATACCTGAAAATTAACAGGTTAGGTTGCAAACTGGTTTTTACTGTAATCACAACCAAAACATATCTGACCAAAACTCACAGAGTAATTTACTTGTTTCCCTCACGCCAGTATGTGCTTAACATGTGGCAAGAAATAATCAAAATAACAACTTTTAATAGGGAAGCACGGTAACATAGTGAACAAAGAACAAACAAAAGTACAGCACAGGAACAGGCCCTTCGGCCCTCCAAGCCCGTGCGACCATGCTGCCCGACTAAACTACAATCTTCTACACTTCCTGGGTCCCTATCCCTCTATTCCCATCCTATTCATATATTTGTCAAGGGGACATAAATTTAAGGTGAATGGTGGAAGATATGGGGGGATGTCAGAGGTAGGTTCTTTACCCAGAGAGTAGTGGGGGCATGGAATGCACTGCCTGTGGAAGTAGTTGAGTCGGAAACATTAGGGACCTTCAAGCAGCTATTGGATAGGTACATGGATTATGGTAGAATAATGGAATGTAGATTAATTTGCTCTTAAGGGTAGCACGGTAGCATTGTGGATAGCACAATTGCTTCACAGCTCCAGGGTCCCAGGTTTGATTCCCGGCTTGGGTCACCGTCTGTGCGGAGTCTGCACATCCTCCCCGTGTGTGCGTGGGTTTCCTCCGGGTGCTCCGGTTTCCTCCCACAGTCCAAAGATGTGCAGGTTAGGTGGATTGGCCATGATAAATTGCCCTTAGTGTTGGGTGGGGTTACTGGGTTATGGGGATAGGGTGGAGGTGTTGACCTCGGGTGGGGTGCTTCTTCAGGGAGCCGGTGCAGTCTCGATGGGCTGGGTGGCCTCCTTCTGCACTGTAAATTCTATGATAATCTATTATTAATCTAGGACAAAGGTTCGGCACAACATCGTGGGCCGAAGGGCCTGTTCTGTGCTGTATATTTCTATGTTCTCTGTTCTATGCCCCTTAAATGTCACTATCGTCCCTGCTTCCACCACCTCTTCCGGCAGCGAGTTCCAGACAACCACTACCCTCTGTGTAAAAAACTTGCCTCATACATCTACTCTAAACCTTGCCCCTCGCACCTTAAACCTATGCCCCCTAGTAATTGACCCCTCTACCCTGGGGAAAAGCCTCTGACTATCCACTTTGTCTATGCCCCTCATAATTTTGTAGACCTCTATCAGGTCGCCCCTCAACCTCCGTCATTCCAGTGAGAACAAACCGAGTTTATTCAACCGTTCCTCATAGCTAATGCCCTCCATACCAGACAACATCCTGATAAACCTCTTCTGCACCCTCTCTAAAGCCTCCACATCCTTCTGGTAGTGTGGCGACCAGAATTGAACACTATACTCCAAGTGTGGCCTAACTAAGGTTCTATACAGCTGCAACATGATTTGCCAATTCTTATACTCAATGCCCCAGCCAATGAAGGCAAGCATGCCCCTTCCAGTGACCTGTGGACCTGTACACCGAGATCTCTCTGACTGTCAATACTCTTTAGGGTTCTACCATTCACTGGATATTCCCTACCTGTATTAGACCTTCCAAAATGCATAACCTCACATTTGTCCAGATTAAACTCCATCTGCCATCTCTCCGCCCAAGTCTCCAAACGATCTAAATCCTGCTGTATCCTCTGACAGTCCTCATCGCTATCCGCAATTTCACCAACCTTTGTGTCGTCTGCAAACTTACTAATCAGACCAGTTACATTTTCCTCCAAATCATTTATATATACTACAAACAGCAAAGGTCCCAGCACTGGTCCCTGCGGAACACCACTAGTCACAGCCCTCCAATTAGAAAAGTACCCTTCCATTGCTACTCTCTGCCTTCTATGACCTAGCCAGTTCTGTATCCACCTTGCCAGCTCACCCCTGACACTGTGTGACTTCACCTTTTGTACCAGTCTACCATGAGGGACCTTGTCAAAGGCCTTACTGAAGTCCATATAGACAACATCCACTGCCCTACCTGCATCAATCATCTTTGTGACCTCTTCGAAAAACTCTATCAAGTTAGTGGTTAGCACGATTGCTTCACAGCTCCAGTGCCCCAGGTTTGATTCCCGGTTGGGTCACTGTCTATGGAGAGTCTGCATGTTCTCCCCGTGTGTGCGTGGGTTTCCTCCGGGTGCTCCGGTTTCCTCCCACTGTCCAAAGATGTGCAGGTTAGGTGGATTGGCCATGATAAATTGCCCTTAGCGTCCAAAATTGCCCTTAGTGTTGGGTGGGGTTACTGGGATAGGGTGGTGTGGGCTTGGGTAGGGTGCTCTTTCCAAGAGCCGGTGCAGACCCGATGGGCCGAATGGCCTCCTTCTGCACTGTAAATTCTTTGAATATTCTTCCTTCCTACATACTTTCAATTAACCTTTTCTGTCTGGGTATTCCCTTCCATTTCTTTTTGTTTGATGTTGTTCTCTTAATTTCTCTGACTGTCAAATCCAAGCTTTGACTACCAACTCCACTTAATGGTTGGGTCTGTGGCATTGATTGATTTGTTTTAATCAAAGACCCTGGATCACTTTGCTCCACTAGTGGATTCCGTGACACCAATAAACTTTCAATTTCTTTGTGACTTTCACTTTGGTGATTCACTTTTAGAAGTTGCTCTATAGCAGGTTTATCATGTTACCCCCTTGTTAGATTTCCTCTTTCAAGCAAATTATCCATTTGACACTGGCAGAGTCTCTCTCAAATGTAGATATGTGAATGCACCTACTCTCTACAATTCCAATCATGCACTTCCTTTTATCACCTTGTTGGTTTTCACCATGATCTTCTGACCAGGACTGAACACCTTACTAAAGTTTCATGCCTCGTGTATCATGACTCAACTGTCCCTTGCTTTGCCTTTATTTTACTTTGCTTTTGACGTCAGGCTTCTGCAAACTAGGGTTGTGCTTAAACACTGACTCCTATTGTAGACTATGAGGTTATTCTGTAAGCAAACAGAAAATTGTCAAGCCTGTGTCGAGGAGAAACACAAGAATCACAGCCTAGCTTGTCACCTAACAAATATGTCTGCAAAGACCTCTTCACAATTTGTAGACTTCTTCCTGCAGCATCATTCGAAGTTGGATGATGTGATATTATTAGAGTGTATTGGACGCAGCTCCTACTCAGAAACATTTCAAACTCTTCTGCATAAACTGTAGGCCATGATCCGACACCAACATCCCTGGCAACCTATAAATTGGAAACCACCTTCTCAAAACTTCAGCAGTTTTTGACAATTGTGGTACCGGGCTTCGACTCAACATTTATCTACTGAACTATAACCATCGACCAAAACAAATAAATCTTTCCATTCCACGTCGAAGAAATCAACTAGTTCCCACAGTTCCCCAGTGTTTGACGATGTAATGAAAGGAATCTTGATTAAATAATTTCGCTTCCTGAGATGCATTTTGCAGCTTTTCACCAGCTCATCAATATCTCTGTCCAGCTCTGTAATCACTGCTTCTGACAGTCCAAAGGCACGGGCCTAGCCTTGCAAATTGTTGACTGTATACTGTCCTTTATGTTCGTTTTGGTGTTGTTGCACCTAATTTTATCATTTGGTACTTCAACTTCTGTTTCTATATCTATCATATATGCGTTCCAGGAATATCAGACTCCTGAGCTAGCTTTAGATTTACCATGACCTCGACTCGATGCATGGCTGTGACCTGTAGCTTCGCCATGACCTGGGGCATTACTATTTCCTCTCCTCCTGAATGCCATCTGGATATGACCGACTTTCTCACAGGCACAGCATTGTTACTGGAAATGGGAGCATTTAAATGGTTGGTGGCTACCAGTGACATCAAAATTTCTGACTCTGAGACTCTGAACTTGGCTGCTATAGCCTGGATCTCGCTGAAATCTGGTGGACCACCCCTGCCAACTTAGGAACTCTCTTGAAATCTCTTTCTGCCATTTCCATGGCTGTGGTCTCATGAGAAGTCTTCTTGTACGTTAGTTTATTGACTTTGTTCTAAAGCTTGACCTGGATCCTTTTATTCTTTAGACCTCCCACGAATGTATCTCTGAGATTGATTTCTAAGTTTGCACTATATCCACAGTGACGAGTTTCTTTAATTTGAGAATGCAATCTGCAACAGACTTACTGAGCAACTGCGTCCTTTCAGTATAACCTCATCCTTAGGCGTCGCCGAGTATGAAACCGGCATCTCATTCATTTCAGAATAACTCACAGTACTGGGGCATTGCAGGCAACAATGGTTAAATACTCCCTGAAACGGCTATGGTCCCATCACGGTAAAGAAAACATTTACTTTATCCTCACCTTTGTACTTTATCCGCTTTCAGCCAAATGTGTAATGATTGCTCACATTTGCAGCAGTTCCTGTTAGGGGTGAATTCCGCCATTGTCCTCAAACCTGTCTTCAGTTCCATTCTTATCGATTATAATAATCTTTATTATTGTCACAAGTAGGCTTATATTAACACCGCAATTAAGTTACTGTGAAAATGCAACACTCACCACACTCTGGCGCCTGTTTGGGTATACAGGGGGAGAATTCAGAATGTCCAATTCACCTAAGAGCATGTCTTTCGGGACTTGTGGGATGAAACTGGAGCATCTGGAGGAAACCCACACAGACACGGGGAGAATGTGCAGACTCCGCACAGACAGTGACTCAAGCAGGAATTGAACCAGGGTCCCTGGCGCTGTGAAACAACAGTGCTAACCACTGTGCTACCGTGCTGACCTATAGTGGCTGAGCATGATGTGGACACGGAACAATCTTTCAGATTGTCGCAACTTCCTCAAAATCAAGTCAGGAGTTCCAGAAAATGTCACAATGTTCTTTCTTCTTTCCTTAATTTCTCAAATAAAATGTAAAAGAAAATGTCATCCCAGCCTTGTCACCATCATTCTGTTCTCTATTGCATTGTGTATTGTGGAACTTGCAAGGAAGTTAGGGTTAGGGTTTAGGGGTTAGGGTTAGGAAAATTAGGGAAATTAACAAATTTCTCAGATCTTAATATACCAAACCCTAATTTGGACTTGTTTCAATCGAGGTGGTTTATCCAAGGAGCTCATCCAAAAAAAGGTAGGCATTAAATTACATCTTGTGCTGCCACAAGATCAGGATTGAGCCTGTGAGCTCCACAGAACGAATGTGGGTCACTGCCACACAACCAGCACGGTAGCATGGTGGTTAGCATAAATGCTTCACAGCTCCAGGGTCCCAGGTTCGATTCCCGGCTGGGTCACTGTCTGTGCGGAGCCTGCACGTCCTCCCCGTGTGTGCGTGGGTTTCCTCCGGGTGCTCCGGTTTCCTCCCATAGTCCAAAGATGTGCGGGTTAGGTGGATTGGCCATGCTAAATTGCCCGTAGTGTCCTAAAAATTAAGGTAAGGAGGGGGGGGGGGGGGGTTGTTGGGTTACGGGTATAGGGTGGATACGTGGGTTTGAGTAGGGTGATCATTGCTCGGCACAACATCGAGGGCCGAAGGGCCTGTTCTGTGCTGTACTGTTCTATGTTAACTCTCTTACCCCGTGTCATCACGAGAGATGCCACCCAGCAGTAACCTAGATGATGCATTTCCGCAACGGATTGCCCATTCACCTCTACTCCTGGATTTCAGGGGAAGGCTGTGTGTTGTCTATCAGGGTAAAAAACATTTTGGGCGGAATTTTCCGATATTTCTTTTTGGCTAAGTGTCAGCTCGGGTGGGAAAAGCTGGGATAGTCCACCGGCTGCACTGCCTGTTTTTCTCGCCAATATTTCCTGCCATAAAGTTTAGGAGGTGGGTCCCATGACATCATTGCTGGTGGGACAGGCTTTGAATGAGGCCCCTCACCACCTGCCTGAACACAGAACACCCCTTACACCCACCCCCCTGGTGCACATTTTGGGGGATCTGTCATGATCCATGACAGTGTGAGGGAAAACTGGTGGGACAATCAGGCATAAATACATGATCTGCATTGTTAATTAGATATAAATGGGGATCCTGACTTTTAAAGTCAGGATCCCCGCTGCGTCATTGGCTGGGATGGGTACAGTCGAGTGGGGAAATCCCACAGGCGTAAAAACCGTTTTGGGTTTCCCGCTCGATTCTCCGTCCCTTCCATCATTTCCGTCCCTCCATCAAAAACGGGGGCGGAAAATTGCCCCCTTTGTGATTTTATCACTAAGAGTGACCAGAGGAAACCAACTTCCAACATGATGGATATCACAACTCAGATGTGAAATGTTCCGACATTGTTAGAGACCATTCAGCCCATCCAGTCTCTCCTAGCATTTGGTCTTCACAGAAACATTCCAGTCGTGTCTCGCTCTCCTTCTCATTCCCCATTTTCTTTATATTCTTCCATTTAAAGCATTTACCTGTTTTACCCACTCTGCTACAACAAGGGTTTGTGGCCAATGCAAAGAAAGGAGGTTTTTCTAACCTCCTTTTTTTTAGGTAGACCCAAGTGGTCACATGAGAATATGATGAAGCGGCTACAAAAGAGATCATGTTGCAGGACCGCGGGTGTTATCCCCAGGAACGCTGGAGTTATTCCCAGGAACGCTGGAGTTATTCCCAGGAACGCAGGCAGAGCACAAGTGTTGAGGTAACTGCTAAGCTAGCTAAACTGTTCTTTGCTCAAAGTCCTTGCTCTCAGCGATTCGGCGACCCACAATGTTTACAATGATTGTGCCCTAGGTTCATGGCTGGTTATTATGGTCTTCCTGGCAGCAAAAGGAATCAGTTGCCACTTAACTTGTTGCAACTATTTATTATCTTTGAGATTTTAATGTGCTCAGCTCTTGCGAAGGCTCTGTCAGATCTCACTTCACAACTTTTATAGCTCATCCCTGGTAACATCCATAAGAGCCAAGTTTCATACACTCAATCCTGCACTGAGGTGACTGATTTCAGCCCAGGCAGGTAGTTAGGCCATTCCAATTTTGCCTCAATGCCCTGGGATAGGCTGGTGGAGGTAGCTTGAGGGGCGGAGAGCAGCGATTGGAGTGGCGCCTGCTGGAGAACAGCAGCACGTTGTGCGCGAAAGGGGTTGGACTGCACTGCGATGCCCCACATAGCAGAAGAACCCACCCACACTGACAGCCTGGGGGTCTCGCATGTTGAATGGCCACCTGTGTCAGATACCGAGTGGTTGCTGTTGCTGCAGTGGGACCTGTTCTCTCAGCAGGAGAGAACTGGGAGAACTTTTTTTAAAACACAAAAATAACTTTGAAAGAAACAGAGTTCAATAATTCAAGGGACAGACAGGAAGCATCTGCTACATTGATCTATTTAACGTTTCAAAGGAGATGATAACAATTACGCTCATGTTATTGCATGTGTTCATTTTTAAAGGTTTACAGTCAAATTCTGATGCTATTACTCTTCCACACAAATCTTGACTAGGAGAATGGCAACAGGAGGAGGCCATTCAGCCCCTCAAACCTTTCTTTGCTAGCCAGTTAGATCATGGCTGATAAGTACCAGATGGACTGCAGTGGTTCAAGAAGGCGGCTCACCAACACCCTCTCAAGGGCAATTAGAGATGGGCACCAAATTCTGGCCTAGCCAGGGACATTACTGGAAAACTATTTTTTTTAAACCTCAAGGACACTCCAAAGCTTTTTATAGGCAGCGCAATATTTTCAAAGTGGCGACACTTTGTACTTTAAAAAACCAGCAACAATGAGATAATGAATAGATAGGCCGGCATTTTCTGACTGTTCCCACCGGAGGGATCTTATGGTGCTGGTGAAGGCACCCCCTCGGCAGATTCCCTGGCCGTGCAGCCAATGAGAAATACAAATGGCCAATCACTTCGGCAGGCCTGGAAGATCCTGTCAGTGGCCAATGACGTGCTGCAACCACCGTTGGGGAGGCTGGAAAATCCCACCCATAATCTGTTTCAGTGATATTGATTGAGGGGCAAATATTGGCCATGATATTCAGGAAACTCACCCGCTCTTCTTCAAATAGGGTCGTGGAATCTTTTAAAACCATCTGACAGGGCAGACGAGACCGTCGGTTAGAGTTTCCTCTGAAAGACTGCACCTCCAACTGTGCAGCATTCCCTCAGTTCAAACCTATACATTGTAAAAGGAAGGATATACTTAGGCTGGAGGGTTGCACAGTTTTTCGATTCCAGGAGAGAAGTTAGCTCCGGGACTACAAGGGTTTTCATATTCACTATTCAGCAGCCAGGGCAAGTCCTTTGGACAGGACTCGGACAGACTCTGACGGGAGACGGGACTGGCCAGAGCTGGGTTCTATCCAGTGGCATGTGAACTGGAGTCCACAACACTGTCAGTGCCATGAACTGCTGCATGCCATTGATGGGCACTGTTCAGCCTGCAGAATACCCAAGGGCAAGTAAAGTGAATGAGATTAACTCCCAAATGCTTTACCTTACTCATGCTTGTTTAGCTTCCATGTTACATTGGAGGATTGCACTGACTGGTTATTTTATGACATTCAGTTTATAAATTTGTAACCTGCGTTGATCAGCTCTGCTGATTCTGTGCTGTAAGGTCTTTATTGGCTGAAATCGAAGACAGTGATCAGAGCCCTGCCGAACTATTGGGTCCAAGGTTAAGGACCGCCCCAAAGAGCGCGAAATCCAAGGGGGATAAAAGAGGACACAGCCATGTGTTCTGTCTTTTTTGGATCCGGCCCGTGCCAACCCAATCGTAGCAGGAACAGCGAGCCAAGTTCAAGACTAACGATTGCTACCTGACGGATGAGCCCAGCAGAGACAGAACCACTTTCTTCAAACCAGCCAAGTGAAATCCAGATAAAGGCCTTATCCATTTGCACAGTGCCGGTTGCCCTAAAGTTAAGTATAGGTTATTGTAGCTGATCGGTGTAGTTTAATTCATAGAGATATTGTATTTGCATGTCCAGATAACTCTTGTGTATGTAAATAAACCATCTTTTGAACTAACTAACTGGTTGTGTGGTCATTTGATCGATATAAGGGAAGGCTTGTGGTTCACCAACGTTATTAAACCATGGCCTTTGTACAACTTCAATCTTCCAAAGGGGCACTGCCGCACCGCCATTACCAATTCAATTATTGGCTGGCTCTGTTTTCTTTTCATCCAATAACGTAATGTGGGTGCCCTTGTCTGGGCCAGCACTTGTTGTCCATCCCTAATTGCTCTTGAACTGAGTGGCTTAAGAGTCAACCACACTGCTGTGGATCTGGAGTCACATGAAGGCCAGACCGGGTAAGGATGGCAGATTTCTTTCCCTAAAGGCTATTAGTAAACCAGATGGGTTTGGAATGCTAATCGATAATGCCTTCATGATTTCCATTACCAAGATTCCATATTTCATTACTTGAATTGAAATTCCACCAGCCACCACGGTGGGGTTTGAACCCATGTCCCTAGAACTTTAGCCTGGGGCCTCCAGATTGCCTAATAACTAATGATTTTGTCATGAGGCCACCATCTCTGTTTATGGGACAGATGAAGGGTGTGTGCAAGGAGCCCTGGTGCGTTTATTCTTTTTTGAGCCAAAGCATCCATTTGCACTAATTAAGACTTTTGATATTTCACTGATTTTCCTGTCCCTCCCCGAATGCCTAACACACTGCTGACATTTGTATCGCTGCTGCATTGAGGCCTTCAAACGTGCAACCAGGCCAACACTGCAACTGTCAGAGCCGCCATGGATAAAGTGGCAGAGGACTCCAATAGCATGATGGAAACTACAGCTAGAGCATAGGGAGAGAAATTAGACCAAAGGTCACAGTGTGCCTAAGTCCAGGCAGGAGTGAAGGTGTTCAGCAAATTCCCCCATCACTCACGCCTGGAGATCACACTGCAGTAAATAATGGGTTAATTTTATGTGCATCATTTGCAATATGTATCCTTCATTCACTGCAGTTTGCTATGGAAATAACCTTGCTTTAACCTTGTTCTTATCGGGAGTTTTGGCCTTGAATTCTGTTTGTGCTCGCTGGTTGAGACTATGAATATAAACTCTGTTTGCTGAGTAAATAGACTGTTTGCTCCGAGTCCTGTATAAAGTGCCACCCTTTCTCCATCTCATTGGCTGATATAGTGATTTCAATCCTCACTTTATTGAAGCTCCTTTCCTCCTCCTGATGGCTGCATCCAGGAACGAGAGTAGCTGATTGCTCACTTCTGTTCTGTTAAATATCGTCCACCAATGATTCACTCAGTAAAACAGTCGCAGGATCTGAATTCCATCCACAAACCTTGGCGATCGAGGACAGAAACGCTTACAATTAGGAGCTGCCATACTGTTCTCTGAGGATTCGCTTCTCCCACCACACTTTGCACAAAGAGACTGCCACCCAGCTGAGCTGGGATGTCCCTCGAGCCTTCGACACAAGTGGATTTTGACATGTCATGCCAAAAATATTCCCATAATCCCTTTAGTGGCCATTAAGGATCTTTCACTAGAGTTTTCCCCATAATACCCAGCACCACATTCAGAAACAAAGGCCCTGGGGAAGTCAGGTATTCAGCCTAATCTCTTTTTAATACACAGGGAGGAACCGCTAAAAGGAATAATATGATCCCTAAGGCCAGTTTGACATTGATGAATTACTGCTTGCAACTGCAGGAGCCACAAAACCAGCAGGTCAAAGGGCACAGTCCATGCTCAATAAGTTCCCTGTAGATTCCTATAGAAGGTCAAAGCCACAAGGGTAATTCCATTCTCTGAAATGAGACACAGACGGATGTTTCTTCATTTTCCTGGGAATTTTGGCCTCCGAATAGCTGGCTTTTCTGTTTACTGGATATAGCACCGCATTCATAATCGAACAATCTTTTTCCTTTAAACTCACTTTTCTTCCTAGTTCATTAGCAGTGGAAAACTGTCAGGTCCCATCATTCATATTTGATGCTGACTCTTAATGAAATTGCCCTTCAAGCAAATGATCATTGTGACGTTCAGAGAAATTCAGATTGTCTCCTGTAAATGGGGGAGTGATCATTGTACACAATGCCTAAGCAGCACATAACACATATATCATGTCGCTTTTAATTTAACTATAGGGTCAGGCTGATCCAGTTCAGTAATCTGAGCCCCTGAGGTTATAACGTAAAAAAAGGGAGATCTATGGTGATGTTGAGGAGAATTTCCAAAGGGAAGTCTCTTTGACATTTGTATCCTTTTGCTGATATCAATTTTGTTGCCTTTGGTAATTTCATTGGAATGTCTGTGAGTGAAGATCCGTTGTGGAGTTCCCTCAATGTGACATGGGACATTGATCCTGAGTCACAGGGACATTTGTATGAACGGGTTGTGGGGGCAGGGGTCTTTACTTGAAACAGAATTTAGCTTTCCTCCTCCCCACTTTAGTGGAATTTTCTTGCCCTCTTAACTATTGAGGGATTCCAGTCTCCACCTGTTTGCCATTTGCCCTCTGGTACCTCACACCAAGGGGCCATTCCACAAGTGTTCTACCCAGGTTCTGATTGTTGGCAGAGATTCAAACATGGGTGAGGCTCAAACATCAGCACAATCCTCTCTTTAGCCATGCATAACCTCACAAACAGGGTTCGCAGGTTGGGGGTGGGTGGTGGTTGGGGAAGGATCCTCAAAGATTTATACCATTTCTCTCCAGGAATTTGACCAATTGTCAAGTCCCATTGAATCAGATGAGCCAACACAGGCCAAAGGTCAAACTGGGGGAATTCCTGTCTTTTATGACTCAATACCACAGAAATGGGTAATAAAGCTGCTCACAGACATAATTTACTTCAAGGTGCTCCTGAGTCAGAATTAGCGTCAGAAACTTTCTTACCTGCTGACTAAATCTTAACTTGCCTACTCTCTAAGATCAGCTCTGGGTTGCAGAAATCTGGGGCGGAATTCTCCAGTCCTCCAGCCACGTGTTTCTCAGCGGCGCGTTGTTCACTGGCGGCGGAATTCTCTCTTCCCACCGCTTGTCAATGGGATTTCCATTGAAGCCATCCCCAAACCGCTGGGAAATCTAGGGAAATCTACGGAAAGAGGTGCTCTGTAAATGGGAAAAGAGAATCACAATGGCCGAAGAATTACAGCCCTGATGTTTAGAAGGCACCAGACAAATGCCAGGCAGTGACCATCTCCAACAAGAGACAACTTAACCAGTTCCCTCAACAATCAGCAACATTATCATTGTGGAATCCCCCACCATCAACATTCAGAGGTCACTATTGACCAGAGGCTGAACTGGACCAGCCATATAAATACTGTGGCTACAAGAGCTGGAAATTCTGTGACAAGTAACTCACCTCCTGACTCCTCAAAGTCTCTCCACCACCTACAAGGCACAAATCATGGGTTTGATGGCGCATTCTCCATTTTCCTCGAAGGCCCAGCGATAACATTCATGAAGTTTGACATTTACCGAGATAAAGCAGCCCACTTGATCAGCAGCTCACCCAGCAACTTAAACATTCAGTCCCTCCACCATCGGCACACCATTGGTGTTGTGTAATCACGTTAGGATGAGCTGCAGCTTGCCAAGGCTTCTTCAATAGCATCTCCCCAGCTCTGCAGCATTCATCACCTAGAAGAACATCGAAGCCTCAACCCTTCCAAGTCCCGTCACCAGGACATTTATACATATTCATATTCATCACATAAGCAAAAGGCCCATTGCCACCCTCCCAAGGGCAGCCAGTGTTGGTCTTGTTTAGCAACAAGTTAGAAACAACCAGAGACAGAGGGATACAGCGAGAATGAGATGAAATCATGCAGATATACAGCGAGTAAGAGACATTGGCCTGAATTTTCACTTCAGTGAAAGGATTACAAAATGGAGTCCGAGTCACAAATCCAGAAGCCCTACCTCTATTCCAGACAAATGCTACCTTCGACGGGGTGCGAGGGGAAAGAGGGCAGATGTGATTTGCACATGTGAGAAACCTGAACTCAGTGCTGAGTTGAAGCAAATCCCATTTTCACTGGAACGTCTGTTTCCCACAATATGATTGGAATTTCCCAACCTCGCACCTATTCCAGCAGCTTTTCCCAAGGTGGAGGCAGCTTGCCATTGGCTGCTGGCAGGATCTTCCAGTCCCACCAAATTCTACATTGCTTTTCATGGTTTGTCTGCCCCCAGCCACTGGCGAATCCATGGTGGGGATTGACTTTGTCACGACTGGAAGATCCCACTGGTGGGAAGGGTCGGAAAATTAAGTCCAATGTGACTTCTGATTGATAAAAGTGCTTTGAATGTGCATAAAGGGTAGATAAGGAGGGGGAGATTCTCCGCCGGTGGGATGCTCCATTTTGCCGGCAGCCTGGGTGTTTCCCGACGGTGTGGGGCTGCCCCACAATGGGAACCCCTTTGATCGGCTGGCGTAACGGAGCATCCCACCAGCAGGGTGAGGCAGAAATGTGGCACGGTGGGACAGAGCATCCCGCTGAGCATCTGTGGCTATGAAACTGTCAAGTTATTTAAATCTCCTCCTCCTTAAATTTTGAAAAGTAAACATCCTGCTCTGCCTCAAAGTTGAAAAAAGATTGGTGCTTACCATTTCAATGGATGTTTCCTGACTAAGCCAAAAGAGTGGAGGCCCTGCAAGTTCATAATTTGATTGCCAGTTCCAAGTGGTTATAAAAAAGCGGGTTTAACGTAGGGCAATGAATACAAATGTTTGTTTTATAGTGGATTAAGTACTTGATGATATTTAAATATATTATGATCATAGAATTTACAGTGCAGAAGGAGGCCACTCGGCCCATCGAGTCTGCACCGGCTCTTGGAAAGAGCACCCTACCCGAGGTAAACACCTCCACCCTATCCCCATAACACAGTAACCCCACCCAACACTGACAGCAATTTTGGACACTAAGGGCAATTTATCATGGCCAATCCACCTAACCTGCACATCTTTGGACTGTGGGAGGAAACCGGAGCACCCGGTGGAAACCCACGCACACACGGGGAGGATGTGCAGACTCCGCACAGACAGTGACCCAAGGCGGAATCGAACCTGGGACCCTGGAGCTGTAAAGCAATTATGCTATCCGCAATGCTACCGTGCTGCCCACATATTGAATGGGAGTTTAACATTGAGGGTGTTTTTTTTTAATATTATGCAGTCTTTAACAGATATTCAGAACTTTATTTTATTTCACTGAACACTGAAACAACTGGCTTCAGACTCCACCACAAACTTTTTACCCTTTGCTACGGGTGACATCCCTCCCCATGACAACTATTTGAGGCTGACGTGAACTGTTTTGAACCTTGGCGTCGATCTTGAACCTGAGATGAACTTCTGACCCCCATATTTGAGGCTGCCTATTTCCATCTCTTTGACATTGCCTGACCTCACCCCGTCTCACCATTGGCTGCTGAAATCCCCATCCATATCTTTGTTACCTTGCAATCTATCTATTCCATCACACATCTGGCTAGCTTTCAACATTGTGCCATCTATAAATGCTCAGCTCCAAACCTCATTACAGCCTTGGTTCAAACATGGACCAAAGAGCTGAACTCCAGAGGTGAGGTGAGAGTGACATCAAGGCAACATTTTACAGAGTATGGCATCAAGGAGCCCTAGCAAAACTGGAGTCAATGGGAATCAGGGGAAAAACTCTCCACTGGTTGATGTCATATCTGGCACAAAGGAAGATGGTTGTTGTGGTTGACGGTCAGTGCTGCTCGGGGCAGTTTCCTAGATCCAACCATCTTCAGGTGTTTAATCAATGAATTCCCTCCATCATAAGGTCAGAAGTGGGGATGTTCACGAAATGTCCAGCAACATACACAACTCCTTAGACACTGAAAGATAGAAACTTAGGAATAGGTGCAGGAGAAGGCTATTTGGCTCTTCAAGCCTGCACCACCATTCAATATGATCATTGTTGATCCCACTCCCGCTTTCTCGCCATACCCCTTGATCCCTTTAACTGCAGGGGCCTCGTCCAGTTGCCTTTTGAAAATATCCAACAAACTGATCCCAACAACTTTCTGTGGTAGAGAATTCCACAAGTCCACAACTCTGAGAGAAGAAGTTGTTCCTCATCTCAGTCCTGAATGGCTTACCTCTCATTATTAAGCTGTGACCCCAAGTTCTGGACGTTCACTACATCAGGAACATTCTTCTCGCATCCAGCCTGTCCAGTCCCATCAAGATTTTATGTTTCTATGAGATCCCCTCACATTCTTCGAAACTCCAGTGAGTACAAGTCACCCTGCAGCCTCTTTTCACCCTCCTCACAGCACACACTGCCACCCAGCTGAGTGTCGTCTGCAAATTCAGAGATATTGTATGCAGTTCGTTCGTCCAAATCATTAATGGATATTGTGAACAGCTGGGGTTCCAGCACTGAACCCTGCTGTATACCACGAGTCACTGCCTACCACTCTGAAAAAGACCGGTTTATTCCCACTCTCTGCTTCCTGTCAGCCAGCAAGTTCCCTATCCACATCAATACATTACCCCCAATGCCATGAGCTTTAATTTTGCTCACTAACTCACTAATCTCTTGTGTGGGACCTTGTCAAAAGCTGTGAGACCTTGTCAAAAAGCACGCCATGTCCATATGTTACAAGACCTGGACAACATTCGAGTTACATTTGTGCCACGCAAATGCCAGGCAATGACCATCGCCAACAAGCAAAATATCTAGCCATCACCCCTTGACATTTAATGGTAGAACCCATCGGCAGCCAATCGTGAGCAGTATTCCCGGCCAGAAAACATGCCGCGTGGGGGAGGCAGGGAGCGGTGCGGAAAATCCCACCCTCTATTACCACCCCTTCATTCTTGAGATGTGGACAGTGCAGTCATGGTAGTATGGTTTACAACATACCCCCAGGTACCCAGGGAAGGTCCTGGGGAATCTTCTTCTGAACCATTTTGGTCCCGTGTGACTATAGACTTCTTTTATATCGAGAGTGTGAAATGGAGAAGTTCATGATTCTGACACAGTGATGATGAAGGAACAATGGTACATTCCTAAGTGAGAGTGGATATGTGATTTGGAGGAAAGCGTGAATATGACAGCGTTCCCACAACATTGCTGCTGTTGACCTTCTCAGTGGCCAAGGTCAGAAGGAGTGGAAGACCCAATCAAGGTAACCCTGGTCCAATCTTACAACAGGAACATGGAGCTAGACTGCCTGCTTCCTTTAAGAAATCTTTCCTTTCTCAAAATTGCTTGGTAGAATTCAATGATTGACAGCACAGTGCTATAAAACAGGCTGCACAGATCCAGAATTTCTTGTGAGCACGCCAATATCATCTCCATAAACCTTACAGGATCAACTATAGTACTCTTCACAGTACAGAGTTTCAGCTTGAAATCGAACAGAGCCAAAAAACTACATCTGGAATGATAAACATAGAACAAAGGATATCTCTTCTTCATCTCCTGGTTCATTCTTCATCAGCTAAAAGCATCAGTTCAAGGCCTTTAAGCCATTGTCTCCAGTCTGGAAGCCAGATGTCCTAATGCTCAACATTGAGATGGAGTCTGGTATTAATTGCTCAGCAGTTTCCTTTAGTTATTTGGGGGGGGGGGGGGGGGGGGGGAGATTGCAAAAGGAAGATAACTTGTGGTATTGTTTTCATATCGGAGAGGAATAGGAATCCATCACAAGGCCAGGAAGAGAGGTAGGGTCTAACGTAACGCAAACATGCTTTGCAAACTTGTCGGGGGAAGAGACGAGGCCGGAACAGCGAAATTATTTTGCATTGCTGCAAATCAACATTTTTTTTCTGCGGTTGATTTTGCCTTTCGTCAGAAACAGAAAAATACATGATTTTTAAAAATTGCGGAAAGAATTTAAGCACTTTCGGAACTTTTGATGAATATGTGCTCACAGGTGTCAGCTTGGCTCTCTTGCATGTCTTCAAGCCCTGATCCAGGATTTTCACACATGATCCAGTATTGAGGGAGTGCTGTGCTGTCAGAGGTACCATCTTTCTCAGGTTTAGAAACAGTCGTTTGGCAGTACAGAATTTGAGTATTGCTGAATCAGGGGCTGGTTTAGCTCACTTGGCTAAATCCCGGCTTTTAAAGCAGACCAAGCAGGCCAGCAGCATGCTGGTTCGATTCCTGTACCAGCCTCCCCGGACAGGCGCCGGAATGTGGCGACTAGGGGCTTTTCACAGTAGGTTCATTGAAGCCTACTCGTGACAATAAGCGATTTTCATTTCAAAAGAGGCAATCTATCAAAACTTTTTATCCTGCAATCATCAGGATAGACCAGAAGGGGGCAGCACGGTGGCGCAGTCATTAGCACTGCTGCCTCATGGCGCCGGGGTCCCGGGTTTGATCCCAGCTCTGGGTCCATGTGGAGTTTGCACATTCTCCCTGTCTCTGCGTGGATCTCACCCCACAACCCAAAGATGTGCAGGGTAGGTGGATTGGTCACGCTAAATTGCCCCTTATTTGGAAAAAATGAATTGGGCACTCTAAATTTTTTTAAAAAGGATTAGACGAGAAGAAAGTATCAACCAGAAAGGGGAACAACAACTTATCTGCCAAGAGAGTGCTGACTGGTTGGCCAGTGGATTCTGCTTGGTGGAGGTGTTGTCATGGAGATTGACCATTTTTCTGATAAGATGCTAAGCTAAGGCTTTCTAAGTTCCTGGACATTAAAGATAAAACACCCATGGCACAATTGAAAAAAGAATGGGAGTTCTCTGAGTGTCCTGCTCAACATTCGTCCTCCCATAGTCTAAAACCCGTGTTATTTTCTGTTTGGTGGGATCTTGCTGTGCCAAAGAGTGGCTGCTCCAGATTGAGCAGACAGGAGGTGAGATACTTCAGATTTAAATCCTATTCTTCTGTGGTCAATGTGGGACCCGGAGACCAAATTTGATCAGTGGGCTGTGAGAAGCGGCTCGAACCCCACCTTCTCCAAGTCAGTTCAGCATTCCATCGGGTACAGGAGTCCAAGTTGTTGTTAAGCTCAGAGCTCAGTGTTTAAACTGGAAACATTAAGAACTGCTACACCTGCCATTCTGAGGCCAATGACCCAAACTCATGCCAATGGCTATAAAGGAGAGGTAGGAGGTGGATAGGCAGGGTTTGGTGGTGGGTCGGTTGGAATTTCAGAAATTGAGACTAGATGACTCAAGACACAACCTCCAATACTGGCACAAGGAAGGGAGGTATTCATGAGTGAGCGGTGTCAGGGAATCAGAGAATTTGGGAGGGAGGGGCAGTGTAGGTGTGGGGAAGGGAGAGTGAGTCTTCGGGAGGGATTTCAACAGAAGGATAAGAACTTTACATTTGAAAGACTGAGTGGCCGTACCAATGGAGTTCAGCGAAGGCGTAGGCAATAAATCAGTGAGACTTGGATGCTGATTTCCCAGCTGGCTGATGGGCAGGAAAGAGATCTCAGGGAGCAGCAGGCCACTGCCTGGTATTTCTGTGAATGGTCTCATGCTATCAGTTGATGGAGTAGAGGGGAACGGTCAGGATAGGGTGTATGGTGTGCGTGGTGAGGAAGGGAGAGCCAGAGGTGTGGAACGTCCGAGGCTTCCTTGTAAAGCCCAAAGGATAATTCCTGGCTCTCATGGTCCAGAAGAAAACTTAAAATTAAGTTGTCCACTTGGCCTCTTCTGGCCCACGTTCCCACTCAGGACTGACCTGATGAAGAAGCTGCCATGCTCTCCCTCCTGGATTTAAATTGAAAATCAAGCCCTGATCAGGCCTGGCCAGCATCTTTGAAGAAAAACCTTGTGACCTTTCCATGGGTGTCTAGCTTGTCCAATCAAAAGAGCAGGTCAAGCCAGAGACACAGTGCACAGGTAGTGGGGTCAGAAAGGGTAAGTGACTGTGCTCAGTTTAACTGCACAACCCCTTCCCGAAGTGGGGTTGGTAAAAATCAAGGGCTATGGGCAGGTTAAGTGTTTTGAAATGGGTTGAAGTTTGTTCGGGGGGGATAATAACCAGAGAAGGAGCACTTCAGAGGGGCAGGCTGTGAGCGTAGCACACAGAAGCAGCAATGTACAGGCCTCGGCTGTAACTTACAACCCACAAAACAAAACTCGAAGACGATATAACGAGAGACAACACGTAAAAGACCTTCCGCTGAAAACATCGACAGACAGACATTATGAGTCCCTGGGGGCGGTGGACGGGCTTCGTTTTGGTTGGCTTCTTGCCAACATTCTGCAAGTTAGACAGCACAATAATGTTTCATTCTAAAATGACTCGTGGTGATTTAAAATGGATTTTAATTAAAATACGTTGTCTCTCCCATCACGGATACCTCCCACAGTACTGCAGATTGCCACTCTCAATCGTTTCCCACTGATGCACGATCAATTGTACAAAGACTAAGGTTGGATACAACTGTGGCTTTATTGCAGTAAGATGTGTGGCCTCCCACAGCAGCTAGCGAAATGGCTGCTGAATAGAGGACACGCTGTCCTATTGGGCAGAGCCAGCAGGCAGGGGCTACCGGCAAACCTGTAGTACAGGTCCTACCTTACATCACCTAATGCAGCTGTAACAGTGGTTTACCACACCCACGTAACAATTCTGCCAGTTCCCTCATGGAAAACACAATTCGGAGCAGTATTCTTGCTTCCCAGATTTTACCCGTGTTCCATTTTAAGGTATACAAGACCAGTTCGGACCATTTAAATGACACTGTTAGTTTCCTGAATCAAGTGCTCTACATGATCCTTCCCCTATTCCCATCAAAAAGAGGTGATGGTGTAAACCTAACACCCTCACTTCCCCTTCCCCACCCCCAGTTACCATTAAATGCAGATAGCCTGATCTTCCAATAGAGAGCCCACATTATTGTTTAATAAATCCTTGTGGAAGATTGGTACATTTGTGATAAACAGAAGGATGCAACAGGTATGGGGGCAGAGGCGAGAGGGAGGTAGTGTGAGCCTTCTCTGTGATGACTGAGGAGGTTATGGGAAATCAGTAGATGGTGCTTGGGCCGTATAGCAAGCGAGACAAGGGGACAGAGTCTGAATGAAGGGCCCCAGACATTTCTTCCATTGCGCGAGTATGTCCAAGCTATAAAGGATTTAATCGTCTTCTGTGGATCTGCTGATGACTGAAGAGACCGATGCAGGATCGGCATGGACGTCCACAGAACTGGCAGCTCATGTTGTCATTGGTGGTGCTTGGGGGAGGGCGGGGGACCCTGCAGCTGTACCACCTCTGGCCTTCCTCCAGGCACCTTGGAAGCTGCACGTTCGGCATGGATAGTCCTTGAAACACACTGAATAGAAGTTCGCTGCTTGCCTCCTCACATTGGCTGGCCAGATGCAATGTTTTCCCAACACAGGTGGTCTACAATTCAGACGTCTTCACATCTTTTCACATTAGGTCTGTGGAACATGACTAGAACCAGAACATGCACCAAATTGGAAACAAGTGGCCAACTCTTGATCACTGGAGAGTTGAAATCTCATTCCTTGCAGTTCTCTCATCTTCCTCGCGGAGATGTGACAAGTCTACACTACACACCCCTGGCCCCCACCTCCTCACCCCCCTACCACTAACATCCCCCCCTACCCACTCTTCCCTTGTCACCATGAGTCTTGTTGAAGTTGTACAAGGCCACACTTGGAATCCTGTGTACAGTTCTGATCACCCTATTATAGAAAGGATATTATTAAACCCGGAAAGAATGCAGAAAAGATTTACGAGGATGCAACCCGGACTTGATGGTTTGCGTTATAAGGAGAGGTTGGATAGACTGGGGCTTTTTTCCCTGGAGCGTGGGAGGCTTAGGGGTAATCTTATAGAGGCCTATAAAATAATGAGGAGCATAGATAAGGTAGATAGCCGACATCTTTTCCCAAAGGTAGAGGAGTCTAGGACTAGAGGGCGTAGGTTTAAGGTGAGAGGGGAGAGATACAAAAGAGACCAGAGAGGCAATCTTTTCACACAGAGAGTGCTGAGTGTCTGGAATGGGCTGCCAGAGGTAGGTAGGTAGTAGAGGCTGATACAATTTTGTCTTTTAAAAAGCATTTGGACTGTTATATGGGTAAGATGGGGTTTAGAGGATTATGGGCCAAATGTGGGCAATTGGGACTAGCTTAGTGGTAAAAACTGGGTGGTATGGACAAGCTGTGCCGAAGGGCTTGTTTCCATGCTGTAAACCTTCATAACTCTCTGACCTCCATAATTCTCTGACCTCCATGACTCTCTGACCTCTGTGACTCTCTGACCTCCATGACTGTCTGACCTCCATGGCTCTCTGACCTCCATGGCTCTCTGACCGCTATGAGTCATGCCTGGAGACTGCTGATCGTGACTATGATTGAGTTTATTCGTATAATTCTAATTGGGTAACTGTCCTCCAGTCAGTGCATTGTGCTGTTGATGTACACCTGCCTTTAACTGGAGACTTCTCTGCAGTTACGTTTCTTTTGCTGTTGGCTTTTTGATGTAAATCCTGCTGTAAATCCCACCTCGTGTGGAACTCAGTGACTGACACAGCGGTGTCAACATCAGGGACTGCTCCCGAATCCCGAGGTCACACTCTCCATTTGGTTCATTTTAAGCCCGGGATGAGACTGCACTCTGCCCTGCTCTGGAGGGCACGTTCCAGGATAATCATGGAATGATCCGGAATTAACAATTCATCTCCAGGACACTGCAGTGAGCAGTGCTGAACATTGTGCATCATCATTGCCCATCTCAACTTCTGACCTTACTGTCATAATATCCACTCATGTATATCATGAGATACAGACAGGCAGTGATTGACACACAGGATAACCAATGAACACACACGACATAGAACAACCAATTACCAGACAGGACACCACCACTATAAAGCCCACAGGGCATTAGGGCCAGGGAGATAGTTACAGTGCACAAGCCAATGAACATTATCACCATGTGATAGAGAGCTAGTCTGGTCAAGCCAGTAGGAGGTTATCAGTTAGGTTAATAGAGTGTCAACCCACAGCAGATTATGTACAGCAATCAACAGGTTCAATAAAACAGTGTTGGACCATCACCTGTGTTAGAAGACTGTTTCTCGTTTTACTGCATCCAGTTGCAGTCGATGTTAGACCAACACAGATAACACATCACTTATGACGGAGGGAAGGTCATTGATGAAGCAGCTGAAGATGGTTGTACCAGGACTCTACCCTGAGGAACTCCTTTCAGCAATGTCCTGGGGTTGAGATGATTCGATTCCAACACCATAACCATCTTTGTTTAGGTTAGATATGACTCCAAATATTGGAGAGCAGTCCCCCTTATTTCCCATTGACTTCAACTTTGCTTGGGTCCTTGAGGCAACACTTGTTGAAATGCTGCCTTGTTGTTAAAGGCAATCACTCTCACATCCTCTGGAATTCAGCTCTTTTGTTCATGTTTGGACCAAGCCCGTGTTAGGTCAGGAGTTGAGCAGACTGTTTGATGAGGACAGTGTAGAGAGAGTTTTAGTCTGTATCTACCCTCGTGCTGTACCTGCCCTGAGAGTGTTTGTTGGGAACAGCGTAGAGGGAGCTTTACTCTGTATCTATCCCCGTGCTGTACCTGTCCTAGGAGTGCTGATGGGGACAGCGTAGAGGGAGTTTTACTCTGTATCTAACCCCGTGCTGTACCTGTCCTGGGAGTGTTGATGGGGACAGCATACAAGCTTTACTCTGTATCTAACCCCATGCTGTACCCGTCCTGGGAGTGTTGATGGGGACAGCGTAGAGGGAGCTTTACTCTGTATCTAACCCCATGCTGTACCTGCCCTGGGAGTGTTTGATGGGGACAGTGTAGTGGGAGGTTAATCTGTATCTAATCTAACTAAATCGAAGCTTTTCCATTTTCTTAACAACTGCACTTGTGCTCAAAAATATTAAACCAAGCTGTACAAAGGTGGGATATATCAGGAGTTCACTTAATGTTGCCAGGGCTCCATTGAACTTGTACAGTATAGTACCTGTATGGGATAGGGTTAATTCAGTGAAACTGTGAATCGCCAAAGGGAGATTGAGTGAAAATTCCTTGTTGGAATCAGATACAAATTCGGCCTAATCTTCAGAAAGGTACAAGTTGTTTCATGTGAGAAGCATATGTGCAGACAGAAAGTTGTCTCATTTCCTGACATGCTGTTTGACAGAATCAGGTAAAGGAGACCAATAAATTAGAGAAGGATCAGACTCACGTGTGCCTTCTGGTTTGAACATACAAGGGTCTGTTACACTCCAGGATATGTTTGCAGTAAAGTGTATACAAGTAACACATAAGGAAATATGCAAAGCTCTCATAGTTAAACAAAGGGCGGCATGTGGCGCAGTAGATAGCACTGGGACTGCGGCGCTGACGACCCGGGTTCGAATCCCGGCCCTGGGTCACTATCCATGTGGAATTTGCACATTCTCCCCATATCTGCATGGGTTCCACCCCCACAACTCAAAGATGTGCAGGTTAGGGGGATTGGCCACCCTAAAAATAATTGGGTACTCTAAATTTATAAAGGAAGAAACAAAAAATAGTTCAACAAAAACAGAAAACGCTGTAAACACTCACCAGATCAGCATCTTTTGTAGAGAAACAAACCCACCCTGACCAACATTCCTCTGGATCACTTTACCTTTGTTCCAATTGCTGAGGAAACTGAAAACTTTTAAAAGAGAGGAATCCCCATGAGGCCAAGAGAATGAAAACTAGTATAGACACATTTTAACTTCTTAAAACTTTTACTGTAACAGGCCAACTAAAATCAATATGGGCCAAACATGAATTCACAAGCAAAGGATATTTCAAATAAAAAAAGTAAATTTCACTATAAATACTTGATACAAATATATGCTACTTTGCTGTCTCTGATCTGCAGTTGAAGAAAGAAGATGGACCTCCAGGAAAACTCTTAGATTGAAAGATGGACAGCAAGGTAGCATGGTGGTTAGCAAAGCATCAGGGATCTGGGTTCAATTCGGTCCTTGTGTGACTGTCTGTGTGGAGACCGTGTCTACGTGAATTTCCTCCGGGTTCTCCAGTTTCCTTCTACAGTCCATAGATGTGCAGGTTAGGTGCATTGGCCATGCGAAATTGCCCCAAAGGTTACTGGGTTATGGGCGCGAGGTGGGGGCATGGGCTTAGGTAGGGTGCTCTTTCCGAGGGTAGGTGCAGACTTAATGGGCCAAATGCCCACCTTCTCCACAATAGCGATTCTATGATTCTATGGACATCCCCGAAGACACCGAAGCTAGAAAACCCTCCTGAAAGATGCCCCCCCTAGCCCACTGCTGCGGTGTTCCACGGTCCAGGGTTGCTGGCACTCTCCGTCCTGAACTCTGAAGGCAGTCTCAGGTCTTCTTCAATTAAGTCCCACAATTTGCAGGCCACATTGGCCCAGCTGTATTGTAATAGCATGAGGTATCACTGAAGAGGCTTCTTGTATAATGAAGAGGTTCATTGGAAACAAAAATGTGGATTGTAGCCATCTCAGATGGCCACCTGCAAAGGACCATGGGAATTATGGCCAACCCAGGACTCAGACAGACTCAGAGCTTGTGTGTGTATTTGCAACCCAGATAGCTAGACGCAATCGAAACCCCTGCTCGTTTGCATTCTAATGGCCCATTTTCCCAGGACAAAAGAACTGTAGTCAGGTAACCGATACTGATGCAGACTAACTGGCGCCACTCCCTTTGCTCAGGGAGTCCAAACAGCCAAGCTAAATGACCGCTAAGGACACGCCCAGCCATCAAGGCACCCGCCCCTTTATTGGCCAAAATTGAAGGCAGTGATCGAAGCCTGTCGAATTATTGAGTCCAAGTTAAGGACCGCCCCAAAGAGCGCAAAATCCCACAGGGATAAGAAGAGACACAGCCATGTGCTCGGTCTCTCTTGGATCCGGAAATCATAATCAGGAAACCGGCTAACCCTCTTTCAGAATATCTCGTAGTCCACCTTGGCCTTAAAGGGACACGGCACAAAAGAAAATTCACGCTTTTCCCAGCACATAATTCACCACATCCATCCCTTTCATCTGACCCTATTCCTTCTTTGAATCTCATGTCTAACCATGAATTCACAATATCCTTTGACATTCCCTCCTCTTGACTGTTCATGATCCGCCTTCAGAAAATAATTTGGCTTCCTCCCTTAGGCCTCACCTCAATGAGGTTTGAGTATGGTTGAGGTGGAGCTCTTCTTCCATCACCTTCAATGCCATGTCCTTTCTTTGCCCAGGAGGTTTCCCCCTGTACAGTGGACCCAATATTCTTCCTCCACCTGGTCTCTATCTCACTGACCTTTAGCCTCTCTTGAGTTAATAAACCATATAGTATCCTGAGCTTCTTTAATAGGGGGATTGAATACAAGAGCAGGAAGATTAAGCTGAACAGATGATGCTAGTTAGACCTCAGCTGGAGTATTGTGCACAGTTCTGGGCGCCACACTATTGGAAGGAGGTGAATGCATTGGAGAGAGTGCAGAAGACGTTTATACCAACGGTTCTAGGGATGAGAAACGTCAGTCATGAGGATAGATTGGAGAGGTATGGAACTGTTCTTGGAGAGAAGAAGGCTGAGAGGAGATTTGATGGTGATGGTCAAAATCATGCGAGGGCAAAGCAGGTTGCGAGAAACTGCTCCGCAAAAGGATCAAGACCAAGAGGGGACAGATTTAAAGTGATTTTCAAAAGAAGCAAATGGCCTAAGGTTTCCTTCTTCATCTCAGTTCCCACTTATATACTTACTCCTCTATGAAACGGGTTGGGGTTTTTACTACACTTAGGATGTGTTATAAATGCATGTTTTTATGGATCACTGGGGTTAATTTTCCTGTTGTTGGGGGTGTATGGAGGTTCATGTCATGTCGCAAGGGTCAAAGGGAGAAGACAACCCTATTTCAGTGAACAGCAGGACCCCAGGGTGGCATTTTGCCAGCAGCAGCCAATCGGCTGCTCAGCAGCCTGACCAGTTCCACCAGAATAAATGTACGTTTTTGTGAGGAAGCCAGGGTCAGGCAGGTGATCAATGTGGAGGAAGTCTTGGTTCACCAGCACTGGGGAAGGCCACTGCCACTGGGGGGGGGGGGGGGGGGGGGGGGGGAGAGGGAAGACCACTGCCACTGGGGGGGGGGGGGGGAGACTGTATATGGGCAATGGATCAGTCATAGCTCCCCAGAATGAAAAAAGTAGTAAACACTGGGAAATAAGAGGACTGGTCCTATTTGGGACCATAAACCCACTGGGAGGCTGCCACGGTTAACCTGCCAGTCTTGTCATGTGACAGCAGGCTCTCCTGGCATTGGCAAAATGGTGGCGGAGGTGGGAAACGGGCCTTATTCCAACTCAAGTGGCCACCGGGATCCCATCGCTGGTAATTTTCTCTTCGAGTGCCTTCCCTCACTATAGCGACAAACCAATCTGTCTCTCCAATCAGCTGAAAAATTCAACCCCGAACCCCTCCTGGGCAGGCATAGAAATCAGATGAGAATCTGTGGTGTGGCCACCAAAGACCGGTCCTGTTACTCTCTCAGCTGTTTGCACCGGTCAGAAAACATGGACACAACCCAACAAGGATTTCCACCGAATGACAATGAGGCAGGTGTACCTCTACTTTCGAACTCTATGTAAATACATTTACATCACTGGTCTGCCAATTGAAATGGGAACAAGGATAAAAACAATCAAGCGTAGAGGAGAATTTAATGCAACTAGTTCAGGTTCAGTCCACCAGTTGGAGAGCTGGGCTGCCTGCGTCATAACTGAATGAATAGGTGCCTGTCAGGCATGTAACTGGCCACCATGGGCCTTTCCTGGGATTTAGGAACCCCCCTACAAGGGTAGAAATTCCACCTGCCAAGGTCTCCCAGCTAATCAGCAAACACCAGTGCCTGAAACCAGTGATGCTCTCGGGTCTTCACCAGCGATGGGGGTCCTGGTGAAGGGGTTGCAGGAGAGTTGCTGTCAATTTCAATGTTTTTACCACCACGGTTAATTTCTCATTGCCAAGCTTCCCTCTTCAAGCTCTTATTCTCTCGATTCAATCCTTCACAGGACTTCAGGTTGTTCGACATTGTCTCATTAATTACCCGTTCTTAACTTCATTTTATCAATGTTTTCAACTTTTTTTAAACTTCAGGCACTGCTATCTCAATGCTCTTTTTAAAAAAAAACATTGCAATAACTTAAGTTATTCTTTTTTTTTACAACTTAAAGCCTTTTGCTATGTGTGGGTTATTTTCTTTTGATTTTTTTTCTCTGTACGTTTCTAAATTTCTAACTGGCCAATTCAGGTTTATTCAGCGTCTGTTCCTCAGCCTCTCCAATGCACTGAGCCTCCGGAGCGCTCCGCCTCCTGGACCACAATGCAAGTGGAAGTCTGCCTCTGCACTTCGCCCATCTTTCCTGTGGAATCTGACCCAGGGGTCTCGCTCCATTGCCCACACAGCTTGAAACTGTCCACCCTTTCTGACTTGACATTACTCCGAGTCCAGCAACAACCCAACATCTCAAATGGGTCCATTTGCCCAAAGAAAGGCATTCCGGTGAGTACTTTTTTCTCAGACTTCAATTAAAACACGGTACTCAGGTGTCGGACCAGAAGCAGTGATTGGGATATGCCACATAGTTCACTACCTGAGCCCTGGAATGACCTGGTGGCATAGAATGTGAGGGCTGTGGTGACCTCATGGCCACAGGGAGAGGTGTACTTCTCTTCCACAGGATGCCACATCCATGAGGATGTGGTACAGACACTGCACTGACTCTCTGAAGAACATCGGTCGGGATTCTCCAATCCCGCGGCCAAATTCTGACGCCGGCGTGAAAAGCGGCACCAACCACTCCGACGTCAACGGTCCTCGATCATCAGGTATGCTCCCCTTCCTAGGGGGCTAGCTCGGCGCCAGAGTGATCCCCGTAGTTCCAGCCGGCGCACCACGGCTGGTGTGATTCCGCGCATGCGCGCCACATCCGGCGTGATTCCGCGCATGCGTGTGGGTTCCGTCTCCGTGCCGGCCCCCGGGTAATATAGCGGAGCCCTACAGCAGGGGCCCGGCGCGGAGGAACATAGGCCCCCACGGAACTAGCCCGCCTGCCGATCAGTATGCACCGATCACGGGCCAGGCCACCGTGGAGGCCCCTCCTGGGGTCGGATCCCCCCAGCAACCCACCAGTGCGGCCCCTGCACACAGAACTTACGAGTCCCACTGTGTGGGATCATACATGACCCACGCCGACGGGACTCGCCCGAACTTGGCGGCCGCTCGGCCCGTCGGGACCCGGAGAATCGCCAAGGGGGGTGCTTTCAATGACCCCTGACAGGCGCAGCAGCGATCCCGCAGGCGCCCGGGAATCAGCGCCGGAGAATTGGCGAGCCAGCATTGGGGCGGAGTACCGCGTTTCTCATGCCCCCCCCCCCTCCCCCCCGGGAATTGTCCAACCCAGCATGGGGTCGGAGAATCCCGGCCCTGGTGTTAATTATCTCATGGAATGACCAACGATGCCTGTAAGCATTAGGCCATTGCTGGCTTCCCCTCTGGTTCCCTCCTCAGCCTGATTAGCGGCCGGGTCCTCAGGCGGCCTCCTGCACATGGGAGGCCGCCTCCAGCCTGCATTGTCGCTGCTGCCTTCTGCGACATCTGTACGCCTTGGCTGACACAAACTCAGCGAGGGCAGCCTCTGCGGTATCCACACCAGCAAACATAGCTTTATCTGGACAAGCAGGGAGACCAACAATCCATTTGTGTTTCCAATCCAGGACCCCCAAATCCCCCAAGCCTCTCTCACCCTTACCATGACCGCCATGCCTTCTCGCAGAATGCCATCCAATGAGCCAGTTGTACTGGCAAACCTCGCCCCAGCCACACCAGGAGCCTTTAGACCACAGGTCTCTGCCAGGAACATTAGGGAGGCCGTTAAAAGCCACCCTCCGCTCATCCACACATTTACCCTTTGGTCACGAGAGGATCCCCAGTGCTGAAGCCCAGCTCTTGAGTGTTTGATTGTTAACAGCTGTCTCTATGGTACTGATGCTCCAAGAGTACAGGCAAACTGCTCAGGCTTTAACGTTTGTTGGACATGCACTCCACAACCATCCTCTGAGACATGGGGCGAAATTCTCCGCCCCCCACGACGGGTGGGAGAATAGCGGGAGGGCCTTCCCGACATTTTTGCCGCCCTCCCGCTATTCTCCCACCCCCCGCCGAAGTCCCGACCCAAATCGCTGCCGCCGTTTTTTTACGGCCGGCAGCGATTCTCAGCTGTTAGATGGGCCGAAGTCCCAGCCCTTTCCGCCGTTTTTACAAACGGCAAACACACCTGGTCTTGCCGTTCGTAAAAACGGCGTCACAAACTCGCTTTTTATAACCATGGCACCGATTGGCACGGCAGTACCACGGCCGTGCCAAGGGTGCCATGGGCCCGCGATCGGTGGGCACCGATCGCGGGCAGCGGGCCCGATGCCCGCGCACTACTTGTCCTTCCGCCGCCCCGCAGTATCCATTCGCGGGGCGGCTGAGGGGCAACCCGGCCCGCGCATGCGCGGGTTTCGCGCAAAAACGCGATGACGTCACCCGCGCATGCGCGGGTTGGAGTCTTCCAAACTGTGCATGCGCGGCTGACGTCATATGACGCGTCAGCCGGCGCTAACTCCGGCAAGCGGGCTTAACGATTTTCATTCAGCCCGTCTTGCCGGAGCCTACGGCGTCGGGCTGCTAGCCCCGACCAGGGACCAGAATCGGTCCCCGGTCGGTAAGGGGCGCGCTGCCGTAAAACCCGCCCGGGTTTTACGGCAGCTTTACGATTTCTCCCGTTTTGGGAGAATCGCGCCCATGGTACCTGTGCCCGAGGAGCCACTTTAGAGTTGAGAATATTTTGTTTATTAGTCAAAAGTAACAACATTTTGAAAATCAACATTCCACATATCACACTAACCATTAAACAAGGAAAAGTCACCATTCCATATTGGTTGTGGTGAATCACAGTAGCGTAATTCACACTGTATTACACATGTTGTGCTATGCCTCTGTAAGCTCGGCACACGAGCAGTTGCGCTGCTCTGCCACTAGGGGGAGATGCACTGGGAGTGTACGGGAGTTTGTACTGGGCTCCACCCTTAGCTCCACCCACGGCTCCTCCCCCTAACCGGAAGTATAAAGGTTGATGCTGAGAGCCTGCCTGCCATTTCATCTGGAGTTCATCTTGTCACAGACAGGCTCTGTTGTAAGACGATTAAAACCACTGTTCACGTGTCGCGTGAATTGATGGTCTCGTCATTGGTACCAATACAAAGCTATATACGCTAATTTTTCACAACAAACCAAACACATGGGGCTGAGGAAATGTCTAGTTTTACAATGAAAAAATCGGCGGCACCCCCGCACCGATGCTCTGCCCAGTGGGCGGCTAGCAGCCACGCCATGTAAAATTCCCGGCGTTCCCGACATAAACGGCCAGAGAGTTACTGGGTCCGAGACCCCGCAAGTGCACGCCGACGACCTGCAGCGGTCGCACCGTACAGCATGGCACCAGCCGTGTGCAGCCCGGCCGGCCAAATAGTGTCCCCCCTGGACACCCCCTCGCCACCCTGGACGCCCCCCACCAGTCCTCCTAACCCTCGCCAAAGTCCCCCCTACCGGCAGTACGGCTCCAGCTCGACTGTGGCAGCGCTGGACAAAGTCGGCAGCTGCCACGCTGGGTTTACGAAAACCCAGACGACACGTGGCCCGCAAAGTGGGAGATCAGTCCGTCGGGGGGTGAAGCATCGAGGGAGGGCCTCAAAGCGACACGCTGATCACTTATGGCTCCCATCTGCGGCAATCATAGAATTCACCCCAGCCATGCTAGATACCATCTTCAAAAGATGGAGGCGGGACGGGGGCACACTGACAGTCTGGGACTTCTACGTAGGGCGCAGACTGACGACACTGGACAAACTGACGAGGAAGTGGAAACTATCAAGAGGACAGGAATTGAGACACCTCCAAATAAAGCACTTCCTCCGCAAAGAGACAGTAGAGTACCCCGGGGCCTCAGAAAGCACACTACTACAGGACCTGATTGGCACAAGCAACGAGAAGGGGGGCTATGTGGGACAATACACGGACAGCTACTGGACAGAGCCCGAACACCACTGGACGGGACTAGAGAAAAATGGGAGGACGAACTGGGGACAGAGGTGTGATGGGGACTCTGGTGCGAAGCACTGAGCAGGGTGAACTTCACCTCCTCCTGCGCAAGAGAAGAAGAAAGGTGCTGAAACCAATGGGGTGGGGAGGAGGAAGGGGGGATATCATAAACCGATCCAGAGGGCAGCAAAATGTACATATAGTTAGTCAAATGAAGGACAAAACAAACCTCTCTGTAAAATAAAGCAACTCAGCCCCGGCAAGAAAAATCTAATTTTTATAGTTACAACTGTTTATAAATATGAGAAAAGCCAATAAAAAGATTTTTTTAAAAAGCGATGCGCTGACTCCGTTGCAACTGCGTACGGCGCGCGCCTCGATGACACTTATTTGGAGGGGGCGGAGCATCCGAAAAATGGTGCCGGCCCTGATTCGGTCGCAAATGGGGATTCTCCGCCCGATCGCCAAATACAATTTCGGAGTCAGGCAACGGAGAATCCCGCCCATTTGCCTCACGGCGCCGAGGTCACAGGTTCCATCCCGACTCTGGGTCACTGTCCGTGTGGAGTTTGCACATTTTCCCCATGTTTGCGTGGGTTTAGTCCCAAAAGGTGTGCAGGGCAGGTGTGTTGGCCACGCTAAATTGCCCTTAATTGAAAAAAATTAATTGTGCACACTAAATTTATTTTTTTTAAAAATAGAAATAATGGGGAACAAAGAAATTGCTGACAAACAAAATAAATATTTTGGTTCTGTCTTCACAAAAGTGGACACAAATAACATACCAGAAATGTTGGGGGATACAGGGTTTAGTGAGGAAAAGGAAGTGAAGTAAATCAGCATTAGGGAAATGGTGTTGTACAATTGATGCGATTGAAGGCCGATAAATCCCCAGGGCCTGACAATCTACATCCCAGAGTACTTAAGGACCTGGCCCGAGAAATAATGAATGCAAGATTCTATAGACTCGGCAACAGTTCCTACAGGTTGGAGGGTGGCTAATGTAACCCCACTATTTAAAAGTTAAGTAGAGAGAAAACAGATTATTCTAGACCAGTCAGCCTGACGTCAGTTCTGGAGAAAATGCTAGAGTCCATTATAAAAGATTCCATAGCAGAGCACTTATAAAACAGACAGAGTCTGACGGACAGAGTCAGCATGGATTTACGAAAAGGAAATAAGACAAATCTCCTGGAATTCTTCAATGATGTAACTAGTAGAGTTGATGAGGGGGAGCCAGTGGATATGATTTATTTTGACTTTCAGAAGGCTTTCATCAAAGTTTCATGTAATAGATTAACGTGTAAAATTAAACGCATGGGATTGGGGATAGTGTATTGAGATGGATAGAAAACTGCTTGGTCCTCACATTTGTACACAGGCTCGATCTCAAGGGGACACAACTAGATATCTGCCCCACAGGAGCTCGTGGGCCTCCCTTTGGTATCTGTTTCATTGTTGCTCTTTGCTGTGTTTTCTTTTTTGCTAATATTGCAATATCCTTCTTTTAGTGTTGATATTGTACACTTTGTTTGTGATCAATGAAACTCTCTTAATAAAAATACTTTTAAAAAAGGCTGATCTTATCCTGGCCTTAACTCCATTTACCTCCCTGCCTCCCATAACCCTCGGCTCCCCTTTAGGTAAAGAATACATCAATGTCAGCCTTAAATATATTCAATGACTTAGCCTCAATTGCTCACTGTCGTTTTGAACTATAAAGGCCTCTTTCCCTGTTGCTGGCTCAGAATCCCAGAATTCACTCCCTAACAACACTCTGTGCGGACCAGCTGGACTGCAGCAACTCATCACCACTCCAAAGGCAGCTAGGGATGGGCGGAAAACGCTGCCTTGGCCACTGGCGTCCAGATCCCATGAACAAATTGAAACAATAGGAAACTTGTCAGCCTTGCTAATGTCGATCATGGCCCCTCTCTCCCCGTTGCCACCATTGCTGGCCACCTTCCCCACCTGATCTCTCACTCCCTTGCTCCTATGGATTTGCCTTAAAGGTCCTGCGCCTGATAGGCATTTGGCCAATCTGTCAATCCAGCCGGATGCTAGGCAGGAAGCAGCAGGAAAAGGTGCGATTGGGGTCCGGCTGTTAGGTTTGGCAGGCGCTCCCATCCTCAGGATCTCTGAGTTTCCCCCGTCCTCTCCCTGTAGAACTCGGGGCAACGCCTCTGGGAAAAGAGGAAGAATGACAACAGACAGAATAGACAAGAAGAGAAATGAGCAGCAGATAAACATTCAGGAAAATCAGCAAAATCGACAAGGACGCTGGATAATTACTTGACAAAGTCAGGGAAATATTCAGGAAGGCGGGATGTGTAGTCACCACTAAGTAGTATGACATGTATTACGATAAGGCCCGTATAGTAGAGGTACATGGGTAAATCCCTGCCTGCTGGCTCCGCCCAGTAGGCGACGTATAAATGTGTGGGTTCGCCGGTGCTGCAGCCATTTCTGGTTCCAGCTACAGGAGGCACAACGGGCGAGATTCTCCCAAAACGGGAGAAATCGTAAAGCTGCCGTAAAACCCGGGCGGGTTTTACGGCAGCGCGCCCCTTCCCGACGGGGGACCGATTCTGGTCCCCGGTCGGAGCTAGCAGCCCGACGCCGTAGGCTCCGGCAAGACGGGCTTAACGAAAATCATTAAGCCCGCTTACCGGAGTTAGCGCCGGCTGACGCGTCATATGACGCCAGCCGCGCATGCGCAGTTTGGAAGACTCCAACCCGCGCATGAGCGGGTGACGTCATCGCGTTTTTGCGCGAAACCCGCGCATGCGCGGGCCGGGTTGCCCCTCAGCCGCCCCGCGAATGGATACTGCGGGGCGGCGGAAGGACAAGTAGTGCGCGGGCATCGGGCCCGCTGCCCGCGATCGGTGCCCACCGATCGCGGGCCCATGGCACCCTTGGCACGGCCGTGGTACTGCCGTGCCAATCGGTGCCATGGTTATAAAAAGCGAGTTTGTGACGCCGTTTTTACGAACGGCAAGACCAGGTGTGTTTGCCGTTCGTGAAAACGGCGGAAAGGGCTGGGACTTCGGCCCATCTAACAGCTGAGAATCGCTGCCGGCCGTAAAAAAACGGCGGCAGCGATTCGGGTCGGGACTTCGGCGGGGGGGGGGGGGAGAATAGCGGGAGGGCGGCAAAAATGTCGGGAAGGCCCTCCCGCTATTCTCCCACCCGTCGTGGGGGGCGGAGAATTTCGCCCCACATCTTTGCTTAATAAAGCCTCGATTATTCACTACTCTCGTCTTTGTGGTAATTGATAGTGCATCAATTTATTGTGCAAAGATTTTTTTAAATGATGGATCTCCTCACGGGATTGGTTGAGGAGGCTCAAATAGAGTAAAGGACTTGGGCAGACCTAATGGACAGTGGGTCATGAGACCCACATGATAGTGAAAGATGTTTTGCAGTGCAGAGATTTAAAAACAAAGTTTTTGCTGAGGGAAGGCAGGAGAAAGGAAGCAATGTAAAGTGCATCATATGGAAACAGCAACTGAGGTTTGACCTTGGGTACCCTTCTGCTGAACACCTCCCTAGAACGAGGGGGACTGGGCGCGGAAGTGCCTGTCACCTGATGCAAGCCGTACCCTTGTGCCTAATGCCAACTTTCTTTAGAAAAGTAAGTGCCATTACAGCGAAGCCCTTTGTGTGACTAGGAATTTGATCACAAATCTTTAATATGAGTAACTGACTGTATATGGCTTCCGACCCCACGATGAGGAAGTCAGCATTTACACATGGGCAGTCATTCGTACTTTTCTTTCATTTATCTGTGTGGGAAAATAAATGTATATTTGGTCTCCATATTTGTTCTTCCTGACCGTAGCAACAAGCCTTTTATTCATACTTCTCTTTCACACAGGAAAAAGACGAACGAAATGCAGTTTCACTTCTGAAAGTGGGACTGAAGACGGTTTCATGCAAAGCGTGAGTTCCACTCAAACAGCCATTTAGCATCATAGGAACAGGAGGAGGCCACTCAGCCCAACCTACCCTGAGCCTATCCCACCATTCAACTAGATTGTGGCTGAGCTGTACCCTAACTTTATTTATCTGCCAATGCACACTTTTTTAAAATAGAGAAAGGCCATTCGGGAGTGAAATCAGAAATGGGACTAGGAAATTTATAACTCTCTCCACCGAAAGGTTGGAGATGTTGGGAGTTAACTAACATTTTCAAGGTTGAGATTGACAAAATAGGACAATCACTAATTTAGAGTGCCTGCTGAGAAGGTTTATTGGACAATAATGATTGATATTTAACATTTCATTATTGATACACAAGTTTAACACATGTCAGTCTATCTGTTCTGTGGATCCCAGGACTTCTGGGGTCTTTTTTTTGGTTCCTGGTCTCTTGGCTCATGAGGTCCTTTGAGGCTTTAGCTTAGTCAACTTAACTCTAACATACAGACAAATCCCTTTGCAGCTTTAAGACTTTGAATTTGCTGATGTTTTTCCAACCCACAACATCCCAGTCCATCTTAACTGCTGAAGCTGCACACGTCACAGCTGCCTGCTCGCTCCCTCTGAGGGAATCAGCTTTCTAACAAAGACAGGTGGCTTTTCCAAAATGACCAAGATTGTACTTTACCACTGAGTTTCCCAAGCTAGACTTTACCTGAGCGAACAATTTCTCGGCAGCTACGTATTGATACGTTTTCTGTTCATTCTCGTAAGGCCTCGGCAACCCTGTCTATACTGGATTTACCAAGCTCTAATACTGATTTCTTCTGACCCCGCAGTCCGTGATGAATGCCAGTCGACTGGCAGTGCCCTGTGCAAATGCTGACTTCTCAGCAAGCGCCCTATCCCCACATGTACTCTACACCTAACTCTCTCTCCCGACAAATGCCCCTCTGCAAGTGACCGGTGACTAACGCCTTGGCCTTCTCCAGGAGATGTTGCAAGTTTGGCGTGGATGGTCCTTGGAACACACTGATTACATTTCAGTGCTTGCCTCTTGACATGGGCTGGCTAGGTACAATGTTTTACCAAAACAGGTAGTCTGCAATGCAGACTGTGGTAGTCACCACTGATGTATATACTGTATATATAGGTGCTTTATGGTAAGGTCCCTGGACTACAGGTATGGGGGTAATTCCCTGCCTGCTGGCTCCGCCCAGTGGGCAGAGTATAAATATGTGTGCTCCCCATACAGCAGCCATTTCGTCAGCTGCTGTAGGAGGCCACACATCTCAGTGTAATAAAGCCTCGATTACACCCGACTCTCGTCTTTGCACTGAGATTTTTCAGAGATGGACCTCCGCATCAAGCCGGATCGCCTGCAGCTGCATCCTCAAGCAGACAATGCCAAAAAGGACTTTGAACATTGACTAGCCTGTTTTGAAGCGTACATCGGGTCTGCGCCAGACCCAATCCCAGAAGCACAGAAGCTCCAGATCCTTTGCACACGGCTGAGCTCCAACGTCTTGTCCAGGACGCGCCGACTTATGCAGAGGCCATGGCGCTACTGAAGAAAAACTACGCTCAACGGACTAACAAAATATACGCCAGGCACCTCCTCTCCACGCGGCGCCAACTTCCCGGTGAGTCGGTGGAAGATTTGTGGTGTCCCCTGCTCGCCCGAGTTAGAGACTGTGATTGCCAGGCCGTTTTGGCCACGGAACATTCAAATTTGCTGATGGGAGACGCATTTGTAACGGGCATAGGGCCTGACTACATCCACCAGCGCCTCTTAGAAGGGGCCACGCTCAACCTCGCGGCGACCAAAAAACTAGCGCCCACACTTACGGTCGCATCACACAACATTCAGGCCTATGCTCCCCGACCGCGCGGCCCACCCCCCCCCCCCCCCCCCTGTGCATCGTGGACTCCGCAGACGGCCGCCCCATCATGGACCCCATCAGCGAGCGCCCTCAGCCAACCCCACGCCTGTGCCGCGCGGCAGCCAACCAACCCCGGGGCCCAAATGCTACTTGTGTGGGCAGTCAAAACACCCCGACAGCGCTGCCCAGTGCGGAGCGCCCTCTGCAAGGCCTGTGGCAAGAAGGGACATTTCGCTGCAGTGTGCCAAGTTCGCTCAATCGCTGCTATTGTCCTGGCACCCCCCACGTGTGGCCAGTGGGCGCCACCATCTTCCCCTCCTCGGCCCACGTGTGGCCCGTGGGCCCCGCCATCTTGTCCCTCCCAGGACCAACGGGCAGCGCCATCTTGCCTTCCTCACGACACATGCAGCCCCAGGGCGCCGCCATCTTACCTCCCCCACGACATGTGCGGCCCTTGGGCGCCACCATCTTACCCGACTCAGGACCCCTGCCGTCAGCTACCCCATCAAGCCGCTCATTGCCTGCAACCGCCGCCGACCAGCCGCGTCTCACCTTGGTCACGATTGACCAGTCTCGACCACACAACCTCGTGACCGCTTTAACTAAAGTGAAGGTCAATGGGCATGAGATATCCTGCCTGCTGGACTCTGGGAGCACTGAGAGCTTCATCCACAGTACTGGGTCTTCTTGACAGTGGATCTGAAATCTGCCCACCACCAGCTCCCCATCCGCAAGGCGGACCACCCATACACTGCATTCGAAGCAGACGGCCGGCGTTACCATTTCCTTAGGGTCCCCTTCGGCGACACCAATGGGGTCTCGATCTTCCAACTGGAGATTGACCGAATGGTTGACCGGTACGGACTGTGAGCCACCTTCCCGTACCTGGACAATGTCACCATCTGTAGCCACGATCAGCAGGACCATGATGCCAACCTTTCCAAATTTCTCCATACCACCACTCTCCTCAACCTCACGTATAACTTCGGTGGTAGGCAAAGTAATGGAAAGGGATAGGATAGGATTTCTGAGCATCTGGAAAGGCATTGCTTGATTAGGGATAGTCAGCACGGATTTGTGAGGGGTAGGTCTTGCCTTACAAGTCTTATTGAATTCTTTGAGGAGGTGACCAAGCATGTGGATGAAGGTAAAGCAGTGGATGTAGTGTACATGGATTTTAGTAAGGCATTTGATAAGGTTCCCCATGGTAGGCTTATGCAGAAAGTAAGGAGGCATGGGATAGTGGGAAATTTGGCCAGTTGGATAACAAACTGGCTAACCGATAGAAAACAGAGAGTGGTGGTGGATGGCAAATATTCAGCCTGGAGCCCAGTTATCAGTGGCGTACCGCAGGGATCAGTTCTGGGTCCTCTGCTGTTTGTGATTTTCATTAACGACTTGGATCAGGGAGTTGAAGGGTGGGTCAGTAAATTTGCAGATGATACGAAGATTGGTGGAGTTGTGGATAGTGAGGAGGGCTGTTGTCGGCTTCAAAGAGACATAGATAGAATGCAGAGCTGGGCTGAGAAGTGGCAGATGGAGTTTAACCCTGACAAGTGTGAGGTTGTCCATTTTGGAAGGACAAATATGAATGCGGAATACAGGGTTAATGGTAGGGTTCTTGGCAATGTGGAGGAGCAGAGAGATCTTGGGGTCTATGTTCATAGTTCTTTGAAAGTTGCCACTCAAGTGGATAGAGCTGTGAAGAAGGCCTATGGTGTGCTAGCGTTCATTAGCAGAGGGATTGAATTTAAGAGCCGTGAGGTGATGATGCAGCTGTACAAAACCTTGGTCAGGCCACATTTGGAGTACTGTGCAGTTCTGGTCACCTCATTTTAGGGAGGATGTGGAAGCTTTGGAAAAGGTGCAAAGGAGATTTACCAGGATGTTGCCTGGAATGGAGAGTAGGTCATACGAGGAAAGGTTGAGGGTGCTAGGCCTTTTCTCATTAGAACGGAGAAGGATGAGGGGCGACTTGATAGAGGTTTATAAGATGATCAGGGGAATAGATAGAGTAGACAGTCAGAGACTTTTTCCCCGGGTGGAACACACCATTACAAGGGGACATAAATTTAAGATAAATGGTGGAAGATATAGAGGGGATGTCAGAGGTAGGTTCTTTACCCAGAGAGTAGTGGGGGCATGGAATGCACTGCCTGTGGTAGTAGTTGAGTCGGAAAAGTTAGGGACCTTCAAGCGGCTATTGGATAGGTACTTGGATTAGGGTAGAATAATGGAGTGTAGGTTAACTTCTTAAGGGCAGCACGGTAGCATTGTGGATAGCACAATTGCTTCACAGCTCCAGGGTCCCAAGTTCGATTTCGACTTGGGTCACTGTCTGTGTGGAGTCTGCACATCCTCCCCGTGACTGCGTGGGTTTCCTCCGGGTACTCCGGTTTCCTCCCACAGTCCAAAGATGTGCAGGTTGGGTGGATTGGCCATGAAAAATTGTCCAAAATTCTATGATTAACCTAGGACAAAAGTTCGGCGCAACATCGTGGGCCGAAGGGCCTGTTCTGTGCTGTATTTCTCTATCTATCTATCTATCATAATAAGGAGAAGTGCGTGTTCAGCACGAACCGCTTAGCCATCCTCAGCTACGTGGTCCAGAACGGAGTTCTGGGTCCTGACCCTGATCGCATGCGCCCCCTCATGGAACTCCCCCTCCCCCACTGCCCCAAGGCCCTCAAACGATGCCTGGGGTTCTTTTTGTATTACGCCCAGTGGGTCCGAAACTATGCGGACAAGGCCCGCCCACTCATTCAATTCACTGTTTTTCCCCTGACGGCCGTGGCTCACCAGGCCTTCAACCGTATCAAGGCCGACATCGCCAAGGCCGCGATGCACGTGGTCGACGAGACGCTGCCTTTCCAAGTCAAGAGCGATGCATCAGACGTCGCTCTGGCCGCCACCCTCAACCAGGCAGGCAGGCCCATGGCATTCTTTTCCCGCACCCTCCATGCCTCCAAAATTCGGCACTCCTCCGTCGAAAAAGAGGCCCAAGCCATCGTTGAAGCTGTGCGGCATTGGAGGCATTACCTGATCGGCAGGAGATTCACTCTCTTCACTGACCAACGGTCGGTTGCCTTCATGTTTAACAACACACTGCGGGGCAAGATCAAAAACGATAAAATCTTGAGGTGGAGGATCGAGCTCTCCACCTACAACTACGAGATTTTGTATCACCCCGGTAAGCTCAACAAGCCACCCGATGCCCTATCCCATGGTACATGGGCCAGCGCACAGGTCTACGCGGAGTGTAAACCGCACTTCTACCGGCCAGATCGTGCGCGCCTGGTGAAGTCCTCCCGCCCCTTTGAATGCCTCAGCGTGGACTTCAAAGGGCCCCTCCCCTCCACCGACCGCAACACGTATTTTCTCAGTGTGGTCGATTCTCGATTCCCCTTTACCGCCCCATGCCCCGATATGACGTCAGTCACCGTAATCAAAGCCCTCAACACCATCTTCGCTGTGTTCGGCTTCTCCGCCTACATCCACAGCGACGGGGGATCCTCATTTATGAGCGATGAGCTGCGCCAGTACCTGCTCAACAGGGGCATCGCCTTGAGCAGGACGACCAGCTACAACCCCAGGGGAAACAGACAGGTAGAGCGGGAGAATGGGACGGTCTGGAGGGCTTTCCAGCTGGCCCTATGGTCCAGAAATCTCCCGGCCTCCCGCTGGCAGGAGGTCGTCCCCAACGCACTTCACTCCATTTGGTTGCTCCTGTGCACCGCGACTAATGAAACCCCCCCCATGAACGTCTCTTTGCCTTCCCTAGGAAGTCCACCTCCGGGGTTTCGCTCCCGACATGGCTGGCAGCTCCAGGACCCGTTCTCCGCCGGAGACATGTCCGACTCCACAAGGTGGACCCGTTGGTTGAGAGGGTACAGCTACTTCATGCCAACCCGCAGTACGCTTACGTAGCATACCCCGGCGGCTGCCAAGACACTGTCTCTCTCAGGGCCCTGGCACCAGCTGGTTCCACACCCTCCCCCCCCTCTGCCCCAGCGCCACCCTCTCTTCCCCCGGCGTACCCCACCGTAGCCCCCACTCCGGGATAATCCATCTTCCCCTTGCTCCCACCTGGGGATGAACAGGATTTCAACATGCTCCCAGAGTCACCGAAGACCAAGCCGCCGCCTGAGTCGCCACCAGCACTGAGGCGCTCTCGACGGCAGATCACGGCATCGGACCGCCTGAATTCGTAATATTATCTGTAATTTTAGATACAACTTTCTGTATATAGTTCTCCACCACCCCCGCTGGACTCATTTTTTAAAAGGGGGTGAATGTGGTAGTCACCACTGATGTATATACTGTATATATAGGTGTTTTATGGTAAGGCCCCTGTACTGCAGGTATGGGAGTAGATCCCTGCCTGCTGGCTCCGCCCAGTAGACGGAGTATAAATATGTGTGCTCCCCGTATAGCAGCCATTTCATCAGCTGCTGTAGGAGGCCACACATATCAGTGTAATAAAGCCTCGATTACATCCTACTCTCATCTTTGCATAATTGATAGTGCATCACAGACATCGTCACATCTTTTCCCATCTAAGTGCGGTCTGTATGGAACACATGTTTGAACAAAAACATGCATCAAAATGGAAACAAATGGCCATCAGTCTTCATCAGTGGCTCTGGTGAGTTGAAATCTCATAAAATACCTTGATGTACTCTGAATCCTTGCTGAGACGTGACAAGACTGCTCTCCCCCCTCCCCCCATCCCACCCTCTCCACACAGACACACACACACCCATCCCCTAACTCTGCTGTTAAAAGCTAAGAACTTAGCATTTTGTACCTTTGTGGCATGAAGCAATCTCCAATCAAATTAAATGTGTCTTTAAGTGGAACCTGTGCTTCCTGCCCGGATCCAAGCGAAGGCCGAGCCCCTCAGCACGGAAAGCACTCCCCATGAGGTATTTCCCAATTTGTCATGGTAACACAGGTTAATCTGATTAGTGAGCCTTCGCCAGGGGCTCACACAGACGCTCTCTCATCTCTGAAAGCTCATCAGCACTAAATTCCCAGCTCGGAATTCCAGCTCAAATCTGTTTACAAAGCAGAAAAAGTCCAGGGCTCAACTTTTAAAAAAGAAAGTCCAAAATCTCCCAAATCAGACAAGTAACATTGCAAACCAATTAGACAAGAACAAAAGTCTGGCTTTTGCAAGAAAGCAAACTCGAATCTTAATTGAAAAGGAAACAAATCGCTTCGGCCGACTTTAATCAGGTCCTCCTTTCACAAGCTTGACAATCCCAATATTGTTTATGCGAAAAAAAACCTGAATCCTACTGTCCTCTAATTGGCTCTCATAGGGTTTATCACTAGGCCCAAGCAGGCAAATTTAAATTAAAAATGCTTTTCATTGCATGCCTGGAATCTGGGATTTTAATATGGTTTTAATTAGTGCTCAGTGCAGTTTATTTAGGGACTTCAATAGGAACAAGGAGCAGGCCACAATCATTGCTTCGCGCTACAGATTGGGAGCCAGATTCGAAAAAGCAAGCAGCCATTTTCATTTCTCATACTAATTGCCTGTTCCCTTTCTTAAAGGGGCAGTCTCCTCCGTGGAACATAGAACATTAGAACATTACAGCGCAGTACAGGCCCTTCGGCCCTTGATGTTGCGACGTCCTGTGAAACCCCTCTAAAGTCCCTCTACACTACAGAACATAGAACATGGGGCATTGCTTCTTGTTGAGGATACTTTCGTGAAGGAAGGTGGGCGTAGATGACCAGACCCATTGTGTGGTGGTTTGAACTCTTGACAATATTTGACGTTGTTCCTCTTAAAAAAGATAAGCAATTGAGCAAAATTGATTCACACAAAGCTGCTGAAAATAGATAAAGGAGTGATCAGTGTCGTGGACACTGAGGAGTTCAGTGAGCTGCCAGCAAGGAATAGTGCGGGAAAGAGCAAGGAATACAGTGAGGAATACAGTGTTGAATACAATATAGTATGCATTGTGTAATACAGTAGAGTAATACAGTATGGAATTCAGTCCATAATACAGTGTTGAATACAGTGAGGAATACAGATGGAATTCAGTCCGTAATATGGTGTTGAATACAGTGAGGAATACAGATGGAATACTGTGAGGAATTCAGAATGAAATACAGTGAGGAATACACTATGGAATACACTGTGCAATGCAATGAGTAACACAGAATGGAATACAGGGTAGAAAACAGTGAGGAACGCAGTGTGGAATACAGTGTGGAATGCTGTATGGAATTCAGTCAGGAATACAGTGAAGAATCCAGGATGAATACCAGTGTGGAATACAATGAATAATACAGTATGGAATACAGTGTGGAAAGCAGTGTGGAATACAGTGTGGAATACAAATGGAATATAGTATGGAATACAGTGAGGGATAAAGTGAAGATTTCAGTGTGGAATACAGTATAGAATACTGGGCAGCAGGGTAGCATGGTGGTTAGCATAAATGCTTCACAGCTCCAGGGTCCCAGGTTCGATTCCCGGCTGGGTCACTGTCTGTGTGGAGTCTGCACGTCCTCCCCCTGTGTGCGTGGGTTTCCTCCGGGTGCTCTGGTTTCCTCCCACAGTCCAAAGATGTGCGGGTTAGGTGGATTGGCCATGCTAAATTGCCCGTAGTGTCCTAATAAAAGTTGGGTTACGGGTATAGGGTGGATATGTGGGTTTGAGTAGGGTGATCGTGGCTCGGCACAACATTGAGGGCCGAAGGGCCTGTTCTGTGCTGTACTGTTCTATCTATCTATAATACAATGTGGAATACATTGGTTAATACAGTGAAGATTACAGTGTGGAATACAGTGTGGAATACAGTGAAGAATATAGTATATAATACATTGAGCAATGCAGTATGAAATACAGTGCGGAATACAATGTGGATTGCTGCATGGAATGCAGCGAGAAATATGTTATGGAATTAATTATGGAATACAATAAGGAATACATTGAAGAATATAGTATGGAATACCGTGAGGAACACAGTGAAGAATAGAGAGTGGAATACATTGTGGAATGCAATGTGGAATACAGTGTGGATTGCTGGAGGGAAGGTAGTGAGGGATACAGTGAGGAATAGTCAGGAATACAGTGTAGAATAGAGTATGGAATCCAGTGAGAAGTACATTATGAAATTAATTATGGAATACAGCGAGGAATGTAGTGAGGAATATAATGTGCAATACAGTGTGGAATACAGTGAGGAATAGTGTAGAATTCAGTGGGGAATATCATATGGAATGCAGTGTGGAATACAGAGAGGAATACAATGAGGAATAATGTGGAATTCGGTGTGGAATACAGTGAGGAATGAAGTGAGGAATGAAGTGAGGAATACAGTGAGGAATGAAGTGAGGATTACAGTGAGGAATGAAGTGAGGAATACAGTGAGGAATGAAGTGAGGAATACAGTGAGGAATGAAGTGTGGAATACAGTGAGGAATGAAGTGAGGATTACAGTGAGGAATGAAGTGAGGATTACAGTGAGGAATGAAGTGAGGATTACAGTGAGGAATGAAGTGAGGATTACAGTGAGGAATGAAGTGAGGAATACAGTGAGGAATTAAGTGAGGATTACAGTGAGGAATGAAGTGAGGATTACAGTGAGGAATGAAGTGAGGAATACAGTGAGGAATGAAGTGTGGAATACAGTGTGGAATACAGTGAGGAATGAAGTGAGGAATACAGTGAGGAATGAAGTGTGGAATACAGTGAGGAATGAAGTGTGGAACACAGTGATGGGAGTTGGTGTGTAAGCTGCCGTGTTCCCGACAATATATCAGGGACAACACTTCAAAAGTATTTTATTGCTATCAGGCGCCGATGAACTTCTTGAGTTTTCTGAAGGCACTATAAAAATACACAACCTTTTTCCTCTTTCTCAGTTGAATCTTCTCCTCTAGCACCAGGCTCACAGTCCAAGTTAAATAATTTGCTCTCTCTGTCTCCACCCAAGGGGCTATTCTTGGTGTGTGAGCTAGACTAAGAATATTGGCAGTGTCATTGGCCCTTTGGCAGTCGGGCCTGAGTATGACCCAATCTTACTCAATATCCACATAGACATACTTTCCAGTAGTAATCACAGCATGGTGCTCCGGGTGGCTCTGTTTTACACTCCATATCCCAGGGTAGTGATGCCAATTTAGTGTGCCCATTCCTGCTCTGCCTGGGTTCAATTAATTCAGCCAGAACCAGAGATGGAACCAGGGCCCTTCCTGGCCTGTTCAGGTCTGTTACACACTGAGCGAGGAGTTTACCAATTCAGGCATCAGAGAGTCCAGAATACAAGCAATGGTCTGAATGTGGCACCACCATGGCGCTTGCAGACACTGACTGAAAATACATGAGAATGGGCAAAACAGAGAGGCCATTCAGATGAAAGGGGATGAACTGTCAATTGTACAAATGATTTGAATTTTAACTTTTCATGAGCTGCTGTAAATCCTGCTTCATTTTAATGGCTGCACCTTGTTTAAACAGAGTCAGTGATCTTGCCTGTTTCCAGGGTCAGCTTGCTGGGTTTGGCTTAATGAGGCAACATGTCACCCGGCCAGCGGAAGGGGGTGGGAGGAAAGGGGGGGGGGGGGGGGAGGAGGGGGTAGTGAGGGGAGAATAGGAGGCTGCTGGATATGTGGTGGGTGAGGGAGGTACAGAGGGCCCTCCCCCCCACTCCATGACTGCCCACCCTCTCCCCCACCCCACTGTAGTGTAGGGAACACGGCAGACAATGTGTACACAGCAAGATCCCATCACTGTGATCCTCGTTATACTCTACACTGAGCTCTACACTGAAATCCTCATTTAACTCCTCACTGTGCTCTTCTCTGTACTCCACACGGAATTCCTCCCCGAATTCTGAAGTTGCCCAAAGGGGTTTGGGGAGAACGCTGGAGTTTGGCATTGAGATAGAGGATCAGCTGTGACCATGTTGAATAGTGGCAAACTCGAAGGGCCGAATGGCCTATTCCTGATCCGATTTTCTATTTTTCTATGTTTCTCTAGTTCTTGTCCCACTAAAGCATGGTTATTCTAACTTATCTTGGAGGGCTTTTGCTTCTAATCCGGCAACTCCTGCTGGATGGAGCGATAAAAGTGGCTTCAGGCTCTGACCTACATAATAGAATCCCGATTAACGTCAGACCATGAGGCTATTGGTGGAGCCCGGCAGTCACCGAGATTACTGACAGCCATGCAGCAAGCAAAGAGCAGTTTCATTGGCCGCTTTGATCCTGACTCCCATACCAGCCGGTTTACCCTAGACAGAATAATTAAATACTCTTCCCCCCGCCCACCCCGAAAGTCGTCAAGTGTGTGAATCACCTTGCACACAATGAACCTCCTCAAGTTCACGGCGCTAAACTACCTCTGACAGGTCATTCAGGCGAGGCCAGGACTCTTTCTAATTGTATCTGGCAACTCAACATTCATTAGCCCATTCCAACAGCCAGTGATGGTTGGGAAAATAATGGCACTAATTATCCAAGAAACAAAGCTCAACCTAAAGCAAAGTTAAACTCTACGTTTGTCACCTTGTGAGATGAGTAGAAAGAGCTGAGGGAGGGTGCGATTCTACACCAACTGAAGCAACAGGTGAAGTCGTAGGTACAATAAATGATCAAGAAGGCAAACAAAATGTTGATGTTTATTACAAGGGGAATGGGATATAAAAGGAGGGAAGTTTTGCTGCAGTTGTATAGAGACTTGGTGAGACAACAGGAGCAATTTTCTGGCTGCATTACATCCGACACGAATCCCATTCTGTCAGGAAAATCTGGCGTGAGGCCCAAAGTGGAATCTGCGACAGGCGCAAATCAGTTTGAGATCTCCCTGGGCCCTTCACACTGGCGTGATCCGGATCTCATCCAGAAAGGGCCAGAACGTGATTGGCATGCATTTGACTTCATTGTAATCTCATTAGCGCGAGTAAAGATATTCCGGCCTCACGGAACCTTCCCACTCACCAGCGGGATGTCAAGCGGGCACCAATTACTCCTGGTCTTTAAAAATGGGGACAGGGCACCATGGGACAGGGCACCATGAGGCAGGGCACCATGAACTCCAAGAGGCAGGAAGGAGGTGAGTACCCCTCTCCACTTACTGCCAGGGTGCCCCCAGGTAAAGTAACCACTGGCCACTGGTCAGATCCCATGGGAGAGGCCGGGTTTGGGGGGGGGGGGGGGGGGGGGGTTCCTTCAAGGGATCTGGGGGTTGGGATGATCGGGGTGTTGGGAGGCTGCGAGGTGGCAGGGAGTGGATTACTGGTGACATTCCAGGGGTGACAGATGGGACTGATGCCAGGAGGAGACTGTTGGGAACTCACCCTCGCAGCTCCTAGGAGATAATGTATTTTCTTGTGGCATTGGATGCCGGTGCTCCTGGTCGGTCTGCTGACACTGACCGCATCCCAGGCCACATTATTCATGTTACTTTGGGGTCCCCTACCCACACAGAGGTACAGGGCCCCCAGCCTCTTCTCCATGGAGCACAGTGTCTGTTTAGGTCTCCCTGCAGGAAGCGAGGAGCAGGTCTCCACACAGCCATCCTCCTGGCTGGACTGGGAGTGAGTGCTGAGGGTTTAAATGCAGCTCCCCCTGCATTGAACAGCTGAGCCCCAGATCGGGCGAAAAAGACACCTGGGGTCTCCAGCTCAGCGCGTTTCACGTGGTGGGTTAATTTATTGCGCTAAGTGTGGGAAGGTCGCAATCCTTTTCCTGATGGCCGAGTGACGGGAATTGCATCGGCTTTGTGCACGAAATGACACCATCATTTCTCAGGAAAATTCTGCACCACATCTGGAACACTGTGTACAGCTTTGGTCTCCTTATCTGAAAAAGGATGTAATTGCCTTAGAAGCAGTTGAGAGAAGGTTCACTCCCCTCAACCCGGAGGTGAGGGGCTTGTCTTATGAAGAAAGTTTGGACAGATTGGGTTTATAACCTGTTGGAGTTTAGAAGAATGAGGGGTGATCAATTTGAAACATATAATAATTTGAGGGTATTTGACTGTGAGGATATCAGGAGAATGCTTGCTCTGGTGGGGGGGGGGGGGGGGGGGGAGGGGGGGGGGGGGGGCTATAACTAGGGGACACAGATTAAGAATAGAAGTCTCACTTTTAAGACAGAAACTATTTTATTTAAATTAAGGGCCAATTTACACGGCACGTTTTTTGGTTTGGGGGTGAGACCCACGTAGAGACGGGGAGACTATGCAAACTCCACACGGACAGTGACCCGGGGCTGGAATCAAACCTGGGTCCTCAGAGCCATGAGGCAGCAGTGCTAATCACTGCGCCGCCGTGCCATCCATTTAAGGCGGAAATTAAGAGAATTGTTTTCCCTCAGAGGGCTAATAATCTGCCGAATTCTCTTTGCCAGAAAGCAGTGGAAACTGGGTCTTTGAATTTGGTCAAGGCAGAATTGGTTGGATTTTTGACAGACGGGGGAGTCATGTGGGGAAGGGGGCAGACAAAAAGGTCGAATTGAGATCACAACCCGACCAGACTTGCTCTAATCGAATAGCTGAGCAGGTTCGAAGGGCCACATGGCCGACCTCTACTCCTAGGTTCTATGTTCCTATGAACAGAATGGACTCTTACCCAGGTTAATAAGCCACTGCAAGTCTGCCGATATATTTCCAAGCTCACAGTGGCTTCAATAGGGACTTTCAGTCTGTCCCTTTGCAGAAAACATCCAATAAACAGTGGCGGAGTTTTCCAGACCTGCCATAGTGGTTTCCCTCGCAACAGATGCGTTGAGCCCTTCAAACGTCCATTGACTTCGGCAGGACCGGGCGATCCAGCCGATGGGAAGGAATGGAAAACTCTGGTCAGTGTGTTGTCTCAGAGTTTCTGACCGGCGTTCTTTCTTTAAACTATTTCACCTGAAGATAAAGCAGGTTGACTGGGCATCCACCTGGTTCCTGGCTGTGTGAATTTGCTCATACACGGTGACTGACCATATTGAAAATAATTTATTGTCTGAACAACTGAAATATATTTCAGCTGCATAAATACAAATATTCCATCGGTAGATTCTACAGGTGGAATCATGTTGAGGTGTCAGGGGCCTTGCCTGCCGGTTGGAGAGCCAGCGACGGACCCACACTGCCTCTTTTTCGGCAAGTTCATCCCAACCACAGACCAATCAGGCAGTGGCAAGGCCAGCAACAGCTCTTCCCCTGTAATCAGGACCCCACGATGGAAGTCCCACCTACCACTGGCCAATTAGAGACTGGCAGCTCTTGTACTCAGCAACTTCACTGGGGGAGGTGATGGTTGCTGGAAGAATCCCTACAGTGCAGAAGGAGGCCATTTGGCCCGTTCAAGTCTGCAAAACCACTCCGAAAGAACATCCTACCTAGGCCAACTCCCCCACCTTAACCTTGTAACCCCACCTCACCTTCATATCTTTGGACTGTGGGAGGAAACCTGAGCACCGGGAGGAAGCCCACACACGAACGGGGAGAAAGCACAAACTCCACACAGTTACCCAAGGCTAGGATCGAACCTGGGTCCCTGGCGCTGTGAGACAGCAGTGCTAACCACTGTGCCACTGTGAACGGACAGTAAGTCATGGTAGAGAGGCGAGGCAGTTGAGGGTGAGTTTGAGGGGTGGGGATCATGGGGAGATGGGGAGATGGATGCGGGGGGGAGGGGGGAGGGGGGGTTAGCAGCAAGGGCAGAGGGGTGGAGGTGTGGGCTCTCTTTCCAAGGGCCAGTGCAGACTCAATGGGCCGAATGGCCTCCTTCTGCACTGTAAATTCTATATAAATTCTATGCTATGCATCCAACTGCACCTGCAGGTACTGGATACTCGCTGACAACCCGTCAGGTAGCCCCTGGCTCTGCGACTGCATTTCCACGATTGATGGGATTGTCCGTTCCAGAAGCCCGAAACCCGTCTTGATGGTCAGCTAGTCCCTGGGGTCGGCCTGCCCTCCAACCGTCCACCCCCTTGGGTGTTTCTACCTCCACCTGCTGTACCCTATTAGAGGAGTTGTGAGCACCAGATAGTGTCCCAGGAGCCTCTTCTCTAAAGTGCCCTACTGAGGTGAGTGACGCTGGGATGGTGGAGAGTGTTGGAGACAGCTGTGATGGGAAATCTGTGTCATCCTTCCGATTCGAGCTCCAGGGTCTCTGGAGTCTCGGGCAGAGGGCTGCCATCCGAGCTGCTCGGCTCATGGGTGGGGCTCCGGCTGTGGCACAGGCTGGGGGCGGGGAATTCCAGGTGGACCCGCCCCATCACCAGAAGGTCCTGCAAGACACAAGGCCGTGGGCCGGGGGGGGTGGCGAGGGTGGGGGTGGTGTAGGGTGAGGGCGGTGTGGGGGTGGAGTTGCGGTTCCAATCGGACAGGAATCATTATATTTCCATCCAATAGCAATGTGTATTTGTAGAACGTTTTTATCACAGAGAAACAACCCAAACTGCTTCACAGAGACTGAAGGAAAATAGTATCACGGCGAAGGGGAAGACAGTGGGAGGGCTGATCGCAAGATCAAACCTGGAAGCAACACAGCCATTAAATCACTTCAGGTAAGGATATTGTGTTCACAGCTCACTCTACTGAGAAAAGCTGGCTTGAAAGTGGGTTTGGACCTGAGTCCAGTTGGCCGCATTGCCCATTGGGATGTCAGGCTGGGATTTATATCCAACCCCACACTGAGTACTCACTCAAGGAATACACTGTCTGAATCAGACTGTGTTAAATCGGCATGCCGGATTTGTGGAGTAGTGCACAATGTGTACTGTGCGCCAGCACTTCAGTGAGAATCAAGGAGATTATGGCAAGAATGATTGCAGGAAGCACAGGAGGTTTACTCTGGGAAGATCAATCAGTCTATAAAGTGTCATGCTGGGTCAGGTTGAAACCACCTTTGAGCAGCCTACTCTTAATTTATTGGGATCAGTGTGCATCAAATTCGCCCTTTAACAATTATAATCTCATCCATTCCTGAGAGGTTACATTTTTTCTGCATGACATACAACTGGGTTTGGAAACACTTTATAACCATTGGAGAAGGGAATCAAACAAAGAGGGAAAACAGAAAATAAAAATAACACAGATTAAAAGAGACAGAAAGATAGCGGGGGGGGGGGGGGGGGGAGGGAGGATTCAGCGAGGGGGCAAAAGCTCAGATCAAAAAGCAGTGGAAAGGAGATAGACTGAGAACTAAGAAGGAAGTAAGATGAACAGATAATGTGACAGAAGCAAAGTGAATGATGAAGACTTCCAGGGCCGAGCAGGTGAAGAAAACTGAGAGAACGAGACAGTCAGAGAGAAAGGATTGAGACGGGAACACGTAAGCAATACTAAGGAGCTCAGCTCTGTAACTCAGTTTGATTCATGTATGTGGGTACAGTAAGCTTTCAGCTGAGTTGCAACTCAGCCAAGATAAACAGGCAGCGTCGAAATGAATGAGAGAGTGAGCATTTCCACCTTCTGCTGATGTGAGGAAGTGTCCCAACTCCCCACAAATACCCAGATGAGGTGTGGCAAGAATTCACATGAGAGCTCTGTCAAGCATTGTACTTTGCTCAACCACTCCACCGTACAGGCCATACCTCACTCACACTCTGTAAGGCTGAACATTTGCCCTCAACTAATCCTATTATGTTTTTTGCTGAGTTGTTCTGCATCCAGACATTTGTTGTTTTTTTAATTGATCTGACATTTTCTTAATCTTCCACTCCCCGTTAAACATCGCAACGTCTAGATCCACCTTTCCTCCTAAGCCCATCACAATTGTTCCCCTGTGGGATCACCTGCAGATATTTCTTGAACGCTCAGTTCCGAGGAGCATTGCTCGTTCACTACGTGACATTGTCTGCCCTGTGGTATTGTCATAAATGTCCGCACTGCAAGGGTTAATGAAATGTCCAGAGTAGCCACTAGAGGGAGCTACAGTTACAAATATATGAGGCATTGATGCTAAGCTTTGTGGGAGACAATAGTGCAGGAATTAGCGAGAGATAGACAGAAGTGAGTGAGAGCAGATCATAGTTTATAACAGTAGAAAGATCATTTGTCGATGAGTGTAGTTTATATGTTAATAATCAACTGTGTATTATTTAGGAGTAAGTGTGAATCCAAATTAGGGGTGTTAATAAATTTATAGCTTTGTTCAAGTTCAAGCTATTTTATAAACGCTACGCCAACCATCCTGAATTTAGCAACACAAAGATCACCACATGCCCCTCCAAATGCAGTACCCAATAATGTAACAAGCCCATAAGCCAAAGGGAAGCCCTTGTTAATTCAGTTTACTGGATATGTCACAACTGGTCCCCTGAACCGTGGAAAGTGATGGACAATAACATGCATTTATATCGTGCCTTGTTATAATCTACATGAGGCCCATGGTACCAGGTCGATTAGGCTCCCTGGAGAATATTTTATTTATTAATCAGTCAACAATAACAAAGGCTTGAAAATCAACTACGTAACATTCCACAAATCACAATAACCATTAAACAAGGACATTCCATATTGGTACCGATACAAAGCTATATCGGCTCATTTTCACGAAGAGAATGAAACACGCGGTATCATCCCTCGCAGGTTCCTCAACAGAAATGGAGGATAAGCCTGAGAATGATCTGTCCATCAATCTGTTACTTGTCCCATGTATCAGTGCCATTCGCCACTCCTCTTGAATAGGAACTACCCTGCTGAGGAGGCGGAGCTCCCTCATTAGCGGGGGAGCAAACCTGGACATAGAAACCCCAGCCTGGGCATGGGCTGGGCATAGGAGTACCTTCGGGGAGTGGTGTACATAGAGCTTTCATTCTTCGTTCATTAAACCTTTTGTTCCCCGGACAGGCGCCGGAATGTGGCGACTAGGGGTTTTCACAGTAACTTCATTGAAGCCTACTCGTGACAATAAGCGATTTTCATTTCATTTCATTTAATTCCTCACACTCCCATGTGGTCGCTTCCTCGAATCTAACGTGCCTCAAATGTGATAGAAGGTTCCAGGGTTCTTCACACGAGTAATCAAACAGAATTTGACACTGAGCCCCATAAGGAGATATTAGGACAGGTGACCGAAAATTTGGTTAACGTGATAGGTTTTAAGGAACGATTCAAAGGAGGAAAGCCAGCTGGTAAAAACTGAGGGTGGAAGGAAATTCCAGAGCTTAGTGCCTTGTCCGCTGAAGAGAATGTCTTGTTATGCTCTTGGCATAGCATAAGCAGCTTCCTTGATGTGCACTCTGACAAAGGAAGGTTCAGACGTGGGGATAACTTTAACATGTTTATTGAACTATTTACAATTCTCCTACTCGGGTTCACCACTACTGTTAATCCTTCTATAGCTACTCAGACTGATGAACCAGTCTGCTACAATCCACGTGGTGGGTGTAATGTTGAATCAACCCTGTGTCTGTACTCACTGAGTGTCTCCACTGGAAAGAGGAAAATCATGTGTACTGTGTCCTTTTTATATGGGTTGGTGTAATGCCCTCCTGTGGTAGGGTCACCTCTGTGTGTATCGTGAATGCCCATTGGTCGTGTCCTATCTTACTGACCTATTGGTTGAGTGTCTGTGTGTTATGTCTCTGGTGCACCCTCTAGTGTCTAGCTAGTCTACGTGTGCTTACATTAACCCTTTGTGTATCTACAGTGATGCATATCACCACAGAGAACATGGAACAATTAAAATTGGGCCTGCTCTGGAGACCAGAGTTGAAGGGGCGCAGAGATCCCGGCATGTTGAGGGGGCTGAGGGACGTTACAGGGAGAGGAAGAAAGAATTTGAAAACAAGGATGAGAATTTACAGTTAAGGTGTTGCAGGACCAGGAGCCACTATGATTCAGTGAGCAGAGGGGGTGATAGGTGAATGGAGTTTTGTCAGAGTTAGAACATGGGCTTTGGGTGACTCAGGCTTCTGGAAAGAGGAAATGGTGTATAACAGGAGAGGAATGGAACAGTCAAGTCTAATAGTAATAAAGGCTTGGACAAGGCAGACTCCGCAGGGGCAGAGAGGGACGATGTTATGGTGGTGGAAGTAGGTGTCCCTGGTAATGGTGATAAACCTGGAACAGTATTTGAAACAATTGAGGTTGGAATTTTATCTGAACCAGGATGATCCAAGTCCCTGTTCTATATTATCAAAAGAAGTGGAGCAGTATTGTCTGAAGTTTGCTGACTATTGACTTTCAGCTAGCAACATAGGAAATCAAAAACGGAATTGAGTCGGCCTGTAAAACATCAAAGAGATTGATGTGTTAACTGGAGGTAGCACCTGTCCCTTTAAAGTTAACGTCCAGGATATCAGACACAAAAGGACTGGAGATGGCCGAGATCTTCTGCTCCCCCGCAGGCCATTAGCGGGTGGCAGGATCTTCCAGTTCCACTATAGTCAACAGGCTTTGCTGTTTGTATCCTCCTTCGTGGGAACCGACGACGAGGAGGGGTCGCCGATGGCGGGACCGGAAGATCCCACCAGTGGGAATGGCCGGAAAATTATGGCCAGTTCGGACAATTATGGCAAGTTTTGTAATGTTACCACAAGGGCTTTACAAATTTCCTTCAGAGGCAAGATCAGCCCACAGTCAGCAGTCTGCAGTATGTAATTATCATTTGACAGGAAACCAGAACATTTAGGGGGTGGAATTGGGTTTGGCAGCGCCTGTCTTTTGGATACTACTAATAATGATAATTGTTATTATTGTCACAAGCAGGCTTACATTAACACTGCAATGAAGTTACTGTGAAAAGCCCCCAGTCGCCACATTCCAGCGCCTGTCGGGTACACAGAGAGAGAATTCAGAATGTCCAATTCACCTACCAAGCACATGTTTCGGGACTTGTTGGGAAGACACTGGAGCACCCGGAGGAAACCCACGCAGACACGGCGAGAACGGGCAGTCTCTGCACAGACAGTGACCCAAGCTGGGAATCAAACCCGGGTCCCTGGTGCTGTGAAGCAACAGTGGTAACCACTGTGCTACCGTGCTGATACTATGGGTCTCTGTAAGAATTCAAAAATGGCGGACACTTCTGGTGTTAAGTTCGCTGGATTCCATTTTGGCAAAGTCATTTGCATGCATGCAAGTAACGTTCGACGGAGGTATGCAGAGTAGAAAGATCGTGACATCAGTAAAGCCTGCGTTGATGGTAGCACTGCCATTCTGTAGCTCTATGATCCAGCCAACATCACCACTTAACATCACACATGCTGAGCAGAACATTAAGCAGCACAAAGGACTCTGCCACTGATATTGAAAGGGAGCACCAGCTCCTTGCAGCTTAGGCGCTGGTTTTTACTTTGGCAATTGCTGCAATTCCACATGTTTTTGGTGACTTTCTGAAGTCAACACTGACCAATCAAGCATAAATAACAGCTCAAAAACATTACACATTGTCAGAAAAAAGATCCCAGTGTGAACTGAGAATCGTTTGCTCACCAGCGGACTAATATTTCAGTTTGTTTGTATCGTGATTTTTATCTTGAGCATTACCACACCCACCGCAGCCTCTGTGCCAGCTGTATTTTGTTGTTTTGTGATTACACAACACATATGGTTCTGTCTTAGGTCTCACCAGAAGTTTTAAATAGCATATTGTGCGACTTAAAAACCTCTGAACAACAGTTTACGTAACTCGTCCCATGACACAGGAGGCTAGAAATTCAACTAACCCCCAAAATCAGCCGTGGGTTCGCAAGGCACACATAACCCATGCCCATTGAAGGAACATCTTCTTCCCTGCAGCCACAAGACTCCTCAATGACTCCCCCTCAGACTGATCTGTTCTAAAAGAACACTATTCACAATGCCCTATGCTGCTCTTGCACATGTATTTGCTTTGTTTGGCCCCTTGTTCCGCACTGTAACCTATCACTGTTTGTCGATGTATCATTTGTCAATGTTCTCTGTTGATTATTCTTTTGTCTACTATGTGCGAACTGTATGCGTTCCCTTAGCTTTTCACTGTACTTCGGTACATGTGACAAATCAAATCAAAATTAAATCAATCAAATCAAATCAAGTGATGCAGGCAGCAGGCTGATTTGGTTTGCTGTCCACCTCAGATTCACCTGAGGAAGGAGCAGTGCTCCGAAAGCTAGTGATTTGAAACAAACCTGTTGGACTTTAACCTGGTATTGTAAGACTTCTTACTGTGCTCACCCCAGTCCAACGCTGGCATCTCCACATCACCTCAGCAGGGCCCCAGGATCATGAATGACTTAAAGCTGGCCTGCATTATTTGAAGTCAGTCTGCACCTCTTAAAGGGGAGGTGTAGGGTAGCAAGGTAGCACAGTAGTTAACACTGTTGCTTCACAACGGCAGGTACCTGGGTTCGATTCCCGGCTTGGGTCACTGCCTGTGCGGAGTCTGTACATTTCCCCCGTATCTGCATGGGTTTCTTCCGGGTGCTCCAGTTTCCTCCCATAAGTCCCGAACGACATGCTTGTTAGGTGAATTGGACATTCTGAATTCTCCCTCTGTGTACCCGACAGGCGCCGGAATGTGGTAACTAGGGAATTTTCGAGTAACTTCATTGCAGTGTTAATGCAAACCTACTTGTGCGCTAATAAAGATTATTATTTTATTGCCGCAGCAGGTACTGGAGAATGTTGGAGAGCCGCTTGTGAGCAACAGCAGGAGCGAAAATGGCTGTAAACAGCCAGAGGTTCTCTGATGCAACACTGGAAGACTAGGTGCAGTGGGTGGATAGGAAAAGAGAGGTTCGCCTCTCTCACAGGGGACTAGGAAGATCTCCAGACAGATGCTTTGAAGGCAGTGGGAGCGGATAGCTGCTGAGATCAATGCCAGATCAGTGCAGGTCAGAAGATGCAGGACCCGAAGAATTACAATGACTTGAGGCGAGTGGTCATGATCAGGGAGCCTGACCACTCGCCTGAAGTCTGACTTAGTCCATGAATCCTGCCTTGGCGTCAACACTTAGTCTCAGGAACGGAGAATCCAGCCCCATGGCTTTGGTGACCACAAGATTTACCAAAGTGCTTTACAGCCATCAAAGTGCTTTTTAAGTGTAGCCTTTATTGTAATGTAGGAAATGCCGCAGCCAATTTACAAATAGCAACTTCCCATGCACAGCAATGTGATAATGGCCAAGCAATCAATCTGTTTTGATATGATGATTGACGAACAAATATTGGTTAAGCCACTATGCAAATAGTGACATGGGATGTTTACATCCTGCTGTGAGGGCAGACTGGGCCTTTATTTAACATCTCATCTGAAAGTCAGCAGCTCAAACAGTGCAGCACTCACTCAGTACAGCACTGGAGTATCAGACACGGTCACTCACTCAGTACAGCACTGGAGTATCAGACACGGTCACTCACTCAGTACAGCACTGGAGTATCAGACACGGTCACTCACTCAGTACAGCACTGGAGTATCAGACACGGTCACTCACTCAGTACAGCACTGGAGTATCAGACACGGTCACTCACTCAGTACAGCACTGGAATATCAGACACGGTCACTCACTCAGTACAGCACTGGAGTATCAGACACGTCAGTCACTCAGTACAGGCACTGGAGTATCAGACACGGTCACTCACTCAGTACAGCACTGGAAGTATCAGACACGGTCACTCACTCAGTACAGCACTGGAGTATCAGACACGGTCACTCACTCAGTACAGCACTGGAATATCAGACACGGTCACTCACTCAGTACAGCACTGGAGTATCAGACACGGTCACTCACTCAGTACAGCACTGGAGTATCAGACACGGTCACTCACTCAGTACAGCACTGGAGTATCAGACACGGTCACTCACTCAGTACAGCACTGGAGTATCAGACACGGTCACTCACTCAGTACGGCACTGGAGTATCAGACACGGTCACTCACTCAGTACAGCACTGGAGTATCAGACACGGTCACTCACTCAGTACGGCACTGGAGTATCAGACACGGTCACTCACTCAGTACAGCACTGGAGTATCAGACACGGTCACTCACTCAGTACGGCACTGGAATATCAGACACGGTCACTCACTCAGTACGGCACTGGAGTATCAGACACAGGTCACTCACTCAGTACAGCACTGGAGTATCAGACACGGTCACTCACTCAGTACAGCACTGGAGTATCAGACACGGTCACTCACTCAGTACAGCACTGGAGTATCAGACACGGTCACTCACTCAGTACAGCACTGGAGTATCAGACACAGGTCACTCACTCAGTACGGCACTGGAGTATCAGACACGGTCACTCACTCAGTACGGCACTGGAATATCAGACACGGTCACTCACTCAGTACAGCACTGGAGTATCAGACACGGTCACTCACTCAGTACGGCACTGGAATATCAGACACGGTCACTCACTCAGTACGGCACTGGAGTATCAGACACAGTCACTCACTCAGTACAGCACTGGAGTATCAGACACGGTCACTCACTCAGTACAGCACTGGAGTATCAGACACGGTCACTCACTCAGTACGGCACTGGAATATCAGACACGGTCACTCACTCAGTACAGCACTGGAGTATCAGACACGGTCACTCACTCAGTACAGCACTGGAATATCAGACACGGTCACTCACTCAGTACAGCACTGGAGTATCAGACACGGTCACTCACTCAGTACGGCACTGGAGTATCAGACACGGTCACTCACTCAGTACAGCACTGGAGTATCAGACACGGTCACTCACTCAGTACAGCACTGGAGTATCAGACACGGTCACTCACTCAGTACAGCACTGGAGTATCAGACACGGTCACTCACTCAGTACGGCACTGGAGTATCAGACACGGTCACTCACTCAGTACAGCACTGGAGTATCAGACACGGTCACTCACTCAGTACAGCACTGGAGTATCAGACACGGTCACTCACTCAGTACAGCACTGGAGTATCAGACACGGTCACTCACTCAGTACAGCACTGGAGTATCAGACACGGTCACTCACTCAGTACAGCACTGGAGTATCAGACACGGTCACTCACTCAGTACAGCACTGGAGTATCAGACACGGTCACTCACTCAGTACGGCACTGGAATATCAGACACGGTCACTCACTCAGTACAGCACTGGAGTATCAGACACGGTCACTCACTCAGTACAGCACTGGAGTATCAGACACGGTCACTCACTCAGTACAGCACTGGAGTATCAGACACGGTCACTCACTCAGTACAGCACTGGAGTATCAGACACGGTCACTCACTCAGTACAGCACTGGAGTATCAGACACGGTCACTCACTCAGTACAGCACTGGAGTATCAGACACGGTCACTCACTCAGTACAGCACTGGAGTATCAGACACGGTCACTCACTCAGTACGGCACTGGAGTATCAGACACGGTCCTTGTGCTCACCTCACAGCCTGGGACTCGAACCCACATCCATCTGAGGTGCAAGAGTGAGACCACTGAGCTGTCACTGAGCAATGTATCCACCAATATTTACCAAAAGTGATATCTTCATCATCGAACTGTTGCTTCATTTACTCCCACTGTATCAACCATGATTAAACATCACAAGAAAATTGATTTTCATTTCACCCAAATTGAAACTGATTTCTGGAATCGGTGTGGCTATGACATTATTTAATCACAGCCATAGAATCCTTACAGTGCAGAATAAGGCCATTCATCCCACCGGGTCTGCACTGACCCCTCTAAGTGCACCCGGTGGAAACACATACAGACTTGGGGAGAACTGTGTGGTACTGTGGTAGCACAGTGTTTAGCACTGCTGCCTCACATGCTGGAGACCTGTGTTTAATTCCAGCCTTGGCTGACTGTCTTTGTGGAGTTTGCACTTTCTCCCTGTGTCTGCGTGGGTTTCCATCGGGTGCTCCGGTTTCCTCCCACAATCCCAAGAAGTGCAGTTTAGCTGGATTGGCCGTGCTAAATTGCTTCTTAGGGCCTGAAGATGTGTAGGTAAGGTGGGGTTACGGGAATAGGGCGGGGGAGTGAGCCTAGGTAGAATGCTCTTTCAGAGGTCGGTGCAGACTCAATGGGCCGAATGGCCTCCTTCTGTAGGAAGTCTATGGTTCTAATGTGCAAACACCACACAGTCACCGAAGGCCAGAATTGAACCAGGGTCCCAGTGCTGTGAGGTGCCACTGTGTCACTCTTATTTGCTCATTTTAATAGAAAATGCCTGACACAGAATACAAGTAAGTCTCAAGAGTATATTTTCTTCATAGAAATCGACCGCCAATCAGTAACCAAGGAGCTAGAGCCCACACAATGTTCAAAAACCACACTCACACTGGACTTTTTCTCGACCTTTCCCTCTATATGTACTTCCGATGTGTTAGCCTGTGGATTTCCATTGTCAGGAAAGGCCCAGCACCAGAACAGATCGGAAAACCGGATTGCAGCATTGTCTGCCACCAGGCTAAACCTTCCTCAGGGCCAGGAGAGAGGCAGTCACAAGATAAACACCCCATCCTGGTTAGAAAAAGTGCTATCTGCGTGAATTTACAACATTGGAAATGCTATTTGCTCATGTGGTTCCAATAGAGAGATGCCAAGTCATTCATGCAAGTCAGCCAGTTACATGAGTCCCCCTTCTAGGAATGTTCTGGATTGCTTTTAATCCTTCTCCTCCGTCTTCTTTCCTGTCCAGCCTCTGCATTGCATCAATAGTCTCTGCTGTGGCTCAGTACTCAGTGGGAGTACTGAATACTCCATAGTAGGTTCCAGGAGTCTTTTAACCCATCAGACTGCAAGTTACCGCTGTAAGGACATCTTCGTGTGCCACCAATTAAGGAATGACTGGAACCAAGAAATAAATATCTGAGGACAGGTTTGGAAAAAAATTTGGCTTTTGATGTCTTGAGTTTAGAAGTCTGAGAGGCAAATTATACAAGAACCTTAAGGGATTCAGTCGTATAGAAAGCTATTTCCTCCACTGGAGTGTTCCAGAAAAAAATCTTAAAATTGGAGCAAGGCCATTCAGGGAATGAAATTATCATCTTTATTATCGCCACAAGTAGGCTTACTTTAACGCTGCAATGAGGTTACTATGAAAATGCCCTGGTCGCCACACTCCGACACCTGTTCAGGTACACTGAGGGAGAATTCAGAATGTCCAATTCACCTAACAGCACGTTCTAACAGGACAGTCAGCATGGTTTTGTGAAGGGTAGGTCATGCCTCACAAACCTTATTGAGTTCTTTGAGAAGGTGACTGAACAGGTAGACGAGGGTAGAGCAGTTGATGTGGTGTATATGGATTTCAGTAAAGCGTTTGATAAGGTTCCCCACGGTCGTCTATTGCAGAAAATACGGAGGCTGGGGATTGAGGGTGATTTAGAGATGTGGATCAGAAATTGGCTAGTTGAAAGAAGACAGAGAGTGGTAGTTGATGGGAAATGTTCAGAATGGAGTTCAGTTACGAGTGGCGTACCACAAGGATCTGTTCTGGGGCCGTTGCTGTTTGTCATTTTTATAAATGACCTAGAGGAGGGCGCAGAAGGATGGGTGAGTAAATTTGCAGACGACACTAAAGTCGGTGGAGTTGTAGACAGTGCGGAAGGATGTTGCAGGTTACAGAGGGACATAGATAAGCTGCAGAGCTGGGCTGAGAGGTGGCAAATGGAGTTTAATGTGGAGAAGTGTGAGGTGATTCACTTTGGAAAGAATAACAGGAATGCGGAATATTTGGCTAATGGTAAAATTCTTGGTAGTGTGGATGAGCAGAGGGATCTCGGTGTCCATGTACATAGATCCCTGAAAGTTGCCACCCAGGTTGATAGGGTTGTGAAGAAGGCCTATGGTGTGTTGGCCTTTATTGGTAGAGGGATTGAGTTCCGGAGCCATGAGGTCATGTTGCAGTTGTACAAAACTCTAGTACGGCCGCATTTGGAGTATTGCGTACAGTTCTGGTCGCCTCATTATAGGAAGGACGTGGAAGCTTTGGAACGGGTGCAGAGGAGATTTACCAGGATGTTGCCTGGTATGGAGGGAAAATCTTATGAGGAAAGGCTGATGGACTTGAGGTTGTTTTCGTTAGAGAGAAGAAGGTTAAGAGGTGACTTAATAGAGGCATACAAAATGATCAGAGGGTTAGATAGGGTGGACAGCGAGAGCCTTCTCCCGCGGATGGAGGTGGCTAGCACGAGGGGACATAGCCTTAAATTGAGGGGTAATAGATATAGGACAGAGGTCAGAGGTGGGTTTTTTACGCAAAGAGTGGTGAGGCCGTGGAATGCCCTACCTGCAACAGTAGTGAACTCGCCAACATTGAGGGCATTTAAAAATTTATTGGATAAGCATATGGATGATAAGGGCATAGTGTAGGTTAGATGGCCTTTAGATTTTTTCCATGTCGGTGCAACATCGAGGGCCGAAGGGCCTGTACTGCGCTGTATCGTTCTATGTTCTATGTTTGGAGCTTGTGGGAGGAAACCGGAGCACCGGGAGGAAACCCACGCAGACACGGGGGAGCGTGCAGACTCCGCACAGACAGTGACCCGTGCCGGGAATCGAACCCGGGAAGCTGGTGTTGTGAAGCAACAGTGCTAACCAATGTGCCACCCATTAGGAAATGCTTCTTTACACTTAAGGTCATGAAAATCCAGTAAATTCACTCTCCAAAAGGCTGTGGGTGCTGGGATAATTCAAAATTCCAAGAGAACCATCTAATTTTTGGCAGGTAAAAATATCGAGGGACATGGAGCCAAGAGATTGTGGTAAAGATCTGTCAAGATCTAATTGTAAGAAGTCTTACAGCACCAGGTTAAAGTCCAACAGGTTTGTTTCAAACACGAGCTTTCGCAGCACTGCTCCTTCCTCAGGTGAACCCCACCTGGTGTTGTAAGACTTCTTACTGTGCTCACCCCAGTCCAATGCCAGCATCTCCACATCAAGATCGAATTGATTGGTGGGACAGGTTGGAGGGGCTGAACAGCCTAAACAGGTTCCTCGTTGTCTTATTTTGATGTTGCATGATGACCAATACAATTACGATGGCGCGACAGCACAGTGGTTAGCACTGCTGTATCACAGGAACCCGGGTTCGATTCTGGCCTCGGGTGACTGTCTATGTGGAGTTTGTACTTTCCCCCGTGTCTGTGTGGGTTTCCTCCGGATGCTCTTTTTTTCCTCCCACAGTCCAAAGATGTGCAGGTTAGGTGGATTGGCGACGCTAAATTGACCCATAGTGTCCAAGGATGTGCAGGTTAGGTGGATTGGCGACGCTAAATTGACCCATAGTGTCCAAGGATGTGCAGGTTAGGTGGGGTTTACCGGATAGGACCGGGGGCGGGGGGGGGGGGGGGGGGGGGGGGGGGGGGGGTGCGGCCACGGGTAAGGTGCTCTTTCAGAAAGTCCAAAGTCCGTGCAGAACCGATGGGCCAAATTGCCTCCCTCTGCACTGTAAGCATTCTGTGGTTCTATTCTATGTTAGGGAGCCTCACCCACCAAGCGTCCAGGTCAGGAAATTGTGGACACAGTGTCCTCAGGTACTCAAATTTTCTTTCTCCATCAGAAAAGAATCATGGGTTAAGTCCCTATAATATCTCCTGCCTGCAAAGTGAACATAGAAAATTGACTTTCACATTTATACTTATACGCCCACGCTATTATACTCAGATAATTATACCCAAGAAAATGTGCCAAGGCATATATATCCAAGAAAATATGTACTTACAGCCCTCCCGCAAAGGCGAGGGTGTCAGCCATCAATTAGGGGCTGTATCCAACTGGATTGCCATATGATTAGTTGGGACACTGTTGACTCATTGAACCGCAGATTAACTAACGCCCTCTGTAAAACCTGGGCTTGAATCTAGTCCAGATTGTTTCAATAACTTTCTCAGCTATTGTCTACAAGGTAAAAGAAATTTTGCCATCGTCCCAGATCACCATAGGCTGCTTTCCCCTTTGAGGGGTAGAGCTGACTGATGCCGATTTAACCGCAGGATCACCACACAGAGGATGAGGTGAGGGGCAAGCTTGAGAAGGCAGGGCCTTCTTGAATAACCTCAGCCGGTACGGGAATTGAACCCGTGCCGTTGACCTGCTCTGCATCACAAACCAGCTGCCCAGCCAACTGAACTAAATTGAACCCCGTAAGTACCCACAAGGTATGTACACAATCAATCTCATACACTGACCATGTGTGGGTCTGTTTCACTCCATCCACTAAAATATCAAATACTGGGAAAGGGAAAATGGTGGCCGGGATTCTCCAATCCCGCGGCCAAGTTCTGACGCCGGCGTCAAAAGCGGCGTAAGCCACTCCGACGTCAACGGGCCTCCAGGCCCACGTATTCACCTGTTTCTAGGGGGCTAGTACTGCGCTGGAGTGGTGTCCGCTGCTCCAACACTCGAAAGCCGGTGGGCCATGGCCGGCGCGGGTTTGCGCATGTGCGCCACGGTCGGTGTGAGTTTGCGTATGCGCGTTATGGTCGCCACGAGTTCGCGCATGCGCACCATGGCCGGCGTGAGTTTGCACATATGCGTGGGTTCCCGTCTCCGCGCCGACTCCCGGGCAATATTGCAGAGCCCTGCAGGGGCCCGGCGTGGAGGAACATAGGCCCCCCACGGAAATAGCCCACCCGCCGATTGGTGGGCCCCGATCGTGGGCCAGACCACCGTGGAGGCCTCCCCCGGAGTCGGATCTCCCCGCCCCCCCCCCCCCCCCACCCCCCCCCCCCCACCCCCCACCCCCCCCACCCCCGACCAGGACGGCCCCTGCAGCCAGAACCCCGAGGTCCTACCGGGTAGGACCATACGTAACCCACGCTGGTGGGACTCGGCGGGCACTCGGCCCGTCGAGGCGTGGAGTATCGCTGGGGGGGGGGGGGCTTTCAACGGCCCTTGACCGGCGCTGCGGCGACCCTGTGCGGTGCCTGAGAAACGGTGCCGGAGAATTGGTAGCCTGGCGTCGGAGCGGCGTGGCGCGATTCCCGTGCCCCCTCCCACGGCGATTCTCTGACCCGGTGCGGGATTGGAGAATCCCGGCTGGTGGGCTGGATTCTCTGCCCCACTACCCCACATTTCTGCCCCGGTTGGCCGGCGGGCATCTCCGCTACGCCAGGCGGTCAATGGGGTTTCCCATTCTGGGGCAGCCCCATATGCTGTCGGGAACCCCCCCCCCGGGTGCCGGCAAAACATAGAATCACGCTGGCGGAGAATCTCGGCCGGTATCTCTCACTCTCAAGCAGTCACATAACTGCTGCAGCTAACTGCGCAGGCTCGAGGTGGAGTGTTTTGGAGCGAGTGGCTCCCTAAAGCCTCTCCACTGCCTGCAAGGTACAGCACAAGCAGCTGCTTGAAGCTAACACACACCGAGTCCCTCTCATCCATCAACATTGTGTTCCCAGTCTACCAATACCTTGATTTTGAAATTCTAATTTTTGTGCTCAATATGGCCTCACTCTTCCATATCTCCATGAGTTCCACCATCCCTACAGCCCACCAGGAGTTCTGCATCCCTCAAAATCTGCCCTCGTTTCATTCACCCCACATTTGATAAAAGTGTCTTGACCAATATGGACTGAATGCTCTGGATTTCCCTCCCCAAATCTCTCCACTAGTCTCTCCTCCTTTACCCAAGCATTTGGTCACTCATCCAACTTTCTTTCTTTCATTGGCTCGCAGTCAGTTTCTGTGCTCCTGTGAAACATCGTAGGACGTTGTCCAATATTAAAAGTTCGAAGGAAATGAAGTTGTGGGGGTTACTGGGATATTCTCCACTTGTTTGGATGAGTGTGGCTCCAACATCACTCAAGAAGCTCAACACCTTCCACGACCAAGCAGTCCCACTTGAACAGCACCCGTTCACTACCTAAAACGTTCACTTCCTCCACCACTGATGCACGGTGGCAGTGGTATGTACTATCTGCAAGATGCACTGCGGCAACTTGCCAACGTTTGTTTTTTGTTGCCCTTCTCAACACCAGCCTTCCATCACCATCACCACCACACCCCTTCCACCCGCCACCCCCATCACCTCAGAAAGGACAGGGTCAGCAGTCACACGGGAACACAACCACTCCCGACTTCCTTTCCAAGTCACATGCCGGGCTGACTAGGAAATATATTGCTGTTCCTTCATTTTCATTTGGCAACAACTTAATGCAACAAAGCAACCATTCTAAGGCAACTTTATCACACCTCTGTACAAAAGCAAACTAACCCCTCTTGCACATTCCCTGTCACCGAGGATGCCTTTGCCAATATAGACAAATGCTGCTACACCCTGTTAACCGTGTGGCTGCAGCATTCCTGATGGAAGGCAGCTGAATTTCAGGAGGAGAGGAGGCTGGCTCTTGGGGGGCAATCACAAACAGCTCTGGATCAGGGGCGTCCAACTTCGGACTACCGCACCTCAGCAGCAGTCTGGGCACAGGCTGGCTGACACGCAACAAGCGGGGGTACTAGCAGGGTGGCATTGGGTGGACGAGTGCTGTTCCTAGAAAGGAGTCACTGCCATTCTCCCATGATGATGCCTCAGTCATCCAGTCATCTGCTGGAGGGAACTAACTGGATTACCTCCAAATTTGCAGATGATACAAAGTTAGGTGGGAGGGTGAGCTGTGAGGAGGATGCAGAAATGCTTCGGCGGAACTTGGACGGGCTGAGTGAGTGGGCATACGCAGAGCAGATGCAGTATAACGTGGATAAATGTGAGGTTATCCACTTCGGTAGCAAAAATAGGAAGGCAGAATATTATTTGAATGGCTGTAAATTGAGCGAGGTGGATACTCAGCGAGACCTTGATGTCCTCGTCTAACAGTCACTTAAACTAAGTGCGTAGGTCCAGCAAGCAGTAAAGAAGGCAAATGATATGTTGGCCTTCATAGCAAGAGGATTTGAGTATAGGAATAGAGATGTTTTACACAATTGTGGTTAGGTGGATTGGCCATGCTAAATTGCCCGTAGTGTCCTAAAAAGTAAGGTTAAGGGGTGGGGGGTTGTTGGGTTACGGGTATAGGGTGGATACGTGGGTTTGAGTAGGGTGATCATGGCTCGGCACAACATCGAGGGCCGAAGGGCCTGTTCTGTGCTGTACTATTCTATGTTCTATGTTCTATGTATAAGGCATTGGTGAGGCCACACCTGGATTATTGTGTGCAGTTTTGATGTCCTGAAACGAGGGAGGATGTTCTTGCTATGGAGGGAATTCAGCGAAGGTTTACCAGGCTGATCCCTGGGATGGTGGGACTGTCATATGAGGATAGACTAAGTCAGCCACCGGGAATCCTGCTGGTGGGGGTGCACTGCCATTGGGAAAAGAGAATCCCGATAACTGGCGAATTCCTGCCACAGTGTCTGTCGCTGGGAATAAATCTCTGGTTCGGTCAGGTTACATGGGGCCTGACTAGAAAGGGATTGCATGGCATAAATTCCTGAATATAAAGCTTCCAGGGACAGTGCAGTTTGGAAGGGAGCAGGATGATCCCAGACTCCCAGTTTTGCTCCAATTGGCTCTGAGATGGAAATATGGAAATTCAAGAATGGTCGGAATAATTGGGAGTGCAATGGGTTGAATGCGATAGAAAAAAAATAATTGAAACTTGAAAGGAAGAATCTAAAGACAATTGAGAGACCGGCCTCATTATATAATGCAGAAACTTCGGGCAACACCGAGAACGAGACAACAACCGGATAGGAACGGGATGCGGATGCTGGGATGGGTGTGTGGAGAAATGAGAAAGGACGAAATCATCAGGGAGTCGGTGAAGATTGTGGGAGGATTGAAGAAAGTAGCTGAGAAGAGATTGAAATGGTGTGGTCATCTGGCCACACAGAGAGAGAGAGAGAACGCGGAGATTTGGTGGGACAAGAGGCGGATGTGGGGCTGCCAAGAAGGAGAAGGGGAAGGCCTAAAACCAGATGGAAAGATACGGAGGTAGAGGCCGAAGCACAGCAGGATTGGAAGAGGACTGGGTGACTGACAGGCGGAGACGGAGAAGGGTGACCAACCAGCTTTGGGGCGATCCCAAATAAAATGGGTCAAAAGAAGAAGACAGTTTCCCGGACTGTTTAAATAGACTCTGCTGAGTAAATAGACTGCTTTCTGTGAATCATAGCGTAAGACTTGCTCTTCTCCAATTAAGAACATTGACAGTCAGCCTGTAAGATGATTAGTTAAACTATTTTACAGGGGGAAACATCCCCCACACTCAGGTTGAGATATAGGATGGAATTCTCCCGTCTTTGGGATTCTCTTTTCCCACTGGCAGTGCACCCCTACCCTGTGGGCTTCCCGGCGGCGTGGAGTGGCTTCAATGGGAAATCCCATTGACGAGCAGCGGGAAGAGAGAATCTGCCGTCAGCAAACGGTGTGCCTCCAAGAATCACGTGGCTGGAACATCAGATAATCCCGCTCAAAGAAACAAATATTTGGAAGATGGCTTTTTAATTTTTTTAATGCACCATAAACAAACAGCAATATTCACCGTGACAAAAAATTTGATCAGCTTGAAAAATGCAGCTGTAATCAACTTGTTCCCCGAAATATTCAGTAAGTATGAAGCTTTCTCAGGTTTAACGGAGCAAACACGATTCTCTGTCACTGAATGGGACACGATTCTCTGTCACTGAATGGGACACGGGTCGGTCACTGAATGGGACACGAGCCTCTGTCACTGAATGGGACACGATGCCCTGTCACTGAATGGGACACGGGTCGGTCACTGAATGGGACACGAGCCTCTGTCACTGAATGGGACACGATTCTCTGTCACTGAATGGGACACGATTCTCTGTCACTGAATGGGACACGGGTCGGTCACTGAATGGGGCACGATGCCCTGTCACTGAATGGGACACGATGCCCTGTCACTGAATGGGACACGGGTCGGTCACTGAATGGGACACGAGCCTCTGTCACTGAATGGGACACGATTCTCTGTCACTGAATGGGACACGATTCTCTGTCACTGAATGGGACACGGGTCGGTCACTGAATGGGACACGAGCCTCTGTCACTGAATGGGACACGAGTCTCTGTCACTGAATGGGACACGATTCTCTGTCACTGAATGGGACACGGGTCGGTCACTGAATGGGACACGAGTCTCTGTCATTGAATGGGACACGAGTCTCTGTCACTGAATGGGACACGAGTCTCTGTCACTGAATGGAACACGAGTCTCTGTCACTGAATGGGACACGGGTCGGTCACTGAATGGGACACGATGCCCTGTCACTGAATGGGACACGATGCCCTGTCACTGAATGGGACACGGGTCGGTCACTGAATGGGACACGAGCCTCTGTCACTGAATGGGACACGATTCTCTGTCACTGAATGGGACACGATTCTCTGTCACTGAATGGGACACGGGTCGGTCACTGAATGGGACACGAGCCTCTGTCACTGAATGGGACACGAGTCTCTGTCACTGAATGGGACACGATTCTCTGTCACTGAATGGGACACGGGTCGGTCACTGAATGGGACACGAGTCTCTGTCATTGAATGGGACACGAGTCTCTGTAACTGAATGGGACACGAGTCTCTGTCACTGAATGGAACACGAGTCTCTGTCACTGAATGGGACACGGGTCGGTCACTGAATGGGACACGATTCTCTGTCACTGAATGGCACACAATTCTCTGTCACTGAATGGGACACGGGTCGGTCACTGAATGGGACACGATTCTCTGTCACTGAATGGGACACGAGTCTCTGTCACTGAATGGGACACGATTCCCTGTCACTGAATGGGACACGATTCTCTGTCACTGAATGGGACACGGGTCGGTCACTGAATGGGACACGAGTCTCTGTCATTGAATGGGACACGAGTCTCTGTCACTGAATGGGACACGAGTCTCTGTCACTGAATGGAACACGAGTCTCTGTCACTGAATGGGACACGGGTCGGTCACTGAATGGGACACGATGCCCTGTCACTGAATGGGACACGATGCCCTGTCACTGAATGGGACACGGGTCGGTCACTGAATGGGACACGAGCCTCTGTCACTGAATGGGACACGATTCTCTGTCACTGAATGGGACACGATTCTCTGTCACTGAATGGGACACGGGTCGGTCACTGAATGGGACACGAGCCTCTGTCACTGAATGGGACACGAGTCTCTGTCACTGAATGGGACACGATTCTCTGTCACTGAATGGGACACGGGTCGGTCACTGAATGGGACACGAGTCTCTGTCATTGAATGGGACACGAGTCTCTGTAACTGAATGGGACACGAGTCTCTGTCACTGAATGGAACACGAGTCTCTGTCACTGAATGGGACACGGGTCGGTCACTGAATGGGACACGATTCTCTGTCACTGAATGGCACACAATTCTCTGTCACTGAATGGGACACGGGTCGGTCACTGAATGGGACACGATTCTCTGTCACTGAATGGGACACGAGTCTCTGTCACTGAATGGGACACGATTCCCTGTCACTGAATGGGACACGATTCTCTGTCACTGAATGGGACACGATTCCCTGTCACTGAATGGGACACGATTCTCTGTCACTGAATGGGACACGATTCTCTGTCACTGAATGGGACGCGATTCTCTGTCACTGAATGGGACACGGGTCGGTCACTGAATGGGACACGATTCTCTGTCACTGAATGGGACACGATTCCCTGTCACTGAATGGGACACGAGTCCCTGTCACTGAATGGGACACGATTCTCTGTCACTGAATGGGACACGATTCTCTGTCACTGAATGGGAGACGATTCTCTGTCATTGAATGGGACACAAATCCCTGTCACTGAATGGAACACGATTCCCTGTTACTGAATGGGACACGATTCTCTGTCACTGAATGGGACGCGATTCTCTGTCACTGAATGGGACACGATGCCCTGTCACTGAATGGGACACGGGTCGGTCACTGAATGGGACACGAGCCTCTGTCACTGAATGGGACACGATTCTCTGTCACTGAATGGGACACGGGTCGGTCACTGAATGGGACACGATTCTCTGTCACTGAATGGCACACAATTCTCTGTCACTGAATGGGACACGGGTCGGTCACTGAATGGGACACGATTCTCTGTCACTGAATGGGACACGAGTCTCTGTCACTGAATGGGACACGATTCCCTGTCACTGAATGGGACACGATTCTCTGTCACTGAATGGGACACGATTCCCTGTCACTGAATGGGACACGATTCTCTGTCACTGAATGGGACACGATTCTCTGTCACTGAATGGGACGCGATTCTCTGTCACTGAATGGGACACGGGTCGGTCACTGAATGGGACACGATTCTCTGTCACTGAATGGCACACAATTCACTGTCACTGAATGGGACACGGGTCGGTCACTGAATGGAACACGATTCCCTGTCACTGAATGGGACACGATTCCCTGTTACTGAATGGGACACGATTCTCTGTCACTGAATGGGACGCGATTCTCTGTCACTGAATGGGACACGATGCCCTGTCACTGAATGGGACACGGGTCGGTCACTGAATGGGACACGAGCCTCTGTCACTGAATGGGACACGATTCTCTGTCACTGAATGGGACACGATTCCCTGTCACTGAATGGGACACGATTCCCTGTTACTGAATGGGACACGATTCTCTGTCACTGAATGGGACGCGATTCTCTGTCACTGAATGGGAGACGATTCTCTGTCATTGAATGGGTCACGATTCTCTGTCATTGAATGGGACACAAATCCCTGTCACTGGATGGGACACAAATCCCTGTCACTGAATCAGACACGAGTGTGTCACTGAATGGGACACGATTCTCTGTCACTGAATGGGACACGATTCTCTGTCACTGAATGGGAGACGAGTCTCTATCACTGAATGGGACACGATTCTCTGTCACTGAATGGGACACGATTCCCTGTCACTGAATGAGACACTTTTCTCTGTCACTGAATGGGACACGAGTCTCTGTCAAAATGGGAAATGAATCATGACACGAGTCTCTGTCACTGAATGGGAATTCTCCGCACCTTTGGGGACTAGGCCCCGCGCCGGAGCGGTTGGCACCACGTTGACTGGCGCGAAAACCGGCACCAGCAGCCTTTCAGGCCCGCCGCCCGGCGCCGGGGCTGGCCGAAAGGCCTTCACCGGTTAGCGCATGCGCCGGTGGTGACGTCAGCGGCAGCTGACGCTGATGTCACCACCGGCGCATGCGCGCTGGGGGATTCTCTTCTGCCTCCGCCATGGCGGAGGCCGTGGCGGCGGCGGAAGAGAAAGAGTGCCCCCACAGCACTGGCCCGTCCAGCGATCGGTGGGCCCCGATCACGGGCCTGGCCACCGTGGGGGCACCCCCGGGGTCCGATCGCCCCGCGCCCCCCCCAGGACCCCGGGGGCCCGCTCGCGTCGCCGATCCCGCCGCCACCAGAGGTGTTTCAAACTCGGCGGCCGGAGAGGCCTCCCAGCGGCGGGACTTCGGCCCATCGCGGGCCGGAGAATCAATGGGACACGATTCTCTGTCACTGAATGGGACACGATTCTCTGTCACTGAATGGGACACGATTCTCTGTCACTGAATGGGACACGATTCTCTGTCACTGAATGGGACACGAGTCTCTGTCACTGAATGGGACAGGAGTCTCTGTCACTGAATGGGACGCGATTCTCTGTCACTGAATGGGACAGGAGTCTCTGTCACTGAATGGGACAGGAGTCTCTGTCACTGAATGGGAGACGATTCTCTGTCACTGAATGGGAGACGAGTCTCTATCAATGAATGGGACACGATTCTCTGTCACTGAATGGGACACGATTCTCTGTCACTGAATGGGAGACGAGTCTCTATCACTGAATGAGACACGATTCTCTGTCACTGAATGGGACACGATTCTCTGTCACTGAATGGGAGACGAGTCTCTATCACTGAATGGGACACGATTCTCTGTCACTGAATGGGACACGATTCCCTGTCACTGAATGGGACACGATTCTCTGTCACTGAATGGGAGACGAGTCTCTATCACTGAATGGGACACGATTCTCTGTCACTGAATGGGACACGATTCCCTGTCACTGAATGGGACACGATTCTCTGTCACTGAATGGGACACGATTCTCTGTCACTGAATGGGACACGGGTCGGTCACTGAATGGGACATGATGCCCTGTCACTGAATGGGACACGATGCCCTGTCACTGAATGGGACACGGGTCGGTCACTGAATGGGACACGAGCCTCTGTCACTGAATGGGACACGATTCTCTGTCACTGAATGGGACACGATTCTCTGTCACTGAATGGGACACGGGTCGGTCACTGAATGGGACACGAGCCTCTGTCACTGAATGGGACACGAGTCTCTGTCACTGAATGGGACACGATTCTCTGTCACTGAATGGGACACGGGTCGGTCACTGAATGGGACACGAGTCTCTGTCACTGAATGGGACACGAGTCTCTGTCACTGAATGGGACACGAATCTCTGTCACTGAATGGAACACGAGTCTCTGTCACTGAATGGGACACGGGTCGGTCACTGAATGGGACACGATTCTCTGTCACTGAATGGCACACAATTCACTGTCACTGAATGGGACACGGGTCGGTCACTGAATGGAACACGATTCCCTGTCACTGAATGGGACACGATTCCCTGTTACTGAATGGGACACGATTCTCTGTCACTGAATGGGACGCGATTCTCTGTCACTGAATGGGACACGATGCCCTGTCACTGAATGGGACACGGGTCGGTCACTGAATGGGACACGAGCCTCTGTCACTGAATGGGACACGATTCTCTGTCACTGAATGGGACACGATTCTCTGTCACTGAATGGGACACGGGTCGGTCACTGAATGGGACACGATTCTCTGTCACTGAATGGCACACAATTCTCTGTCACTGAATGGGACACGGGTCGGTCACTGAATGGGACACGATTCTCTGTCACTGAATGGGACACGAGTCTCTGTCACTGAATGGGACACGATTCCCTGTCACTGAATGGGGCACGATTCTCTGTCACTGAATGGGACACGATTCCCTGTCACTGAATGGGACACGATTCTCTGTCACTGAATGGGACACGATTCTCTGTCACTGAATGGGACGCGATTCTCTGTCACTGAATGGGACACGGGTCGGTCACTGAATGGGACACGATTCTCTGTCACTGAATGGGACACGATTCCCTGTCACTGAATGGGACACGAGTACCTGTCACTGAATGGGACACGATTCTCTGTCACTGAATGGGACACGATTCTCTGTCACTGAATGGGAGACGATTCTCTGTCATTGAATGGGACACAAATCCCTGTCACTGAATGGAACACGATTCCCTGTCACTGAATGGGACACGATTCCCTGTTACTGAATGGGACACGATTCTCTGTCACTGAATGGGACGCGATTCTCTGTCACTGAATGGGAGACGATTCTCTGTCATTGAATGGGTCACGATTCTCTGTCATTGAATGGGACACAAATCCCTGTCACTGAATCAGACACGAGTGTGTCACTGAATGGGACACGATTCCCTGTCACTGAATGGGACACGATTCTCTGTCACTGAATGGGAGACGAGTCTCTATCACTGAATGGGACACGATTCTCTGTCACTGAATGGGACACGATTCCCTGTCACTGAATGGGACACGATTCTCTGTCACTGAATGGGACACGATTCCCTGTCACTGAATGGGACACGATTCTCTGTCACTGAATGGGAGACGAGTCTCTATCACTGAATGGGACATGATTCTCTGTCATTGAATGGGACACAAATCCCTGTCACTGAATGGGACACGATTCCCTGTCACTGAATGGGACACGATTCCCTGTTACTGAATGGGACACGATTCTCTGTCACTGAATGGGACGCGATTCTCTGTCACTGAATGGGAGACGATTCTCTGTCATTGAATGGGTCACGATTCTCTGTCATTGAATGGGACACAAATCCCTGTCACTGAATCAGACACGAGTGTGTCACTGAATGGGACACGATTCCCTGTCACTGAATGGGACACGATTCTCTGTCACTGAATGGGAGCCGAGTCTCTATCACTGAATGGGACACGATTCTCTGTCACTGAATGGGACACGATTCTCTGTCACTGAATGGGAGACGAGTCTCTATCACTGAATGGGACACGATTCTCTGTCACTGAATGGGACACGATTCCCTGTCACTGAATGGGACACGATTCTCTGTCACTGAATGGGAGACGAGTCTCTATCACTGAATGGGACACGATTCTCTGTCACTGAATGGGACACGATTCCCTGTCACTGAATGGGACACGATTCTCTGTCACTGAATGGGACACGATTCCCTGTCACTGAATGGGACACGATTCTCTGTCACTGAATGGGAGACGAGTCTCTATCACTGAATGGGACACGATTCTCTGTCATTGAATGGGACACAAATCCCTGTCACTGAATGGGACACGATTCCCTGTCACTGAATGGGACACGATTCCCTGTTACTGAATGGGACACGATTCTCTGTCACTGAATGGGACGCGATTCTCTGTCACTGAATGGGAGACGATTCTCTGTCATTGAATGAGTCACGATTCTCTGTCATTGAATGGGACACAAATCCCTGTCACTGAATCAGACACGAGTGTGTCACTGAATGGGAGACGAGTCTCTATCACTGAATGGGACACGATTCTCTGTCACTGAATGGGACACGATTCTCTGTCACTGAATGGGAGACGAGTCTCTATCACTGAATGGGACACGATTCTCTGTCACTGAATGGGACACGATTCCCTGTCACTGAATGGGACACGATTCTCTGTCACTGAATGGGAGACGAGTCTCTATCACTGAATGGGACACGACTCTCTGTCACTGAATGGGACACGATTCTCTGTCACTGAATGGGAGACGATTCTCTGTCATTGAATGGGACACAAATCCCTGTCACTGAATGGGACACGATTCCCTGTCACTGAATGGGACACGATTCCCTGTTACTGAATGGGACACGATTCTCTGTCACTGAATGGGACGCGATTCTCTGTCACTGAATGGGAGACGATTCTCTGTCATTGAATGGGTCACGATTCTCTGTCATTGAATGGGACACAAATCCCTGTCACTGGATGGGACACAAATCCCTGTCACTGAATCAGACACGAGTGTGTCACTGAATGGGACACGATTCTCTGTCACTGAATGGGACACGATTCTCTGTCACTGAATGGGAGACGAGTCTCTATCACTGAATGGGACACGATTCTCTGTCACTGAATGGGACACGATTCCCTGTCACTGAATGAGACACTTTTCTCTGTCACTGAATGGGACACGAGTCTCTGTCAAAATGGGAAATGAATCATGACACGAGTCTCTGTCACTGAATGGGAATTCTCCGCACCTTTGGGGACTAGGCCCGCGCCGGAGCGGTTGGCACCACGTTGACTGGCGCGAAAACCGGCACCAGCAGCCTTTCAGGCCCGCCGCCCGGCGCCGGGGCTGGCCGAAAGGCCTTCACCGGTTAGCGCATGCGCCGGTGGTGACGTCAGCGGCAGCTGACGCTGATGTCACCACCGGCGCATGCGCGCTGGGGGATTCTCTTCTGCCTCCGCCATGGCGGAGGCCGTGGCGGCGGCGGAAGAGAAAGAGTGCCCCCACAGCACTGGCCCGTCCAGCGATCGGTGGGCCCCGATCACGGGCCTGGCCACCGTGGGGGCACCCCCGGGGTCCGATCGCCCCGCGCCCCCCCCAGGACCCCGGGGGCCCGCTCGCGTCGCCGATCCCGCCGCCACCAGAGGTGTTTCAAACTCGGCGGCCGGAGAGGCCTCCCAGCGGCGGGACTTCGGCCCATCGCGGGCCGGAGAATCAATGGGACACGATTCTCTGTCACTGAATGGGACACGATTCTCTGTCACTGAATGGGACACGATTCTCTGTCACTGAATGGGACACGATTCTCTGTCACTGAATGGGACACGAGTCTCTGTCACTGAATGGGACAGGAGTCTCTGTCACTGAATGGGACGCGATTCTCTGTCACTGAATGGGACAGGAGTCTCTGTCACTGAATGGGACAGGAGTCTCTGTCACTGAATGGGACAGGAGTCTCTGTCACTGAATGGGACACGAGTCTCTGTCATTGAATGCGACACGAGTCCCTGTCACTGAATGGGAGACGAGTCTCTGTCACTGAATGGGACAGGAGTCTCTGTCACTGAATGCGACACGATTCTCTGTCACTGAATGGGAGACGAGTCTCTGTCACTGAATGGGACACGGGTCGGTCACTGAATGGGACACGATTCTCTGTCACTGAATGGGACACGAGTCTCTGTCACTGAATGGGACACGATTCTCTGTCACTGAATGGGACACGATTCTCTGTCACTGAATGGGACACGATTCTCTGTCACTGAATGGCACACGATTCTCTGTCACTGAATCGGACACGATTCTCTGTCACTGAATGGGACACGATTCTCTGTCACTGAATGGGTCACGAGTCCCTGTCACTGAATGGGACACGAGTCACTGTCACTGAATGGGACACGATTCCCTGTCACTGAATGGGACACGAGTCACTGTTACTGAATTGGACGCGATTCTCTGTCACTGAATGGGACATGATTCTCTGTCACTGAATGGGACACGAGTCTCTGTCACTGAATGGGACACGATTCTCTGTCACTGAATGGGACACGATTCTCTGTCACTGAATGGGACACGATTCTCTGTCACTGAATGGGACACGATTCTCTGTCACTGAATGGGACGCGATTCTCTGTCACTGAATGGGACACGAGTCTCTGTCACTGAATGGGACACGAGTCTCTGTCACTGAATGGGACACGAGTCTCTGTCACTGAATGGGACACGAGTCTCTGTCACTGAATGGGACACGAGTTTCTGTCACTGAATGCGACACGAGTCCCTGTCACTGAATGGGAGACGAGTCTCTGTCACTGAATGGGACAGGAGTCTCTGTCACTGAATGGGACACGATTCTCTGTCACTGAATGGGACACGATTCTCTGTCACTGAATGGGACACGAGTCACTGTCACTGAATGGGACACGATTCCCTGTCACTGAATGGGACACGAGTCACTGTTACTGAATGGGACACGAGTCCCTGTCACTGAATGGGACACGATTCTCTGTCACTGAATGGGACACGATCCTCTGTCACTGAATGGGACACGATTCTCTGTCACTGAATGGGACACGAGTCTCTGTCACTGAATGGGACACGAGTCTCTGTCACTGAATGGGACACGAGTCTCTGTCACTGAATGGGACACGAGTCTCTGTCACTGAATGGGACACGATTCTCTGTCACTGAATGGGACACGATTCTCTGTCACTGAATGGGACACGATTCTCTGTCACTGAATGGGACAGGAGTCTCTGTCACTGAATGGGACACGATTCTCTGTCACTGAATGGGACACGATTCCCTGTCACTGAATGGGACACGATTCTCTGTCACTGAATGGGACACGATTCCCTGTCACTGAATGGGATTTCAGTCTCTGTCAAAATGGGAAATGAATCATGAACTAATTTCCAATATCAACAAACCGTGACACCACTGTACACTCGCTGATACCACGGTTTTCTAATTGGAAACATGTTTATTGGATAGTTTTTACCACAGGGCCACCCAGACTGCGTCAGCTTATGCCCAGAAGGTTTGCTTGAAAATCAACCAATCCAATCACCCAGGGTTCTAGCTGAAGCACGAGTCTAGTGAGTTTCCTGATTCCAGCTCGGAACCACGCTCACTGCCAAAGGCCCGTCAGATTGAAGCAGCACCTTGCTGCCTCATATCCCTCTCTTGTAAAACCTTTGCATTGAAATAAAGCAGCCCCGGACTGAATAATAATAATCGCTTATTGTCACGAGTAGGCTTCAATGAAGTTACTCTGAAAAGCCCCTAGTCGCCACATTCCGGCGCCTGTTCGGGGAGGCTGGTACGGGAATTGAACCTGCGCTGCTGGTGTTGTTCTGTATTGCTAGCCACCGATTTAGCCCACTGTGCTAAAGTAGCCCAACAAACCCTGCAAACAAATGCAGAATGAATAAAAAAGGAAAGATCAGCATTCAAACGCAGCTGCCAACGATCAGCTTTCTGCTAAAATTAGTTCTCAGCCTTTGGGGGTTGTTAATTACGTGAACTCAGAATAGATAGACGATAGATCTACCCTGTCACAAGTGGGTGCGCAGTGCACTAACCATCACTTGGAGAAAACCAGATGTACTTAAACAAACAAATTGTATTCCGCTGATGGCTCAGAGGGGAATCTCACCGCTGGGTATGGCATTGCGTCAAGTAGGCCGAGGGCCTCCCTCCCACCAGCTGACTTCTTGAGAAGCAACCCATCTTTGGAAGGGGTTCTGGCTACTCTTGCGAGGGCCTTGACAGATCGCTACACATTGAACACCCGTGGGAATGTATGTAAGCGTGGCCTTCGGGTGTTGGAGCTGATCTTCCTCAGTCACCAGTCGGGCTCGCAAGAAACAGAATGTCCACATGGTGAACATAGAACATAGAACAAAGAACAGTACAGCACAGAACAGGCCCTTCGGCCCTCAAATTTGTGCCGAGCAATGATCACCCTACTCAAACCCACGTATCCACCCTATACCCGTAACCCAACAACCCCCCCTTAACATTACTTTTTAGGACACTACGGGCAATTTAGCATGGCCAATCCACCTAACCCGCACATCTTTGGACTGTGGGCTGCCTGCCGTGCCCAGGCCTCTCTCAGAGTCAGACTGCAGATGATGGTGTAAAATGGATGGTATCAGCTCAGCGCCTGGCAAACATCTCTCTCGATACTTGTCTACAATGGAGTGGACATAATCTCTGAGATTTCCTCGGAGTGCTGTCATTTGAATCACCCCCGTTGGTACCAATGTTCTTGGCGCCAAGTACCTACTTTGTGATGGGCATATGAAATTAAATGATCCAGGGCGTGGAGCATCCATGCATTCATGTCTCTGACTAGGCCAACTGGATGCCAATTGGCTGTGCCAATCATGCTCTATGTTGTAATGCTAACCAATCATCTCCTGGCTACATCTGCCCTGTACTTCATGGCTTCAATGAGAGATGTAACCATCTGTCAGCTACATTTAAATGAGGACATGTAGGAATATTTTCATACCAGTTGTATTTGGAGGTGAAGGGGTGCATGGTGTAATTAAATGTACTAGATCGAGGGCACAGATCGCTGGATTTTCATTCTCAATGCAGTGCATGGGAGCTGGGAAAATACCTGGCTCAGCCCACCTGTCTCAGGAGAAAGTGCCCACAAGGATGAAATTTTCATTATTGGGTGGGTGGGGGGGGGGGGGGGGGGGGGTGGGGGGGTGGGGGGGCGGGCGGCGGTGGGTGCAGGTGCTGATTGCAGTCAGGCCAACTGACCAGGACAAAGTTAGGAGGCAATCATAGGGGGTTCCGGGTGTGAGACTGAGTGTTTAAAAGTCTATCTCGGCGTTTTCGGACTTTTTCTCATTTAAAATAAAAACAGAAAGGCCCTTCAGCCCTCACACCCCTTCCCCTCCAAACACTCCTCATACCCCCATGTCCCAAAGCATGCCACCTTGTGGCCCCACAACTGACCCCGCATGGCCCATCATGACACCCGTGCCATGCTATGCACCAACCGCTATGGCTCCTCAGGTGCTTCAACAGACTGCAAGCCCGGAAATCCATTAGACTGTTAAAACAGCTGAGCCCCACATTGCTTGATTGACAGCTCTGGTTCTCTGATCTATGCTGTCAATTCCAAGATGTTTATTTAAACAAGATAAAGAGTTTTCAAGTGCTTGCAGTTTCTATTGGAGATACTTTAATGTACGGTTTTCAAAATTTTTCGAGCAGTGGAATCCCAAGTGACCTCCCAAGTGCTCCAGGGAACGCCAAGCATTCTCATAATGTCAACACCACTTTTTTGCCACAAAATAGATGTGAACACAGAAATAAAATATAAAGAAGATTATATTAGGAAGAGGCACAAGCCACAAAAACATTTGCCAGCTACATGGCCCTCTCACATTAACCCCCAGCCAAGCCATCTCCTCTGGCTCCTGAACATTAACCCCTGGAAGTGCTGGTGCTCACTTTCGGAGTGGGTAATCTAAAAAGTTCTCTTCTTAAAACAATATTTGTCTTACTCTTTGTAATTTTGATGTGTGGAGCGATGCTGGAAATCAAATACTCATATCAAACATATGCAAGTCTTTCTCCCTCTCGCCCACACACGTCAGCCTCTATCTCTCACACATACACATCACCACTTCTCACCCACTCACCCCCTCTTTCACACACTCACCCCCTCTTTCACACACTCACCCCCTCTCACACACTCACACTCCTGTCTCACATGGACTCACCCACTCTCACACAAATGCACCCTCGTCTCTCACACACACTCGCTTTCCTTTCATACACGCTCTATCCCCCTCTCAAAAACTCAGTATTCCCCTCTCCCACACACCCGCCCTCTCTCACACACCCGCCCTCTCTCACACACTCACCTCCCTCTCTCACACACGCTCTAACCCCCTTACTCACACACTCACCACCTCACAACTCTACCCCCACCCCCTCTCTCACACCCACTCTACCTCCCTCTCTCGCACAATCACCACCTCTCTCACACACACTCACCCACTCTCTCACTCACACTCTACTCTCTCTCTCACACGCATTCACCTCCTTCCTTCACGCACACACTACCCCCTCACACAAAATCTACTCCCTTCTCACACACACTCACTCCTTCTCTCACACAAACTCACCCCCCTCTCTCACATACACTCTAGCCCCTCTCCCTCATACACTCTAGCCCCTGTCTCTTACACACGCATCCCCTCTGTCTACGTCCCTGTCACACACACTAACGCTCTCCTCTCTCACATGCACTCTACCCCTCTCACACGTACATTCACCCTCCCTCACACACTCACCCTCCCTCACACTCAACCCCTCTCTCACACACTCACCCCCACTCTCATACATTCTACCCCCTCTCTCTCACACACACTCTAACTTGGGCAGCATGGTAGTATAGTGGTTAGCACTGTGGCTTCACAGCTCCAGGGTCTCAGGTTCAATTCCCTGCTGGGTCACTGTGGGGAGTCTGCACGTTCGCCCCGTGTCTGTGTGGGTTTCCTTTGGGTGTTCCGATTTCCTGCCACAGTCCAAAGATGTGCAGGTTAGGTGGATTGGCCAAGATAAATTGCCCTTAGTGACCAAAAAGGTTAGTAGGGGTTATTGGGTTACGGGAATCGGGTGGAAGTGAGGGCTTAAGTGGGTTGGTGCAGACTTGATGGGCCAAATGGCCTCCTTCTGCACTGTACGTTCTATGTTCTATGTTCAACTCCCTCTCTCACGCACTCACCCCCTCACTGATACAGACTCCACCCCCTGTCACACACATTAACTCCCCCTCTTTCACAAACGCATTCTACCTTCCCACACACTGGGTTGGATTCTCTGTCGGTGGGATTCTCCGTTTTGACAGCAGTGTACTCATGCCCGCAGATTTCCCGACGGTGTGGAGGTGCCCATAATGGGAAACTCCATTGGCCGGCCACCGGAACGGAGAATCCCGCTGTCAGCGTGGGCACAGGTGCTGCGGGATGGAGAAGCACGGCCACAATCTCCCCCCACACAGTCACCCACTTCAATCACACATTCACCACTCTCTCACACCCATTCTACCCCCTCTCTCTCACTCTCACCCTCTCTCTCACACCCATTCTACCCCCTCTCTCTCACTCTCACCCTCTCTCTCACACCCATCCTACCCCCTCTCTCTCACTCTCACCCTCTCTCTCACACCCATTCTACCCCCTCTCTCTCACTCTCACCCTCTCTCTCACACCCATCCTACCCCCTCTCTCTCACTCTCACCATCTCTCTCACATTCTACGCCCCACACATGCACTAAGCCACCTCTCTCGCCCACTCTCTCCTCTCTCTCACACTCACCCTCTCTCTCACACCCTACCCTCTCTCCCACACTCACCCCCTCTCTCACACTCACCCCCTCTCTCTCACTCTCATCCTCTCTCTCTCACACACTCTACGCCCCACACATGCACTAAGCCACCTCTCTCACCCACTCTCTCCTCTCTCTCACACTCACCCTCTCTCTCACACCCTGCCCTCTCTCCCACACTCACCCCCTCTCTCACACTCACCCCTCTCTCTCACTCTCACCCTCTCTCTCACACCCATTCTACCCCCTCTCTCTCACTCTCACCCTCTCTCTCTCACACACTCTACGCCCCACACATGCACTAAGCCACCTCTCTCACCCACTCTCTCCTCTCTCTCACACTCACCCTCTCTCTCACATCCTACCCTCTCTCCCACACTCACCCCCTCTCACACACTCACCCCCTCTCTCACACTCACTCACTCCCTCTCTCTCACGCACTCACCCCTTCTCTTTCACGCACTTACTCCCTGTCTGACACACTCATCTCCACTTCTCACACATTCACCCCATCTCTCGCACACACATCTCTGACACACTCATCTCTATCTCTCACACACTCATCCTCCCACTCCCACACATATCCACGCCCCTCTCTCACACACTCACTCCCGCTCACACACTCTACCCCCTCTCTCACACTCACCCCCTCTCTCACACTCACCCCCTCTCTCACATACTCCTGCCACAAAAGGATTCATTACTTCTATTCAGAGTATAGTGTGTCAATGGGCATGGAGGTGATTTGTTTGTCATGGGGAAAGTGAGGGGCTAAAAGGTTTGTTTTGATAGCATAGCTTGGCATGGGGGGGTATGAGGAAGACATTTTGAACTTAACTTTCAAAAGATTGTCTCATGGAGACTATCGTTCACGACAACTCTGAGGTGCTGAATAGTCCAAAAAGGTGCATGTTAGGCGATATTATGGAGATAGGGCAGGGGAATGGGCCTATGTAGGGTGCTCTTTCGGAGGGTCAGTGCAGACGCGATGGCCAAGTAGCCTCCTTCTGCACTGTAGGATTCAATGGAACATCGACTCTGAAAATCTGGTCCGACTCCATGAAAATTGTGGGAGGCTAGAACATGCGTATCCCTGCAATGAGGCCAGCCATGCCCAGGGTTCAGGGTGCGTGCTATTGAGCTGAACCAGACCACATCCTGAAACCCTGAATGTGGTTAGGAATCCTGGAATCGCTGAAAATCCAGACCATACGCTATGGAATACACCAATGGTGTCAGTGATTGATGGAAAGACCATGTATAATATTAGGCTAGGTAGGAAGTTGACAAAATAGAGATAAATGTGATGTGGGCACAGGATGGGATCAGAACTTCTGGTTGTATAGATGATAAATCTGGAGAATTCCCTCACCGAAATCTTCCTGATGTGGGAGTCCCTGATTAGGCCAGCATGAATGGCCATCCCTGATTGCCCTTGAGAAGCTGATGGTGAGCTGCTTTCTTCAACAGCTGCTGTCCATTTGGTGTAGGTACACCCACAGTGCTGTTAGGGAGGGATTTACAGGAGTTTGCCCCAGCGACAGTGAAGGAATGGCGTTATACTTCCAAGTCAGAATGATGAGTGGCTAGAGGGGAACTTCCAGGAGGCATTGTTCCCAGGTATCTGCTGCTCTTGTCCTTCTAGATGGTACTGGCCGTGGATTTGGGAAGGTGCTGTCTAAGGAGCCTTGGTGAGTTCCTGCAGTGCATCTTAGTTCATTTACTGTGCAGAAGGAGGCCATTCGGCTCATCGGGTCTGCACCGGCCCTTCGAAAGAGTACCCTACTTAAGCCCACGCCTTCACCCTATCCCCGTAACCCAGTAGCCCAACCTGACCTTTTTGGACACTAAGGGCCAATTTAGCATGGACAATCCACCTACCCTGCACATCTTTGGACTACGGGAGGAAACCGGAGCACCCGGAGGAAACCCACGCAGACACGGGGAAAAAGTGCAAACTCCACAAAGACAGTCACCCGAGTCCGGAATTGAACCTGGGACCCTGGAGCTGTGAGGCAGCAGTGCTAAGCACTGTGTAGATGATACACACGACTGCTACTGTGCATCAGTGGTTCATTGGTGTAGTCCAACGTAAAGGAACTGCCCAACATTTAGACCTTGGCAGACATTGATTCCAATCCAATCCTTCTTAATGGATGGTAAATTATGAGGAAAGAAAGAACTCACTCAAAGTTTGATAGCCAATTAACAAATTTTGAAGTTGCTTTGTAGGAAACCCCTTCAACTAATTTGGGCACAATGCTGCAATGGTTGATGAGGTAGTTAATCTGTTTTTGGTGGTGTTTGTTGATTTAGGAATAAGCAGAAGAACTCCCTGACTCTGAATGGTGCCTGTACAAGCCCTTGAGCATACAGAATGGATCATGGATTAACATTTCATCCAACGAAACAGCCTCCGTCAGGACTGCCCTGCAGGGTCAGCCTGAATTGTGTCCATAAATTCTGTAGTGGGGCATGAAGCCACAACATTCTGACTCAGAGACGCTAATCAAGCCGACACTTAGCAGATTAATGGAGCAATAAAAGTAACAACCCTGTGTATTTCATCCTTACAGAACTCCTGAAGCCAAAAGAGCAACATTAATAGCAGCTTGGAATTTCTTTCTGTCTGAAACAATATATCAAAAAGGAAGATAAGCTTGTATTTTGACAGTGCCTTTTACAACCTCTGGATCTCCCAATGTACTTTACAGCCAATTTATACACAGCAAGCTCCCACAGACAGAAAAGAGATAGGCAGCAGGTAATTAATCCTTTATCATTGGTTGAATTTGGCTCAGGCACTGGAGTGAACACAGTGGGGCCGATTCTTCAATATTGGGCCCAGGTGTTCGCGCCGTCGCGAACAGAGCCCGGGTACGATAGATTCTGGCCCCCACAGGAGGCCAGCATGACACGGCAGCGGTTCATGCCGCTCCAGCTGGCAACTTGCGCATGTGCAGTTGGGCCGTGTCAACCTGCGCATGCGTGGGGGACATGTTTAGCGCGCCGGCCCTGACCAACATGGGGTCGGTGTTCAGGGGCCGGCAGTGTCAGGAATTAGGCCCGGGGGGGAGAGGCCGGCCCGCCGATTGGTGGGCCCCGATCGCGGGCCAGACCCCATCGGAGGCCCCGCCCGGTGAAGGAGCACCCTCCCCTCCCGCCCCCCGACCGTTCCCGCAGAGTTCCCACCGTCAGCGACCAGTGGTGAACGGCGCCGACGGGACTCTGTCGTATCGGCGCGACCGCTTGGCCCATTCGGGCCGAGAGTCTGCCGCCCCGCCAATTCCAGCGGCTGCTCCAAACGTGCCAGCGCAAATGGCGCCGATTCTCTGCACCTCGGAGAATCGCGTGCTGGCATCGGGGCATCGTGGCGCGGTTGCGGCGATTCTCCGGCCCGGCACAGGCCTCGGAGAATCGTCCCCAGTGTTCTTCCACAAAATAGTGGGATCTTGCTGTGTACAATTTGGCTGCTCTCATTCCCATCAGTAATTGCACCTCTAAAAGTTTTAATGAATTGTAAAGTGCTCTGGGATGTCGTGGGCTGTGAAAGGCTCTGCATAAATACAAGTGTTTATGGACCAAGCAAATTTTCAATGTCTCTCGCTGTTCCCTTGCTAAGGTCAAGGCACTGAACACAAGGGCGGCATGGTGGCGAGTGGTTAGCACTGCTGCCTAAGGCGCTGAGGACCCTGGGTTTAATCCTGGCCCTGGGTCACTGTCCGTGTGGAGTTTGCACATTCTCCCTGTGTCTGCGTGGGTCTCACCCCCACAACCCAACAATGTGCAGGTTAGGTGGATTGGCCGCACTAAATTGCCCCATAATTGGAAAAAATAATTGGGTACTCTAAGTTTTTAAAAAACTTACCGAACACAGATCTGGGATAGAAACTCAGGTCTTCTCATCTACAGCTTGATACCAAACCGTGCAGTTGTTTTACCACAAGGCCATGAGAGATAGGGGTATAAGTTTGGCACATTCAGCCCATCAAGTTTGCTCCGCCTTTCAACGAGATATGGCTGATCTGATTTGATAATTCTCATCTCTATTTTCCCGCCTTATCCCCATAACCCTTGATTCCCTTACTGATTAAAAATCTGCCTATCTCAGCCTTGAACATGCTTAACGACTGATAGAATCTACCTTTTTTAGTATAAATCTACCTTTTTAGTATATAACAAGTGTAAAGGAATAAATGGCCCAAGATTTAAAATGGCTTCTTGAAATGGTTTGTTAAAATACCCACATTTCAAGCAGGACAGTAAAAATGCTGAATTTCATGAGAAACATCAAGATAAGGAAGCTAGACAGACCAAGGACACACTTTGCTAATTCAAAGTTTTTGGGCTATATTCCCAGAAACTGTTTTCATGACAACGGATAAGGTTCATAAGAAAGACGTATTTCAATCACCGCATATTAAAATTTGATGGACAGACATTTCAATCGAATTGAATTAACTGTGTAATAACGTTAACCCAATCACAACCAGAAAGGGGAAAGACATTAGTGACAGCAATAATCTTTAAAAAGTACGTGCCGGTTTGAACAATTCATTCCGGAATCATCTGTCTTAACTTTTGAAGCTACTTTTCTGCACTATCACTTTGAACAGCCATTTTGTTGATCTTTAACTTTTCTGTATCGTGTATTCAATTAGAAGAAATATCAAGAGCTGTAATTTGTATTGAATTCAACTCAGTACTCTGTGTTTGCTTGGACAAAACTAACGTTAAAAAACTCTGCATCTGCAGGAAAACTGAGCTTTGATAAGAGACATCTGCGAAACTAACTGAATAAAAGATCATTTACTTCACGCATGAAGCTCAGTTTCAAAATCTGTCGAGTGGTATATAAAGTGCGGTGACACATAAGACATATTAACCAAAGTACAGATCTATCAACGACCCAGCCTCTCCAGCTCTGTGGTAAAGAATTCCATAGATTCACTACCATCGGACAGAATAAATTCCTCCTCATCTCGGTTTTAAATGGATAACCACTTACTCTGTGATCATGCCCCCTGGTCCTGTCTCCCACAAAGGGAGACAACCTCTCAGCATCTTTTGGTTGTTAGCAGAGTTTGGACCTACATGTATTTGTCTGGTCATTAATTGATTTTCTGTGAATAAAACGGCAGTTGCAAATCTTTGTGTTACGGTTCATTGCCTCCCTCATTTAGAAATACAAAGTTGAGATCCTTTACCATCACCTGAGAGGGGAGGCCTGAGACTTTAATCCCTTAGTTCAGAAGAAAGCAAGGCCAACGGCACTCCTCCAGTAGATTGTCAGCCCAGATTTTGTGCTTACTGGGGACTCGAACCCACAACCATCTGATATCAGAAGCTACGAGGACTACTTGCTGAGGCACAGTGGATACCAAGTGTAGTGGATGATAATGCTGATGATAATTCTGTGTTAGCCTGAGGAAGGTTTTCATTAGCTGAGGGGTGTTTTTCTGACATGAATGGAAAGCGAACCTCTCTTTAACCTTGACCTTTAACCTTGTGGTTAGGGTCAGCGAGCTGGGCTTAGCAGGACATTTGCTCATACAGTCGCAATGATGGGAATAGCAAATAAATTCAGGTCAGTCCCACCACAAGATGAGCAATGGTTAAAAGGCTGCCTTTCATTACCAGAAGGCCTCGGGCAAATAGTTTTGAATCAATCCAAAGTGCAATTTGCATGATTTCAAAAAACTGAAGCTCACGACTTAAGCAGTTTTCCAATCTAATGCAACATTTAAATTGAGCAAATGAACAACAGCTGTTGCTAAAAATGGTTCAGCTGTCAGCCTCATGTTGCTCAGCACCATGTCGCACAATATCATTCACTCAACTCTAATTCAATCAAATAAAATGAAATGTTAGCCAAGATCAGTGTGAAAATCATGGCCTGTCACCTGCAGTAAGCTGAAGCCCGGCGTTAATGAGATGTTTGTTCAGTAATTCTGGAATTGATAATGTGGCTCATGAAAGTGCGCGCTATTGGCTTCCCGTTGATTGGCAGGCGTTGTGGGAGCTTGAGGGTGCGCGAGTACTCAGTTGCTGCCTCAATGTCTGAGGGAGTGCTGAGAGGTGCCAACGTCTGTATGAGGCATGAAACCAAGGCCCATTCTGCCCCTCTCAGGCGGACATTAAAAGATCGCATTTGAAGGAAAGCAAGGTGTTAATTTGAAGAATTTGCTCCTGCACCCTCACAATATCAGACAGGGTGAGAGAGAAAGCGGGTTTTCATGGGTAACTGGAGAACAACCCACAACACATCGAAAACCTCGCCCAACAACCATCCAAATTGGGTTGTAAGCCTCAGCTTGGTGATACAGGCAAACTGGGGGCGCTAATCCAGAGCTGCAATGTGGAAGAACTGTGAGTGTACACCAGCAGTGTGACGATGGAACTGAGCTATTCCTGGCATTTCTTCTCTAGCTGGCTGCACAAGGTGAGTGAACTAGAAAACCCACCTCTTTTTCTGCTGCCTGCCTTTAAGGGCTCCTGATAACGCTGCCAACAGCCTGGAAAAACTCAAGGGCCATGAAGCAGGCTTTAGGCCCCTGATTGCCATATTCATGGGGCCTCATGCATCCTGATTGACCACTGGTCACCTGATCCAAAATGACAACCGTTGAACATTAGTTAGTCGTAAGGTTTAACTCTCCATGTCCCAGTAAGACCTTATTTTGGCTGCCAGTCTTGCTCAGCAGAAGTAGAGAGTCTTCCACACAACACACGGGTTCCAAATATTAATGTCAGGCATCTTTTAAAAAACAAATTCCAATTAAGGGGCAATTTAGCGTGCCCAATCCACCTGCCCTGCCCATCTTTGGGTTGTGGGGGTGAGACCCACGCTGACACGGGAAGAATGTGCAAACTCTACACAGAGAGTGACCCGGGCCGGGATCAACCTGGGTCCTCGGAACCATGAGGCAGCAGTGCCAACCACTGGCCACCATGCCACCACTGATGCCAAGCATCTTCACCTGGAATATACCAATGCCTAAAAAGAGAGTAGCCACCAGCTGGCCATTGAAAGACTGACAAATGCAGGGTGGAGACTTTTGCTGGGTGGATGGCAGATGCCAGGTATGGCTCTTGAGTGGCATGTTGCCCAAAGGAAAGTGCCTCGAGGAATCATCCTATCTGTAAGTCACTCTTAATTCCTTTCTTTGTGTGCAGTGGCTGAATGAGGGAGGCAATGAACCATAGCGATAAAGATTTAAAGCTGGCATTTCAGTCACAGACTACTGATTACTGACCGGAGTTACACATGTACATCCAAACTCCACTAATGGCCAAGAGAGGAGGTTTGGTACCGTGCTGTAAATCGGAAGATCTGTGCTCTTTACCTGATCTGAGCTGGGGAACCGCGGGAGACATTACAACTTCGCAACTGATCTACGGTGACAATAAAGACAGAAAGACTTGCATTTATGTAGCACCTTTCACAAACCCAGGACATCCCAGAGTGCTTTACAGTTTATTAAATATTTGCGAGATGCAATCATTGATGCAAGGTGGGAATAAGAGCAATAAATTTACACACAGAAAGGCCCCACAAAAAGTAACGTGATAATAGGAACTCAGGAAGAGAGGGGGGTCATTCAAGCCAGTTCTGCCCTTTCAATGTGACTGTGGCTAATTTGTGACCTAATACCATATTCTTTCTCCTAAACCCTTTAATGCTTATGATTAACAAAAATCTATCAATCTCAGGTTTAAAATTTGCAATTGATGTAGCATTAATTCTACCCCTGGAGACAGATCCAAACTTGCCTGCTTCCTTCTATAGAATACGACCTAATGTCATTCCAGATTGTGCTCTATTTGTAAAACACACCCCTAGTCCCAGACTTTCTAACCAGTGGAACTAGTTTCACTCCATCCACCCAACCTGTGCCTCAGATAATCTGTTTTCATGATGTTTGTTGAGGATTAAATGGGAGAATGATTTTTGAAAATAGCATCATCCTCCCACCTCAACCAGCGTTCAGTTTACCAACTCATTTGAACGGCGGCCTCTCTGGTCGGGGTGGTTCTCTCCGGACTGTATTAGAAGTGTCAACCTGGATTTGGTACTCAACATTCTAAAGTGGGATTCAAACCCACAACCTTCTGACTCAGAGGGTGCAATCCTATGGCCATGCTTCACCCGAAAAGAAGCCCGCCATGGCGGATAGAAGCCGGGTAACTCCGCTCCCGGATCTACCCGACTCACTATGCCTTGCGAGATCTAACGTGATATCCCGAGACATAGAAATGTAAATCCCACCCATTGTGAGCGGGATCACTTTTTGGCAAATCTGCATGTTAGCATAGCGGTTAGCACAGTTGCTTCACAGCTCCAGGGTCCCAAGTTTGATTCCCGGCTTGGGCCACTGTGCAGAGTCTGCACGTTCTCCCCGTGGGTTTCCTCCGGGTGCTCCGGTTTCCTCCCACAGTCCAAAGACGTGCAGGTTAGGTGGATTGGCCATGATAAATTGCCCTTAGTGTCCAAAAGGTTTAGGTGGGGTTACTGGGTTACGGGAATAAGGATGCGTGGCTTAACTAGGGTGCTTTTTCCAAGGGCCGGTGCAGATTCGATGGGCGGAATGGCCTCCTTCTGCACTGTAAATTCTATGATCAAAGCATTACAGCTAGCCTCACTTTAATGTGCAGATTTCCGAGGTATCGAGGCATGGGGTTTATCCCCTTCCCCTCGGGGACCTAGGTGTGCTCCATTCAGTGCTGGTCTCCACAAACGAAGACCAGCCGGAATGGCACGCACGGCGATTGGAGGCCCAAAGGTTCATGCCCTGTGGGGAGGGTGGTACCCTGGCACTGCTGGTGCCACCTGGTGAGGTGTTGAGGTGGCACTGCCAGATATCAGGGGCACTGCCAGGTTGGCACTGCCAAGGTGCCAAGCTGGCATTTTCTGTGCGCTGGTAATCAGTACTCTGCGTGTGTGTTCGGGAAGGTGGTTGGGGACCATCCCATAGTGCGTTGTGGCTTGGGGAGGTCAGGTTCGCATCTGGGGCCTCGGAGATCAGGACGCCATTTAAAAATGGTGTCCAAATCTCTCGCTACATTGAGGAGTTCCAGCAAGCAGAGCTCCTCAGCGCACAAAACGGGGCTATGGGCAGCCCCGGCTGTCGGTTCCCCGCTGAGGCCCCTTATCTGCAAGTGCCGGAAAACACGCGGCTAAACGCGCTCGCTATTGGTCTCTATTCACTCCTAGTAAAACCACACGCAGAGACAGAGAGCCTGTCGGGGAGAGGAGAAGTCGGGCATTGTGCCTTGCTCATCAACACCATCTGGCACGTGTGCTTATCAGGTCAGAGCAGGACTAGGATCAACTGTAATAGGGCAGAACTTTCCCCTCTCTCCAGCCCCGGGAATCCTGACAGGCAGGGAAGTAGGATTTGGCAGGAAGCCAAAAATCAGTTTCAGAACTTCCATGGCAGGTTAAAGGCAGAGTCTCTCTCTGATCTAAATTGAGAAGCCCATTTGCACCTTGCAAGTGCGAAAGTAGAATGGTAATTTTCACGTACATAGGTGACGAGCACCTGGCGAGGTGGACTTCTTCCTGGATGTTGATGCCCGTTGACGTCGCGTTGCCCTCCTTCCACACCCTCACTGAGAGAGAGATTGCCTGTTGTCACACATGCTGTGCCAAGACTGGGCCTAGGAGAGGGGTGGAACTGAGCCAGGACTGGCCAGGGAAAGACAAGGAGCAGGATGAAAGAGTAAATGGCTGCCCAGATGCCATTTAAATATGGTGCCTGGACCTTGGAGCCTAAGAGGTGATGGCGGGATGGGCCACTTCTGCCCTGCCCCGCCCTGCCACGAGATTCAATGTGCTCCTCACTACTGGCTGCATAATGAGCTGAACTGTGCAAGATCTCGCGTGTTCAGCTGCCTCGCTCTCCAGCAGAAGTCAGGCTGATCCCGGATTTAACCTTCAGAATGGAAAATTCCACCCACTGTCTTTTCTGCCCAATAGTCTTCTGGCGCCTCACCATCCAGGCTTCCAAGTGAAAAATGATCCACCAGACAAGGGTGACTGGTGTCCAAGCAACAGGCAAGGCCTTCAGAAGAAAACAGAAGATGGGACAAAAATAAAAACCATTCCAAGAAAACTAACGTTTTTGCTTATCTGGATGTGCTGTGAGTCAGAGGGATCTGCTGTTTCTCATGTGCATTCTTACAGATAGCAACTTATCCTTCGTCCATTATTACTCCCACAGAGAGGGTTGCGTGAAGACCAGTTAAATAATGGATGCAGTCCAGACCAGACAGTCACTGGAGAGCCTTGTTTGATTTCAACGGGTAATCTTGTGGAACATTCGCAATTAAATCCAATATTTAAAAAATAATTGCTTATGGGGATTCTGGAGGGAGCAGTGTGTGATTGTGCCAATGCACTGTGTCAAGGAAATGAAATGAAATGAAAATCGCTTATTGTCACGAGTAGGCTTCAATGAAGTTATTGTGAAAAGCCCCTAGTCGCCACATTCCGGCGCCTGTCCGGGGAGGCTGGTACGGGAATCGAACCGTGCTGCTGACCTGCTTGGTCTGCTTTTTAAAAGCCAGCGATTTAGCCCAGTGAGCTAAACCAGCTTGGGCTTGCTCCCAGAATTGATCATGTGGTGAATCTTTGGCTGTCACCATGCTAGAGAGTCCAGCCCAAGCTGTCTTTGGTTTAAGAACCGAGGAAGCAAGCACTCTGAGACTGAAGGCCAGGAGACGGTGACTGATGTGGGGAGTTCAGGACATGGCTAAAGTTGGGAAGGATGTATAAGTTTCATGAAAGCAACTGAAGACGTCTGCATTTTTACTTCCTCTGTTGCCCCCTTCTATCTAGGATTCAGTGAGGGTGGGTGATGGACCTGTGGATAATCGACCCGTGTTTCAGCACTTGAGAGTTCCACAAGAAAATCAACTGGGATGGAGGCTAACAATCTGCTACTAAACTCCTTCAGTAACAAAACTGAATCGTAGAATCCCCACAGTGCAGAAGGAGGCCATTCGGCCCATTGAACAGCACCTAGCACCTAGACCTAGCACCCTATCCCTATAACTCTGTAAGCACTAGAAGCAGATTGAAGCAGTCTTCAAAGCTTTGAAGCAGGTGTTGCCTTTCCTGCTGATTTCCCACCACGTTATCACAATTGAGAAAACGGAGGAGTGTTCTTCACCGAAGAGCTGAATTTGAGTTCAACTCCTGCCTATACATTATCTTGGACATAATGCATCCTGGCCTGTGTAATATGGCTCTGACAAGAGGCTAAAATTAAATATTAACTTGATTGGTAATCTGGAAAACAGACCATCTCCTCAGGCATCCCAAACTGGGGAACATCAGTGAAAAAACATCACTATAGCCTATACCGAATGTGACACAAAAACTGGTGGTGTGGTAAATAGTGAGCAGCAAGGCCTTAGATTACAAGACAATATAGACGGGCTGGTTAGATGGGCAGAAGGGTGGCAAATGGAATTTAACCATGAAAAGTGTAAGGTAATGCATTTTGAGAGGACTAACAAGGCAAGGGTAAATACAATGAATGATAGGACCCTAGGAAATACAGAGGATGTAGGTAAGGTGGTTAATAAGGCCTGTGGGATTCTTGCCTTTTTAAAAATAAATTTGAAGTGCCCAATTCTTTTTTTCCCAATTAAGAGGCAATTTAGCATGGCCAATCCACCCACCCTGCACATCTTTGTGGGAGTGAAACCCACGCAGACATGGGTAGAATGTGCAAACTCCACACGCACAGTGACCTGTGGCAGGGATCGAACCTGGGACCTCGACGCCATGAGGCAGCAGTGCTAACCACTGCACCACCATGCCGCCTCTCCTTGGTGTTATTAACCGAGGCATTGCCTATAAGAGCAGGGAGGTTATGCTGGAGCTGTATAAATTACTGGTTGGGTCCCAGCTGGACTACCGTGTACAGTTCTGGTCACCACATTATAGAAAGGAAGGACAGTAAGAAGTCTTACAACACCAGGTTAAAGTCCAACATGTTTGTTTCAAACACTAGCTTTTGGAGCATTGCTCCTTCCTCAGGTTCACCCCAGTCCAACGCCGGCACCTCCACATTATAGAACGGAAGTGATTGCATTAGAGAGGACGCAGAGGAGATTCACCAGGATGTTGCCTGGACTGGATTGTTACAGCTATCAAAAGAGACTGGATGGGCTGGGGTTGTTTTTCTTCGAGCAGAGAAAACTGAGGGGGAACCTGATTTGAGGTGTATAAAATGATGAGGGACATAGGGTGGTCAGGAAGGTACTTTTCCCCTTGGTGAAGGGGTCAATGACCAGGGGGGCATATATTTAAGGTAAGGGGCAGGAGATGTAAGGAAAAACATTGACACCCTGAGGATTGTTGGAATCTGGAACTCACTGCCTGAAAGGGTGGTAGAGGTGGGAACCCTCACAACTTTTAAGAAGTATTTAGATGAGCTCTTGAACTACCATAGCATACACAGCTACAGACCAAGTGCTGGAACATGGGATTAGAATAGTTAGGTGCTATGCAGATGCAACGCAGATGCAATGGGCCGAAGGGCCTCTTTCCGTGCTATAAAACCCTATGACAAATGAACACTACAGTAAACAATGATAATTGTGTGGCAGATGGAGTAAACCTCAGCTCCTCCCTTCGTCTAATACCAACATGATTTGTCATTCCCCATATATATCCAGAAAACATCCAAGCCTGGGGAATCGTGGCCTATTTTATTTCAACAAATTATTAAAATCATCAGTCTGACCCCCAGTCGCAGAGCACTGATTTTTCTATGAAGTATTTTCATTAAAGGAACTATAATTCACTCCAGTTCACCCTGTGGCCCTTGCCAATATCTACCGTCAAGCTCAGCAAATCACACTGCCTCATTCACGATTAGCAAATCTTTATTTTTCCCGTAACCATAACTCGTTAAAAAGAAAAACATCTGAAACTAATTAGGCAGCGCTCTGAAAGCCAAGGTACTGATTTGGTCTTGGGACTGTAGTTTGTCGTTTCTCTGGCTTGGCCCAATACCTCACTGAGGGACAAACACTAGACTGTTCCAAAATAGCCTCGGGGCTGGAAGCAGTTCCAGGTTTGTCAAAGTGATTCTAACATAGGCGTCTCCTGCCTGAATTTTGACACGGATGTCCCCCCAAGTCATTCACATCATCCCCGCTAAATTATATCCTGCTCGAGAAAGAGATTAAGTACGAAAAATGGGTAAGGTTTCCGAAGACTGAATGAGTCACTTTGGGCGCGATCTTCCGGCTTCGTTACACTTGCGCTCAAGCGTAACGATGACGGTGAGTAGCGGGAGAGGCCAAAAATGAGATCTGCGTCGGGCGCCGAACAGTTTGTGCTGCAACTGGCTCGCTCCACGAGGCGAAATCGGGATCTCGCTGTAGCGTGGCAAGAAACCAATTATCGCCAATTAAGCCCCATTTCCATACAATCGACAAGAGCCACCCCATATCCAGCGGCCTCCCGTCATTCAGCGGCCTCCCCAGCAAGTGCTCACCCTGGCGCCGATTAGTACTCCTTTTGATAAAGGTGAACCTGGCGCAATGGCATCTGTAGGGAGCCGAAGAAGTGAGTAGCCATCTTTGCTCACAGGCAAAGAGACCGGGGGTGTTGGGCTTGCCACCCCAGTGCTCGGCGGGGGTGGGGGACCCCATGCAGGGCTGGGCCGCCAAGGGAGGGTGGGGTGGGAGGCGCTGGAGGGGGGCAACTGGGGGGGGGGACAATAGCTTGCGCCAGTTCAATGGATCCTAATCCCGTTTTGGGGGCAACCCCATGTCCCTGCCCGCCTGCGCCATAGATCACCAATAACCCCCACCAATCACTGAGGACTCTGGCTGTGTGGCTGAAGGCTATCGCTAATAGGGAATTGGCAGTCGTGGTTAAGTGAGCACTTGACACATGCCAAGTGAATTCCCGTGAGTAGGCAATCCATGTAGCATGTGGGAGTCATTGCCTATCGCACCTTGATGCTTGGACACTGCGGGAGGCAACAGCACACATGCAGCAGCCAACATCCGAACACCCAGGGGGTGGGACACAGCTCCGGGGACATGTCCACAGCCGGAGGGTGGGTGAGCGCCATGGGAGGGGAGCTGGCCTGGAGAGATGGGCAAAGGGTCCAGGGGTCACCACGCATTGCGGAAGAAAGTGAGGCCTCCTTAAGTGGAACAATTAACGTTGAATTGCGATGCCAGTTCCGCTAGGCTGAGTGCTGGGAAACCCACAGCAGTTCCCGCTCGCTACGAGATTTGGAAATTCTTCCGGAGGATCGCGCCCTTAAACTCATGTCACTGGGCAAGAAGCAGGAGGATGGCACTGAACTAATGTTCTTCATTTCAATCTAAGGGAAGCTGAATGGCAGGGCTATACCCAATGGGCTATTGGACTATCAGGTGTAGGGCGCGATCTACCAGCTGTTTACGCCGGCGGGATATTCCGGGCGCATGGGTTTCCTGGTGATGAGGAGGGCAGTCACCGGGAAGTCCCATTGACAAGTGCGGGGTCGGTAAATCCTGCTGGCGGGCCGCCTTCGTCGTCGGAAAACATACGGCGGGTTGGTCGGTAAATCCTGCCCGTAGGAGCAGAATTAGGCCATTCGGTCCATGCGTCTGCTCCGCCATTCAATAAGATCATGGCTGATCTGACGTCATAATCCTCAACTCCACTTTCCCGCCCTATCACCATAACTCTTGATTTCTTTACTGATTTAAAATCTGTCTATCTCAGCCATGAACATATCTAATGATCCAGCCTCTACAGCCCTCTGCATAAAGAATTCCACAGATTCACTACCCTCTGAGAGAAGAAATTCCTTCTCCCCTCTGTCTTATTGGGGCTAATTTTTACCAGACAGGAGAGGAATCAGACTTGAGTCTGTTGCCCATTTTGCACACTTGCCAATTTTACAATCACTGAAGTTGGTCAGGGTGCAAATGAGTCATTCAACTTCCAGCTGGGCAGGGTAGGTACAATTTTCCCGTATCAACTCACAGATTAACTTCCTTATCCCTGAATTTTATTTTGTGTTGGCTCCCGACACAATTGAAGTTGAATGGGTTAAAGGATAGCCCGCGAGTTAATGGACACCTTGCCTAATCACTCAGGCATAAAGGCCCTCGGACCGCGGAAGACTTTAATTCCATATGTGGGTCTGTGCTCAATTAGTCATGTGAGACAGAGTGAAGCATTGGAGTCAAAGAGGGGTACAAGAGCTCTTTCTCCGGATTGCTGCTCTGTGACCCTTTCGCGAAGGTACACTCGTGTGGATATTGAGTGAGAACAAGAGTGGAATCAGAATTAGGGCCTTTTCCCTGGTTAACAAACCTGTCTCGGTTCATGTGTAAAGAATGGCCACTTCAGATTAGCACAGAGGAGCCTGAGGAACTGCATCCCAGATGGAATCACAGAATTCAGGCGAGGAAAAGGGGGAATATTTACAGGGTGTGGTAGCTCGAGACATACACTGGATGCTTCTTGTAGCTAACAAAGAGGTTTATTGATGAAAGGCAAAGGCCATTAAGAAACAGGCATGGAACACAAATAGCAGGTGTTAACACTTCGGTTCCAGAATCCATACTGCCCAGGGTCTTACGACCAGGGCACCGCGCAAACTCCCTATTGGCCAGAGTTCACGTGCTCCAGCACAATTGGCTCCGAGCCGGTCACATAGTCCATGCCGCCCGTCTCTTAAAGGAGCCATGCTACCACGCAGAGGAAGATTGGTCAACAAAACAATGCCAACTGGACACTGGAGGCAAAGAGGGGGAGAAAACAATCTGAAGAGATGTGAGGCGGGATTCTCCGGCAGTGCGATTCTCCGCTGAGTTGGCAGCGCAACCACGCCTGCAGCTTACCCGGCGGGCATGGGGTGGCCACTATGGGAAATCCCATTGTCAGGTGGCAGGAATAGAGAAACCCACTGCTGGTGAAGGCGTGCCAGCGAGGAACACGCGGTTGGTGGACCGGAGAATCCTGCCCCTAATCTTTTAACCAAAACTGATAGAGTTCACTATGTGGTAGTCTTGCTCTTTGTGCAAAGAAACTCCTGGATTAGAGGCAGTGGGTCTGATTTTCTCTCACTCAAAGAACACAATGAGTGTAGGGGGGCACAGGCAGAATGGTGAATGTTGGAGACGGGTCCTTGCTGTCTCTGGTGTTTTGATGCATTGGGGCCTTTACGTGAGGTTCTCACTGGGCTTTTCAAAGTTGGTGCAGGTCACACTGGGGTTACCTTGGGAAAACAAGCGATAGCAAATTGGCGACCTGTTTCCACACTCTGCTCAACTTCTTTTCATTGAACAGATGGGCTGAATGGCATCCTTCTGTGCCCTTATGACTATGACGCTTGATTTTCATGACTCGCTATCACCCAGGATATTCACTTTGACTGTGTCTTGCCTCACTGATTTGTTTAATTTATTTTTCTTCACAGATGCCAGTAGTCACTTTGAAAAAGCCACTTGGACAAGCTGAAGATTATTGTGCTTTGGGATTTCCCATAAATAATGAAAAATCTGTGGAAGTCAGTGTGCAGAATTTGTCCCTTGGGAATTGAAAATGAGAAGGCAGTAATATTTTCCAAGTGGTGCCGTGAGAAGATGGTGTTAGTGTTCTTTTCACATATAGCAATTCTTTGTATAACTAAATCACTTGAGTGGCTATTAAGAGTCAACTATAGAATGTGGGACTGGAGTCACATGTAGGCCAGGCCAAGTAGAGATGAAAGACTTTTATATGTAAAGAGCATTATCGTGAACTAGTTGGATTTTTACAGTAGCTACAATGGTCATTATTCTGGTATTGTCACAATATGTGTATATTGTAAGGAACTTAAAGGGTTAATGTAATGTTACTGCTCTAGTCACTAGATGGTGCTGTCGAGCAACCATATAAATATCACATGCCGCCTTGACTTCTGGGAAAGAGTGGAAAGGAGCCAGACTGGGTAGATGTGAGCTAGTTTAGCTGATAGCATTGTTTAATATTGTAGAAGTGTAGAGTATTCTTTACTTATCTAATTCCTTAGCAAATGTTCAAATCTAATTAATCGAAGGGGCTGGTTTAGCACAGTGGGCTAAACAGCTGGCTTGTAATGCAGAACAAGGCCAGCAGCGTGGGTTCAATTCCCATACCGGCCTCCCCAAACAGGCGCCGGAATGTGGCGACTAGGGGCTTTTCACAGTAACTTCATTGAAGCTTCCTTGTGACAATAAGCTATTAGAACATAGAACATAGAACAGTACAGCACAGAACAGGCCCTTCGGCCCTCGATGTTGTGCCGAGCAATGATCACCCTACTTAAACCCACATACCCGTAACCCAACAATCCCCCCCCCCCCATTAACCTTACTACGGGCAATTTAGCATGGCCAATCCACCTAACCCGCACATCTTTGGACTGTGGGAGGAAACCGGAGCACCCGGAGGAAACCCACGCACACAGGGGGAGGACGTGCAGACTCCACACAGACAGTGACCCAGCCGGGAATCGAACCTGGGACCCTGGAGCTGTGAAGCACCTATGCTAACCACCATGCTACCCTGCTGCCCCATTATTATTTTTAAACGTAGTGTAATAAATTAGCTTTGTTTGTAATGCGTAGCTTTGTGTACAATTTTTACATTTAGTGTAAGTTAGCATTTGAATAAAATAAGACTATAAGACATGGGAGCAGAATTAGGCCATTGGCCCATCGAGTCTGATCCGCCATTCAATCATGGCTGGTATGTTTTGCATCCCCATTCTTCTGCCAAACCCCAGATCCCCTTATTTATCAAGAACCCATCTATCTCTGTTTTAAAGACACTAAGTGACTTGGTCACCACAGCCTTCTACGGCAATCAGTTCCACAGATTCACCACCCTCTGGCTGAAGAAATTTCTCATCCCTTCAGTCTGAGACTGTGTCCTCTGATTCTAGTTTCACCTACGAGTAGAAATAGCCTCTCCACATCCACTCTATCCAGGCCTTTCAGTATTCTGTAAGTTTCAATGTGATCCCCCCTCACCCTTCTAAACTCAATCGAGTACAGACCCAGAGTCCTCAACCGCTCCTCATATGACAAATCCTTATTTTCGGGGATCATTCTTGTGAACCTCCTCTGGACCCTCTTCAAGGCCAGCCCATCCTTCCTTAGGCACAGGGCCAAAAATGGTGGACATAGAACCATAACCTGAGATGTGGAACCTGCAAGCCCGACCTCCTGATAAGTTGGTACTACAAACTCAAAAAGGCGCTTTGAAAGCTGGCTGTTAACGCTGAAACTCCTTTGTGAATAATGGCATGCTCCAATCCAGCTTTTAAATGGAGATATAGCTGATCCCACAGAGAGGTCAGGACTGAGTCCCCCTTAAAGATCTCCGACCCACCATCAGTCCAATTCAGCAAGAATAGTTGATGTTGAATCAAGAAATCTCCATCCCATTATTCAAACAGTGAGAGATCTGCATTACTTCCTGACCGTTTAAACTAAGATTTTGATACAGCAGACATTTTCTTTATTTTTTAATTAACATTTTATCGAGGTATTTTTTGGTATTATAACAACACAATAAACAATGTACATGAAACTATAAACACAGTGCAAAAGCCGTCTACCTCTCTTACAGGTCCCACCTTTATTAATCCCCTATTCTAAGCTAAAACTACCCCCCTCCCCTTCTGCTGACGATTAATTTTCCGTGAAGAAGTCGACAAACGGTTGCCACCTCCGGGCGAACGCTAACAGTGACCCTCTCAAGGCGAACTAGATTTTCTCCAAACAGAGAAAGCTAGCCATGTCTGATAGCCAGGTCTCTGACTTCGGGGGCTTTGAGTCCCTCCAAGCTAATAGTATCCATCTCTGGGCTACCAGGGAAGCAAAGGCCACACGTCTGCCTCTTTCTCATCCTGGATTCCCGGGTCTTCCGACACTCTGAAAATCGCCACCTCTGGACTCAGCGCCACCCTTGTTTTTAACACCGTGGACATGACATCTGCAAACCCCTGCCAAAATCTCCTAAGCTTCGGACCTGCCCAGAACATGTGGACATGGTTCGCTGGTCCTCCCGCACATTTTGCACCCCTGACTTCCGCCCCAAAGAATCTGCTCATCCGGGCCATTGTCATGTGAGCCCGGTGAACGACCTTAAATTGTATCAGGCTGAGCCTGGCACATCTTACGGACACATTGACTCTACTCAACGCGTCTGCCCATAGACCATCCTCTATCTCTCCTCCCAGCTCCTCCTCCCACTTGCGCTTCAGCTCCTCGGTCTGCGTCTCCTCTGACCCCATAAGTTCCTTGTAAATGTCCGAGACGCTCCCTTCTCCTACCCACCCTCTGGAAACTACCTTGCCTGAATCCCCCTTAGCGGTAGGAGCGGGAAGGTTGACACCTGTTTACGTAGGAAGTCCTGTACCTGCAGATACCCAAATTTGTTTCCCTTCGCCAACCCAAACTTCTCCTCCAGCGCCCTCATACTCGGAAAGCTCCCCTCTATAAACATATCCCCCATCCTCTCAATCCCTGCTCTCTGCCATATCCGGAACCCCCCATCCATACTTCCCAGGGCAAACTGGTGATTATTACAGATTAGGGACCAGATCGATGCTTCCTCTACTCCCACATGTCTCCTCCATTGCCCCCAGACTCTCAGGGTCACCACCACCACGGGGTTGGTGGAGTACCGTGCCAGCGGGAACGGCAGAGGTGCAGTTACCAACGCCCCCAAACTGGTGCCCTTGCATAAAGCCTCCTCCATACGCTCCCATGCCGATCCCTCCCCATCACCCACTTCCTGATCATGGCTATATTCGCCGCCCAGTAATAGTTACTAAAATTTGGCAGCGTCAGCCCGCCCTCTTCCCGACTCCGCTCAAGCATTACCTTCCTTACTCGCGGGGTCTTGCCCGCCCAAACAAAGCCAGAGATCACTTTGTTGACCCGCTTAAGAATGGACTGCGGAATAAAGATGGGGAGACATTGAAACATGAACAGGAATCTCGGGAGGACGGTCATCTTCACCGTCTGCACCCTCCCAGTGAATGACAACGGGAGCGCGTCCCACCTCCGAAAATCGTCCTTCATTTGGTCGACTAGCCAGGCCAGATTTAATTTATGCAGCCGGTCCCAATCCCGCACCACTTGAATGCCTAGGTACCTAAAGCTAGCAGACTTTTTCTAACCACACTCCTCAACGTTAGAATGTTCCACAATGTCCCCAGCTGCTTACATTTCTCCTGCATTTTGAGCAATATTTGCCGAGACAATCAATGATTTCAAGGGGAAAGGGCATGGACACTTGAGACAAGTAAAATTCCGAGGTTACATGGGTAGAATGGGGAAATAGGACAGCTTTACAGAAATCAGGAATCGACTTGATGGGCTGAATGGCCTCCTTTTGATCTGTATAACCTTATGACTTTATTTGGGAGAGGGCGCTAGGAGTAATTTGAACATTGGGCAATCAGATCAAGATGTCCACCCTCACTCCACATCCCCCACTCCCCCATGCTCCTCCCCTCCTTCCCCCACACCCCTGCTCAATACAGTACATCTCTCCAGGAGGAATCACATACAAATTAAAATCAGGACGAGATTGGACTGGAAATCAAATATTGCCCAATTACACTCTTGCCAAAACCTGAAATGACCCTGCTGTTCAAATAAGGTACCAAACAGAACATTTTATTCTCAATTTTCTCAGGCGCCAGACTCCAGCTCTTCACTGAAATGAGCCTCTTGTTGTTGGAAGTCAACATAATTCTTTGCATTTCCCCAAGACTAATATTTTCCTTCAATTAACCCATTTGGTTAGTATGGCCCAAGAAACAACTGCCCCCCCCCCCCCCCCCCCCCCCCCCCAACCTCCCCACGCTTTGTGTAGGACTCCATCTAGCGGCTGTGTAACTGCTGAAAAAACTAATCATAACTATTTATTTATATGAAGTTGAAGTAATTTTAACCTTTACTTTAAATAACATTTCGACTTCCCTCTTAGAACCCCTTTCCACTCTGCAGTCCATAAGCTCACACAAAGATGCAACACAGATGTGCCCCGACCCTTCTCACAAAGAGCTACGGCCAGAAGTAGTAGAATGTGCTTTTTGTTAGCCAGTCGCAATTTCATTAATTTTCACCCACAAGCAAATTCCTTCTACAAGATAAAACAAGCTTCCAACACCAGGAAATGAAACCCTGTTTGCCAGGACCTCCGGCACAGAAAATAACATCAAGATGGTTCATGGTCCCAAAAGCCAACTACTGGGAGTGCCCACGACAGCAAACTTCACTCTGTCATTTGAACTTGATCCCGACAATAACAACTTTTAAATGATTTAAATACTCGACTTTAACTATGCAGTCCTGATAAATAGGCACACATGAACACACACTCGCACAAAGCAAACACAGCTTCGCACAAAACCAATCCGCACACATTTCACACACATCACTCACACTTTAAAAGACTGTACACACACAACAAAACAAATACACTTCTACACCCACACAACAAATACACTTCTACACACACACGCAGAACAAATACACTTCTACACAAACACACACAAAACAAATACATGTCTACATACAAACACAACAAAACAAACGCACATTCACACACACACACTCAAACACCAAAACAAATCACACTTTATTACACACACACACAACAAAACAAATACAATTCTATACACACAACAAATACACTACAACACACAAACACAACAAATACACTTCTACACACACACAAATACACTTTTACACAAACACACACAAAACAAATACATGTCTACACAAATACAACAAAACAAATGCACGTTCACACATACCCACACACAAACACCAAAACAAATACACATCGACGTACACACACAACAAAACAAATACACTTCTACACACACATAACAACACAAACACACTTCTGTACACGCACACAACAAAACAAATACACTTTGACACACAACAAAACAAGTACACTTCTAAAGACACACACAACAAAACAAATATACTTCTCCACACGCACACAACAAATACACTTCTATACACACGCAAAACAAATACATGTCTACACACAAACATCAAAATAAATGTACATTTACACACATACACACAACAAATCAAATACACTTCTACAGACACACAACAAAACAAACACACTTTTATGCACAGAACAAAACAAATATACTGCTAAAGACACACACAAAAGACACACGCAACAATGCAAATACACTGGGCGTGATTCTCCTGCAACTGGCCGAATGGCCCGCGCTGGCGCCGAGAGAGGCACGAACCACTCCTGCGTCGGGCCAATTGGAAGGTGCGGAATCCTCCGCACTTCCGGGGGCTAGGCCGATGGCGGAGGGGTTGGCGCCATGCCCACCGGCGCCGAAGGGCCGGCGTGAGTTGGCACATGCGCAGAACCGCCGGCCTGCCTCCGCGCATGCGCAGATCGACCGGCATGTTCCTGCGCATGTGCAGGTGGGTTCTTCTCCGCGCCGGCCATGGCGGAGCCCTACAGAGACCGGCGTGGAAGGAAAGAGTGCCCCCACGGCCAGGCCACCATGGGGGCCACCCCCGGGGTCGGTTCCCCCCGCGCACCCCGGAGGACTCACCTGGCCTGCCTACAAGCCAGGTCCCGCCGTGATGGACCATGTCCATTTCACGCCGGTGGGACTGGCCAAAAACGGGCGGCAGCTCGGCCCATTGGGGCCAGAGAATTGCCGGGGGGGGGCACTGCCAACGGCCCCTGATTGGCGCGGCATGATCCCCACCCCCGCTCGAAAACCGGCGCCTGATAATCGGCAGCCGATGTTGGAGGGGGGGGTCAGAGAATCCCGCCCACTTTATTACACCAACTCAACAAAACAAATACACTTCTACACACAACAAAACAAACACACTTATACACATGCACACAACAAAACAAATACACTTCTACAGGCATACAACAAAACAAATACACTTCTACACACTCACACAAAACAAATATACCACTACACACACATCAAAACAAATACACTGCTACACACACAACCATCAAAACAAATACACTGCTACACACACAACCATCAAAACAAATACACTTACACACACATGCACAACAAAACAAATACACTTCTATACATACACACAACAAAACAAATACATTTCTGCACATACCCAATAAAGATACACTTCTACATACATACAACAAAGCAAATACACTTCTACTGACATGCATAACAAAACAAATATACTTCTACACACACACTCACAACTAAACTAATAAACCTATGCACAGGCATCAAAACAAATACACTTCTATACACACACATAACAAAGCAAGTACACCTTTACACACACACACAACACAAATACACTTATGAAGACACACACAACAAAACAAATGCATTTCTACACGCACCCACACAACAAAACAAATACGCTACTATACACACACAACAAAATAAATACACTTCCACACACACTAAACAAAAGAAATAGACTTCTACATGCACACATACACACAACAAAATAAATACACCTCTCCACAAACAACAAAACAAGCACACTTCTACACACACACAACAAAAAAAATACACTTCTACACACACAACAAAACAAATACAGTTCCATACAGACACAACAAAACAAATACACTTATTAACACACAGTGAAACAAATACACTTCTACACACAAACAAGCAATGCAACAAAAACACTACTATACATACGCAACAAAATAAATACACTTCTACACACACTAAACAAAACAACTTTTACATGCACACATACACACAACAAAACAAATACACTGGTACACACACAGCAAAATAAATACACTTCTACACACACACACACAACAAAACAAATATACTGGTACACACACAACAAAACAAGTACACTTCTACAGACACAACAAAACATATACACTTCTACACATACACACCAAATCCAATGCACCTCTACACATAGAACAAAACAAATACCGTTCTATACACACACAGAACAAAACAAATACACTTTTATACACACAGTAAAACAAACAGGCTTCCACACATACGCAAAAAAACAAATACAATTCTACACATGTACAACAAAACAAATAAATTTCCACATACACCCACACACACAGCAAAACTTCTATACACACAGAACCAAACAGGTACACTTTTGCGCGCACACAACAAAACAAATGCACTTCTACACATACAAACATCAAAACAAAGCCGATTCTACACACACACATCAAAGCAAATACACTTCTACACACACACACACACAACAAACAAACACAGTTTACACACACACACACACACAACAAAACAAATACACTTCATACACATAAGCACACAAGAAACATGGACACATGCACATGCACGGACACACACAATAAACACACAGTCACGCACTAGCAGACATACTCACAACATACGCACGCAAGCACAGAGAGACACATAACAAGCACACACATGCACATAGACACATAACAGACACACCGCACAGCAAACACACATATTCTGTGCATGAACATGCAGGCACACTCACGCAAAACAATAAATGCACACAAGTAACTCATGCACACTCACTGACAACATACACATGCACAAACATTCGCACAACTAACGCACCTGCACACAACTAACACAAACAGCTAATATATTCAAGAAAGGTGACAGAGTGAAATCAGGGAATTACAGACCTAACCCTAACCCCATATCCATTGTTGGAGTATTGCTGGAGTCTATAATTAAGGATAGTGTGATTGAGATGCTTTAACACATTCAGCTGATCAGAGAGAACCAGCATGAATTGTAAAGGGTTGGTCATGCCTGCAGAATCTAATTGAAAATTTTGAAGAGGTGACTAAATTAATGAACAGGAAATGTCTAAGAATGTTATTTATATAGACTTTCAAAAGGCATTTGACTAAGTCGTTCATAAGTGACTGTTAGCCAAAGCTGAAGTTCATAGAATCGAAGGTAAATTATTGACCTGGTTAGGAAATTGGCTGAGCAACAGGGGCCAGACAGGAGGGATAATGGGTAGGTACTCTAATTGGCAGGATGTGACTAGCGATGTCCCGTAAGGGTCTGTGTTGGGGCATGGAAAGAGGCCACTTGGCCCATTATGTCAGTGCTAGCTGAAAAACAAGCCATCCAGCGTAATCCCATTTTCCAGCATTTGATCTGTAGCCCAGCAGGTTATGTCACTTGAGGTGCAAATCCAGACACCTTTTCAATACGTTGAGTGTTTCAGCCTCTAACACACTAACACACTCTGAAGCAGTGAATTCCAGATCCCTCTGGGTGAAAACACTTTTCCTCACCTCCCCTCTAATCTTTCTACGAATCACTTTAAATCTATGCCCCTTAGTCACTGACTTCTTAGAATCAGAGAATCCCTACAGGCTAGAAGGAGGCCATTTGGTCCATCGAGTCTGCACCTCTGAAAGAGTACCCTACCCAAGTTCACTCCCTCACCATGTCCCAATAACCTGTTAAGCTAACCAACACATCTTTTTGGGTCACTAAGGGGCAATTTAGCATTAGCCAATCCACCTAACCTTCACATCCTTGGACTTTGTCCAGATAGGTCCTTCACATTATTCTATCCAGATGCTCACAATTTTGTATATCTCAATAAAATTATAGAAGCATAGAATCCCTACAATGCTGAAGGAGGATATTCAGCTCATCAAGTCTGCACAAATCCTCTGACAGAACATCCTACCTAGTCCACTCCCCCACCATAACCTCATAACCCCATCTAACCTTTGGACACTAAGGGGCAATTTAACATGGCCAATCCACCTAACCTGCACATCTTTGGACTGTGGGAGGAAACCAGAGTATGTGGAGAAACCCATGCTGACACGGGAAGAACATGCAAACTCCACGCAGTCACCAAGGTGGGAATTGAACCCGGGTCCCTGACGCTGTGAGGCAGCAGTGCGAACCATGGTGCCACTGTGCCATTCCTCAGCTCCCTAAGTTACAAGACAAACTCCTGAATCTTTCCACATAGCTGCATATTTCCGGTCTGGTGACACTAGTGATTCGCCATATTCATAAACAACTTCAAAGATAGGATAGAAAGTCACATCATTTCCTAAAGACACAAAAATAGGCAGCATTATAAGCAGGGTAGCTGAAAATATAAAATTACAAAGAGATTTCATTAGATTAAATGAAAGGACAGATCTGTGGCAAATGGATTTCAATGTAGAAAAATGTGAGGTCATCCATGTTGAACTTCAAACGGATGTACAGCAGGAAGTAAAGAAGGCAAGTGGTATGTTGGCCTTCATAATGAGAGGATTTGAGCACAGGAATAGGGATGTTTTACTGCAGTTGTATAGGGTATTAGTGAGGCCACACCTAGAGTATTGTGTGCAGTTTTGGTGCCCTTATCTGAGGAAGGATGTCTTTCTGCGGAAGGAGTGCATTGAAGGTTTACCAGGCTGATCCCTGGGATGGCGGGCCGGCCATATGTCGGTTAGGATTATATTCATTGGAGTTTAGAAGAGTGAGAAGAGATCTCATCGAAACTTTAAAAATTCTAACAGGATTAAACAGGGTAGATTCAGAAAGAATGTTCCGGGTGGTGGGGAAGTCCAGAACTAGGGGTCATAGTCTGAGGAGAAGGGGTAAACCTTATGGACTGAGGTGAGGAGAAATGTCTTCACCCAGAGAGTGGTGAATCTGTGAAATTCACTACGACAAAACGGTCCCTAGGATGTGCCCATCTACACCCCTCTCTCTTGTCCACATCTCAAAGAGTGCCGTGGGATCTTCCATCTCTCCCGGAGAAGAGAAAGAAGGCCTTCAGCTGAATTTGTCATTTGAATGACAGCACCTCCCTGACTACTGCACTGGATATCAACCTGCATTTTGTGTTCAAATCCCTGGCAGTGGAACTTGAAGCTGCAACCGTTTCACTCTGAGACGGGAGTCCTCCCATGTAGCCCCAGCTAATAAGGGGATAGGTGAGGGATGCTAGAATCATTTAAATGACCCTTATTGATGAGCCATCTTGGTTTCCTGCTTCCCCTCACTGTGACATGACCTGCTGACTTTCTCTCTGTCCCTCAAGATCTTTCGGAGATTTCGAAGTCTTTTAAAAGGGCTCATTTGTCAACATTTCAGCTCCAAGTGTCATTAAGTACTTTGTGATGATTACTTGGAGATGTTTCAGGGTGATAAGGTACTGTATAAACACAAGTGTGAGATGTGGAAAAAAGGCTTCCATTTTGTACAATTCCTTATCTGAAAACCATTCGCATGCAGTGAATTCCTTTGATGTGCAGCTCTGTTATGCTGGCAATGGCAGCGGCCAAAATTCAACAATGAGATAAACCACTGGGTTGTACTTGATGGCGTTGGTTGAAGGTGAACACCAGAAGATAAGAAAGAAGTTGCATTTATATTGAGGCCGGGATTCTCCGTCCCTTCCCAGCAGCGGAGGCAATTCGTCTTTGGCCGGCTGTAGTATCATAATATAATAATAATCACTTATTGTCACAAGTAGGCTTCAATGAAGTTACTGTGTAAAGCCCCTAGTCGCCACATTCCGGCACCTGTTTGGGGAGGCCGGAACAGGAACTGAACCCGCGCTGCTGGTCTTGCCCCTCCGAAAGTCAATGGTCATTTTTATTGCTCACCGGTCACGCCGTCAGGGAACCCACCATGGGGTTGGGGGTGGGTGGGGGGGGAGTCACCTTCAACGGACGGGAAGATCCTGCCGGTGGACTGGATGGGTTGGAAAATCCCGAGCAGCGCCGTTCACAATTTGGGAAGTTTTAAAGTCTTTTACAGCCAATGAAATATTGTCTCTGCTGTAATGTGAGAAGTCAATTTATGCACAGCAAGCTCCCACAAACAACACTTTGATAAATGACCAGATCACCTGTTTTAGACGTTGGTAGAGGGACGAATATTGGCCAGGATACTGGAGAACACCAATGCTCCCCTATTGGGCCAGTGTCATAGGATCTTTCTCACCCACCTGACAGGGCCGACAGGATCATTAGTTTAACATCGATGTAATACTCCCGCTGCACCGGAGTCTAGATTTCATCCTCAGGTGTCTGGAACAAGACCCCACAAGAAGGGAGAATGCTGAGCCCTGACTGAGACAAGACAAAGGTTCTGATTATATATTAACATTTACATTCACAGGACGTTCTAAAGCACTTAACAAGCCCACTGTGAAGTGTGTTGTTGTGATTCATAGATACATGGAAAATAGAAGGAGGAGGCCATTCGGCCCTTCAGGCCTGCTCTACCATTCATTATGATCATGGCTGATCATCAAGTTCAATACCCTGATGTTGCCTTCCCCCCATATCCCTTGATTCCTTTTGCCCCAAGAGCTACATCTAATTCCTTCTTGAAGTTATAGAACATTTTCATCTCAATTAATTTTTGCACAGATTCCCCACTCTCTGGGTGAAGATATTTCTGCTCATCTCAGTCCTAAAAGGCTTACTCCTTATCCTCAACTATGACCTCTAGTTCTGGACTCCACCACCATCAGGAACATTCTTTCTGAATCTACCCTGTCTAATCCTGTTAGAATTTTGTAAGTTTCTATGAGATCTCCTTTCACTCTTCTAAACTACAATGTATATAATCCTCACTGACTTAGTCTCTCTTCATATGCAGTAACCTGGTAAACCTTCACTGCACACCCTCCATAGCAAGAACACCATTCCTCAGATAAGGACACAATATACCAGGTGTGGCCTCACCAATGCCCTCACCAATTGTTGTAAAACATTCCTATTCCTGTACTCAAACCCTCTCACTATGAAGGCCAACATACCATTTGACTTCTTTACTGCCCGCTTTACCTGAGCACTTACTTTCAGCAAGGTCACCAAGGTCTCGCTAAGTATCCACCTCCCTCAATTTGCACGCTTTCAAATAATAACCTGCTTTCCTATTTTTGCTACCAAGCAGATAACCTCACATTTATCCACATCGTGATGCATCTGACCTGCGATGCCCACTCACTCAGCGTGCCCAAATGGGTGTGATTAGAACCCCACACTCGGGCAGCAATGTGAGGACAATTGGGAAAATCTGCCTGGAACCTCCAATCCACTTGGCAGAGAGGTTTGCGTGTTAGGAATTAGTGTACGGGTGGATATCTGCAGCTGATAGAAGGCTGGTTAACTCTGCAACACTTGAGACCTGGGAGAATGAGGGTGCCCTCAAGGGAAGTGCTTGACAGGCCAAAAACTGTCTCCAATGAATCAGCTGTGCATCGTCTGCCACTAGAGGCAGCCAGTTGCCTGATCGGCACCCTCACCCTTCCTTGGTTAGTCAATTGTGCCAATTAAATTAGGGGAACTAAACATGAGTGCCACAGATTGGAATTGCGTTCTTAACCCTTGTTCCCAAGCTTTGAAGTCCAAAGATCATACAAGCATTAACATAACACAGATTACACTAATGTGTCCCCCTGTGCAAGGCGTAATGGTGATGTCTATCATCACTCAGCGCGCTCAAGGTCATGATGACGACACGGCATGAGTTATGATACACGCAGCAGACGGTTGCATGAGCTCCATTTCACAGTGGGTGGGGCCGGCAGGGCTACAGTGAGTTCTATGATTCTGCAACTGACTGACTTTCACCCTCCATCCCTCACCCAGTTGCCTTGAGGCTGACTGTAGTTTGCTGACTCCTGTACCAGCTAAATAAATGACAAAACGCATCTCAGAAGCTGGCACTCCATGGGTGATTGTAGATTCCGACTCATGTGATATACCATCCACAAAAATGTTTTCAAAAATAGGAATAGAATGAATGAGGGGATAAAGACATGTGCAGCTTCAATTGTCCACCAGACTGTACCACCCTCCTCCAACCTCATGTGTTTCACTTTAAGTTCACCTGTTGCTCCTGTGATATTTCGGATCATTATTTCAGACATCAATGCATCCGACAATGACAGACGGCATATTTGAATTCCAACATGAACAGCTGCTTCCCCAAATCCTCCGTCTCGAAAATTCCTATCTCCTTCCGGACAGCGAGTGATGAGTCATTCAAGTAGCAAAGGCACGACAGGGGATAGGTTACTGATGGATTTGGGTGACTTACAAGGCAATTATCCAGTTAAATGGATCAGTTAATGGCATTAAAGTATCTGTTACAGACCATGGTATCCATGAGCAGTGTCAGTTCGTGGTTTATGGGAGATTTAATTCGAGGTGTTCAAAATCATGAAGGGTTTTGACTGAATAAAGAAGGAGAAACTGTTTCCACTGGCAGGAGGCTCAGTAAGCCGAGGACAGAGATTTCAAATTGATAAAAAATTCAAAGGGGGAGTTGAGGAGAATTGCTTTTTATCACAGGCGAGTTGTGATGATCTGGAATGTTCTTCCTGAAAGCGCGATGGAAACTGACTCAATAGCGGTCCACATCTTCGGGTCTCCAGGTAGTCGTACTCTGGAGGTACACTCCGAGAGACGTGCACATCGGATGTGCCAACGCTAGGACTCCAAGGGAATTGCATGGGAATTCTCAACTTCCCATAGGCCAGTGCCCTGCATCTGGAACCCTCCCAAACTCCAAGCTAAACCCAGAGGCTTCAGATGGTTCTGACTCACTCAGCAGAATAGAGGAAATGTTAGAAGGATTGATACAAGCTCTAACTGCTGCCACTCCCTCTCCCCCTACTCTGCTACTTCTCCCCTGAGCCGTGACTACATCCCTTTTGTTTTTATTTTTTACATTTTTTTAAAATTTAGAATACCCAATTATTTTTTGTTTTCCAATTCAGGGGCAATTTAATGTGGCCAATCCACCTACCCTGAACATCTTTGGGGTGTGAGGGTGAAACCCACACAGACATGGGGAGAATGTGCAAACTCTACATGGACAGTGACCCAGGGCCAGGATTTGAACCCGTGTCCTCAGCCGCCCGTGACTATATCCCTAAGCACCCAACTACCCCCCAATCCCTTGACTACCTCCGACCATCAACTACATATCCGACCACCTGACTACTTTCCCCACCTGCCCTGCCCACCTTATCCCTCTCACTCACTCAGCTTCTCCCTTCAGCTTGTCAAAGAGGCTTTGGGATATTTAAACTAACTGGTGGACAGCAGCTTGTGGTGTAAACAGGGACTTGCCTTCTCCTAACACCCCTGCTCCACAAAAGAGGACTCCATGCTCCACATTTCTGAGGAGGTCTGATGGCGATTGCCACTCTGTAGAACATTTGTCCCAATAGCTTTGAAAAGAAAATTGCACAAATAATGAAAGGGAGAATACTCCAACGCTATAAGGAAAAAACAAGGCAGAGAGACTAATCGGATAGCTCTTTCAAAGTGCTATCACTGCCTTGATGGGCCGAATGACCTCCTCTGTGCTGTAAGGCTGTTTCCACTGGCGGTTGAATGCAGAACTAGGGGGCATAGCCTCAAAATAAGGGAAAGTAGATTTCGGACTGAGTTTAGGAGGAACTTCTTCACCCAAAGGGTTGTGAATCTACGGAATTCCCTGCCCAGTGAAGCAGTTGAGGCTCCTTCATTAAATGCTTTCAAGATAAAGATAGATAGTTTTTTCAAGAATAAAGGAATAAAGGGTTATGGTGTTCGGGCCGGAAAGTGGAGCTGATTCCACAAAAGATCAGCCATGATCTCATTGAATGGCGGAGCAGGCTCGAAGGGCCAGGTGGCCGACTCCTCTTAGTTCTTATGTTCTTATGTAAGGTTCTATGATTTACAAATTGAGCAAGCTAAAGAGCTGCATGTCGTTAGCTCATTGATGGTCGGAGAATGTCTTGTCTAATTTTGCCAAATTGCCCAGATAAGCTTTCAGAGACCACGTTACAACCAGTCATTCGCTGCTCTGGAGTGATTCAGAGAGGCAGCATTCACACCTCATGACCAGAAGGTTGTGGGTTCAAGGTCTCTATCAGAACCCGGGCCTAACATCTGGACCAACACCACAGTCAGGCAGTGTTGACTTTTGGATGAGATGTGAAATCCAAACCCGAGACTTGTGGACATAAAACATGGCGACATAGGGGTCATTTTCACAGGACGAGCAGTGTAAAGGCTGAGTACAAACCTCACAGTGATAGGCTGTGAAATTCAATTCAACAAAGCAGATAATCTATGGGTTGGCATCTGATCAACGATTGTGAAAATTGTCATTGGATTGTTGTAAAAACCCCAGGCGGGATTTTCCTTTTTGTGTTGGGAACTCGACATTGGCATCAAATGTGGGTACTCCCCCCTCCCCTGTTATATTGGGAGCAGCGTCCCAGGGAGAGACCTTTAAGAGGAGAGGCATGGTCTCAGTGTGTGCAGGGCCAGCAGGGAGGCCAAGGAGGGATGGGATTTGATTTGATTTTGTTTATTGTCACATGTACCGAAGTACAGTGAAAAGTATTTTTCTGCGGCCAAGGGAGTGTACACAATAGGTACTTAATGGACAAAAAAAAATAATCGACAGAGAACATTGACAAATGGTACATTGCCAAACAGTAATTGGTTACAGTGCGGAACAAGGGGCCAAACAAAGCAAATACGTGAGCAAGAGCAGCATAGGGCATCGTGAATAGTGTTCTTACAGGGAACAGATCAGTCTGAGGGGGAGCTGAAGAAGGTGCAGCTCAGTGGCTACAGTCTACAGACAGTGCACCAATTAGTTCCCAATGTCCCAAATCCAGTGCCAGAGGAGGCTACGCCTCTCCAGGGGCACAGTAACATCGATTTGCAACATGACAGATCCCAAGGTTGTCTCCAACTGTATTGGGGGGGCACCCCATGGTGGTAAGTTGAATGCCACAGTTGCCTTCAACTTCTACACCTCCAATTCATTTCAGGGCTCAGCGGGGGATCTGTGCGGCATCTCGCAATCAGCGGCACATAGCTGCGTCAAACTAGTGCCGAATGTCACCTTTATACAAACCCACAAGTTCATCAACTACCTGTCACGATAGGGAGATATTAGCTGGATCCAGTATTGGCATCCAAAATGTAGCAGGCAATGTGGGGGTTAAACAGACTGAAGGAAAGAACGGCTAGCAGCAGAGTCAAAGGGATAAACCCACAGCCAGATTTACCTTGTCCCATTGAGAAATAACCTCGTTGGTGGAAATATACAGGGGGCTAGATTCTCTGCAGACCCGCTCAAAAATCGTGTTTGGCGCGGGGTGGGGAGAATCCACTTTTATGCCGGAATCAGGCTCGGCACTGCTCCCGCGATTCTCTGGTCCCCGGATAATTGCTGGCGTGTGATTTATGCAGCGCGGCTGGGGGGCCATTGCCAGAGCCCTCCCATCCATGCTCCGGTCCCGACCGGCCAAGTTCCCGAGGGCGTGGTTCTAACCACGTCTGGCCGATCAGGTCTCTCGTGGCCGCCCTGGTGGGGGGTGGGCCTTCACGTACCGGGGTGGGGGGGCCCTTATGGGTGGCTGGGGCGGCGATCGGGCGGGTTAGATGGAGCGGCGCGGGGGAAATCGTTGGGACCTTGTTTGTTGGTCCAGGTCCGCCGGCTGAGTCCGCCATCCCGTTCGGCTCAGCTGCTGGAGATCGCCGCCGTGCGCATGCGCAGACTCGGAACTGGAAGTGCAGGGGCCCATGTCCGCAGCTAAAGAAGCACTCTAGGACCCTGCCAGACCCCTGCAGGTAGGTGAATAGCTCTTGAATTTTTTAAGCAAAGTCTGGCATGAAGCGCCAGCGTTTTTATGCCGATGTGGGGACATAGCCCCATTTTTGGGAAATCCGGCCCAGGATGCCTCAGTTCATCCAGGATAATGCATTCAAGATACATTGTCATTCAGGTCAACCTTGTTTAACCAGCCATCAGCCCATCGCAGAAGCTGATAATCTATTTGTCCATCAATGGAAGGTTAGTTGCATGTGAATGGCATAGCTCTGTTCTTTTGTATAAACAGGAGTGGACAATCTGCCAAGATAACAAGAATAGATTTAAGTCACCTCAGAGGAGAACCTTTGTTTGAGGCGGTAGACGGAGCTTAGAGAGAGAGAGAGAGAGGAAGAAATACTTTTTGAACGGTTACAGAAGAAGGCTGTGGAGGTCATCCAGACAGATCATGAAGGAAGCTGCTCCTGATTACATACTTTTGAAAAGGGTTCTAAAGGAACTTGACTTACAGTAGAGAATTGCTTCATAAATACAAGTATCACCTTTGCCTATCTATGTAAGTGGAATGAGAGCTGTACGCTTATTGGACGTGTTGTTTACTGGGAACTAACGCGTTAAAATTAAGAAACTACATGTAAACTGTTAGTGTTAGAACTAAAATAAATGTTTAAATATTAGTTTTCTTTTCTTTTAATAAAGTTTGTTTATAAAATAACCAAACCCTGTTTCTTATATTATCACTCCTGGAATGAATCGATCTTTCCGCACTGCATTACAACTTTAACAAGTTATAGCATCTGGTCCAGCCTCTTAGCCTCTGTTGAGAGCTGAGCTGGCATCTGTAACCTGTCAGACAGACCTGGGCAGCCAGGCGAAGACAGCACAGGGACGTACAGTGAGGGTGCTACAGACCACACACATGTGGCCAGCAGGACACCAGCAGGAGAGCCAGGAGCTTTCATCAACAGAAAGGAGTACCACTTGATGAATATACAGATTGTCGGTAACCACAGGACACAGATTCTCGTCTGTGCTCGTTGCCCTGGGAGTTCACACAATATTTACATCTTTCACCACACACAGGTACCGTGGCTGTTCATGGCTCCTGCACAGTTGGATGGATGGATGTCTCCTGGTGACAAGGGCTATTCATTGAAGAGATGGCTGATGACCCCACTACTTCACTCAAGAACTGAAGCTGAGGAGAGATACAACAGGAGTCATGCCTCCACAAAGAGTGATGGTGGAGAGGACAATCGAGCTGAGTAGATGCGCTTCAGCTGCCTGGACCAATCCGGGGGAGCATTGCAGTATCTTCCAGAGTGTGTCTCCCTCATTGTTGTCACATTCTGCACCCTGCACAACCTAGTTCTGGCAAGGGGGGAGAGTCAGGGGAGGCTGAGAAAAGCGAGGCTGCTCCACAGGCCTGGGAGGATGACTCCACTGATGGGTGAGAGGATGATCCTGGGAATGTGCATTGTGAGGATATAAAGGTGGAGAAAGCCTTCAACTCCCCTGGTGGCTGGTGATGCTGCCCACCTTACAGCACCAGATGACACACCTTGGCAGGTACAGGGTGGGTTTGCGTTCAGTCACAAACACACAAGGCAATGTCTTTGTCTGCTGTCGGAAGGTTTGCGGATTCGATCTGCAGGGGAAGACAGCTCAACGAATCCACATGCGCAATCTGGTCCTTCAATGGTGCTCGAAAGAGTATTCGGAAGCAGCCAATAACAGAGCCCAGCGCTGAATCCTCCCAGATCGTCTTGTCTTCACGGGAGAGGCCTAGCAATGGCTTGTGATCGGTGATGATAAAAAATGGTGGGGTAGACGTATTGGTGAAATCGCTTTACATCGCTTTTCGATCGGGGCATATTTTTAATTGGCTGCAGCCAAAATCCGGGAGGTAAAAGGGATCGGATGGTCATGGCCGCCGTCCATCCGATGGGACAAAACTGACCCAATGCCATTGATGCGGCCATCAATTCAACCAGAGACACGAGCTGGAGTAAACTGTGGCTTTAATCAGCTTACAACTGAGCCTGCCTGTGACTATGCTGAACTGAAGGCGGACTTGCAGGACCGCAGCACTTATACTTCCTGAAGGGGGTGGAGCCGAGGGCGGAGCCCTGTACATGCTCCTCATCTCCCCCTGTGGGCAGAGCCGTGCAACGGCTCACAGATGGAGCCCACAGGGACACAGCAATGTACAGTGTGAATTATAGTGGTTACACATTCACCACATTCACCCCCTGTTAAAAAATCAAGTCCAGCGGGGGTGACGGGCCTACAAGTTCAGTCGGTCCGGCGCCCGAATCGTGCGTTGCGACCGACGAAGCACTGGTGTTGCAGCTGTCTCGGATGGCTGTGGAAGGATGTTTGGTGCGGGTCCGGGGGTGGACTGCGGGGATGGTTCTTCCTGAGCTTCGTTCCTGCGAACCGGTGTGTCGGGCGGAAGGGAGTGCGGGAAGCAAATAGGCGCAGGGGCACAGGGCATGGGAAGTCGGATGGGGTGTAGTGTGGGAGGTACATCGGCGGTAGTGGTAATGGTAGTAGAGCCTGCGGGTGCCAGGTCCCGGAGGGAAACGGTGTTCTGTCGGCCATCGGGGTGTTCAACGAACGCGTAGTGGGGGTTCGAGTGCAGGAGTTGGACCCTCTCTACCAGGGGGTCGGTCTTATGTGTCCGAACTGTTCTCGGAGGAGAACAGGGCCCAGTGTCCTCAACCAGGGCGGAAGCGAGACCCCCGTAGGGAAGGCAAATAGGCGATCATGAGGAGTCTGATTCGTGGCCGTACAAAGGAGGGACCTAATAGCATGGAGCGCATCAGGGAGGGCCTCCTGCCAGTGGGAGGTCGGGAGATTCCTGGACTGTAGGGTCAGTAGGACAGTCTTCCAGACCGTCGCATTCTCCCTCTCCACCTGCCCGTTCCCTTTGGGGTTATAGCTGGTAGTCCCGCTCGAGGAAATGCCCTTACTGAGCAGGTACTGATGCAGTTCGTCGCTCATGAAGGACGAACCCCTGTCGCTGTGGACATAGTTGGGGAAACCGAACAGGGTGAAGACACTGTGCAGGGCTCTGATTACTGTATGGGAGGTCATATCGGGGCATGGGATGGCAAAAGGAAGACGGGAGAATTCGTCTATGACGTTGAGGAAATAAATGTTGCAATTAGTTGAAGGGAGGGGCCCTTTGAAATCGATGCTCAGGCGTTCAAAGGGCCGGTATGCCTTTACCAGGTGTGCCTTGTCTAGTCTATAGAAGTGCGGTTTACACTCATGCAGATCGAGCAATTCCTGGTGACGGCTTTAACCTCCTCAGTGGAGAAGGGCAGGTTGCGGGCCTTGATGTACTAGGCGAGCCGGGTGAGCCCCGGATGGCAGAGGTCATTGTGGATCGCCTGAAGACGGTCGTCTTGTGCGCTGGCGCATGTGCCACGGGACAGGGCATCTGAGAGCTCACTGAGCTTCCCAGGACGATATACGATATCGTAATTGTAGGTGGAGAGTTCGATCCTCCATCTCAAGATCTTGTCATTTTTGATCTTGCCCCGCTGCGAATTGTCAAACATGAAGGCAGCCGATCTTTGGTCGGTGATGAGGGTAAACCTCCTATCTGCGAGGCAGTGCCTCCAGTGCCGCACGGCTTCCACAATGGCTTGGGCTTCTTTTTCGACTGAGGAGTGTCGAAGATCGGAAGAGGAGAGGGTTCGGGAAAAGAACGCTACTGGCCTGCCTGCCTCTGAGGCGTCGATCTCCACCTGGAACGGGACAGACTTGTCTATTACACGCATGGCGCCTTTGGCGATGTCCGCCTTGATGCAGTCGAAGGCCTGGCGAGCCTCGGCTGACAGTGGGAAGAGGGTGGCCTTAAATAGTGGGTGGGCTTTGTCCGCCTACTGGGGGACCCACTGGGCAGAGTACGAAAAAAATCCGAGGCACCTCTTGAGGGCCTTGGGACAGTGAGGGAGAGGGAGTTGTAAGAGGGGCGCATACGGTCAGGGCCGGGTCCTAGGACTCCGTTTTCCACAACATAGCCGAGGATGGCTAGCCTGGTGGTGCGGAAAACGCATTTCTCCTTATTGTAGGTGAGGTTGAGTTTTTGGGCGGTCTGGAGAAATCGGTGGAGATTGGCGTCGTGGTCCTGCTGATCATGGCCGCAGATGCTGATATTATCCAAGTACGGGAAAGTGGCCCACAGCCCGTACTGGTCCACCATTCGGTCCATTGCTCTTTGAAACACCGAAACCCCGTTTGTGACGCCAAAGGGAACTCGGAGGAAATGGAAGAGGCGGCCGTCTGCCTCGAACGCCGTGTAGTGGCGGTCCTCCGGGCGGATTGGGAGCTGATTGGATGCAGACTTCAGATCCACCGTGGAGAACACGCAGTACTGGGCGATCTGATTGACCATGTCTGCAATCCGGGGGAGGGGGTACACATCGAGGTGCGTGAACCGGTTAATGGTCTGGCTGTAATCAACCACCATCTGGAGCTTTTCCCTGGTTTTGACGACCACCACCTGAGCTCTCCAGGGGCTATTACTGGCCTCTATGACTCCTTCATGCAATAGGCGCCGGACTTCAGATCTGATGAACACCCTGTCCTGCAGACTATACCTCCTGCTACAAGTGGCCACTAGCTTGCAGTTGGCGGTGAGGTTAGCGAAGAGTGAGGGGGGGTCGACTTTCAGGGTTGCTAGGCTGCATATAGTGAGTGGGGGCAGGGGCCCGCCGAAGCTGAGTGTGAGGCTCCTGAGGTTACACTGGAAATCCAGTCCTAGGAGGAGCGGGGCGCAGAGGTCTGGGAGCACATACAATATGAAATTTGATATATCAAATATATCAATATCCCAAATATAACACTTCTTCCGCGTGGAACACGCACTTCAAGTGCTGGAGGCGGACCTCATATTCAGAAAACTGCTTTAACACCGCCTGGAGGTTCTGCAAATGTTCTTGTTCTGTGGCCCCTGTGACTAACATGTTATCCAAGTAAATCACAACACGCAGCAATCCACACAGGATGTTCTCCATGCCGTGCTGGAAGACTGCTCACACCGGGGAGACTGAACAGAAGCCGGGTGTACTCATAGAGTCCCTTGTGCATATTAATCGTGACGTACTTCTGTGAGAATTTATCTAGCTCCACCTGTAGATAAGCATTGCTCATGGCCGATTTCATGAATGTACTACCACCAGCCAATGTTGCTGGTAATGGTTTAATCTCAAAGCTGTGTTCACTGTCAACTCCGTAGAGGCAGACTGTCTTATCCGGCTTTATGATGGGAATCACCAGCACTGCCCAATCAGTGAAGCGCACAGGCCTAATAATGCCCAAACTTAACAAAAAACAAAGTTTAGTCTCAAACCTCAAGGAATTTGCTCAATACCACACACACACTGCCAGACCCCAGTTGGAGGATATACTGCCAATCCAACTGCAGCTGGTGTAGTCAATCGCGACCCAACAGGCGAGGGCCATTTCCTTGCACAATAATGAGGGAAGGTACATTGACTGCCGCCCATAAACCATCGGAGTGAGGGTGGACTCCACAATGTTTAGTTATTGCCCTGTTACCAAACCAGCCGCCATGTCAGCCAAAGGATGCACTCCTCATATGATAAGATCAAAGGTGCTCTGCGCCACCTCAGAAATGGACGCCCTCTATTTGGAGCATATGACCATTCACTTGTACTGGAACGCGAATAGGGGCCATTGAGATGCTGCCAAACAGTTCATATGCACCGCAGCCTCATCCTCATCCTCTTCTGGGTCATCCTGATGCAGGGCCCGGCCCTGGGGCTGACGCCTACCTCAACCAGGGCATATAGCGCGTCGACCTTCCTGCTGCCGGCAGGTATGCTTAGGTTGGCGTCACATGTAGCACACAGGCCCAAATCGCTTTCAGCTGAGTCCAGGGGTGTCGCACATCTCAAGGACCACTTCCTTACCCAGAAGCCAGAGCCGCAGCCACTTTCGGTCGGTGCCACGGGGAAACCACGTGAGGGGTGATGCCCCAAACCATTCACCTCCACCCCTTGTATCTCTTGGCCATCGTGTTCTGCACTTTCTTGGGAAAGGGAGATCTGCTGAAAGGTTAGGGAGACTTCACTCAAAAGCTTTTTCTGAGTTTCCATATTATTGCTACCACAGACCAAGCGATCGCGGAGCATATTGGACAAAGCAGTTCCAAACTCAGAAAATTTGGCTGTCTTCCGTAGCCGAGACACAAGCCCGGTAATGGACTTACAGTGGACCTGTCCTCCATATTAAACTGATTATCGATGGAGTTGGGTTAAAGTGTTGAGCCACAAGTGTCATGAGCTGGTCAAATGATTGTGTATTCAGCATCGCTGGGTATGCGAGACTCTGGATCACCCCAAATATATGCAGTCCACAGGCTATCAATAGTATGACCATCTGGCGCCCGTTCTCCTTGACAATGTTGGTCTGGAAAAAATGACGCATTCGTCCAGAATATTAGTTCCAGTCTTCAACACCGGCGTCAAATGCACCTAACCGCCCAATCAGAGGCATGGAGAATCAAATAAATCCAAACCTGGGTCCAGAAAATCAGGGGGGTGGCTCAGCTGAGTAGGTCTGAGTGACAACAGCAAACCAGTTTACTCTTGGTTTAATAAGGGCACCGAGTAAAAATAAGAACAATATTTTATTTACAAATTACATATAGGGGCAGCAGGGTAGCATGGTGGTTAGCATAAATGCTTCACAGCTCCAGGGTCCCAGGTTCGATTCCCGGCTGGGTCACTGTCTGTGTGGAGTCTGCACGTCCTCCCCCTGTGTGCGTGGGTTTCCTCCGGGTGCTCCGGTTTCCTCCCACAGTCCAAAGATGTGCGGGTTAGGTGGATTGGCCATGCTAAATTGCCTGTAGTGTCCTAATAAAAGTAAGGTTAAGGGGGGGGTTGTTGGGTTACGGGTATAGGGTGGATACGTGGGTTTGAGTAGGGTGATCATGGCTCGGCACAATATTGAGGGCCGAAGGGCCTGTTCTGTGCTGTACTGTTCTATGTTCTATGTTCTATATATATATATATATATATACTTCCTGATAGACCCCTTACTGGCCAACATTGGATACATTTAGTAATTGAGATACCGGCCCCTGGCGGGGCAACTTGTACTCTGCAAGGAGCATGGGGAAGGCAAGCATTCCCATCCCGTAGCTCCCGTGTGGGATATTACACTTTACTCATGAACAATTTGCAGGACACAAAGGAACTACCTCCAGGCGTAGTTTAATTCCAGTGCAGGCATGAGGATTGGACTGTCTCCTCCTGTAGTGGATGTATGATTCGATGAGGTACCTTGCAGGCTATTTCGTGCGGAAAATGCAGCAACCAATTTTACCAGAACAAGCTCCCCACAAACAGCAATGTGAAAATGCCCAGATAATCTGTTCTTTATGGTTTTAAATAGTCATTTAGCCGTGCAGAACTTGACTATTATGAAAAAAAGGGAGACTTTTTTGTCAAAGCTTTTCATCTTTAACTCATTAGACATAGAACATACAGTGCAGAAGGAGGCCATTCGGCCCATCCAGTCTGCACCTTCCCACTTAAGCCCTCACTTCCACCCTATCCCTGTAACCCAGTAACCCCTCCTAACCTTTTTTAATCACTAAGGGCAATTTATCACGGCCAATCCACCTAACCTGTACGTCTTTGGACTGTGGGAAGAAACCGGAGCACCCGGAGGAAACCCACGCAGACACGGGGAGAATGTGCAGACTCCGTACAGACAGTAACCCAGTAGGGAATCGAACCTGGGACCCTGGCACTGTGAAGCCACAGTGCTAATCCCTTGTGCTATCGTGCTGCCCTAATGCCATTGGGACAATTCACAAGAATACGAATATCAGGGGAAACAACAATTCTATACTGTATGAGAAGAGAGTGTTGATTGGTTGGCAAGTGAATTCTAATCATTAGAGGTTCCCATGGCGAAAGCACCAGTTAATAATACATTCTCGATATTAACTGTCAGTCACCATCAGCTGGTGGGCAATGAGAAAGAAGCACTGGCATAAACCAAGAGGAGTTAGTTGTCCTGATTTTGTCCATCTTCAGAAGAAAATACAAGTTGGTGCAAAGGTTCCTCACCAAAAAAAAAACAACCTCAACAGCGGCTTTTAAAATGTTTGCGAATCCCTGATAGATTTTGACCAACAGACATTTGTCATGTAAAAGGGCCCCGATGATTATTATAACGCACATTTGTCAGTTATACTAAGAATCTCAGACAGCAATCTTCTCTTTCTCCCAAATTCAGCTTGACATCCTTAAGTAGTCTTTTGACGACTCAAGTATAAGTGTGTGAGGTTACCTCATGTCTATGGGCATTCTTTGCTGGTTTTGAATAGATTCCAGGGAAGTGATTCTTATTCCAAATATCTAGGCAAGGTTCAGTGTTTTGCTTTGAATGATTAATTGCAAATGGAACATTGGCTTCTTGTCTCCTGTTTTGAATCCGTTGGGTGACATGATAGAGAGAAGGACTGGCCCAGGAAAGCCCCAGGCAACGACAAATGGAACCTTAGAAAAATAAGAACAGGAAGAGGCCATTCAGCCCTCTGTGCCTGTTCTACCATTCAATTAGATTGCTCAATTATAGATCGGCAGGGAACGAAGGATGGAACTGGAGCTCAGTCCTAACACACTTAAGATTTTATTTATGGAGACAGACGTTATAGACATGCATCCAAACAACCATAATGCAGTAGATGAGCACATGTGAATTTCCGGTTAATGCCCTCCATCTGCAAACAAGCAACCACTCAATTAATATACAGTTGATAAGATTGTGACTGATCCTCTATGTTCAATAACTCTTAATACTCTTACGCGGCGCATGATGGAAAAGTGGTTAGCACTGCTGCTTCACAGCACCAGAGTCCCAGGTTCAATTGAAGCCTTGGATGACTGCTTGTATGGAGTTTGCACATTCTCCCCGTGCCTGCATGAGTTTCCTCCGGGTGCTCCGGTTTTCTCCCACAGTCCAAAGATCTGCAGGTTAGGTGGATTCGCTATGCCAAAATTGCCCCTGAGTGTTCAGGGATGTGCAGGTTAGGTGGCATTACAGAGATATGGCGGAGGGTGGGCCTGGGAAGGGTGCTCTTTCAAAGGGTTGGTGCAGACTCGATAGGCCAAACTGTCTCCTTCTGCACTGCAGGAATTCTATGGATAACTAAAAAGTTAGGAACCTCGAGTTTTGACATTTAAAATTTACCCGCACCCCTGCAAGCCCCTCACCATCCCTTCTGCACCCCTTTACACACATACGCACACCCACACATGCCCCCCTCCCCCCATTACGCCAATCAATATTTGGGCACTCAAAACATATCTTGTGGTAGTCACCACTGTTGTATTATGTACTGCATACGAGGGTATTACGGTAAGGCCCCTGTACTACAGGTACGGGGGTAGATCCCTGCCTGCTGGCTCCGCCCAGTAGGCAGAGTATAAATGTGTGGGCTCTCCGAGCTGCAGCCATTTCGGCAGCAGCTGCAGGAGGCTACACATCTCTGCTTAATAAAACCTCGATTACTCTCTACACTCATCTCGTCGTAATTGATAGTGCATCATATCTTCTAAAAAACGTTCCCAAAAGTTTTAGGTACAAGTCCCAGGTCAATCTACTCGGTTGTTTGATTTGGCTTGTGTTTCCCTCTGGGAGTGCTGAGTTAATGTTGTATTTCCGCTCAATCTAGGTTAAGATCAACCATTAAGTCAGTCAGGAGTCATATCTGGATCCTTGCTGGTCAAGACCCAACATGACACTCATCCAGCCATCAGGAAACCTCTATTCCAATTTCAATCATTTGCCGGCTTGTCACTTTAAGGAAAACATCCCTTGACACACACACAGGAAACCACGGGCGGCACGATAACACAGTGGTTAGCACTATTGCTTCACAGCGTCAGGGACCCAAGTTCAATTCCCGGCTTGGGTCAATGTCTGTGCGGATTCTGTACGTTCTCTCTGTGTCTGTGTGGGTTTCCTCCGGGTGCTCCGGTTTCCTCCCACAAGTCCAGAAAGACGTGCTGTCAGGTGAACTGGAATATTTAAGAATTCTCCCTTAGTGTATCCGAAAAGGCGCCGGAGTGTGGCGACTAGGGGATTTTCACTGGAACTTATTTGCAATGTTAATGTAAGCCTACTTGTGACAATAATACAGATTATTATTATGTAGCCTTTTCTGGTCCGCAATATGCAGAACAAAGGCTCTTCCGGTGGTGAAACACACTTCAGTATTTCCACTTGCTGAAATATCTTTGAATATCAGGCGGCAGGAATCTAGGGCGGGATTCTCTCAGCCTACACTGGTTCAGAGAATCGCTGGGCGTGATTCGCACGACGCCATCCCACGCCGGTCCACCGATTCTCCGCCCGGGATGAGCCGAGCGGCAGCCCAAAAAAGCCCGCGACCCGTCGGTACCGTTCACATCTGGTATTACCCGGCAGGACCTCGGCGTCCATCCCATCAGGAGCGGCCTGGTAGGGGAAGGAGGGGGCGGTTCGACCCTGGGGGGGGCCTCCACCTGGCCTGCGATCGGGGCCTACCGATTGGCGGGCTGGCAACACCTGATGGCGGCCTCTTTTGTTCCGCGCCGGCCCCTGCAGCCCTACACCGTGTTGCGTCGGGGCCGGCGCGGAAAAGGAAGCTACCGTGCATGAGCGCACCCGCGCCTGCTGCAGCGCGCATGCGCAGACCCGTTGGCGCCCATTTGACACCGGTATCGGCAGCTGGAGCAGCGTGCGTCGCTCCAGTGCTGTGCTGGCCTCCTGTAGGGCAGCGAATCGCTACACTTAGCGGTCCGATGGCGCCGTTGTTAAACTCTCCAGTTTTTACGACGGTGTCAACACTCTGCCTTCAGATGGGAGAATCCCGCTCCGCATTGATCCAAAATGATTTATTATTGAATCATTTTGTCAATAAAATAGGGGGCTAACGATGGAATGAGCAAGGACTGGCAGTGAATGAAGCACCAAGATGGCTTATTTCTTTAGTTTGCTGACAGATTGCAGGGAATTCATGTTCCCTTGGGCTGCCTAGGTTCTCAGTCACACGCAATGAGAATGAAACATTAGGAACAGATTCATTGCTGCGTGTTAAATTTATAAACTGGGAATCGAAAAGCAATTTAATTCAGTTCTCCATCTCATTCTGTCTTCTTTCTGTCCTCCTACCTTCCAGGCATCTCATCTGTCTCTTATTTTCTGATGAAAAAGTAATCTTTATATTTTCCACTTTCTTTATCCATCTGATACAAATCAAACTTTGTTTTTATTTGGCTGGAAACAGTCGTCAATGGCTAGATATTTCAACCAATGGAATCCTCAGAATTTGGTTATTGAAATTGTCACATCATTAACATAAACTGATTGGGTGTCTCGTTGTCATATTATAGCCACCAGACATGGTGGGGTCTTTGCCAGGATAGTGGCTCCCAAAGTCCAACATCTAGCAGAGGAAGAGGAAGAGGAAGAGGAGACATATTCGTGACATTGCGGGTCAAATTAAAGTAAGTTGATCAGAATTGCCATATAATTCTTTGTGTTACAAGTTGCACACTGCACTTCTCACTCTTTGTTCTCTGCTGCCAACAGATATTTAGGGCCTCATTTTAACCCAATCAAATTCTGCCCACTTGCATAGAGTTAAAGTTGGATCCATTATGGAGAATCTGCTTTTTAGTAACGGGGAAGCCAGCTTCATGGTGAAGCGATCTCTTCAAATGTCCAACAAATGAAGTATTCTGAAATATGCTGCTGGTGTTTGATATGTTATGGGGTGCTGAGTTTTATGCCTTGTGGTGAATTAGATGAGACCATCAATTCATAAGACACGTGATTGGAAGTGAACAGTGGTTTTAATAATCTTACAACTGAGCCTGCCTGCGATGAGATGAACAGGCAGCAAGCTCAGACTGCAGAGCTTTATACTTCCGGTTAGTGGGAGGAGCCATGGGCGGAGCCAAGGGTGGAGCCTAGTACAAACTCCTCATCTCCCCCTATGGGCAGAGCCACGCAACGGCTCATATACAGAGCCCACAAGGACACAATACATATAATACAACACGGTGTGAATTACTAGGTTTATAATTCACCACATTCACCCCCTGTAAAAAAATCAAGTCCGGCGGGGTTGATGGGTCTACAAATTGAGCCGGTCCGGCGGCCAAGTCGTCCCTTGGGATCGGCGAAGTACCGGGGTTGCAGCCTCTTCGGGTGGCTGGGTGGTGCCTCAGGAGATTCGCAGAGATGACACCAGTTTTTGTGTCTAAGCAGCAGCTATATTTTCAATGTCTTAAAAATCTGCTGCCATGCTTACCACTAGCTTTCAGTTTAACTTCTCTTTATCTGTAACCCATGCTCATGCTTGACTAACAACACACAGAACAGGGAAGAGTTTTCTTTTTTAATTTTTCCAATTAAGGGGCAATTTAGCGTGGCCAATCCACCTACCCCGCACATCTTTGGGATGTGGGGGTGAGACCCACACAGACACAAGAAGAATGTGCAAACTCCACACGAACAGTGACCCAGGTGGGATTGAACCTGGGTTGGATTGAACCCGGGTCCTTGGCGCCGTGGGGCAGCTGTGCTAACCACTGTGCCACCGTGCCACCCCAGGAAAGAGTCAACATGCATAATGAAACACTGAACAATTCAATAGGACATGTGGTAGAACCTTTCCCCTTCCTCCTTGCACAAATAAAATCAGGGAGAATTTTTGTGCCATGGAGTCACAGAGTTTTACAGCACAAAGAGAGGCCCTTCGGCCCATCGTGTCTATGCTGGCCATCAAGCATCGATCTATTTTAATCCCATTTTCCAGCACTTGGTTTGTAGTCTTGTATGCTATGGTGCTTATCTAAATGAATATTTTGGTCCCGTCAAAAGTGACAACCCCCCTCATCAGGTGTGTGGGCAGAAGGCTATGAGCAGTATGCCACACTCACTGTGAAGACAAGATTCAACAAAAGAAAACAGAATCACAAAGTTCAGTTGTCCCGATAATCCTATTTTATCTGCACATCAGGGATTCTTTCCAGATATGCAATCCCCACAGGAAGGCTCTCCATAACTCTCAGAGGTAAATCAAGCAAAACTCCAAAATGCCCACCTAGTCTTCCATCCCATGTTATTTGTCCTTGGTCAGTTGCCCTCTTTGAAATTGTACCTCTATGGTCCAGGAGCTTTAGGAGCCATCACTATTTGATCATAACTATCCACACTATTGCTACAAGTTGGCTTTTCGGATCTTTCATTCGCAGTGCAGAGGTTTGATAGCCTGGACAGCAGGAAAGTATCTGCAGATAGAGGGAGAAGACGGGAAATTAGAGATCGGTTAGCCTGACTTTGGTCATTGGTAAGATTTTAGAGTCCATTATTAAAGATTAAATCACAGAGTACATGGAAGTGCATGATAAAATAGGACTGAGTCAGCACGGTTTCGTCAAGGCGAGGTCATGTCTGCCAAATCTGTTAGAGTTCTTTGAGGAAATAACAAGGAAGTTAGACAAAGCAGAACCAGTGGACATGATTTATGTAGATTTCCAGGAGGCCTTTGACAAGGTGTCACATAGGAGACTGTTGAATACGTTAAGAGTCCATGGTGTTAAGGGTAAGATCCTGGCATGGATAGAGGATTGGCTGACTGGCTGAGGCAGACAGTGGGGATAAAGGGGTATTTTTCAGGATGACAGCTGGTGACTAGTGGTGTGCCTCAGAGGTCTGTGCTGGGACCACAACTTTTCACAATATACATTAATGATCTAGGAGAAGGGACTGAAGGCACTGATGCTAAGTTTGCAGATGATACAAAGATCTGTAGAGGGACAGGTAGTATTGAGGAAGCAGGAGGGCTGCAGAAGGACTTGGACAGGCTAGGAGAGTGGGCAAAGAAGTGGCTGATGGAATACAATGTGGAAAAGGTTAAGCACTTTGGAAGGAAAAATGGAGGCATAGACTATTTTCTAAAAGGGAAAATGCTTAGGAAATCAGAAGCACAAGGAAGTCCTTGTACATGATTCACTTAAGGTTCATGTACAGGTTGAGTCGGCAGTTAGGCAGACAAATGCAATGTTAGCATTCATGTCAAGAGGGATAGAATACAAGACCAGGGATGTACTTCTGAGTCTGTACAAAGCTCTGGTCAGACCCCATTTGGAATATTATGATGTGGAGATGCCGGTGTTGGACTGGGGTGAGCACAGTAAGAAGTCTTACAATACCAGGTTCAAGTCCAACATGTTTGTTTCAAACACTAGCTTTCGGAGCACTGCTCTTTCCTTGGGTGAATCACCTGTGTGAATATTGTGAGCCGTTTTGGGCCCCATACTTAAGGAAAGATGTGCTGGCCTTGGAAAGGGTCCAGACCAGGTTCATAAGAATGATCCCTGGGATGAAGAGCTAGTCGCATGAGGAACGGTTGAGGACTCTGGATCTGTACTCGTTGGAGTTTAGAAGGAAGAGGGGGAATCTTATTGAAACTTACAGGACACTGCATGGCCTGGATAGAGTGGACGTGGAGAGGATGTTTCCACTAATAAGAAAAACTAGAACCAGAGGAGACAATCTCAGGCTACAGAGATGAGGAGGAATTTCTTCAGCCAGGAGGTGGTGAATCTGTGGAACTCATTGCCGCAGAAGGCTGTGGAGGCCAAATCACTGAGTGTCTTTAAGACAGAGATAGATAGGTTCTTGATTAATAAGTGAATCAAGGGTTATGGGAGAAGGCAAGAGAATGGGGATGAGAAAAATATCAGCCATGATTGAATAGCGTAGCAGACTCAATGGGCCAAGTGGCCTAATTCTGCTCCTATGTCTTATGATCTCATGGTATTAGCTCACAATTTTCCATTCAACAAAATAAATTGGCATAAAACCATAGCCTGAACACGCATAGTTTCTGATACATGGTTCAAGCAGGTAAGTGTCTGCAGTGGGAAGGAGCAGTCAAAGGATTTCTCCCCTGCTATCTATGGACTCTTCACATTCTTCTATAAACTTGTTAATGGGCTTAGTGGGCAGCACGGTGGTGCAGTGGTTAGTATTGCTGCCTCACGGCGCTGAGGACCCAGGTTCGATCCCGGCCCTGGGTCACTGTCCGTGTGGAGTTTGCACATTCTCCCCGTGTCTGCGTGGGTTTCACCCCCACAACCCAAAGGTGTGCAGGTTAGGTGGATTGGCCGTGCTAAATTGCCCCTTCATTGTAAAAAAATAAATGGGTACTCTAAGTTCATAATTTTAAAAAAGTTAACGGGCATAGTGTTTGTTTTATAAGCAGAAATAAATTCCACAACCCTGGGTGGAAGCAATACTTCTATTCTTGGGTCTGTTCTAAGGTTTGTTTATTTTACAAACATAAAATCAGTGTGCAAACTAACAGTGGTCTTCCTCTCAATAGGGTTGGCATTCTAAAGTAAGGAATTGATGTGTGGATTATCCAGAACCTGGATCAGACCCTATCTGAGGTAACTGCTTTCAATTTTGGTCACCACACCTTAGGAAAGTGTCACAGACAGAATGTATCTTCCTGTGATTGTTATGTTTTGCAAGGCTTGTCTTTTCTTGCCACATTTGAGCATGTATTGCAATTAAATTATTCAGCAGAAAGCTTTTGTGAGTTTCAAATTAAAGAATATTATTTGCTCTCACACACTTACTGCAAATTTTACTCAACATCGCAGGTGAACTTTAACTGCAACAGGTTATATGTTTTAGCTGCCTGATGTCTTACAACTGGTTTTAAGTCTGCTTCTCAGATTGACTGAATTGATGTTGTGCTGGCTTTGGTGGCTCTGCCAGCAAATGGTTCTTAGCCGATATTTTTAAAATCAGTCAATAACGTGGCTCACTCAACATGTGACTTTCTACATGTCCATTTCCAAATAAGCAGCGGTACTTACGTTGACTTTACTTTCTGTGTTGTGGGTTAACACCTTAACCTGTGGGTTTGAGACAATCATCAGCACAGGGGTCATTTAATAATAATAATAATAATCTTTATTGTCACAAATAGGCTTACATTAACACTGCAATGAAGTTACTGTGAAAAGCCTCTAGTCGCCACATTCCGGCGCCTGTTTGGGTACACAGGGGGAGAATTCAGAATGTCCAAATTACCTAACAGTGCATCTTTCGGGACTTGTGGGAGGAAACTGGAACACCCGGAGGAAACCCACGCAGACACAGGGAGAGCGTGCAGACTACACACACAGTGACCCAAGGAATTGATCCTGAGACCCTGGAGCTGTGAAGCAACTGTGCTAACCACTGTGCTACCGTGCTGCCCTTCCAATTGCCACCAAATGCTTTTCAATCTTTCAATATGAAACATAAGGGATTCAGGCAGTCTGGAAAATACTGTAGTCTTTTGTCTTGCTACATCCTTCAGCAAAGAGATATACAGATTCTCTGTATGGCTGTAAATTTCCATATTTGATTAGGTATTAATCTGAGACCCGATATGATCTGTAGATCAAATCCCAAAGGTCACATTATTTGTAGCAGCCATTGCAGTAGTCTGATGTCTCCAATTTTTTAAGGTATTGATTGAAAGTTCACAATATACTGGGCCTGACAATGGAGGTATTGATCTTGGGAATTCCAGATCTTGAGGCTTAGGTAGCTGAAGGAAAGTCTGCCAATGGTGGGATATAGGAGGAGGGTTTACAAGACGTCAGAGTAAAAGGGAGAGAGAGTTTAGGAGGATTTTGTTTAATATTCGTAATATTTTATTTCCAGTCTACTTTTCATTTTCATCAATGGCAGCAACGATTGGGTAGATGTAAAGTGAGCAAGCAATCAGTCAGCATCTGTTTTCCCCCTAGCATCAGCAGGGAAAATTGACCCCATGGAATCTTAAGGCCGAGAAGGAGATCATTTGGCCCATCGCCCCTGCTTCCTGAAACAACTTTCCATTCAATCCTATTTTCCTGCCCCTTTCACGATAACCTGTTTCTGCTTTTTCAAACATCCTCTGACTGGCTATTCATAAACATATTGAGGAGCCTGGTAGGACTATTCATGTCCCACCAACCCACTGTACAAAGGGGACATTTTTCCTAACCTCCTCCTCCCCTGGTAAATTATGTTTGATAATTGCAGTAATACCAAAGACTGCACTGCCTCTTTAAGGAAAGATATTTCCACGAGATATCCCATGTTCAGGCACTGGGATCCCGGATCACTCCACAGCCTCTATGAAAGGAGGTTTCTTGCAGGAGGAATGAGTTATGACAGAATCCCGGGGACGAGACAAGCATGCGCGAAAACATTTTCCTGGCTCACACATCAGCTGCAAACTCATTGAATGGAGCCCTTCTTTTGTTGGAGGAAATGATTTCATTCAGGGAGGTGCACTCAGGGGTGTCAATCAACAGCAGCCAGGAGTTCAGAGATCCAGCAATATTACAAACTTCTATTGCTGGTGTGGCTGTTACATTTAGAGGGAAGCTCTGCAGCCTGTCCCCTATTGCAAGCCAAGTCTCTCTTCCTGCCAGCCCTTGTCCTTCTTCACCTCCCCTGGCCCTTAGTCCCCTAAAACCTCGCATTTGAAATTCTCATCCTTGTGTTTAAATTCCTACCAGGCCCCAGCCATCCCGATCTCTGTAATCTCTACCAGTGCCAGAACAGACGGGTGATAAATGCTGACCATGTTTGCGGCTGCCATATCCATTTTAAACAAACCACTCCAAGTGTCCACGCCGTCGTGAACGCTGTCGTGTTTCACGATGGCGAGGAACGACCGTGGGGACAACCGATTCCGGCCCCCAGAGAGGGCCAGCACGGCGCTGGAGCAGTTCACGCCGCTCCAGCTTCCCTTCCTGGTGCCAAATGGGCGCCGATCCATCCCGCGCATGCGCGGGGGACTTCTTCAGCACGTCGGCCCCAACGCAACATGATGTGGGGGTTCAGGGGCCGGCCGCACAACAAAGACAGCGGCCCGCAACCGGCGCCGTGCCAAACGCATCGGCGCAAATGCCGCTGATTCTCCGCACCTCGGAGAATCGCGCGCCGCGTTGGGGCAGCGCGGCCCGGTTGCGCCGATTCTCCGGCCCGGCGCGGGGCTGGGAAAATCCATGTCTTTCGGGTGTTGTGGGAGGAAACCGGAGCACCCGGAAGAAACCCACACAGACACGAGGAGAACGTGCAGACTCCACACAGACAGTGACCCAAACCGGGAATCGAACCTATACCCTGGAGCTGTGAAGCAACAGTGCTAACCACTGTGCTATCGTTGTGGTTGGTTATCAAGGAGGGGGGGGGGGTGATTATTACTGGGATAGGTTGAGGTGGGATTGGTCATTCTGGTTGTTATTGAGGAGGGGGGTGATTATTACTGGGGTAGGTTGAGATGGGATTGGTCATTCTGGTTGTTATCAAGGAGGGGGGGTGATTATTACTGGGGCAGGTCGAGGTGGGATTGGTCATTCTGGTTGTTATTGAGGAGGGGGGGTGATTATTACTGGGGCAGGTTGAGATGGGATTGGTCATTCTGGTTGTTATTGAGGAGGGGGGGTGATTATTACTGGGGCAGGTTGAGGTGGGATTGGTCATTCTGGTTGTTATTGAGGAGGGGGGGTGATTATTACTGGGGCAGGTTGAGATGGGATTGGTCATTCTGGTTGTTATTGAGGAGGGGGGGTGATTATTACTGGGGCAGGTTGAGGTGGGATTGGTCATTCTGGTTGTTATTGAGGAGGGGGGGTGATTATTACTGGGGCAGGTTGAGGTGGGATTGGTCATTCTGGTTGTTATTGAGGAGGGGGGTGATTATTACTGGGGCAGGTTGAGGTGGGATTGGTCATTCTGGTTGTTATCAAGGAGGGGGTGATTATTACTGGGGCAGGTTGAGGTGGGATTGGTCAATCTGGTTGTTATTGAGGAGGGGGGGGGTGATTATTACTGGGGCAGGTTGAGGTGGGATTGGTCATTCTGGTTGTTATTGAGGAGGGGGGGTGATTATTACTGGGGCAGGTTGAGGTGGGATTGGTCATTCTGGTTGTTATTGAGGAGGGTGGTGATTATTACTGGGGCAGGTTGAGGTGGGATTGGTCATTCTGGTTGTTATCAAGGAGGGGGTGATTATTACTGGGGCAGTTTGAGGTGGGATTGGTCATTCTGGTTGTTATTGAGGAGGGGGGGTGATTATTACTGGGGCAGGTTGAGATGGGATTGGTCATTCTGGTTGTTATTGAGGAGGGGGGTGATTATTACTGGGGCAGGTTAAGAGGGATTGGTCATTCTGGTTGTTATTGAGGAGGGGGGTGATTATTACTGGGGCAGATTGAGGTGGGATTGGTCATTCTGGTTGTTATTGAGGAGGGGATGATTATTACTGAGGCAAGTAGAGGGGGGATTGGTCATTCTGGTTGTTATCAAGGAGGGGGGGTGATTATTACTGGGGCAGGTTGAGGTGGGATTGGTCATTCTGGTTGTTATCAAGGAGGGGGTGATTATTACTGGGGCAGGTTGAGGTGGGATTGGTCAATCTGGTTGTTATTGAGGAGGGGGGGGTGATTATTACTGGGGCAGGTTGAGGTGGGATTGGTCATTCTGGTTGTTATTGAGGAGGGGGGGTGATTATTACTGGGGCAGGTTGAGGTGGGATTGGTCATTCTGGTTGTTATTGAGGAGGGTGGTGATTATTACTGGGGCAGGTTGAGATGGGATTGGTCATTCTGGTTGTTATTGAGGAGGGGGGGTGATTATTACTGGGGCAGATTGAGGTGGGATTGGTCATTCTGGTTGTTATTGAGGAGGGGGGTGATTATTACTGAGGCAGGTTGAGGTGGGATTGGTCATTCTGGTTGTTATCAAGGAGGGGGTGATTATTACTGGGGCAGTTTGAGGTGGGATTGGTCATTCTGGTTGTTATTGAGGAGGGGGGGGTGATTATTACTGGGGCAGGTTGAGAGGGATTGGTCATTCTGGTTGTTATTGAGGAGGGGGGTGATTATTACTGGGGCAGGTTGAGATGGGATTGGTCATTCTGGTTGTTATTGAGGAGGGGGGGTGATTATTACTGGGGCAGGTTGAGAGGGATTGGTCATTCTGGTTGTTATTGAGGAGGGGGGTGATTATTACTGGGGCAGGTTGAGATGGGATTGGTCATTCTGGTTGTTATTGAGGAGGGGGGGTGATTATTACTGGGGCAGATTGAGGTGGGATTGGTCATTCTGGTTGTTATTGAGGAGGGGGGTGATTATTACTGAGGCAAGTAGAGGGGGGATTGGTCATTCTGGTTGTTATCAAGGAGGGGGGGTGATTATTACTGGGGCAGGTTGAGGTGGGATTGGTCATTCTGGTTGTTATTGAGGAGGGGGGTGATTATTACTGGGGCAGGTTGAGGTGGGATTGGTCATTCTGGTTGTTATTGAGGAGGGGGGGTGATTATTACTGGGGCAGGTTGAGGTGGGATTGGTCATTCTGGTTGTTATCAAGGAGGGGGTGATTATTACTGGGGCAGGTTGAGGTGGGATTGGTCAATCTGGTTGTTATTGAGGGGGGGGGGTGATTATTACTGGGGCAGGTTGAGGTGGGATTGGTCATTCTGGTTGTTATTGAGGAGGGGGGGTGATTATTACTGGGGCAGGTTGAGGTGGGATTGGTCATTCTGGTTGTTATTGAGGAGGGTGGTGATTATTACTGGGGCAGGTTGAGGTGGGATTGGTCATTCTGGTTGTTATTGAGGAGGGGGGGGTGATTATTACTGGGGCAGGTTGAGATGGGATTGGTCATTCTGGTTGTTATTGAGGAGGGGGGTGATTATTACTGGGGCAGGTTGAGAGGGATTGGTCATTCTGGTTGTTATTGAGGAGGGGGGGTGATTATTACTGGGGCAGGTTGAGATGGGATTGGTCATTCTGGTTGTTATTGAGGAGGGGGGGTGATTATTACTGGGGCAGATTGAGGTGGGATTGGTCATTCTGGTTGTTATTGAGGAGGGGGGTGATTATTACTGAGGCAAGTAGAGGGGGGATTGGTCATTCTGGTTGTTATTGAGGAGGGGGGGTGATTATTACTGGGGCAGGTTGAGGTGGGATTGGTCATTCTGGTTGTTATTGAGGAGGGGGGGGTGATTATTACTGGGGCAGGTTGAGATGGGATTGGTCATTCTGGTTGTTATTGAGGAGGGGGGTGATTATTACTGGGGCAGATTGAGGTGGGATTGGTCATTCTGGTTGTTATTGAGGAGGGGGGTGATTATTACTGAGGCAAGTAGAGGGGGGATTGGTCATTCTGGTTGTTATCAAGGAGGGGGGGTGATTATTACTGGGGCAGGTTGAGATGGGATTCGTCATTCTAGTTGTTATTGAGGAGGGGGGTGATTATTACTGGGGCAGGTTGAGGTGGGATTGGTCATTCTGGTTGTTATTGAGGAGGGGGGGTGATTATTACTGGGGCAGGTTGAGGTGGGATTGGTCATTCTGGTTGTTATTGAGGAGGGGGGGTGATTATTACTGGGGCAGGTTGAGATGGGATTGGTCATTCTGGTTGTTATTGAGGAGGGGGGTGATTATTACTGGGGCAGGTTGAGAGGGATTGGTCATTCTGGTTGTTATTGAGGAGGGGGGGGGTGATTATTACTGGGGCAGGTTGAGGTGGGATTGGTCATTCTGGTTGTTATTGAGGAGGGGGGTGATTATTACTGAGGCAAGTAGAGGGGGGATTGGTCATTCTGGTTGTTATCAAGGAGGGGGGGTGATTATTACTGGGGTAGGTTGAGATGGGATTGGTCATTCTGGTTGTTATTGAGGAGGGGGGGTGATTATTACTGGGGCAGGTTGAGGTGGGATTGGTCATTCTGGTTGTTATTGAGGAGGGGGGGTGATTATTACTGGGGCAGGTTGAGGTGGGATTGGTCATTCTGGTTGTTATTGAGGAGGGGGGTGATTATTACTGGGGCAGGTTGAGGTGGGATTGGTCATTCTGGTTGTTATTGAGGAGGGGGGTGATTATTACTGGGGCAGGTTGAGGTGGGATTGGTCATTCTGGTTGTTATTGAGGAGGGGGGGTGATTATTACTGGGGCAGGTTAAGGTGGGATTGGTCATTCTGGTCGGTTATCGAGGAGCGGGGTGGCTCTGGGTATCCTTTCTCTGAAATTGGTCATCTTGAGTTAGTCTGGCTGCTCCCTTCCAGGAGTTTCTTTCCTCCTTTCCTCTGTTTGGGTGGGCAGTGTTCTGCTCTTATTCTGTTCTGGTCTGGTGGTTTGTGGGGATGGGGTTCCCTGTTCTGGGGGGTAGAGAGTTGACCCTACCTCCCAGGGCACCCAGGTGTTGGGTGTCCTGATGTTTCTTTCTCCCCCTGGGTTGGGGGCCTCCCTTTCCGCTAAGGCTCGAGTAATTGTTCTCTTTTTCCTAATGTGGGTGCAGGTGGTGCATTGCCCTGGGTGGCTTTGGTGGGGTGCGGGCTCAGTTCGGGTTTTGGTCTTTGGAGGGTCTTGGAGCCCTGGATGCCATAGTAGCTGGTGTGCTAAATGTTGCTGGGCTGGGCCAGGCCCAGTGTCGTGGCTGTTATCCTGTTAATCTTGGGACTTGGGGGGGGGGGGGGACCCCTTTTCGTGAGTGCTGTTGGGGGGGGGGGGGGGGGGCGTCCTGAGAGGCTGCGCAGGAACCTGGGGTTGGGCTGAGATCTGAGCCTTGGTGTTTACCCTGCTATTCCCTGGGGGGGGGATGTGGGATGCTGACCTGTTGATTGAGCTGCTTGCTCCCCTCTTCATTAGTGGGTGCCGGGGGAAGTGTGGGGTCAGGTTTGTGTCCTGATCCTTTGTTATCCGATGGGTTTGTTATGATCCAGTTCTCTCATCCTTTTTCTCTTTTGGAAGGCAGAGATGGTTAGATCCTCTACTGGGGTTTTCGCTTCTCTCCCTCCTTTCTTTTCTTCTCTACGTGACCCTATCGGTTTAATCGTCTTGCTGACGGTCCTATCCTGACATTTGGCTGGAATGATTTTGGATGTGCCTATGGCCTGGATTGGGGTTTAGTTGGGTTATGTGGCATGTGCGTAACTCCCCTTAAGACTGGGTTTTTTTGTGCATTTTCTTTTGATTTTGTAAGGACGAATGTGTATTAATTTGTACATTTGTTGCATTATCTTATAAAATGTAAAAACTCAATAAACACCCTTTAAAAAAAAATTCAGTGGCTCTGCTTCCACCACTCTCTGGCAAAGAGTTATTCATGACCCTCTGAGAGACACGAGGTCTTCCTCTCTCTGTCTTAAATGGTATTTTGCTTATTTGTAAATTATGTCCCCTTGTTCCAACAAATGGGAAACATCCTCTCAGCATCTATCTTGTCCCACCCCCTTTAGGATCTTATATGTTTCAATAAGCTCACCTCCCATTCTTCTAAACTCCAATAGGTGCCGGCCCAGCCTGTCCAACGTTTCTTCCCAATTACATATTCAGCTGAGCAGCAAAAAGCTCCAGCTATATTAGTGGCACTACTCACAGGCCCTTCCATCCGTGGTGTCATTCCACATATAGGCTATTGTCCAAATGTTCTTGTTTCTCTCTGCAGGAGCTAGTGACTCCACTCCTCCTTTGTCTGTCACAAGGCAAGGGTCTGGAAGGCCAAGGTGGGGCTGACAGGGGGTATTAAAAATATTCTTAATTTTTTCATACGATGTGGGCATCACTTGCAGGGCCTCCATGTGTTGTCCATGGCTAATCACCCTTCAATTGAGTGGCTTGCTCAGCCATTTCAGATGTCAATTAAAGTCAACAACATGTGGCAGCACAGTGGCATGGCGGTTAGCACTGCTGCCTCATGACGCTAGGGACCGAGGTTCAATTCCAACCTGAGGTGACTGTCCGTCTGGAGTTTCTACGTAGAGACCAGTGTCTACGTGGGTTTTCTCCGGGTGATCTGGTATCCACCCAAAGTCCAAAGATGTGCAGGTTAGGCGGATTGGCCATGATCGATTGCCCTTTAGTGTCCAAAGTTTACATGGGGTTAGGGTTAGGGCATGGGAGTGGGCCTAGGTAGGGAGCTCTTTCAGAAGGTCAGTACAGGCTCGATGGGCCGAATCACCTCCTTCTCCACTGTGGGGATTCTATGGATTCTATAGATCATTGCTTGGTCTGGAGTCACATGTAGGCCAGACCAGGGGCGGGATTCTCCGACCCCCCCCCCGCTGGGTCGGAGAATCGCCCAGGGCCGGGTCAATCCCGCCCCTGCCATGTCCCGAATTTTCCGCCCCCCGAGATTCGGCGGGGGCGGGAATCGCGCCGCGCCGGTCGGTGGGCCCCTGGCGACAATTCTCCGGCCTGCGATGGGCCGAAGTCCCGCCGCTGACAGGCCTCTCCCGCCGTCGTGGATGAAACCACCTACCTGACCGGCGGGAGTGGTGATGCGGGCGGACTCCGGGGTCCTGGGGGGGGGGGGGCGCGGGGCGATCTGACCCCGGGAGGTGCCCCGACGGTGGCCCGGCACGCGATCGGGGCCCACCGATCGGTGGGCCTGTGCCATGGGGGGACTCTTTTTTTCTTCCGCCTTCGCCATTGTCTTCACCATGGCAGAGGCGGAAGAGACCCCCTCCCCTGCGCATGCGCCGGTATGACGTCAGCAGCCACTGACGCTCTGGCGCATGTGCGGACTTACACCAGCCGGCCAAGTAGCTTTTGTTACTTTATACTTCAAAGTACATTTTTACCGGGTTGTAGCAACAGCAGTTTTTTAAAAATTAATTATGATTGGGTTGATTTTTAAGCATTCCCACAGATTGAGAGGATTGTTATCACTAAGGAGGGAGTGATGGGCAAGCTAATGGGGCTAAAGGTAGACAAGTCTCCTGGCCCTGATGGAATGCATCCCAGAGTGCTAAAAGAGATGGCTAGGGAAATTGCAGATGCACTAGTGATAATTTACCGAAATTCACTAGACTCTGGGGTGGTCCCGGTGGATTGGAAATTAGCAAACGTGACGCCACTGTTTAAAAAAGGAGGTAGGCAGAAAGCAGGAAATTATAGGCCAGTGAGTTTAACTTCGGTAATAGGGAAGATGCTGGAATCTATCATCAAGGAAGAAATTGCGAGGCATCTGGATAGAAATTGTCCCATTGGGCAGACGCAGCATGGGTTCGTTAAAGGCAGGTCATGCCTAACTAATTTAGTGGAATTTTTTGAGGACATTACCAGTGCAGTAGATAACGGGGAGCCGATGGATGTGGTATATCTGGATTTCCAGAAAGCCTTTGACAAGGTGCCACACAAAAGGTTGCTGCATAAGATAAAGATGCATGGCATTAAGGGTAAAGTAGTAGCATGGATAGAGGATTGGTTAATTAATAGAAAGCAAAGAGTTGGGATAAATGGGTGTTTCTCTGGTTGGCAATCAGTAGCTAGTGGTGTCCCTCAGGGATCCGTGTTGGGCCCACAATTGTTCACAATTTACATTGATGATTTGGAGTTGGGGACCAAGGGCAATGTGTCCAAGTTTGCAGATGACACTAAGGTGAGTGGTAAAGCGAAAAGTGCAGAGGATACTGGAAGTCTGCAGAGGGATTTGGATAGGTTAAGTGAATGGGCTCGGGTCTGGCAGATGGAATACAATGTTGACAAATGTGAGGTTATCCATTTTGGTAGGAATAACAGCAAACGGGATTATTATTTAAACGATAAAATATTAAAGCATGCCGCTGTTCAGAGAGACTTGGGTGTGCTAGTGCATGAGTCACAGAAGGTTGGTTTGCAAGTGCAACAGGTGATTAAGAAGGCAAATGGAATTTTGTCCTTCATTGCTAGAGGGCTGGAGTTTAAGACTAGGGGGGTTATGTTGCAACTGTATAAGGTGTTAGTGCGGCCACACCTGGAGTATTGTGTTCAGTTTTGGTCTCCTTACTTGAGAAAGGACGTACTGGCACTGGAGGGTGTGCAGAGGAGATTCACTAGGTTAATCCCAGAGCTGAAGGGGTTGGATTATGAGGAGAGGTTGAGTAGACTGGGACTGTACTCGTTGGAATTTAGAAGGATGAGGGGGGATCTTATAGAAACATTTAAAATTATGAAGGGAATAGATAGGATAGATGCGGGCAGGTTGTTTCCACTGGCGGGTGACAGCAGAACTAGGGGGCATAGCCTCAAAATAAGGGGAAGTAGATTTAGGACTGAGTTTAGGAGGAACTTCTTTACCCAAAGGGTTGTGAATCTATGGAATTCCTTGCCCAGTGAAGCAGTTGAGGCTCCTTCATTACATGTTTTTAAGGTAAAGATAGATAGTTTTTTGAAGAATAAAGGGATTAAGGGTTATGGTGTTCGGGCTGGAAAGTGGAGCTGAGTCCACAAAAGATCAGCCATGATCTAATTGAATGGCGGAGCAGGCTCGAGGGGCCAGATGGCCTACTCCTGCTCCTAGTTCTTATGTTCTTATGTTCTTATGATTCCATTGTTACTATGGGGTCTATTGGTTCTATCCAGAGTGTTCACTGAGAGAATGAGCTTGCAAATACTGTGAGTCAGTGTGGAGAGTATAAGGTGGTGGCTTGGTGCATGAGTTGGCATGGAGGGAATAAGAAGCCATTGGGTGGGGGGTATGAATTGTATATTACATGGGGAGGGAATGAGGTGTGAGAGGTGAGGGGAAAGAGGGCCTAAATAATAAGCAAACCCTGGCATAGAGGTCCAGAGGACGGAGAGACCTTTTTAAACAGTCTACCTTGGCACTCAGCCTCCCCAGTTTCCACCCATGCGCTGCTTCCAGGGGCGCTGGACCTGACTCCATCCCATACGGACCCCCACCCCCCTCCCCCACCAAATCCAGCCCACCACAAGCAAAAATTGGGTTTGACAGGGAAATTTGGCTATCCTTCTCAGTTGCGAAAATACGTCCCTAAATTTTCGAACATCTCTCTGTATTGGACATATTCTCCTGATCTTTAACTTCATTCTTTTGATGGTGACCCTGAGTTCATGCCCTCCAGTAAAATCTTTCACTGAGCTGATATCTGTTAAAAACAATAAACATCGCCAAGTTCTCTCTGCTCTCCATGGCAATTGTACTAAATCAGTGGTTGCAAGCGAAGTCAGATAGTCAGAGACTGTTCTACCTGCTCCAGTTTGTTAATCAAATGGAGCTTCGCTTCTACTTTAGCGGAAACCTGTGCCACGAAGTTTACACATGGAATCAGAAACACGGAAAATATCATTATTTTAAAAAATAAATTTAGAGTACCCAATTCATTTTTCCAATTAAGGGGAAATTTAGCACGGTCAATCCACCTAGCCTACACATCTTTGGGTTGTGGGGGCGAAACGCACGCAAACACGGAAAATATCAGAAATGCAGAGCAGGTCAGCCAACGTTCAGGGTAGAAAGACAAGACCATGACATATTGGGATTGTATCTTTCATCAGACTCCAGCTCACTCTGATGAAGAACACGCTCATATCGTATTCTGTCTTTTCTCTTTGCAGATGTTGTTTGACCTGTTTCACCTTTACAACATTTTCCGTTCGTCTTTCAGTTTCCCAGCATTCGTAGCTTCTCTTGTTTTATGTCAACTTTGCTCCGAGGCTCCAATTGCCCCTGTCCTGACTCTGTGAGGTCCAAACTGTGACAAGCCAAGCTCTCCCAAAGTGATTCTTCCCAGCTACACAGAGATTACCAAATAGCATTTTGTCTTGATAAATGCGTCATCTGTGGATCAACACTGAAATGTTTCTGATAGAGGGAACTAACGTTTGAGAACAGAGCAGACGTTTACAAGTGTCATAACATTACTAAGCTATGAATTCCCATAAAGAAGTATTAATAATAACAATTTATGCAGCATCTTTCATATATTGCCAACCTTGGTACCCATTTAGTGACAGAAAAACAGCACTGCTCCACTGAATTATTTAACTCCTTGTGTGCTACTACCAGCAAAAAACTAATAGTTTGAAAATTCAACCCCCAAAGCTTTTGTCACACTCGACTTATTCCCCTGTTTGCTCAGAGTGCAAATTAACTCCATCAAGCTTGCCTACACAGATTTGTTCTCACGCTGACCTCTCCATCCTTGACCAGCTGCAACGTTCCAACGAAACTCAAGGAACAGATCCTCATCTTTCCACTCAGCACTCTACGGCCCTCTGGACCCAGCATGGAGTTCAACAATTTCAGATCATAATTGCATTTCCCACATTCTTTTTCTCTTTGTTTAGTCAATTTTGTTTCATGCACCTGTCTTAAACTTTGTTCTTCACATCTTTGCTTTTGGTCATAGCCGTTCATTATTCTGCCATTCACATCCGCTCCAGATATCTTTCTTTTATTCTTTATGACTAACATCACTATTCTCTTTGTGTTTTGGACCATGAAATCTTTTGTCATTTAATCACTCCTGCCCTCCAACCTATCATAGACCTTTTCCGTTTGTTCTTCCTCCCGCTTCCGTCCCTTTTATTTGCTCAAAGTCTATTACATTTCTATTGTCTTTTGGTTCTCAAGAAAGATCCTTAACCTGAAACATTGGGCCAGATCCTCCGATTCTGAGGCTCAGTGCAGATGATCTGTGCTGTTTTAGTGGGGGGGGGGGGGGGGGGGGGGGGATTGGCGCTGCCCCCTCACCAATGCTGCGGCTGGTGTAGCCACCTGGGTTAGCCACTTCCCGACTTTAAAATGGAGATCCGCTAAGAATGCAGGGAGAAATGGCCAAACGCAGGAAAACAAGCAGGTGCAAAATCTCCTGTATATTAGAATTTGCAGAAACCCAGGCAGCACTGAAACTAACAACCATCTACATATTGATGAGCGATCCCCGGGAACAATTGGAACCATTTAAGACAGGGGTGGGCAAACTACGGCCCGCGGGCCGCATTCTGCGGCCCACCAAGTCATTTAAAAAAAAAAATTTTTTTTTTTTTTAAATTTTTTTTTAAGGTTAATGGGGGGGGGGGGGGGGGGGGGGGGGGGGAGGGGGGCTGTTGGGTTACTTACTGGTATAGGGTGGATACGTTGACTTGAGTAGGGTGATCATTGCTCGGCACAACGTCGAGGGCCGAAGGGCCTGTTCTGTGCTGTACTGTTCTATGTTCTATATGAGGCGCCCAGAATCACAACCGGGTGAAGTAATTATTTTACTTAATATACTATGCGGCCCTTTGTTAATTGTGAATTTCTGAATGTGGCCCTTGCACGGAAAAGTTTGCCCACCCCTGATTTAAGATAATTGAGGCCAAGCCAGACTCCTCGGTACCAGCAGGAGCCAAGACAAAGGAAGGCCAACGGACATATATATTGATTGGTACATGGTCCAATCAATTGGAACCAGGTACGGGGTCCGCCCAAAAGGGCGCAAAGCCCCTGGGGACTATAAAATAGAGTCTCCAAGTTCAGTTCGATCTTCTTGGCAGCTCTCAAAGAACTCTTGACCGTGACTCTCAACTCGGAGAGACTTGCCTAGCAGTTGCACCAGCCAAGTAAGTGTCCAGTCAACGCACGCTACGAGATAGGCGCTCCTAACGATTAGTCCGTACCAGCTGGAAGCCTGCAGACTCAGAATCGAACGAAAGGCCATTTGTTCCCCTGACCTGGTGGGCCAGTTTCCAAAGCTAAGTATTGGCCTTTAGTGTTAGTGATAGTCTAGTGAGTAGTATTTTATGCATGAGTAGCGATTGACTGTGTATATAATAAATGTGTTTTGATTTGAACCTTACTAACTGGTGTATTGAGTTATTGATCAGCACTTGAACTTGAACCCTCGTGGTGGTATCATAAAGATATGGCAACTCTAGAGCAAAGGTTATAAAACAGAGCAATTAAGTGTAAAGCACACTTTGCAAATTAGCAACACTGGTGAGGGGCTAGCAGCCGCGCCACGTAAAGCTTACGGCCTCCACAAAATATACGACCGGAGAATTGCTGGGTCCGTGGCCGCGAATGCGCACAGCGATGACCTGCAGCAGTCGTGCTGTACAACATTTTTTATAAATGTTTTTTATTCAGTTTTCATGTTTTATATTGAACAAATTACAAATTGTAAGAGAGTGAAAAAAAAACACGCAAAAATTAACATATATATTTACAGGTGAGCATCTTCGTAGTAATAACTGTGGCCTCCCCCTCTTTGCCGGCATACATATTTTACATTCCCCAACATGTTTATTGGCATTTATTTAGTTTGGTTTTGGGCCTTAGCTAGCCATCAAACCCCCGTAACGAGCCCGTAGCCCCCCCCCCCCCTCCCCGCCGGCTACCCTTCCCCCGACTATTCTTCCTCTTGTACGTTGGCCACAAACAGGTCCCGGAACAGTTGCATGAATGGCTCCCACGTTCTGTGGAAGCCGTCGTCCAACCCTCGGATGGCGAATTTGATTTTCTCCATTTGGAGAGAATCCGAGAGGTCGGACAGCCAGTCTGCAGCTCTGGGCGGTGCTGCTGACCGCCAGCCAAACAGGATTCTACGGCGGGCGATCAGGGAGGCAAAGGCAAGGGCGTCCGCACTCCTCCCCAGGAATAGATCTGGCTGGTCTGAAACCCCGAAGACCGCCACTATCGGGCATGGCTCCACCCTCACCCCCACCACTTTGGACATAGCCTCGAAGAAGGCTGTCCAGTACTCCAGAAGTCTGGGGCAAGACCAGAACATGTGGGCGTGGTTGGCCGGGCCTCTTTGGCACCGCTCACATCTGTCCTCCACCTCCGGGAAGAACCTACTCATACGGTTTCTCGTTAAGTGGGCTCTATGTACCACTTTTAGTTGCGTCAGGCTGAGCCTTGCGCACGTGGAGGTGGAGTTGACCCTATGCAGTGCTTCGCTCCAGAGTCCCCACCCTATCTCCATCCCCAGGTCGTCCTCCCATTTCCTTCTTGTTGCGTCCAGTACGGTGTCGTCCCTATCTACCAGTCGGCCATACATGTCACTACAGTTCCCTTTCTCTAGGATACTTGCGTCCAGTAGGTCTTCCAGTAGTGTCTGTCGTGGCGGTTGTGGGTACGTCCTTGTCTCCTTTCGTAGGAAGTTTTTGAGCTGCAGGTACCGTAGCTCGTTCCCCCCAGCTAGCTGAAATTTCTCTGTCAGTTTGTCCAGTGTTGCGATCCTGTCGTCCGTGTATAGGTCCCTGACTGTCAGTGTCCCCCCGTCCTGTCTCCACCTTTTGAAGGTGGCGTCAGTCAGTGCTGGTTTGAACCTATGGTTGTTGCAGATGGGAGCCCTGTTCGACATTTTGTTCAGGCCAAATTGCTGCCGCAGTTGGTTCCAGGATTGGAGGGTGGCTGTCACCACTGGGCTGCTGGAGTGTTTTTTGGGTGGGGATGGGCGTGCTGCCGTGGCGAGGGCCCGGAGGGAGGTCCCCATGCAGGAGGCCTCCTCCGCACGCACCCACTCGGCTTCTGGCGTGCTGTACAACATGGCGTTGGCCATGCGCGGACCCAATCTGCCAGATAGTGCCCCCATGGACACCCCCTCACCATCTCCTGGCCACCCCCCAGCCCTCACGGAAGCGACCCGGGCCAGCAGCACGGCTCCCGTCTGACTGTGACGGTGCTAGACACAATCTGCAGCTGCCACACCGGATTCCCGCATGGCTGAGACTGCACATCCCCCGTGCTGTCCTGAACCCGGCCCATCAGGGGGCGGAGCATGTCAGGGAGGGCTTCTGATGACGGGCTGAGTCTGTCCCAATGGCGTGTGGCGCGTGCCACGATGACGCCATTTCAGAGGGGGCGGAGCATGCGAAACCTGCGTCAAACAGGCGCCGCCCCCGATTTCATCGTATAAAGGGATTCTCCGCCCGATCACCAATTATGAAATCAGCATCGGGAAACAAAGAATCTCACCCCTTAACTCTGCTTCTTAACACTTCCAGACCCATTGATTATTGCCAGCATTTTCTGTTTTTATTTCAGGTTTCCAGTATATGCAGGATTCCAACGCTTGAAGAGAAAACAATTTTTCCCCTTCCTTTCAGGTGTTAGGGAACACAAGTTCCAACAACTCATGAGTACCAACACTCTCCAGATCTTTCTTCCCCTTCACATGAAGCAGAGAATATAAGATCTGGAGCTGTGATGGAGCTATATAAAATGGTTGTTAGGCCACAGCTCGAGTACTATTGTGCAATTCTGGTCCCCATACAATAGGACGGACGTGATTGCACGAGAGAGGGTGCAGAGGAAATTCACCAGGTTGTTACCTGGGCTGGAGCACCTCAGATATGAAGAGAGGAAGGTTAGAACATAGAACATAGAACAGTACAGCACAGAACAGGCCCTTCGGCCCTCAATGTTGTGCCGAGCCATGATCACCCTACTCAAACCCACGTATCCACCCTATACCCATAACCCAACAACCCCCCCCCCCCTTAACCTTACTTTAATTAGGTCACTACGGGCAATTTAGCATGGCCAATCCATCTAACCCGCACATCTTTGGACTGTGGGAGGAAACCGGAGCACCCGGAGGAAACCCACGCACACAGGGGGAGGACGTGCAGACTCCACACAGACAGTGACCCAGCCGGGAATCGAACCTGGGACCCTGGAGCTGTGAAGCATTTATGCTAACCACCATGCTACCGTGCTGCCCCTTACGGCCCCTTACGGTTAGGCTGGGGCTGTTCTCCTTGGAGCAGAGAAGACTGAGGCGGACCTTGATTGATGTGTACAAAATTATGAGGGACATAGATAGGAAGAAACCAAACCTCTTAGTAAAGGGGTCAATAGCTCGGGGGCATTGATTTAATGTAAGGGGCAGGAGATTTAGAAGGGATTTGAGGAAAAACCTTTTCACCCAGAGAATGGTGGGAATCTGGACGTTACTGCCTGAAGTGGTGGTAGAGGTGGGAATGCCCACAACATTCAAGAAGCACTTGAAATGCCATCACATACAAAGCTATGGACCAAGTGCGAGAAAATGGCATTAAAATAGATAGGTAGGAGTGGCAAGGTGGCGCAGTGGTTAGCACAGCTGCCTCAGGGCGCCAAGGTCCCAGTTTCGATCCCGGCTCTGGGTCACTGTCCGTGTTAACTTTGCTCATTCTCCCCGTCTTTGCGTGGGTTTCGCCCTCACAACCCAAAATTGTGCAAGCTAGGTGGATTGGCCATGCTAAATTGCCCCTCAATTGGAAAAAATTAAATGGGTACACTAAATTTATATTAAAAAATAGATAGGTGCTTGATAGCCAGCGCAGAAACAATGGGCCGAAGGGCCTCTTTCAGTGCTGTAAAACTCTAGAACTCTGATTTCCCTCCTACCCCCATCCTATCTTCTAATCTCACCTCTTGCTGTATATTCAGAATACCCTTTGACCTTCCACTCTCTGATACTGAACAATCTGTCCTCAGCAAAGGACACAGTTTTATTGCTTTATGCCCCACCTCAATGGCATCATAGGAACATAGGAACAGGAGTAGACCATTCAGCCCCTCGAGTCCATTCAATGAGATCATGGCTGATCTGTGGCCTAACTCCATAGACCTGCCTTGGGTCCATATCCCTAAAATCTTTGCTAAACAAAAGTCTATCTACCTCAGATTTAAAATTAACAACTGTTCTAACTTCAACTGCTGTTTGTGGGAGAGAGTTCCAAACCTATATCACCCTTTGAGTGAAAAAATGCTTCCTCACATCTCACCTGAACGGTCTGGCCCTAATCTTTAGACGATGCCCCCTAGTTTTAGAATTTCCAACCAATGGAAATAGTTTATCTTTATCTACTCTGTCTTATCCATGTTAATATTCATAGAATCCATTCAGTGCAGAAGGAGGCCAATTGGCCCATTGAGTCTGCACTGACCCCCTGAAAGAGCACTCTACATAGGCCTTATCTTATCCCAGTAACCCCTCCTAACCTTTGGACACTAAGGGGCAATTTAGCATGGCCAATCCACCTAACCTGCACATCTTTGGACTGTGGGGGAAAACCGGAGCGCCCGGAAGAAACCCACGCAGAAGCGGGGAGAAAATGCAAACTCCACACAGACTGTCACCCAAGGCTGGAATTGAACTGGGGTCCCTGGAACTGTGAAGCAGCAGTGCTAACCACTGTGCCACCATGCCGCCCAAGACACATTATCTTGAATACTTTGATTAGATCATCCCTCAATCTTCTAAATTATAGCAAAAACAGGTCTAATTTGAGTAATCCCTCCTCGGCACTTAACTCCTGTAGTCCAGGTATCATTTTTGTGAACCTACACTGCACTCCCTCAGAGGCCAAAATATCCTTCCCAAGGTGTGGTGCCCAGAACTGCTCACAGTACTCCAAGTGGGGTCTAACCAGGATTTTGTGAAGCTGCAGCCTAACTTCTGTGTCTTTATATTCCAATCCTCTAGATATAAAGGCTAGCATTCCATTGGCCTTTTTGATTATTTTCTGCGCTTATTCCTGGCATTTTAAGGATATGCACCTAAACCCCCAAGTCTCTTTGGACATCTACTGGACCAACCTCCTTCCATTTAGAAAGTGCACTGCTCTATCCTTTTTGGTCCAAAACGGAAAACCTCTATCTTGCTTACGTTGAATTCCATCTGCCACAATGTTGCCCATTCACCTAGTCTGGCAATAGCGCCTTGCAATTTTATGCTATTGTCTAGGCATCTGTAACGCCACCTAACTTTGTATCGCTCTGCAAATTTGGATGTATAACTTTCAATGCCATCATCCAAGTCATTAATGAATAGTGTGAACAATTGAGGCTCCCACACATATCCCTGTGGTACACCACTAGTCACCTCCTGCCAATTAGAGTAATTACCCATTATACACACACTCTGTTACGCGTCACTCAGCCAATTTGCTAACCATATCAATTATTTTCCCTCAAACCCTACCTTAGTTTACAGTCTCTTTCGTGAGACTTTATCAAATGCCTTGTGGAAATCCATACAATTGGCATCCATAGATATTCTCTTGTTCCACCTTAGTTGTTCTACTTTAGTCACCGTTTCAAAAAATCCAATAAGATTAGTCAGGCATGATCTTCCTTTCACGACTCCATGTTGGCCCTTCTTGATCGACCAAAATTTTTCAAGGTCTTCAGATAACCCATCCCTGATTATAGACTCCAGCAATTTCCCCACCACAGATGGTAGGCTAACCAATCTGTAATTTCCTGGTTTCTGGGGAAAATTGAATTTCGGGCTCAGCACAACATTGAGATATTCTTCCATCGACTGCGCCTTTGTGCTTACTTATTTTGCCAAGAATCCTTACCTAACCCACCCCCCTTCCCCCTCAAAGAGCCTTTTCACCTTTCCTCAGCATTCTCCCCCCCAAAGTGAATCTTTCCAGTAAGTCAGAGATGACCCAATAGCACTTTTGCTGATAAATGCTTCATCTGTGGATCAACACTGATATTTTTCTGATACTGGGAACTAACGTTTGAGAAGAGTGCAGTCATTTTAAAAGTGTGATAACATTACCAAGCTATGAATTCCCATAAAGAATTATTAGCAATAACAATTTATGCAGCATCTTGAACATATTGCCAACGATGGTACCCATTCAGTGACACAAAAACAGCACTCCCCCCATTGAATCATTTAACTCCTTGTGTGCTACTACCAGTTGTGTGCATCTATTTAGTCTCATGTCTAAGACTGTCTACTCTGAGACCAAATTAACTCCATCAAACATAGCTACACAGATGATTTTGTTCTCTCACGCTGACCTCTCCTGACATCTTCTGCAATGTTCTAAATAAACTCGGGAACAGTTTCTCATCTTTCCACTCAGCACTTTGCAGCCTTCTGAACTCAGCATTGTGTTCGACGATTTAACCTTGACTCCCCCATTTGGCTTTTTACTCTTAATCTTTTCATTGACATAGCTTGTTTCAATTTATATGCTCTCTTCACTAACTCGAACTTGCCTCACTCTTAACTCTAAGCACTCTGTTCACTCAGACCCTTACGTCGTTATCAAACCTGTTGGTGGTGCAGTTGTTCAGCGTGCCAACCTCCACCAAGCGGATACTGAGTGCCAACTCTCAGCCACTTCCTTCTACTGCCCCTGGCACCATCAACTATCAAGCAATTGTTTCTAAGATTGGCCTCTGGAGATCTTCCTACTGCATAGCCTCCATCCCTGAACAGACCGCTTCTACCTCCTTCCCAAAATCCACAAACAGTGCTGCCGTGCTCGGCCCATTGACTGGGATTTTCAGTTGCCCCGAAAGTCAATGGACGTTTGGTTGCCTCCCCAAATTTTCCATCCCGGATCATGGTGGGGCCTGTCGCAGATGGGACTGAAAATCCCGGCCATTGTTTCAACCTGTTATCCCCTCCAGAATATATTTATTTTTATCTTGACTCGATTTTGCTCTCCCCTTGTCCAGTCTCTCCCCACATACATCATCGGATGGCCTGGCATCATTTCAACAATCTCCAGTTCTCCCATCCTAACCGCCTTCTCTTCACTATGGATGTCCAACCCCTCTGCACCTCCATCCCCCACCAGGACGTTCGGAGGGCTCTCCGCTTCTTCCTTCAACAGAGGCCAGACCAGTCCACACCCCACCACCACTTTCTTCTACTTGACTGAACTTAGTTTTCTCATTAAACAGTTTCTCCTTTAACTTGTCCCACTTCCTCCAGATAACACATGTTGCTTTGGGTCCCAGCTTGGCTTACCTTTTTTGTCGGTTATGTCAAATATTTCTTGTTCCAGTACTACACGGGCGCCTTCCCTCAAGTATCCGTGTCTTTTCCTGCTCTGACCTGGAACTCGAAAACTTCATCTACTTTGCTTCCAATGTTCACCCTTTTCTCACCTTCACATAATCCATCCCTTCCCTTGCTTGAATTATTTTTGTCTCCGTTTCTGGACACCAACAGTGTTCATTAATAATCATTATAAGCCCGCTGACTCCCACAGTTATCTCAACTACACTTGACTACCACCCTCCTCTAAGAACTTCAGTTTGTTCCCTCAGTTTCTTTTTCCTCACCCAAGGAATCCCAACTCCAGCCCACCCTTCCACCCTGCCCCTCCTCACCCAACCATCCCAAACATGTTTGACAGGGTCTCAACAGGGCCTGGTCCATTTCCCACACTTCTGCCCTCATCTCGTCCCCTCTCACACAGAACCATGGGCGGGATTCTCTGACTCTGAGGTAAAGTGTTGACGCCGCCGTAAACGCCGTCGCGTTTCCCGACGGCATCAACATGGCCTCAGGATCAGTAATTCTGGCCCCTACAGGGGGCCAGCACGGCACTGGAGCAACCCACACCGCCCCAACTGGGCGCTGCGGGGTCTGCGCATGCGCAGTGGCTCCATTCTCCGCGCCGGCCTTGATGCAACGTGGCGTAGGGCTACAGGGTCCGGCGCGCGAGAAAGTAGGACCCCAGCCCAAGAGGCCAGCCCGCCGATGGGTGGGCCCCAATCGCGGGCCAGGCCACAGTGGAGATTCTGAGGGAGTATGACAGGGTAGGTGGCAAGTGGTTTTTTTCCCTTGCCTACCACACAATTGAGGTACAGCATGAATTTCAGTGCTGGGTGGTGTAGGCTGTATATCACAGTGATTGATTGATGAAATCGAACAGACTGTTCCCTCAGTTATTCTTAATGAGAAGAGTATAGATTGTACTCAATCAGCCGGTGCTTACAAATCCCGAAACAACACATCTACTGTTAAATGTGATTGCATAATTGTGAAGCACTTGCCAAACAATCCTAAGTGTGCTAACAAATGATTTGAGATATTCAGTTGAGCTTGTAATGTGCCTCACTTAATGCTTGTTGAAGTGACATAAATTCATATGCAGTGAACTGTTCTCTTTTGCAAACAAAAGCAATCTGTTCAAGCCTTGCGCACTTTTTGAATTACCTGGGAACTTGAGGAGCCTATAATTCCCCATTGCTTTCTCCATGCCAACACCTTGACCAATCAGAGTCGACTTGCCAACCAACCTGCACCCTTTCTTCTGTAGTATAAATTGTTGTGATTGTTTAAAATTTGGAAGTCTTCCGTTTGTCCTGATCAGTGCAAGATAAAAAGCTTCAGCAAAATTGTCTCTCTTTTCAGCAAGTTTGAAGTTCATCCCTACAAAGCAAATGTTTGATGCCTAAAGTGGCTTTGGGGGAGAAAACGCAATACATTTGACATAGAGAAGAATTGAAATCTAATGATGTCACTCAGGACTGGCCCAAGGCATGGGAGGCACGATAGCAAAGTTGTTAACACTGTTGCTTCACAGCAGCAGGGTCCCGGGTTCGATTCCCTCTTGGGTCACTGTCTGTGACGTTTGCCCCGTGTCTGCGTGGTTTCCTCCGGGTGCTCCCGTTTCCTCCCACAAGTCTCAAAGGACATGTTTGTTAGGTGAATTGGATATTCTAAATTATCCCTCTGTGTACCCGAACAGGTGCAGGAATGTGGCGACTAGAGGCTTTTCACAGTAGCTTCATTGCAGTGTAATTGTAAGCCTGCTTGTGACACTAATAAAGATTATTATTATTAACCTGCAAATCTTCAAGCTGCTGATGGTAATGCCAACCAGTTCTTCTGCCATGTGTCATGAGAAACACAGGGACAAATTTAACCACAGCCAATAACCTCCCCTCAATATCCCTCAACCTTACTCTCCAATTCTCTTGTCTCTTCTTCTTCTTTTACTGTGACTCCAACCCCCTCTTCCCCCACCTCCAACTCTCTCCATACTTGTCATCTTCCCTCCTTTGTCTCTCATCTCCTCACAACTACTTCATCTCCTAACCCTTCTCTTCCTTTCCCATTCCATCCTTGCTCCCATCTTCGCTTTCTCCTTTCTCAGATTCTTTCACTAACCCCTCATCCCCTGCCCCGGCCGTGCCCTTACCCAATCCCTCCTCTTTTAATCAGATCGCACTGAATAAAGATGCTCCCATTATTGGACCCTACTGGTTCCATTCAAGATATCTCCTTGAATGGGCTTTTTCGTGGACATGAAATATTGTGTTATACGTTACAAGAAAAATACCTCAAGGTTAATAAAATCTCATCATGTTACCTCATTAGGACATTTTTGTGCAACATTTTCAAGCATCTTCCACAAAATGGTGAGACCCCAGAGTTTAATAATTGGGATGTCATCTCATAATTCTCTGAAGGAAGCATCTGCAGAAAACATGTTCTCATAAAATCTATTTTAATATTTTGCTCGCGGCTCAAATGGTAAATAAAATAAATCAGCTCAATGTCTTTCTGTGCAGCTTTCTGCATTTCATCATCACAGGTCTTCCAGCACTAAATATCTTCCTTTCCTGGCCCAAGACAAATACTCCCCCTGTTAAAATGTAGCCCCACTGCAGAATTTTATACCTCATCTGGGCAGCAGGGTAGCATGGTGGTTAGCATAAATGCTTCACAGCTCCAGGGTCCCAGGTTCGATTCCTGGCTGGGTCACTGTCTGTGCGGAGTCTGCACGTCCTCCCCCTGTGTGCGTGGGTTTCCTCCGGGTGCTCCGGTTTCCTCCCACAGTCCAAAGATGTGCGGGTTAGGTGGATTGGCCATGCTAAATTGCCCGTAGTGTCCTAATAAAAGTAAGGTTAAGGGGGGGGTTGTTGGGTTACGGGTATAGGGTGGATATGTGGGTTTAAGTAGGGTGATCATGGCTCGGCACAACATTGAGGGCCGAAGGGCCTGTTCTGTGCTGTACTGTTCTATGTTCTATCTTGCAGCAGCCACACTTAAATCAGGTCATATATCATAGTTACGCAACACCCATACCCCCTCAGGTCTTCTGATAAAGTTCAAAGTTTTGAAATATTTCTGTAAAGTAATGTCTGTATTGTTGCCAAGAGAAAGAGGTGCTTTAGGCCTTTGAAAGCACATTTACTTTTTGGGCTCTTGTGAGCAAGCTGAGAGCGCCTTAAAGAACTGACATTTTGTTGAAAGAGGTGACGTGTTATTAAAGAGAAGTAATCTTATCAGTGAAGTGTTTACTGCACTAGTAAAGCTAACTAAATAAAGGAGATTGGGAATAGGTCAAGAATACCTCTTGCACTTGTCCTGATGTTGGGGGATTTTAATTTGTAGGGTATCTTATCAAATTGGGGTCATTTTCTGCTCTAAAGTTTAGTTTCGATAGGCTCCATGTAACAACAGCGCTGTCACCATTTTTTTTGCAACATGCAGTGGTACCAATGAGGAGAATGATCAGGATGTTCAAAGCTTTGTCACTCCCTAGAATTTCGGCGAGTGATCACCGTATCATTTAAAGGGCGGGTCTCAGGTCATTTGAAACCCAGAAACATCAGGGAAAGTCTTCCAGAGTCGATCAATTCCACAACTGGACCAGTGGGAAGCATATTGTTGGGAAGCTTATCGTAGGCCCTGTGCTCAATGTACACTGGGACGTGGAAGTGAGAGGTCAGTCACCGATCAATTAGGGATATATAACGAGAGGTTCTGGTGCTGCAGAATGTTTTTGTCAGGAAGACTGTTACTTTCCTCTTCATTCGCTTTATTTGAATTGTTAGATTTTTTTTAAAAAATAATTTTTATTGAGAAATTTTGATTTTATACAACAATAACGCACCTTAGTAAAATACCGAAAATAACAATAATATTAACAATCATATACATTCGCCCCATCCCCATGAACAACCCAGCATTTTAACAACAACGCAAATTAACACACTATAAAGTTACAGAATAAACACTACAATAATGCACCCCCGCCCCCCCCCCCCCCCACCCCCCGGGTTGCTGCTGCTATTGACCCAGTTACCTATCTCTGAGCCAGGAAGTCCAGAAAAGGCTGCCATCGTTTATAGAACCCTTGTGTTGATCCTCTCAGGGCAAATTTGACCTTTTCCAATTTTATAAATCCCGCCATGTCACTGATCCAGGTCTCCACGCTTGGGGGCCTCGCATCCTTCCACTGTAGCAGAATCCTTCGACGGGCTACTAGGGACGCAAAGGCCAGGACCCCGGCCTCTTTCGCCTCCTGCACTCCCGGCTCCACCCCAACCCCAAAAATCGCGAGTCCCCACCCTGGCTTGACCCTGGATCCAACCACCCTCGACACCGTCCCCGCCACCCCCTTCCAGAATTCTTCCAGTGCTGGGCATGCCCAGAACATATGGGCGTGGTTCGCAGGACTCCCCGAACATCTGGTGCACCTATCCTCACCCCCGAAGAACCTACTCATCCTAGTCCCGGACATGTGGGCCCGGTGCAGCACCTTAAATTGGATGAGACTAAGCCTCGCACATGAGGAGGAAGAGTTGACTCTCTCCAAGGCCTCCGCCCAAGTCCCGTCCTCTATCTGCTCCCCGAGTTCCTCCTCCCATTTAGCCTTCAGCTCCTCCACTGACGACTCCTCCACCTCCTGCATTACCTTATAGATGTCAGACACCTTCCCCTCTCCTACCCACACCCCCGAAAGCACTCTGTCCATCGTCCCCTGCGAGGGCAGCAAAGGGAATCCCTCTACCTGTCGCCTAGCAAACGCCTTTACCTGCAGGTATCTGAACATGTTCCCCTGGGGAAGGCCAAATTTATCTTCCAGTTCCCCCAGGCCCGCAAACCTCCCGCCAATAAACAGGTCCCTCAATTTGCTGATGCCCGCCCTTTGCCATCCCCTGAATCCCCCATCCGTGTTCCCCGGGATGAACCGATGGTTGCCACCCAGTGGAGCCTCCATCGAGCCCCCTGTTTCCCCCCGATGCCGTCTCCACTGTCCCCAGATTCTTAGGGTCGCCGCCACCACCGGGCTCGTGGTAACCCTCTTGGGGGAGAGCGGCAACGGTGCCGTTACCATGGCACCCAGGCTCGTACCTCTACATGACGCCATCTCCATTCTTTTCCACGCCGCCCCTCCCCCCTCCATCACCCATTTACGCACCATTGACACATTGGCTGCCCAATAGTACCCCAGAAGGTTGGGCAGCGCCAGCCCGCCTCTATCCCTTCCTCGCTCCAGGAACACCCTCCTCACTCTCGGAGTCCCATGTGCCCACACAAAGCTCAGAATACTGCCGGTCACTCTCCTAAAGAAGGCCCTGGGGATAAATATGGGCAGGCACTGAAAAAGGAACAAGAACCTCGGAAGCACTGTCATTTTGACGGACTGCACCCTCCCCGCCAACGACAATGGCAGCATGTCCCACCTCCTGAACTCCTCCTCCATCTGATCTACCAGTCTGGTAAAGTTATGCTTGTGGAGAGTCCCCCAGTCCCTGGCCACTTGCACCCCCAGGTACCGAAAGCTCTCCCCTGCCCTCCTAAGCGGGAGCCTACCAATTCCTTCCTCCTGGTCTCCAGGGTGCACCACAAACACCTCGCTCTTGCCTAAGTTTAATTTATAACCTGAGAAGGTCCCAAACTCGGCTAGTAACTCCATCACTCCCGGCATCCCTCCCACCGGGTCCGCCACATACAGTAACAGGTCGTCGGCATACAACGACACCCTATGTTCCTCTCCACCTCGCACCAAGCCTCTCCACCTCTCTGAATCTCTCAATGCCATCGCCAGCGGCTCGATTGCCAGTGCAAACAACAAGGGGGACAAGGGGCAACCCTGCCTGGTCCCTCGGTAAAGCCGGAAGTACTCCGACCTCCTCCTATTCGTGGCCACGCACGCCATCGGGGCCTCATATAGCAGCCTTACCCATCTAATGAACCCTTCACCAAATCCAAACCTCCCCAACACCTCCCATAGGTACCCCCACTCCACTCTATCGAAGGCCTTCTCCGCATCCAGCGCCACCACTATCTCTGCCTCCCCCTCAATCGCTGGCATCATAATGACATTCAGCAATCTCCGCACATTCGTGTTCAGCTGCCTTCCCTTCACAAAACCTGTCTGGTCCTCATGCACAACCCCTGGCACACAGTCCTCTATCCTGGTGGCCAGGATTTTTGCCAGCACCTTAGCATCCACGTTGAGGAGAGATATGGGCCTGTATGAACCACACTGCTGGGGGTCCTTGTCCTTCTTTAAAATTAACGAGATCAGTGCCCGTGACATCGTCGGGGGCAAAGTCCCCCCTTCCCACACTTCGTTGAGTGTCCGCACCAGCAAGGGGCCCACTAGGTCCACGAACTTTTTATAAAATTCCACCGGGAACCCATCCGGCCCCGGTGCCTTCCCTGACTGCATCTGCCCGATCCCCTTAACTAGCTCCTCCAGCTCAATCGGCGCACCCAGCCCCTCCACCTTCTCCTCCTGCACCTTCGGGAAAGAAATCCCGTCGAGGAACCTCTTCATTCCCCTCCTCTCGCCCGTTGGCTCCGACCGGTACAGTTCCCCGTAAAAGTCCTTGAAGACCTCATTCACCTCTACCCCCTTCCGCACCACATTCCCACTCTTGTCTCTCACTCCAGCAATCTCCTTAGCCGCATCCCGCTTACGGAGCTGATGAGCCAGCATCCTACTCGCCTTTTCACCATGTTCGTACACTGCCCCTTGTGCCTTCCTCCACTGTGCCTCCGCCTTTCTGGTGGTCAGCAAATCAAATTTAGCCTGCAGGCTGAGACTCTCCCCCAACAGTCCCTCCTCTGGTGCCTCTGCATACCTCCTGTCCACCTCCAGCATCTTTCCCACCAGTCTATCCCTCTCACTCCTCTCGCTCCTCTCCCTGTGTGCCCGGATGGATATCAGCTCCCCACGAATTACTGCCTTCAGGGCTTCCCAGACCATCCCCACCTGAACCTCTCCCGTATCATTCACCTCAAGGTACCCCTCAATACTTGCCCGGACCCTCCTACACACCTCCTCCTCCGCCAACAACCCCACATCCAACCGCCACAATGGACGTTGGTCTCGCACCTCCCCCATCTCCAACTCTATCCAATGCGGAGCGTGGTCGGAGATTGCAATGGCCGAATACTCGGCCTCCTCCACTCTCGGAATCAGTCCCCTACTCACCACGAAGAAATCTATCCGAGAGTAGACCCTATGTACGTGGGAGAAGAAAGAGTACTCACGTGCCCTCGGCCTCACAAACCTCCATGGATCCACTCCACCCATCTGATCCATAAACCCTCTCAGTACCTTGGCCGCTTGAATTGTTATATTAATGGACGTAAGAATGTTTCTATTGGAATCTCATTGTGAAAATGGATCTTTTTGAAATAATTTTGTTTGGACTGGAAAACCTGGAAACAAATACACACTGTACCCCCCCCCCCCCCCCCAATCAACCCCCCCCCCAAACTCACACTCACTCACACCGTACCCCCCCCCATCCCAACTCACACTCATTCACACCGTACCCCCCACTCACACTCACTCACCCACTACCACCCACTCACACTTACTCACCCTCTACAGCCCCCGCTCACACACACTCACCCTCTACCCCCACTCACACTCACTCACCCTGTACACCCCACTCACACTCACTCACACTGTACCCCCCACTCACACTCACTCACCCTCTACCCCCCACTCACACTCACTCACCCACTACCACCCACTCACACTTACTCACCCTCTACCCCCCACTCACACTCACTCACCTTCTACCGCCACTCACGCTCACTCACCCTCTACCCCCCACTCACACTCACTCACCCTCTACCCCCCACTCACACTCACTCACCCTCTACCCCCCACTCACTCACCCTCTACCCCCCACTCACACTCACTCACCCTCTACCCCCACTCACACTCACTCACCTCTATCCCCACTCACACTCACTCACCCTCTACCCCCCACTCACACTCACTCACCCTGTACCCCCCACTCACACTCACTCACCCTCTACCCCCCACTCACTCACCCTGTACCCCCCACTCACTCACCCTGTACCCCCCACTCACACTCACCCACCCTCTACCCCCCACTCACACTCACTCACCCTCTACCCCCACTCACACTCACCCACCCTCTACCCCCACTCACACTCACTCACCCTCTACCTCCCACTCACACTCACTACTCTGTACAGCCAATCACACTCACTCACCCTCTACCCCCACTCACACTCACTCACCCCCTCTACCGCCACTCACGCTCACTCACCCTCTACCCCCCACTCACACTCACTCACCCTCTACCCCCACTCACACACACTCACCCTCTACCCCCACTCACACACACTCACCCTCTACCGCCACTCACGCTCACTCACTACCCCCCACTCACACTCACACACCCTCTACCCCCACTCACTCACTCACCCTCTACCCCCCACTCACACTCACTCACCCTCTACCTCCCACTCACACTCACTTGCCCTCTACCCCCACTCACACTAACTCATCCTCTACCCCCACTCACACTCACTCACCCTGTACCCCCCACTCACACTCACTCACCCTGTACCTCCACTCACACTCACTCACCCTCTACCCCCCACTCACACTCACTCACCCTCTACCCCCCACTCACACTCACTCGCCCTCTACCCCCACTCACACTCACTCATCCTCTACCCCCACTCACACTCACTCACCCTGTACCCCCCACTCACACTCACTCACCCTGTACCTCCACTCACACTCACTCACCCTCTACTACCCACTCACACTCACTCACCCTGTACACCCCACTCACACTCACTCGCGCTGTACCCCCCCCCACCCAAACTCATTCACCCTGTATCCCTGCACTCGCACTCACTCAGCTTGTACCCCACACTCACACTCACTCACCCTCTACCCCTGCACTCGTGACCCATGCCCCCTCTGTTCCCCATGCACTGTCAGAAAAAATCCTGCTGGTGCCATGGCGATAGAGCCAGAATGAATCATTCTGAAATAATAATATGCCTTGAAGGAAAAAAAGCAGTTTAAGTGAAGCAAGAGCATCTGGAAACCAAATTAATGCAGTAACAAATGAATTGCCATTGGTGGGAATGAACTATTTCAGTAACCCAACCCAGCTACCTTGGCGGTGTTTTCTGCTGCCAGCTGGTCCTGGAACTGAACTTCTCACAATCCTGCGCAGCGTAAAGACTACACTCCTCCAAGTGCTCCCATACAACCACCAAACTCACTTCAAGGTTGGCTGAGGCCCAAAGCAGAATGTGTGTGGTCAAATCCTAGCTTGCGTTGTTACTGCTTCTTGGCAGTGTTGGACGGGAGATTTGGTTCTTGTAGAAGGATATTTCTCACATGTTTTCTGAAACCTTCACATTTCAAGTGGTCCTGTATTATCTTTTAAAGACACAGTCCACTAGGAGTTAGAACAATAATTGCACTTCCCAATGTTTACTTTCTTCAGTTTTCCTCAGATGTTTAATTTGTGGAGGCGTGCTCCCCTCTGGGGAAATTCTGCTTACACAATAGTGCTGACTAAAGAAGAATGAGTGTACTTACACCTGACTGGGTTCTGCTATTGTAGATGCTGCACCACTCGGCCTGGCTTACAGTTGGATAACCCCATTCCAGTTCATGAAGTGGACCTGCTACCCTCATCCAAACCCGGTGACATTTGATCATTGAGGCCTGAAGTAGGCAGGCCGCACCGACCTACTTATTTCACTGCGGACTTGGTTGCCATTTGCTGGGTCTTATTTAAGGAGCAGATAGTCAGGTTTTTAATTAGTAATGGGTCGAAGGGGTTACGGAGGATGGGCAGGAAAGTGGAATTGAGGCCGAGACGAGACCTTCCATGATTGTATTGAATGTCGGAGAGGGCTCCAGGGGCTGAATTACCTACTCCTGCTCCTAGTTCATATGATCTTATGTTTGAGTAAGCAGGCTAGGTTCACCTTTCTAGATGTCTCAAGGCTGTTTTTGTTAATAAGATGGAAGTGTTTAGAAAATGGTGACAACCATAGCAAATTTTTCACTTCATTCATTCCAAAGCACTTGACAGCCGATGTAATATTTTTGAATTGCCGCCATTGTTGCCATGCAAGAAACAGGGTTGCCTATTTGTGCATAGCAAGCTCCCTTAATCAACAATGTGACAATGGTCAGATCATTTGTTTTTATATTCGGTTGATGGATGGATAGATATAAGGTCAGGACACCAGGGAGAATGCCTCGGAAATTTCTTTAAAACAACACCGAGGGATTTTTTTTCTCCACTAGAGAGGACAGTGCAGACAAGACTGCAGACCAATTGCTGGAAAATGGGATTAGAATAGATAGGTGCTTAATGGCCAGCGCAGACATGATGGGCTGAAGGGTCTCTTTCTGTGTTGTAAAACTCTATAACCAAGACTCTTAGGCAGACTGCGCCTCAGATTGATGTCTTGTCTGAACAACAGCGCCTCCATCAGTGTAGGACTGCCTCGGTACTGCGCTGGAATGCCACCTTAGAACATTGATCTTAAACGTGACTTGGGAACACAACCCATTGACACCAAACACATGCTGTGACGTGGCTGATTTGGGGTGGCAATGGAAGTGATGCGAGGTGAGACCCGACCAGTCAGTTGGGTCTCCTTCCAAAATATATCCCCAAGGAATCTGCTGAAGCCCAAGAAGGAGAATCTCAATAATTGACTTTTGTAGTTATTGTAGAATGTGATTGTAGTTCAAATCAGAGTAAAAATCGTGCCGGTGGAAATGCCTTGTGGTGATTCACATTCCTGAGCAGAAGGTGCTCATTTAACGACCTTGTAAAATGTAAGCAGGTGGGAAAATAGCAACATGAATTCAATTTGATGGTTAGGTCCACCAATATGTGACAGATTAATTATCAGCTGATAGTTCAGATTGACTCAGAGAGAAAACATTTCTATAAAGCACCAGGGGTGTTGCACCTTCAACATCTGTACTCCAGGACTGAATTACTGCCTTAGCTTACAAAGCAGCATGTGGCAGCATTCCAATGGTGAAAAATCTTCACTGCATTTCTCCTTGGCTGGAATTCTCCGGCCATTGGGATTTTCTTTTCCTGTCGGTAGCGCACACCCGCCCGTGGCTTCAATGGGAAATCGCATTGACAAGCGGTGGGAAGAGAGAATCAAGCCATCAGCACCTCGTGTAGGACTGCCGCAGTACTGCACTGGAATGCCACCTGGCTTTGATCTTAGAAAGTGACTTGGGAACACAACCCATTGACACCAAATGATGAATGCTGAGACATGGCTGATTTGGGGTGGCAATGGAAGTGGTGCGATAAACCCACGTGGCTGGGGGACCGGAGAATCCCACCCCCTATCTTTTGCTTCCTTGCTGTTCTTTTCATTGTTGTAGTCAGACTGAACTTTCCTCTTCGTGCAGAGAGGTGCTTCAGCAAAATGGGATGCAGAAGCCAGTTGCCAAATCTTGCATAGAATTTACAGTGCAGAAGGAGGCCATTCGGCCCATCGAGTCTGCACCGGCTCCTGGAAAGAGCACCCCACCCAAGGTCTACATCTCCACCCTATCCCCATAACCCAGTAACCCCACGCAACACGAAGGGCAATTTTGGACACTAAGGGCAATTTATCATAGCCAATGCACCTAACCTGCACATCTTTGGACTGTGGGAGGAAACCCATGCACACACGGGGAGAATGTGCAGACTCCGCACAGACAGTGACCCAAGCCGGGAATCGAACCTGGGACCCTGGAGCTGTGAAGCAATTGTGCTATCCACAATGCTACCGTGCTGCCCATAAATCTCCTGCCCTAAATCCGTCAGCCGAGTCAGAATCTCCATTTTTAAAATAAATTTAGTCTTTTTTTTCCAATTAAGGGGCAATTTAGCATGGCCAATCCACCTACTCTGCACATCTTTTTGGGGATGAAACCCATGCAGACACGTGGAGAATGTGCAAACTCCACACGGACAGTGACCCAGAGGCGGGATCGAACCCAGGTCCTCGGCGCTGTGAGGCAGTAGTGCTAACCACTGTGCTGTCCAGAATCTCAGTTTAGTTTCTCCTCTTAGATGATAATGGAAATGGGCAATGGGGAAAGGGCACGAGCTGGGCTGGCATTTGGTATCCAGCCGTCATATACATAGTTCCATCTTCAGAAGCGGCATGGTGGCACAGTGGTTAGCACTGCTGTCTCACAGCGTAAGGGACCTGGGTTCAATTCCAACCTTAGCTGACTGTCTGTCTGGAGTTTGCAGGTTCTCCCCGTGTCTGCATGGGTTTCCTCCGGGTACTCCGGTTTCCTCCCACAGTCCAAAGACGTGCAGGTAATATGGATTGGCTAAATTGCACCTTGGTGTCAAAAGATGTGCAGGTGAGGTGGGGTTGCGGGGATAGGGCAGGGGGGTGGGTGTAAGTAAGGTGCTCTGTCAGACTCAATGGGCCAAATGGCCTTCTTCTGAACGGGAAGGATTTTATGATGTGAAATCCAATCCTAATTCACCGTTAAAAGTTACTGGTAATTTTTGGGTTCGGCTCTACTCTTTTATAATACAAGCAAGTAAAATAGTGAGTACACGGGATTTATACATTTCACACAAGCAGCTGATGAATGACATTCCCTCCCTTTCCCACACTTTCCCCTTAATGTTACTATCTGTTTATAATTCCCAGAACATTCCTTACACATGAATGATAATGCCCAACCTTGATAGCCTTCACTTCCTTATCTGCATTAGATATTTATGAGAGAGGTTTATTCTCCTTACAACACTCCATTGCTAGTTCTCAGACACTCTGGTGCTAATCTGCAATTAACATTCCAATCTCACACCATCGTACATCTAAACCATTTTATGCCTAACTCCTGGAGCCTGTGTCTCGGGAATGGCTCCATCCAATTACTACAACTAACAACTATAACTATAAGCATGTTACAAGATATTCTAACTTGCTTGTTAACTCTTAGTCCTTTCCCTTTTATAGAATGAACAATAATTTCAAATTGAAAGGACACATTGGGAATCATTTTCTACTTCAGTACCTGTTGTACAAGCCATTCAAATCAAAGTTCCCGTGGGTTCTACACTGAGCATATTCTACACGGACATGCTATAAAATGGGTATGGTCTACAATAGGCACACTGCACAATAGATACAGTCTACACTTAACATGGTTTAAACTGGTCACAGTTTGCACCAAGTATATTCTACAATGGACACGGTCTATAATGGACACTGTCTACAATAGACTTTGTTTACAATTGACATGATCTACAATAGGCATGATCCACATTGAGCACAGTCTATGCTGAGTATAGTCTACAATGGACATTGTGGATGGGCTCTATACTGGGTCGGTGGGTAACCTTCTGCAAGTTTGTTACTGACATAGGCTGTGCTTGCTCAGGATTGAGATGTTAGGATTTCTATAGGGTCTCCCTCGTACTAATTTGTCCAACTTGCAGACTGAGACACCAGCACTCTGAGCTAGACATTATTCTAGCTTGCCTCGAACTGGTGTAAGTTGGAAGCTTATGGGAGTTTGGCCGATTGGAACTTCATGAAATGGGGGTAAAAGGGATGGGTAGTTTCTGTTGGAATTCCACATCGAGGGTGATGACTGAGGATTGATTTTCCAATGGAATTGTGGGAAATAAACTACATAGGGTGGAAGCAGTTCAATTGAAATTGTATGTGTGTTGAGTATCCATTTTCTGTAACAACTGCCTCTGATTTTCATGGGGGGGGCGTGGCACTGCTGCCTCACAGTGCCAGGGACCCGGGTTCGATCCTGGCCCCGGGTCACTGTCCTTTGGAGTTTGCACATTCTCCCCGTGTCTGCGTGGGTCTCACGCCCACAATCCAAAGATGTGCAGGGTAGGTGAATTGGCCACACTAAATTGCCCCTAATTGGAAAAAAATAATTGGATACTCCAAATTTTTTTGTGGAACATAGGAATAGTAGAAGTAGGCAATTCAGCCCTTCGAGCTTGCTCTGCCATTCAATCAGATCATGGCTGATCCCTCCCTGGTCTCAAATCCACCTCCCTTATCCTTTTTCCCATATCCCTTTTACTCTTTTTATAAATCAATATGTCTATCTCCCTCTTGAAACCATTTAATGATTCGGACTCCACCGCACTATGGGGTAGTGAGTTCCACAAATTCACCACCCTCTGCGAGTAGTAGTTCCTCCTCATCTCAGTTTTATATCTACTGCCTCTCAACCCATATCTGTGACCTCTCGTTCTAGATTGCCCCACAAGGGGGAACATTTGGTCTATGTTTACTTTATCAATCCCTTTAGTATTTTGTATACCTCGACCAGCTCCCTTCTCATCTTTCTAAACTCCGACTATAAGCCCAACCTGTTTAATCTCTCCTCATACGTCAACCCCTTCATCCCTAGAATCAATCAGATGAACCTCCTCTGAACTGCCTCGAATGCCACAGCTCACTGGGCTAAATCGCTGGCTTTTAAAGCAGACCAAGCAGGCCAGCAGCACGGTTCGATTCCCGTACCAGCCTTCCCGGACAGGCGCCGGAATGTGGCGACTAGGGGCTTTTCACAGTAACTTCATTGAAGCCTACTCGTGACAATAAGTTATTTCCATTTTCATTTCATTTTCAACCTTCCTCAAATAAGGAGACCAAAACTGGACACAATACTCCAGGTGTGGTCTCAATAACCCCCTATACAATTACAACAGCACTTATTTACTTTTATACTCCAATCCTTTTGTAATAAACGTTAACATTCCATTTGCCTTTCTTATTACATGCTGTACCTGCATACCGACCTTCTGCGATTCATGAACAAAGACACCCAGATCCCTCTGCCCAGATGCATTTTGAATCTGCTTTCCATTTGGATAATCATTTCCCTGACTATTTTTTCAGCCAAAATGGATAACCTCACACTTGTCCACATGAAACTCCATCTGCCAAATTTTGGCCCAATATCCTAGCCTACCTATATCCGTTTGTAAAATCTGTATCTCCTCTTCACTGCCTATTTTTAGTAGCATCCGCAAATTTTGCTATGTTACACTCTGTCCCCACTTGCAGATCATTTATATAGATTGTAAACAGTTGAGATCCGAGGACCGACCCCTGCGGCACCCAACTAGTTACAGTTCACCAGCTAGAGAAGGACCCATGTAACCTGACACTCTGTCAGTCAGCCAATCCTCAATCCAATCTAGTATTCCACCTCCAACCCACTGCGATCTAACCTTCTGGATCAATCTTTTATGTGGCACCTTCTGGAAGTCTAGATATATCATATTCACAGGTTCCCCATTATCCACCTTGCTGGTTACGTCCTCAAAGAACTCAAGCAAGTTTGTCAAGCATGACTTACCCTTCATAAAACCATGCTGGCAATGGTGGATTGAGCTTTGTCTTTCCAAATATTCAGCCATCTCATCCTTAATGATTGGTTTCAGTAACTTCCCCACCACACAGATCAAGCTAACCGGTCTATAGTTTCCTACTTTTTGTCTCTCTCCCTTTTTGAATAGGAGAGTTACATTAGCGTTTTTCCAATCCACGGGGACCCTTCCAGAATACAGAATGTGCCAATTCTATCGGGGATTGAGAGCTGAGATAAGCAGAGTTACTGACACTGTTTGCTACAATTAGACAGAAAAGGTAGTTATCCCCTCTTTTTCCCCTCCTGATCTTTACTGGAAGTGTGGAGGAGACTGAGGATGGACTTGTAGCAATCCGGAGACCTTGGCGTACAGGGAGCACAGAGGTTCCACTGAGTTTAATGGCAGGGGGGGCATGGTGGCACAATGGTTGGAACAACTGCCTCACAGCACCAGGAACCCGGGTTTGATTACGGCATTGGTTGACTGTGTGGAGTTTGCATGTTCTCCTCATGTCTGTGTGGGTTTCCTCCGGGTGCTCTTGTTTCCTCCCACAGTTCAAAGATGTCCAGGTTAGGTGGATTGGTCTTGCTTAAAAATTGGCTGCTCATGTCTAAAGATCTGCATGTTGGGTGGGGTTATAGGAATAGGGCGGGGAGTGGGTCTAGAACCTGTGCTTTTTTGGAGAGCAGTGCAGACTCAATGGACCACATTGCTTTCTTCGGCACTCTCAGGGTTCTATGCATTCTATGAATTGCATTTAAAGGTTTTTTTTCTCAGTGGGAAGCCAAAGATTAAAGGCTAGCTGTTGGACTGGAAGGCTTCTGTTAGAAGCAGGATTGGAGAGGAGGGTGGAGAGATCATGCATTGGCCTGGAGGTCCCATTATTGGAGAGAAACAGAAATAGCTGGGGGGGGGGGGGGGGGGGGGGGGTGGAATCAGGGTGGCCTAGCTCAGATACCCGGGTGCAGAGGGCATCTGTCAAAGTGTGGATACACCTGCATGCGAATGCTTGCAAGATCCCTCGCAGGTCCCCACTCGAGCCCTGGAATGAACCAGAGGCATTAAAGCTCAGAGCGACCGTCTCCTTGATGGCCACCAGGAGCGGGTGTCCTCCTGCAGTGCCAGGTGTGCCATGGCACACTTGCCGCATGGACCCCCTGGTGTGCTGGCATCGGGACAGGTGGTCCGGCAGCTCTTCGAAGGACAGGCGCCGTCAGTACACATGTGCCCTGATGCGGCGCCTCCTTCACACCTCCTCCTTGGCCTGTTGAGACGGTCAGCACTTGGGCCTCACTGGCTGGTCCCTGCTGTTCTGGGGCAGGGTCCTCCTTGGGTTGACCCTGGCACTCTCGCCGCTGTGCATCTGCAATGGCAGCAGCGGCCAGGAAGAAAGAGAGCGGAGCTGGCTGGACTCCAAAATTCATTGTCTGTAGCTGGGGATGGTGGAGAGAGGCAGAGAACGTTAGCAAGATCAGGATCCGCTTGAACATCCAAAGGCACCAGGTCACACGGTGACCGAGTTGTACTGCTGCCCCACCCTCTACACGTCTCCCCACTGGGTGGACCATGTGCCATTCTGCCAGCAGGGTGCTAACTGGTTGGTGGTGGAGACAGTCAGCATCTGCTGCCAGTCACCCCCATGAGGATTGTGTGCGGGAAGATCCTACAGATGGGGGTGAGCGAGGCAAGTGTGCGTTTGCTGGGACCTTATCTGCAGTGTGATGTGGGACCTGGGTGTGACACAGGTTGTGGCAGAGAACTGGTCAGGTTTCCTGGTCGGGGAAAGGATGGATGGGAGCAGGGGTGCGGTGGACAGGCAGCGCTTGCAGACAGCTCGTGGTCCTGAGGAGTAGACTAGCTGGGAGTGGCACCGGTGAGGCTTCTACTCTGAGAGGGGCAGTGTGCCAGGGAGGATGCCAAAGGCCATGGTGCATGTGTTCTTTGTTTGGGATGAGCTCTGCTATTTCCCTGCTTCCTCTGCTGTGCTTCTGAGGAGTTCACTGAGGAATGCCAACGCCTGGTGGCTGCTAATTGAGCATGACCACATCCATCCTGTTGATGATACTGTTAGGGGTCTGATGTTTCCAGAGGGTCAGGCTGGCTGGGTTCCCACATGACCAAAGGCTCTCTGAGCATATGGAGAACACAGTGAGAAGTGTGAAGAGCCAGGGGGCTGTAAGTTGTAGCTATGGGGTGGGTGTAAGTAACATACTGCAGCAATAGCGGCCTGAGCTAGGGTATCCTGATCCCGAGGCAGACACCCTGGGTACACAGGCTTGGCCAAGTCATTAGGGGCCTCACGGTAGCATGGTGGTTAGCATCAATGCTTCACAGCTCCAGGGTCCCAGGTTCGATTCCCGGCTGGGTCACTGTCTGTGTGGAGTCTGCACGTCCTCCCCGTGTGTGCGTGGGTTTCCTCCGGGTGCTCCGGTTTCCTCCCACAGTCCAAAGATGTGCGGGTTAGGTGGATTGGCTATGCTAAATTGCCCGTAGTGTAAGGTTAATGGGGGGATTGTTGGGTTACGGGTATACGGGTTACGTGGGTTTAAGTAGGGTGATCATTGCTCGGCACAACATCGAGGGCCGAAGGGCCTGTTCTGTGCTGTACTGTTCTATGTTCTATTCCCCACTACTCCCTGTGGTCCAGGCAGCCATCCCCCAGCAAGTTTTGAACGTTTTCTTACCTTCTCGCTCCCTCTCGTCAGCCTGGATCCCAGTCCCACTTGTAAATACTTGCAACAATTTTCGGGCCCATGTGACTCCCGCCTGAGAGGGTCACAGAGGGGATGGAACATGCCGTGTCCAACCCGCTAATTACAGTCAACCCATGCCCCCGCTTGGGGTAGCGGAGAATGCAGCCCTAGATTTTGCTCTCAACTCAGTTCTTGGAGATGAAAGAACAATGCTGGAGGATTCGGTGTCCCAATTCCTTTTCCAGAGGAGGGAGGACTTTGTTACATCCATCTGGGGTGGTGTTGAACTTAAAGATGAAATAAAGGTGCCCGCCCTCAATCGCGTTCCCCCGCCCTGTTCCTATTTTAAGACACGGAGCTTGGAGTATGTGAACCGTATTAGATTCGAACAACCTTTGCCTTATCCTTGTCTAAATATAACAGTGATGTGGAGATGCCGGCGTTGGACTGGGGTGAGCACAGTAAGAAGTCTTACAACACCAGGTTAAAGTCCAACAGGTTTGATTCAAACACGAGCTTTCGGAGCGCAGCTCCTTCCTCAGGTGAATGGCGAGGTACCTCGCCATTCACCTGAGGAAGGAGCTGCGCTCCGAAAGCTCGTGTTTGAATCAAACCTGTTGGACTTTAACCTGGTGTTGTAAGACTTCTTACTAAATATAACAGAAGCTAGATCTTTCACAGTACCGGTCCATCCACTGTAACCAGAGCCTTTCAATTTCTCTTTCAGAGTATTAACTAGTTCTTTGTTTGAAGGCTTTCAGTAATCGCTAAAATAAACTGTACTTTCAAGTCGGCAGCCTGAACTGGTAACTCTCCCAAGGGCAAAACATTCCCTGACTTCCACTTAATGGTATCAGTGAAGCCCTTGGCCTTGTTTGTTTAAATTTCAGTCAGCTACACACGGTGAGGTTAACCACCACTTACATGAACCAGCCACCAAGACGGTCAATCCCCTCACCCCCAACACCCCCCTTTCTAATTGGCTACTGTAACAACTACTGCAAGAAAGGGTCATTACAGTGGCCAAATCTCAGTTGTTCCCATGGTAACACATTACGTGCCAGCCAACCCCGAGAGCTCAGGTGGGGAATGGTGATCCCGTACAGAGGATTGAAGCTTTTCTCTATGAATTAAAAAGGGAGGTCAGGGAATTTAACAGGGATCTCGGAACAGGAAGCATTTTCTGTATATAAATTGGAAACACCACCAGTACCACAGGTCCATGGAAAGATTATGGTGCAGAAGGAGGCCATTCAGCCCATCGTGGCTGGGTCGGCCAAGAAAAGAGAACAGAAAACCAGCCGCTCATTTTAATCCCATTTTCCAGCACCTGACCCAGGCTACAGCTTCTCAGTCCCAGGTACCTTTTAATTGAGTCGAACGTTTCAGCTTCAATCACCAACTCAGGCAGTGAATTCCAGATACCCATCACCCTCGTCCCCTTTAATCCGTCTACCAATCACCTTAAATCTATACCCCCTGGTAATTGACCCTTCAGTGAAGGGAAACAAGTCTTTCCTGTCCACTCCGATCTAGGCCCCTCATTATATTATATTATATTAGGTCACCCTGTGGCCTCCTCTGTTCCAAGGAAAACAAATCCAGCCCATCCAATCTCTCCTCATAGCTGCAATTTTCAAACCCTGGCAATATTCTTGTAGGAATAGGCTAAAGGTACGATAGACTGGGGGTGGCAGTGTCAGCGGGAGTGGCAGTGTCGGCGGGGGGTGGCAGTGTCAGCAGGAGTGGCAGTGTCAGAGGGGGTGGCAGTGTCAGCGGGGGGGTGGCAGTGTCAGCGGGGGGTGGCAGTGTCAGCGGGAGTGGCAGTGTCAGTGGGGGTGGCAGTGTCAGCGGGGGTGGCAGTGTCAGTGGGAGTGGCAGTGTGAATGGGGTGGCAGTGTCAGTGGGGGTGGCAGTGTCAGCGGGGGTGGCAGTAGCAGCGGGAGTGGCAGTGTCAGCGGGAGTGGCAGTGTCAGCGGGGGTGGCAGTGGCAGTGGGGGTGGCAGTGTCAGCGGGGATGGCAGTGGCAGTGGGGGTGGCAGTGTCAGCGGGAGTTGCAGTGTCAGTGGGAGTGGCAGTGTCAGAGGGGGTGGCAGTGTCAGCGGGAGTGGCAGTGTCAGTGTGGGTGGCAGTGTCAGAGGGGGTGGCAGTGTCAGTGTGGGTGGCAGTGTCAGAGGGGGTGGCAGTGTCAGTGGGAGTGGCAGTGTCAGAGGGAGTGGCAGTGTCAGTGGGAGTGGCAGTGTCAGCGGGAGTGGCAGTGTCAGAGGGGGTGTCAGTGTCAGTGGGGGTGGCAGTGTCAGCGGGAGTGGCAGTGTCAGCGGGAGTGGCAGTGTCAGAGGGGGTGGCAGTGTCAGCGGGGGTGGCAGTGTCAGCGGGAGTGGCAGTGTCAGCGGGAGTGGCAGTGTCAGCGGGAGTGTCAGTGTCAGCGGGAGTGTCAGTGTCAGTGGGAGTGGCAGTGTCAGCGGGAGTGGCAGTGTCAGTGGGGGTGGCAATGTCAGCGGGGGTGGCAGTGTCAGCGGGGGTGGCAGTGTCAGCGGGAGTGGCAGTGTCAGAGGGGGTGGCAGTGTGAATGAGGGTGGCAGTGTCAGTGGGGGTGGCAGTGTCAGCGGGAGTGGCAGTGTCAGTGGGGGTGGCAGTGTCAGAGGGGGTGGCAGTGTCAGCGGGAGTGGCCGTGTCAGCGGGGGGGGGTGGCAGTGTCAGCGGGGAGTGGCAGTGTCAGCGGGGGTGGCAGTGTCAGTGGGGGTGGCAGTGTCAGCGGGGGGGGGTGGCAGTGTCAGTGGGGGTGGCAGTGTCAGCGGGAGTGGCAGTGTCAGTGGGGGTGGCAGTGTCAGAGGGGGTGGCAGTGTCAGCGGGAGTGGCCGTGTCAGCGGGGGGGGGTGGCAGTGTCAGCGGGAGTGGCAGTGTCAGTGGGGGTGGCATTGTCAGCAGGAGTGGCAGTGTCAGCGGGGGCGGCAGTGTCAGTGGGGGTGGCAGTGTCAGTGGGGGTGGCAGTGTCAGTGGGGGTGGCATTGTCAGCAGGAGTGGCAGTGTCAGCGGGGGTGGCAGTGTCAGCGGGAGTGGCAGTGTCAGTGGGGGTGGCAATGTCAGCGGGGGTGGCAGTGTCAGCGGGGGTGGCAGTGTCAGCGGGAGTGGCAGTGTCAGCGGGAGTGGCAGTGTCAGTGGGGGTGGCAGTGTCAGCGAGGGTGGCAGTGTCAGTGGGAGTGGCAGTGTGAATGGGGGTGGCAGTGTCAGTGGGGGTGGCAGTGTCAGCGGGGGGTGGCAGTGTCAGCGGGAGTGTCAGTGTCAGCGGGAGTGGCAGTGTCAGCGGGAGTGGCAGTGTCAGCGAGGGTGGCAGTGTCAGCGGGAGTGGCAGTGTCAGCGGGAGTGGCAGTGTGAATGGGGGTGACAGTGTCAGTTGGAGTGGCAGTGTCAGCGGGAGTGGCAGTGTCAGCGGGGGTGGCAGTGTCGGCGGGAGTGGCAGTGTCAGAGGGGGTGGCAGTGTCTGTGGGAGTGGCAGTGTCAGCGGGAGTGGCAGTGTCAGCGAGGGTGGCAGTGTCAGCGGGAGTGGCAGTGTCAGTGGGAGTGTCAGTGTCAGCGGGGGTGGCAGTGTCAGCGGGAGTGGCAGTTTCAGTGGGGGTGGCAGTGTCAGCGAGGGGTGACAGTGTCAGCAGGAGTGGCAGTGTCAGCGGGGGTGGCAGTTTCAGTGGGGGTGGCAGTGTCAGTGGGGGGTGACAGTGTCAGCAGGAGTGGCAGTGTCAGCGGGGGTGGCAGTTTCAGTGGGGGTGGCAGTGTCAGTGGGGGGTGACAGTGTCAGCGGGAGTGGCAGTGTCGGCGGGGGGTGGCAGTGTCAGCGGGAGTGGCAGTGTCGGCGGGAGTGGCAGTGTCGGCGGGAGTGGCAGTGTCGGCGGGGGTGGCAGTGTCAGCGGGGGTGGGAGTGTCGGCGGGAGTGGCAGTGTCGGCGGGGGGTGGCAGTGTCAGCGGGAGTGGCAGTGTCGGCGGGGGGTGGCAGTGTCAGCGGGAGTGGCAGTGCCGGCGGGTGTGGCAGTGTCAGCGGGGGTGGCAGTGTCAGCGGGAGTGGCAGTGTCAGTGGGGGTGGCAGTGTCAGCGGGGGTGGGAGTGTCGGCGGGAGTGGCAGTGTCAGCGGGAGTGGCAGTGTCGGCGGGAGTGGCAGTGTCAGCGGGAGTGGCAGTGTCGGCGGGAGTGGCAGTGTCAGCGGGAGTGGCAGTGTCAGCGGGAGTGGCAGTGTGAATGGGGGTGGCAGTGTCAGCCGGGGGTGGCAGTGTCAGCGGGGTGGCAGTGTCAGCGGGAGTGGCAGTGTGAATGGGGGTGGCAGTGTCGGCGGGAGTGGCAGTGTCAGCGGGAGTGGCAGTGTCAGCGGGAGTGGCAGTGTCAGCGGGGGTGGGAGTGTCGGCGGGAGTGGCAGTGTCAGCGGGAGTGGCAGTGTCGGCGGGAGTGGCAGTGTCAGCGGGAGTGGCAGTGTCGGCGGGAGTGGCAGTGTCAGCGGGAGTGGCAGTGTCAGCGGGAGTGGCAGTGTCGGCGGGAGTGGCAGTGTCGGCGGGAGTGGCAGTGTCGGCGGGAGTGGCAGTGTCGGCGGGAGTGGCAGTGTCAGCGGGAGTGGCAGTGTCGGCGGGAGTGGCAGTGTCGGCGGGAGTGGCAGTGTCGGCGGGAGTGGCAGTGTCGGCGGGAGTGGCAGTGTCGGCGGGAGTGGCAGTGTCAGTGGGAGTGGCAGTGTGAATGGGGGTGGCAGTGTCAGCGGGAGTGGCAGTGTCAGCGGGAGTGGCAGTGTCAGCGGGGGTGGGAGTGTCGGCGGGAGTGGCAGTGTCAGTGGGAGTGGCAGTGTCGGCGGGAGTGGCAGTGTCGGCGGGAGTGGCAGTGTCGGCGGGAGTGGCAGTGTCAGCGGGAGTGGCAGTGTCAGCGGGAGTGGCAGTGTCAGCGGGAGTGGCAGTGTCGGCGGGAGTGGCAGTGTCGGCGGGAGTGGCAGTGTCAGCGGGAGTGGCAGTGTCAGCGGGAGTGGCAGTGTGAATGGCGGTGGCCGTGTGAGCAGCGGTCAGTGAATTGATTTCTTGCCTCCGAGTCAGAGGTTGTAAATTCAAATCCCCCTCCAGGGAGTTGAGGTAATGATCCAGGCTGGACCTTTAATGCTGTGCTGTCAGAGCCGTTATCCTTCAGATGGTACATTGAACCTCTTGTGGATGTAAAGATCCCATAATACGAGAAGAGGGCTGGAATTCGTGTTGGGGCTTTGGCCGATATTTCCCCCTTCAGCCGACACCATTAAAAAAATTTTTTTTAAAATAAATTTAGGGCACCCAATTAATTTTTGCAATTAAGGGACAATTTAGCGTGGCCTATCTACCTACCCTGAACATCTTTGGGTTGTGGGGGTGAAACCCATGCAGACACGGGCAGAATGTGCAAACTCCACACGGGGCCGGGATTGAACCTGGGACCTTGGTGCCGTGAGACAGCAGTGCTAACCCACTGTGCCACCCTACCATTTAAATATTACCTGACCGTTATTACATTGCTGACTGTGGGAGCTACTTGTGTGCAAATTGGCTTCCACATTCCCTACTTTATAACAGAGTTCAAAAAGATGTGATTGTCCTGAGGTAATTAAATGCAGGCCAATCTTTTCATTTAATCGGAACAGTTTCCGTAAACAGCAACAGGAAAATGGTGGGATAATCCGTTTCAGTGATGCTTGTTGAATGATTTGATGAGGTTGGAAATTAGGTGCTAAAGTAGAAACTGGTTTCTACCCTAAACATTAAAGTTAACTTTCTCTCTCTCCATGGATTCTGCCTGATGTGCTGGGTGTTTCCAGTATTTAGATTTTGCTTATCTTCAGTGTACTATGACAGTTGTGGTCACCTTATCATTAAAAAAACATTTGCATCTAAATAGCACGTAATTCAACCAGATCAAGATGCTTTACACATATTATCTGAGAGGTGCATTGATTACTGTATTATGGGGGCACGTATCAGCCAGTGTACCCCACCAGCAATGAAATAAATGACCAATTTAACAGTATTTTGGGGGCGATAGTTGAGGGAGGAATGTTATTCAGGGCACCAGGGAAACTGGTTATATTCCTTGATAAGTGACATGTGACTGCTAGACCTACAAAATTCATGGTGGGGTGTGATGACGGGTGAATCGCTATGATTTCTCCTGGTCGGCAGGGCTATCATTCGATCGATTACCATTCTCCAGTTCTCTACTTCAGCCTTTCAGACATTCTCCCTCGGCCGAGAACTGAGCTTACTCGAGTTCCCAGCTGATCTGAGTTTCGCTGGGCCTACTGGGTAAAAGTCGGGGAAAGCTCCTCGGAAAGGCTCCCCAGAGTTTTCCCTGGAAGTAATAGGAGAAGGACTAAAAAGTCCCCATTCCTGCTGGTATCGCAAATGTAGTGGGGAAGTCTCAGGGGGCTGAAACCGAGTAGATCAGGACATCCTCTCAAACCATGGCCTTCCGCCAACAATTACAACAGAGTTTGGCAGGAAGCCAGGAATTTTTATCCTATAATTCTTTATTGTCCAGTTGACCAGGTAGGTTGAATCTTGGTTGAACATCCTTTCCTGTCACTCACTGACTCCCCATTTCTCTTCATATTAATCATTCGTTGGGATGGTCACACATTTTCCCTGAACAATGGAGGGGAGCAAGCTGTTAGATTCCTGCAGTAACATCCAAAGTTGCAAGATTGGTCAACCATTTATCAGACAGGTGGAACCCCAACCTTTAAATGACCTCCGGGTCGTGTGTGTGTGTGTATGTGTGTGTGTGGGGGGGGGGGGGGGGGGGGTCGGGTTACGGTGTGTGGGACGCAGGTTAGGACCAAGGACACAGTTACAGGAGGTCATACAGGTTTTTCCAGCACTGCTGGTTAGTCCAGACAGTGTTGCTGGTGATGCTCACCGCCTCCGTCACCTGCGCCCAGGTATGATGAATGCCGGCGGCTGGCAGCCATCTTCCCCGCCTCTTCTCCATCGCCTGTGAATCTTGGGGCCTCTCTCCTCAATGCCATTTTGTTGGCTGGGGTGGTGTGTGTGTGGGGAGTGAAGTGTGTATGTGCAGCTGCAGCTTGTCAACCTCCTGAGTGTCAATTGCAAAACAGGCAAATCCTGTACCGTTTCTCATTGGAATCGATTGTGTTCTACACAGCGCCGGTGCTCGCCCCTTAACGGCAGCTGAATCGGTCCAGGTGTGCCGCCAGTTTTGCTGTCGTGGAACTCCACAAATCCTGCACTTGTGTCAGCACTTAGTCTCAGGAACGGAGAATGCCACTGTATGTGTTTGCAAAATGTGGGGCAGCACGGTAGCACTGTGGATAGCACAATCGCTTCACAGCTCCAGGGTCCCAGGTTCGATTCCAGCTTGGGTCACTGTCTGTGCGGAGTCTGCACATCCTCCCCGTGTGTGCGTGGGTTTCCTCCGGGTGCTCCGGTTTCCTCCCACAGTCCAAAGATGTGCGGGTTAGGTGGATTGGCCATGATAAATTGCCCTTAGTGTCCAAAATTGCCCTTAGTGTTGGGAGGGGTTACTGGGTTATGGGGATAGGGTGGAGGTATTGACCTTGGGTAGGGTGCTCTTTCCAAGAGCCGGTGCAGGCTCGATGGGCCGAATGGCCTCATTCTGCACTGTAAATTCTATATATCTATATAAAGTGTTAAATGAGGGTTCTTCTTTATATCTTAAGTTCTTTTCCTGTGATATAGAGCTTTATTTGCATTTTGCTTGTATTAATAAATTGCTTTCGTTCCCTATTATGACGCCTCTTGTTCTATCTCCGACCCTGAATGGGGGAGGGGAGGCAGCAGAAAGGGGAGATAACATTGAGCAGAAAGTGATAGATAGAGATAGAGAAATACAGCACAGAACAGGCCCTTCGGCCCACGATGTTGCGCCGAACTTTTGTCCTAGGTTAATCATAGAATTTTGGACAATTTGTCATGGCCAATCCACCCAACCTGCACATCTTTGGACTGTGGGAGGAAACCGGAGTACCCGGAGGAAACCCACGCAGTCACGGGGAGGATGTGCAGACTCCACACAGACAGTGACCCAAGTCGAAATCGAACTTGGGACCCTGGAGCTGTGAAGCAATTGTGCTATCCACAATGCTACCGTGCTGCCCTTAAGTGTTTGTCTAATCCCTTGTAGCAGCCTGCACTAGGCAGAGTGATAAACCATGATATAAGATTTCATCAGCTCTTCCCCTCAATCCTGTCCTCTTTCATTATCCCGACTGGGGTACAATTCAATGGGAGATAACAGCCTCCTGATACTTCATCCAACGGTCTCGTCACTGGAGACCGTCTGTCCACACAACACAGACCAGTGCCCCAGCCTGTGACCTTGCTGCTCTGTGTGATTCAATACACAACCACCTGATGCACTTACTCAGGGCACCCAGGAGGGCAGTAGAATTTAATCAATCAGCCTCTCAGTGGAGTTTGATGTTGGCAGAAATGTAAGCTGGCGCTCAATGTGCTGAAGCACGCTGAGGCAAAATCCCTCACTTAAAGAGACATTGTTACTGGCAACTACAATGTGAGCTAAGAATGCACTAAATGGGAGCGGGGGTGGGGGAGGATGGATTGGGGGATAAGGCCATGTGAACAGATGGAAAGTGTACGTTGGACGAAGAAGGAATGTTCTACGGTTTGGGTCTGAGGAAACTATCACTCTTAATCTTGTCAAAGTAAGACCAGTGCATCATCCTGCAAATCCCCCAACCAAAAATGCTTTCTTCATTAACGGGTGAATGCAGCTAAAGTCTCTCAATCAGGGGCATGAAATCCACAATCTTCCACTGACTGAGTAGACTAGGTACAGAGTGCACTAGGTTTACTGAGGTTTTGTCCACAGCCAAATGCTTCGTACACCACAAACAGACCTCAAAATAAAAGTCACAGCTCCTTTTCCACAATTCCTGATGTGTGAGGTGCGTTGCCATGGGCGATGTCATCAGGGATCAACCTTGACGTGTGATTGGACAAATTGCACAAACCAAAATGGAGGAGAAATTAGCCACCATTCTATTTTCAAAATTCTGTCAATCACTACCTGCAAACTCAGGAAGGTTTGAAAGGATCGCCCATGAGGGGTAGGTCTCAGTGCCAAACATGGCAATGTCTGACTCTGACACTGCAGCCAATCTGACTCTTCCCATTGGCTATTCGCCCTGGTCCAGTGTCCATTGTTCCTTCTGCTAATAATACTAATAATCATCTTTATTAGTGTCACAAGTAGACTTACATTAACTGCAATGAAGTTACTGTGAAAATCCCCTATTGCCACACTACAGCGCCTGTTCGGGTACACTGAGGGAGAATTCAGAATGTCCACTTCACCTAACAAGCACGTTTTTCAGGACTTGTGGGAGGAAACCGGATCACCCGGAGGAAACCCACGCAGACACGGGGAGAATGTGCACACTCCGCACAGACGGTGACCCAAGCCGGGAATCGAACCCGGGTCCCTGGTGCTGTGAAGCAACAGTGCTAACCACTGTGCCACCTTGCCACCCATGGGACATATGCTTGTCTCATATGTCTCCATTCCATCAGCTGTCTGTCATTGCTGGTTTTAATTTTCATTAAAAAAATCTCCTTCCCACATAAATTAGCTCTGGTTCACCTGTCACACCCCTGCCTCTGGGTCAGAAGGTCCTAAATTTCAGTCCCACTCCCGAGCACCGAGGGAGGGCTGCATTGTTGGAGGTGTTATCTAAAAGGGCTGTTAAACTGGGGGCGTGCTTGCCTTCTTGGGAGGATGTAAAAGGTTCCAGGACATGACTTGAAAAGCAGCAGAAGAATTTTTACTGACGCCCTGGCCAATATTTAACCCTCGAGCAACATCGCCAAAAAACGGATTGATCGCATTGCTGTTTGCGGAAGCTTGCTGTCTAAATTGGCTACCATGTTGGCCACATTACAGCAGTGATTGCATTTCAAATATAAAGTACTCTGCGATGCCCAAAGGTCATGGAAGATCTTATTTAAGTGACGGAGCAGGCTCAAGGAACCAAATGGTCTACTCTTGTCCCTAACTCGTGCATCCGCATGTCCCATAATTTACATCAATAGTTTGTATTTATATAGCGCCTATAACATAATAAGGTGTTCTGAGATCTTTCCCTGAGGTATTATGAAGCAAACTTTGACACACAGGAAAATATTAGAGAAGATGACAAAAAGCTTAGTTAAAGAGGTAGGTTTTAGGGATTGTCGCAAAGGAAGAAGGCAAGCAAAAGAGGTTTGTAGTGTGGGGTGGGGAGTTTGAAAGCCTAGGGCCTCGGCAGCTGAAGGCATGATCACCAAATGGTGGAACAATCAAAACTAGGAATGCATGAGGTCAGAATTAGAGACGTGTAGATATCTCGGAGGGCTGTGCTTGAGGTGAATACAGGTATGATAGATGTGGGCGATGAGGATATGGAAGAGTTTGAAATCAAAGTTGAGAATCTTAAAGTCAGGACCTTGTTTGACAGGCAGAAAGTAGGCACCAGCGGGCACGGGGTGATGGGTCTAAATGACTTGGTGCGGGTTGGCATGGGCATCAGAGTTTTGGATGGCCTGAAGATTTCAGAGGGTGGAACGTGGGAGGCTGGCCAGGAGATTGTTGGAATGATCAAATCCAGAGATAACGAAGGTCTAGATAAACACAGGTGGCAGAATTTTCCGTTCCTGGGACTAAGTGTTGAAGACACGGCAGGATTTGTGGACTTCTACAACAGCAAAACTGGCGCTCCATCTGGACCGGTTCAAAGACCGTTAAGGGGCCAGCATCGGTGCCACGTGAAACACAATCAATTCTAATGAGAAATGATGTGGGATTCGCGATTCACACTCAGGAGGCTGTCAAGCTGCAGCTGCATTTACACACTGCACTCCTCACACACACCGTCCCGGCCAACAAGATGGCAGTGAGGAGAGTGGCACCCCATTTCATGGACGCCAAGCTTGTGACCCTGCTGGACACCGTGGAGGAGAGGCAGGCGACCCTGTACCCTGGCCCGGGAAGGAGGCTGTCGGCTGCCGCTGTTCACCGGGCCCGATCGCAGGTGTTAGAGGTGGTCAGTGCCGTGAGCAGCACTGTCCGGACCGGCCAGCAGTGCAGGAAGAAACTGCACGACCTCGTCAGGGCGGCCAGGGTGAGTAGGACTGTCTGACACTGTGCAATTTCTGTGTCCCCACCCCCGAGGAGAAATCCGCCCATAACTGCCGGGAGCGGGAGAAGACTAGAGGGGGACCGCAAGACCTGCGACTCCTCACCGCAGCAGAACAGAGAGCCCCGGACGTGGTTGGTGGGGAGAATATCGGGTCAGGCCCGCTAATGACCTGCGAACGTCGTTTACTGTACGTGCGGAGTGGAACTCATTGATGCCGCTGTCAAGGTTCTGAAGAATTGCGATTTGGCGTGAACCTGGCGTCCACCGCGATTTCAGCGTCAAAATCGATTCACCGCTTATTAGCCTTTCCCAATTTCACCAGGATTTTTCTTGAAACATTCTCACAGATGTCGACCGTCTCTCCCCCTTCAATGTGGTCCGGCCAAGTTACCAGACCATGTAATTCAGTCACCGTATCTACACAGAAGTGGGGAGTCCGGGTTATACCCTCTGTTATTAAGGAGAGGATCTGTGAAGATATGGATAGGTTCACTAATGAACACTCACTGCATTCCAGAAGGGAATTCCTGTCTCTGTTTTCATCTTGACTTGTCTCCATGTCAATCAGCAGCGCCTGTGCAAAAATATGTCAGTGCAGAGATCTGAATCAGGACTTTAATTCATTACCCTCCTCTTTCTTCAGTATTGCAAATCCTGTGTCAGCGCTCTCTCTTTGCTGCCTGGCACTTGGTGACATTTTTTATAATCAGGTCAAAGGTCACATGCATAGATTATGCCAAATGCCCAATTTTGTTTTTCTTAATTCTTAATTTGAAGGTTCTGCTGGAGCGAGAGAGGATATTCCTTGTCCCTTTTAATCAAGTCATTCTCCCCACTTCCTTTCTTGACCTCCAGGCCTCTTTCATGTCAGGGAACAGGTAGGAACCCCAGTCTCTGGTGCCAATGTCGAAGCTTTGAGCTTCTCCAGAGCATTTTCTGATGCTTGCTTACCCTTTCATTCTTCCTGTAACTCTCTCCCCCCCTCCCAACTAGAAAGTGGCAAATGCCCCACGACTCAAATAAGGAGCAGTGCAGCAGGATGACAGGAAATAGAAGAAGCAAGATAGAGGATTGGAGGAAAAGTGTTCACATTCCCTGGGAGACCCCCAAGAGTGTCGATCCCTCTGTTCCCCATTTGTGGGGACCAGTACGGAACAGCATTCGCCCGAAGTCTCCGAGACAAAGGAGTTAGAGCCTAATACCTCAGGTACCTCAGGAATCTGCACATTAAAGTGATGTTAGCTGTCTCACTTTAGCGAGGCATTGCGAGCCGGTTAGATCCCGGCAGCATGGTCTCCCGGCTTTTATCGGCCATGTTGCGCCACAGTGAGCTGCTTTTCAGGTGCAGCGTGGCCGTTGGATTGCACCCTTAGTCACATTTTTGGGCCCTGGGGAGTTTCTCACCGGTTTAGCCCACACGTACAATTTTTTTCATCACTGGGGAGCTGAACTCAGAGATTCAGCCCCCATTTTGAAAGGGTGACCCGATCTCTAGATGAGCTCGTGGGTCCACCACACCGTCCACTCATGGGAAATGTCACCCCCCCACACACATGGGCACACCCCAGCCCCCCAAGAGAGGGATCCCTGGGGGTCCGCTCTCTTCTGACCCCCCATGTTCCTTTACAGCCCCCCCCCCCCCTCACTTCAGGCCCCCCACAATCTCCCAGAGTCTCCTACTTACCTGCCATGCAACTCCCCCACACCAGTCATACCCACTTCCATCCTCTTTTTATGGGCATGGTAACCCTCGGGCCCTGACCCTTGGCAGTGCCACCCTGGCACCCGAGCACCCTTGCACTGCCACCCTGGCTGTTCTCCTGCCAGTTTGGCAGTGCCACCCAGGTGCCAAGGAGTAAGCTGGGCAGTGCCAAGGTACCCACATTCTAGAGGGAGGGTCAGGGAGCCACCCTGCATTATTCCTGACCACCCAGGGGTCTCCGATGGCCGCTAACCCCCTGGATGCCATTCCGCCTGGTCCACATTTGTGTGGACTAGTACTGAATGGCGCCCAGCTGCAGACTACATGTTGGGGAGGCTGGTAGATCCTGGGAGGCTGGTAGACCCCGGCTAAGGGCATGTGCCCATGGTCATGCTTCTTTTGGGCAGGATTCCGATTCTGACGCCTCGTGGAACTTGGTCACATTCAGCGAGGCGTGAAGGCTGCCGGTAAGCCCACGAGAGGCCTCTCCAGGGGTCTACCGGCCGTGTTGCACTCTCACTTGAGCATGATGCAGCCGGTAGATTGCGCCCGTGATCTTGTGTTTAAAGTCCGAATAATGTCTTCCCAGCTTTAACTGGATCTCTTCGCCCTTCCCCAGCAAGGTGAATCATCCAGTGTCCTTTTAATCAAAGTCCCTTTCACTCACCCTTTCGAGCACAAACAAATGGGCTTCTATTAGCAAGATATCTTCTGGTAACCCCTTGGTCTTTAACTCTTCACAGGCCTCGTTCATTTGAACCGGTAATCCATCCTCACTAGCTCTCTATTTGATGGTTTACTCAAAATATGTCTTTTTTTCTTGCTTGGCATAGCAACGTCCACCCTGCTAGAGTGGGACCCCCATCCACCACCTCAAACATTCACATCCCCTGCTTGCACTGCAGTAACGTCTGGAGAATTATTCAGCGGCACCTCTGTCAATGACTTCAACCTAGCTCGAAGGAAAAGAGCAGGAGTTTAATGAGAAAAACACCACATCCAAGTTCCCCTTCAAGTCACGCAGCCTCCTGACATATAGAAATATTACCATTTCTTCACCGCCCCTGCGTCACAATCTTAGAGTCATAGTTTTCCAGCACAGCAAGAACCTCTTCAGCCTATCGTGTCTGCCCCGGCCATTAAGCACCTACCTATTCTAATCCCATTTTCCAACACTTGGTCCATGGCTGTGTACGCTATGGTGTTTCAAGTGCTCATCAAAATACTTCTTAAATATTGTGAGAGTTTCCGCCTGTACCACCTATTCAATGGGCTCCGGATTCCCACCACTCTCTGGGTGAAAACATTTTTCCCCAAATCCCCTCTAAATCATCTCCCCCCTAACCTTAAATCTATGCCCCCTGGTTATTGACTCCTGTACTGAGGGGAAAAGTTTATCTCCCATCTATGTCCCTCATAATTTGATACACCTCGATCATAAGCCGTCTCCTCTGCTCTAATGAAAACCAGCCTCTCTTCACAGCTGAAATGCTCCAGCCTGTGACATTATGTGAAATGTTCAGAAGACAAACGGTTAATGTCGTATCATAATTGACCACTAGATGGAGCTAAATGCAGAATTACATAAAGCACTGACTCACAGGCTTCTAGGAGAAGGTTGGAGAAGGCTGGAGAGGAGCAGTGAGAGAGTTAGAGCACATTTATAGAGAGTGTAGAGACTACTGTTAGTAGATTGTAAATTACTAGATTATGGTTTACTATTGGAGTAAGTGGTTGAGCTTTAATAAGAAGTGTAAACAAAAGGTAGCTTTGTTAATGAACTTAGCTTCTGTGGTCTTTGTGAACACTACAGCATCCATCCTGATAACAGAATCACTAAGAACACCACACAGCCCAGGCAACGACCTGGCAAATTTCCTCTGCACCCACTCTGCAATCACATCCTTCCGATAGTGTGATGACCAGAACTGCACACAATACTCTAGTTGTGGCCGAACAAACATTTTATGCAGCTCCATCATAACCTCCCTGCTCTATATTCTATGCCTTGGCTAATAAAGGCAAGTTTCCCATATGCCATCTTAACCACCTTATCTACCTGTTGTGCTGCCTCCACGGAGCTATGGACTTCACCCCAAGGCCCCTCTGGTCCCCAGTATTTCCGAGTGTCCTACCTTTCATTGTATATTCCCCTGTGTTAGTTTTCCTTCCTAACAGTATTGTAAAGCATCTTCACGACAGTGCATCTAGCAGTTCAAGGAGACTCTGCTACCTCGTCTCAAAGGCAACTGATGTGTTGGGTAAGCTGGGTCTACATGGACTGCGTTTGATGCAGTAGAGAGAGAGAGACAGGCTTCCAACACTTGAAGAAATGCAACTCAATTTTATTGAACCACTAACTATAATACAGGCTTGAAATGAAAAATGCTTATTGTCACTAGTAGGCTTCAATGAAGTTACTGTGAAAAGCCCCTAGTCACCACATTCCGGCACGGCTGGTACAGGAGTTGAACCATGCTGCTGGCCTGCTTGGTCTCCTTTAAAAGCCAGTGATTTAGCTCAGTGCGCTAAACCAGCCCCTCTTGACTGTGGGTTGACACTATGCTGTCTTGACCGGAGACCTGAGGCTAACCTGACCAGACTATCTTACTACCACATGGTGTTTGTTCTAGCTGCTGCTCACGAGCTCTGACGGTCTCAGAGGCTGGATCCCAAGAGAGCGGGAAAACTGGTGCCCTCTGGCTTTATAGCGGTCGTGTCCTGTCTGGTGATTGGCTGCTGTGTTCTGTGTGTTCACTGGTCATCCTGTGTGTCAATCACTGCCTGTCTGCACACCACCATATACCTGGATGCATATTAGGACAGCAACTAGAGATGGACAATAAATGCCAATCTTACCAGTGACATCTACATACAAAGAATAATTTGAAAACAAAAGAATTTTATTCAACTATATTAGCTGTTCGACCTTTCACAAACTCTGAGCCTGAAATGTTCGGCCCTCCCTGCCGGCAGGGTCTTCCGGTCCCGCCAATGGTGGCCTTCCCCCCCCCCCCCCTCTCCCAGCCCCACCCTGCAGCGTGTTCCCTGGAGACAGATGGTGCGGGTACACAAAACCCTGTAGACATCAGCAGGACCAGAAGATCCCGCCGCTGGCCAATCGCGGGCTGCCTCCACCGCCAGAGAATACTCCATGGGAGGGGCCGGAAAATCCAACCCTAAATATTGATTATTCGCGTAAACACTGTTGTCAAGTAATCATCTGCTTTATACAACCCCACAGAAGGTCTGTATTTGATCCCAGTGTTTTGACCTATTGACCAGTTCCGCATATTAACAATGGATTAACGATCAAGTTTCTATCCAAGGGCCATTGTGGCAATCAAACCACCTTTATAAAAAGGTGTGCTTTTACGCGATTGCTGGAGATCTGAAATTTAAAAAACAGGAAGTTCCAGAAAAACTGAGCAGCTCTGGCTGTGGCGAGGGAAACAGAGTTAACGTATTGAGTCTGATATGCCTCGTATTCAGATTCTCCAGAGTGACTGATGTTAACTCAGTGGGCATTGCAATAAAGAGACCAATAAATAAGCCAACAAGACAATGTATGTTTTCCTTATGTCATTGATCTTAGAATACACTGGCTTCACTGGGAGTATTGTATCCCACTTGATGTCCCCCTACCCTCTCTGTATTTTGGTTGGAGAAGACAGAGAAGAGACTAAAAATGATCCAATTTTAAGAATGGACTGAAGAGGCTGAGACAACACAGATCAAAACTTTAAAATGATGAAAGGAATGAACAAGTTGCATAAATCTTTCGTTGAATTTGTACGACTACAGGACATTGATTCATGATTAGCAAGCAGCACGTGAGTTGAGCAATTTAGTGTCTCTGACTGACAGGTATGTGGGGAGATATTTATCACAATCAGTCAGCACTGATTCACTGAGCTCCTTCACAAAGAATTTGGTAGTGATTACAGGCACAGGTTTAGATCCAGCCCTGGGATGTGATGTTCAAAATGTTGTTCAAATTGCAACAAGGGGTTTTGGATTTTTTTTTGCTGTTTCTGCTCCTCTTGAATATTTTACTTGATACAAATTCCCTTCTTCAGATAGGGTTAGGCGGGGAGGCCAGATTGAAGATATATAAAACCTCGTGCTAGGCAGGGGAACTGTGCAATGGTGAATTCAAAGGAATGAGACTGAGCAGACAAACAATTTGATCCCTATTGCTCCTGTTGCACTTATCAAGTTGAAAGGTATCTGTGACATTATGTAGAATGTCTGGAATATAAAGGGTTAATGTAATATGATAATTGACCACCAGGTGGCGTGAGATGCAGGACTATATAAAGCAGTGACTCTCAGGCTTCTGGGAGAGGGCTGGAGTGAGTGCGGAGGAGAGGTCCAGAGAGTGCAGAGTACAGTTATAGATAGAATGTTAAGACTAGTGTTTAAGTAGAGTGTAAATTGTAGATTACTAGATTATTGCTATAGGAGTAAGTGGTCAAGCTTTAATAATTAGTGTAATAAATGTTAGCTTTGTTATTGAATTCGGCTTCTGTGGTCTTTGTGAACACTACGACATCTATCCTGAAAATAAGAATCACAAAGAACACCACAGTATCAGTACTGGGCCATGGAATACCTTCCAGCTCCATGAATCCCACTTTATTATTGAACCATAGATCAGTTACAGTACAGATGGAGGCCATTTTGCCCATTGAAGCTGCTCCTCCCCCTGCACCCCCCATCTTTACTGTGTAACCCTGCAAATCTTTATCTTCAGATAATTATCAAATTCATCACTCCATGTCTGTTAGACACAGGACAAAATTCCCTTCATCGCGTTCCTTCAAGGGAAGAATTTGAACCCTTAATCGCTCCTACCTTCTACCCTATCACAGAGCTTCCCTTCTCTTCTATTTTCCTCCTTCTCTCCTTTCTCCACCTCTGATGAAAGGTTCTTGATGTCATGTTCTATAGATTTGTTTAAGTGAATGATGAACTACAGAACATTTAGTGTAAATAATTTATTGTAGAACAATTGCATGATAAGGTAACTAGGATAAATAAAATAATAAACTATGAACACTAATTAACTATTGTAGATCTACCGCAAATATGTTTATCCGCCAACACGACCTACTCCCAATTCCCAGACTATGAATCACGTGGTGTGTTTACACTGCCACCTAGTGGTTGGAGGTCGCACATAACATTATGTACGAACTTGCCTTATGCATCCTTATGTGTATCATCACACTTGACTCGAAGCATTAAAATACGAACATATGAACATTCGAGCCAGGAACAGGAGAAGGCCACTCAGCCCTTCGAGCCTGCTCTGCCACTCGATTAAGAACATGGCAGATCTGACTGTAGCCTCCTGCAATTTTCCGCCGTAACTTTTGATGTGGCACCTTATCAAATGCCTTCTGGAAATCTCAGCACAGTACATCCATCAGTTCCCCTTTATCCACAGAACATGTGATTCCTTCAAAGAACTCCAATAATTTAGATAAACATGATTTCCCTTTTACAAAACCATGTTGACCCTTCCTTTTTTAATAATCTATAATGTTTCTCGGTGTCCTGCCATAATATCTCTAATGACAGCATCTAACATTTATTCTATGAACGATGTTAAGCTAACTGGCTTGTCATTTACTGCTTTTTGTGTCCCTCCCTTTCCAAATAAAGGAGTCACATTTGACATTTTCTAATCTTTTATTAAAATATAAATTTTAGATTACCCAATTCTTTTTTTCCCACTTAAGGGACAATTTAGAGCTGCCAATTCACCTACCCTGCACATCTTTTTGGGCTGTGGGGGTGAGACCCATGCACACACGGCGAGAATGTGCAACATTTTCCAATCTAACGGCACCTTCACTGAATCCAGAGAATTTTGGAAAAGGAACTGTTTCTGCACAGATGCAGCCAGATCAGCTGAGTATTTCTATTATTTTCTGTTTGATCCACTCTCCGAAATGTCTCTGCTTCTCTCGAGTTCACATATTGTCTAATATATCCGGGAGGACTGTCTCCCCCAGAGGGCACGGGATACCCATGTGAAAAGGATGGGCATCAATAATAATACAGCGCCACACACCCATTTGCAGGAGCGGCTATGTTTCTCTTCTGACCATTCCCTTTGCCCTCACTGAATCCACAAAATCTTTACAACCCGCGTCTTAATTTAATGACTGCAAATCTGTAAAAAATTCTAGATGATTCGTGAAAACCATTTTCTTTTTTGTTACCCCTTTACACAAGCTGTATAGAACATAGAACATAGAACAGTATCCAATAGAATCATTATAACCGGTTAAAGTGATCAGTTAGGGGCAGCAGGGTAGCATGGTGGTTAGCATAAATGCTTCACAGCTCCAGGGTCCCAGGTTCAATTCCCGGCTGGGTCACTGTCTGTGTGGAGTCTGCACGTCCTCCCCCTGTGTGCGTGGGTTTCCTCCGGGTGCTCCGGTTTCCTCCCACAGTCCAAAGATGTGCAGGTTAGGTGGATTGGCCATGCTAAATTGCCCGTAGTGTCCTAATAAAAAAGTAAGGTTAAGGGGGAGGTTGTTGGGTTACGGGTATAGGGTGGATACGTGGGTTTGAGTAGGGTGATCATGGCTCGGCACAACATTGAGGGCTGAAGGGCCTGTTCTGTGCTGTACTGTTCTATGTTCAATGTTCATTGGCCCTAATTCCTAAACTTGCCTTAGAATTGCACCAGTCAATGGGGATGAATTTGGATAAGTTGATCAATTACTTCCATCCTCAGTTTCCTCGCTCGACTCTTTACAACAACCACAACAATTTGCATTCATTTCCGGATAAAAAAAATTTAGAGTACCAAATTATTTCTTTCAATTAAGGGGCAATTTAGCGCAGCCGATCCACCTAACCTGCACATCTTTGGGCTGTGGGGGTGAGACCCACGCAGACACGGGGAGAATGTGCAAACTCCACACGGACAGTGACCCAGAGCCGGGATTCGAACCCGGGTCCTCAGCACCGTAGGCAGCAGTGCTAACCACTGCGCCACATGCCGCCCTCCAATTTGCATTCATATAGCATCTTTAACCCTCCAAGTCATTTTCAGGAGTGTTATCGAACATAATTTGATGCATAGCCACGCCAGGACGTTTTAGGACAGGTGACCAAAACCTTGGTGAAATAGGTAGATTTTAATTGTCTTAAAAGGAGGAGAGTGTGTGAGAGGTGAAGCAGTTTAGGGGAAGCACAGGGCCCAGGCAGCTGAAACCTCGCAAGGCTGCCTATGGTGGAGCAAAGAAAACTGGGGAAGAATGCTTGAGGCCTTACAGGTAGAACTAGAGGAGGTTAGAGAGATAGCGGGCGCGATATAACAAAAAAAAGCAGAGTCCCGTTTTGGGTGAAAATAACGGGGTCATTCTCCAAGTGTACAACACCAAAAACAACCCTGCTATCCAACAGGTCTTTGTTCATTTCTTGGGACCTTGGCAAAGAACACCCCACCGAGGCTGCACTTACTTCACTTCCTGCATTGACAAGCCTCGTGCAGGAAGAGATCGGGCGCCATTTAAAAAAAAAGTAAATTTAGAGTACCCAATTCATTTTTTCCAATTAAGGGCAATTTAGCGTGGCAAATCCACCTATCCTGCACATCTTTGGGTTGTGGGGGTGAAACCCACGCAAACACGGGGAAAATGTGCAAACTCCACAGTGACCCAGAGCCGGGATCGAACCTGGGACCTCGGCGCCGTGAGGCAGCAGTGCTAACCCACTGCGCCACCATGCTGCCCGGGCGCCATTTTTAAATGTCACTCCAATCTCTGACTCCCACTCGGACTGCCCACCAAGGCCTCCGGACCCTCCCAACCTACCTCTTAGTGGGTCCTCATGCACTCCCCCCTCACCCCATCTCTTAAGGACCCGATCCCTGGCACGGGCTACCTGGTACCCGGGCACCTTGGCACTGCCAGCTTTGCACCCTGGCAGTTCTCCAGACAACCTGGCAGTGCCACCCAGACACCCCGGTAACTCCAAGATGCCCAGGTGCCAGTGGGAGTGCCAGGATACTGCCCTGCCCAGATCTTGATCATCCGGGGGTTTCCAATGGCCTCGCAGACCCCCATTCCCCCACAGGTGGCGTTATGCCTGGTTTGTATTGACCAGTGCTAAAGGGGCCATGGCGAGGTTTTGCATGTGCAGGCGTTCGATCCTGGACCTCGGGATAATTGGGCACAGACATATTTAAACAAGCCTCATGGCTCATTTAAATATGTTTATTATCTGGATCTCGCCCAGTGAAGGCAAGCTGCTGATCACGGTGTCTCGCGAGATCCTGTTAGATCTAGCGAGGTGTTCCGAGCGTCGCAAACCTTGCGAGAGGCCTCTCACGAGATTTAACAACCTCGTCGCATCACCGAGTCGGGCACAACGAGCCTGTTTGATTACGCCCAGGGACGAGGACCAAAGCTATGGAGGGATTTGAGAATAAAATTAAAATTTTAAAATCGCGGCATTGCTGGAATGGGAGCTAATCAGTGAGCACAAGGGGTGATGGTTGATTGGGAGTTGGTGCAAGTTAATGACACTAAAACAATTTCTATTTGTTCTCTGCACCTTATTTGGTACCTGAGGCCAACTTCAAGTCTAATAACATAAGATCAGTTTCAAACACCATCTTTTAGCCAAACAAGTGACACGGCATTGACATTTGACGTGGACCCAACATTGGACCAATCTTATTCAAGAACAGTGGGTGGGGAAAATGTGGCATTGTGCAATAAAGGAGTTGCTCATTTTGATGTATATTGTTGGAGCAATGCAAAGCAGGGGAAGTACACCTCACAATTCTGAAAGTGTACCATTCCCCAACTCTGACAACTCGATCCAAGAGGATGGGGAAGTTAATGTTGGAAAGTGGATCACAGTGTAGGCATTGAGCCTTCCCTGCTCAGTTAGAGAGGAATTCTACAGTGAATGTTGTGTTAAACTTGTGTCGAACTTTAGTTGGACCACACTTAGGCCGGAATTTTGCAGCCGTCCGTGCCGGTGGGATCTTCCGGTTCCGCTGATGTGAACGGAGTTTTTGACGACTCGCTGGCTTTTCCGCAGGGAGACAGGTGGGCAGGTACAGTGCTCGCCCCAGTTCTCATCTCCTTATTACATAAAGGCAGTGGTGAAGGTGCAGAAAGGATTTACGAGCATGATACCAGAACTGACAGGTTATACTTACAGGAACGCTTAAACAGACTGGAATTCTTTCATCTGTACGCAGCAGGATGAGGAGTGATCCGGAACAAACCTTTAGCATTACGAATACATTTGACAGGGTACATGGAGGGAAAATAATTTTCCACTTGTGGGGAGACCGTAACTAGAGGGTATAACTATAAGACAGTATGGGTGGCACGGTAGCACAGTGGTTAGCATTTTCGCTTCACAGCGCCAGGTTCCCAGGTTCGATTCCCTGCTTGGGTCTCTGTCTGTGTGGAGTCTGTACGCTCTCCCTGTGTCTGCGTGGATTTCCTCCGGGTGCTCCGGTTTCCTCCCAGAAGTCCCGAAAGACGTGCTGTTAGGTCATTTGGACACTCTGAATTCTCCCTCTGTGTACCCAAACAGGCGCCGGGAGTGTGGCGACTGGGGGGTTTTCACAGTAACTTCATTGCAGTGTCATACTTGTGACAATAATAAAGATTATTATAATTATAATTTTTATAATAAAGCCATTCGGGAATTTTTTCACCCAGAGAGAGAATGTAATCCATTGTCACAGGGAATAGTTCAGGCAAACAACAGCGATGCATTTAAGCAAAAGCGCGATAAACACAGGAGGGAAAAAGGAATAGACGGTCATGCTGATGGGATGACATGAAGTGGAAGAAGGCTTGTGCGGATCCTAAATGGCATCATAAACCAGTTAGGCCAAATGGCCTGCTGTAAATTATATATATGTGATGTTTGCTACAATTTCTGAGGTCTCAGCAGCAAGCCAGCACTGTAAGGGTTAACTGTCAGATCAGATAGCAAGTTCTGGCCGCCACCATTAATAATCAGAGCCCGAGCACGGCTGTCCCGTCTCACAGTTATGGGCTGGGCTCCTTCCCTTGCAGGCAGCGGGTGTGTAAAGTGATCTGACTGCAAACAGCAGGGGTGTGTGTGTGAAAGGATTCAGCGCGCCACATAAAGACGGCTGTGATCCCGCTTCTCCCCAGAGCTCGAATGCTGGGAAAAGAATGAATGATTGTGGCAATTTGTGCTGAGGCTGCGGGCTAGAATCAAATGTCACACTGTAGTGGAGGCCAGTGTTTCCAAACCATCCACCTGCTCCCACCATTCCCCCCCAAGCCCTCCCACAAAAATCCTTTCCAAACATGACATTGACCAAGTAGCTCCATCATAGTCCGAAACTATGTGAAATCACAGCGAGGGGATTACTTTGTGGCCAGAGTTTTGACTGGGAAAGTGTTTCTGCATCCCTGAGAACAGTGTTGGTAATTAACAGCTGGATGGCTCGGAGAAGCTTGTTGAGGCTACATTTCTTTTTACTTCAATGCTTTCTCTATCTCCAGGGAAAAGTTAGATTAGATCCACTTGGCTGCCAGTGCATGCCTCACTTACTCTGTCCCTCTTTCTGAAGGGCCTGTGAAATTGCAGTGTTGAATTTACCAAGATGGCCAGTGCAATTGGAACACAGTGTAGCCTCCCGAGCCTGTTCAGTTAGGCCATGGCTGATCTGCCATCGATTCCCATTCGCCCAACTTTACTCTTTATCACTTAACTCCTTTGCTTAACAAAGATCGATCATTCTCAGATTTAAAATTCAAAATTGAGCTTGTGGATGAGAGTTTGAAATGAAATGAAAATCGCTGATTGTCACAAGTAGGCTTCGAATGAAGTTACTGTGAAAATCCCCTAGTCGCCACATTCCGGCGCCTGTTCGGGGATGCTGTTACGGGAAACGAACCGTGCTGCGAGAGAAGTTGTGTACAGAAGTATTTCCCAATTCACTTTGTAAAGGCCTGACTCTAATTTTTAAGACTATAGACCGGGATTTACCAGACCCTCCACAGCAGAGTGGGGCTGGAAAATGCAGCAAGCCAACCATTGACTTTGGTGGAACTGGTAAATCCTGCTGGCAGGTGATACCGGAAGATCCTGCCCCTTGCTTTAGACTCTCCAAGAAGGAATGGGGCTGGATTCTCCGATTCTGTGGCTTTGTCCGCAGGATCTATCTGATCTTACGACCAAAATGTTGCCGCCACCCCTGCACCGATGCTCCACGCAGTGGGGGGCCAGCAGCCGCGCCACGTAAAGCCCGGCTTTACCTGCCAATACGGATGCAGAGTTGCCAGGTCCTTGAGGGCGCATGCGCACGGTGGCCACGCTGCTGAACAAGGCGCCGGCCGCAGGCGAACCCGGCCTGCCAAAAACTGTAACCCCCCTCGCCACCCGCAGACCACCTCCACAAGCCCCCCAACTCCCGCCAAAGCACCCCCTGCCAGAGGAACGGCTTCCCCCCCCCCCCAACTGTTGTGACGCTGGGCACATTCGGCAGCCGCCATGCGAGTCCCCGAAACATGAGAGGACATGCGTCCCACGCCGTCGGAGACCCGGCCTATCAGGGGCGGGGCATCGGGGGAGGGCCTCAGGTGACGTCCTGAGGCCGTCCCAACGTCGGCGTGTGTACTCACCAAGCACACTGTTTTTGAGGGGGCGGAGCATCGGAAAAATGGCACCGCCCCTGATTCCTGCGTAAAAATGGATTCTCCGGCCGATTGCCGAACGCGATTACGGCATCAGCGAACGGAGAATCCAGCCCATGGTCTCGCCCAATCTATCCTGGGCCAGATTCTCCATCCCGAAATGCCCAGACTGTGAATGGGATGGAGAATCTGGTGTTGGGGCAAAATCGGAATTGGCGCCCAGCGCCAACTAAAACACATTTGGGTCTTAATGATTTATTTGTATCTATTTAGCTGTTCCGAGGGGCAGCACGGTGACGTAGTGCGTTAGCACTGCTGCCTCCCAGCGCCGAGGTCCCAGGTTTGGTCCCGGCTCTGGGTCACTGTCCGTGTGGAGTTTGCACATTCTCCTCGTGTTTTCGTCGGTTTCACCGCCACAACCCAAAAGATGTGTGGATTGGCCGCACTAAATTGGCCCTTAATTGGAAAAAATAAATTGGGTACTCTAAATTTTTTTTTAAATTTAGCAGTTCTCCGCCATATGCTCCAGCCTCCCACAATTCTCCGGTCTCTGTGGTCAGGAATCAGGTGGGTATGGATGCACGGCCCTGACGTGGTAGACCTCGCGCTGGGCCAAAGGGGAAACAGTTGCCCACTTGACACCCTACTCAAACCCAGGGCTCCACCCTATCCCTGTAACCACACTTACGGGGATGGTTTTGGTAACAGGCACAAGGCAAGACGCCAAATTAGAGCAGACAATAAGTGCAGCGTAGGACAATGGGTAAGCTGAAGGAGTGTCGGTCTTAAAGCAAGGAAGAAGGCTTGCATTTATATAGCACCCTTCAGGTCCTCGGGCTGTCCCAAAGCACTTTACAACCAATGAAGTACTTTGCTGAAATGGAGTCATGGTTGCAATTTGGGAAACCAAGCACTTTGGGAGGAGATTGGGACCAGAATGGACAGGAGATTGGGACAGGGACGGGGAGGAGATTGCGACTGTGATGCGGAGAGAATGGGAACGGGATGGGCAGGAGATTGGGAGTAGAATGGGGAGATTGGGACTGTGATGGGCAGGAGATTGGAACTGGGATGGGGAGGAGATTTGGACTGTGATGTGCAGGAGAATGGGAACGGGAATGGGAGGAGAATGGGAATGGGAATGGGAGGAGAATGAGAACAGAGAGGAGATTGAAACTGGGAGTGAGAGGAGCTTGGGCTGGATATGGAAGGGGTCTGATGATCACAGTGGAAGGATTTTAATCTGGAGACTGACCGGGGCAGACAGACAATTGTTATTGCCCAGAACTGGTACTGGCTGGAATTTGCCATTCATAATACCTGTGGGTGGTGTCACATGGCTAACACCAGACCTCAGGACAACATTAAAAAAATCAATAATCAGAGATTAACAATGTGCCTCGACCCATGAGGAAAAAAATTCCTCATGTACTCATTATAAATTGGACAAATCATCCCTGGCCTTTGTCTCAAAGCTTATGAAAAAAGAGTCTTGGCTCTGTGACCCAGACCCACACAGGTCACCTCTTGTGCTACTTTCCCAATTTATTTTGAGAGCCGCTCCTCATTACTGGAACTTTCCAGAAACACAAGTGCACAAAGCAAGCAGCAGCGCCACCAGCAGGCAGTGCACAGAAGTGTCAACAACTGCAACCACGTACAAAACGTTCCCATGTAGTTACAGGAATTTAATAAAGAATGAACTTGTGTTTATATCGCAGCCTCAAGACTAGACATAGCACTTCCCAGACAATACAGTGTTTTCTCAAGTGTAATCATCATTGTAGTGCAGGAAACAAGGCAACTAATTTACATACAGCAACCTGTAATGAGCAGGAAATCTGTTTCAGCGATGCCCAATGAGGGATAATGAGAAGTCGGGCTATGAGATAGTCTGCCTACCTCTGATGGTTCAAATCCCATTTCAGATGATGGAGCACTTAATCCAGGCTGACACTCTGGTGCAACACTGAGGGAGCACTGCACTATCAGAGAACAAAGAACAAAGAAAAGTACAGCACAGGAACAGGCCCTTCGGCCCTCCAAGCCTGTGCCGACCAAGTTGCCCGTCCAAACTTAAATCTTATGCACTTCAGGGGTCCGTATCCCTCTATTCCCATCCTATTCAGCATGATAGCATTGTGCTTAGCACAATTGCTTCACAGCTCCAGGGTCCCAGGTTCGATTCCCGGCTTGGGTCACTGTATGTGTGGAGCCTGCACATCCTCCCCGTGTGTGCGTGGGTTTCTTCTGGGTGCTCCGGTTTCCTCCCACAATCCAAAGATGTGCGGGTTAGGTGGATTGGCCATGCTAAATTGTCCTTAGTGTCCAAAATTGCACTCAGTGTTGGGTGGGGTTACTGGGTTATGGGGATAGGGTGGAGGTGTGGACCTTGGGTAGGGTGCTCTTTCCAAGAGCCGGTGCAGACTCGATGGGCTGAATGGCCTCCTACTGCACTGTAAATTCTATGATCTACGTATTTGTCACCTCCTCCGGCAGCGAGTTCCAGACACCCTCTGTGTAAAAAACTTGCCTCGTACATCTCCTCTAAACCTTGCCCCTCACACCTTAAACCTATGCCCCTAGTAATTGACCCCAAAGGTGCCGTCTTTCAATGAGATATTAAAACAAAGACTCAAGAGGTCTTGTGGCGCAGTGGGTATCGCCCTGTCTCTGAGCCAGAAGCTCCAGGTTCGAGTCCCACCCCAGGATCTGATGGCCAAGGAATGTGCGTTCATAACACGTCCAAACAGGTTGAGCATCAACCGAAAAATCCTTCCAAATACGCCAATGGCTAAGAATGGGAGAGACTCCTGGTCAGCCATGTTTGATGTGGAGCGACGCCCTTCGACCTAGAAGACCCTGTCCAGAGGCTAGCGAACTGTTCCAGGAATTACTAGCGATGGAAATGGACAAAGTCTGCCTTAGTGCATCGTTCGGTGGGGGCAGAGAATGGGAATTAGAAAACAAAGCCCCACCTGCTCTCTGAGGTGAGTGTAAAAGACCCACAGTATGCCACAAAGTAGAAGAGCAGAGTCAATAAAGGAACTTTGATAATCCAGAAATGAAACACTTGTAGAAATTAATCATCTTGTAACGTTAGTTCCTCTTGAAAGCATGATTATCTCAATTTCTACCTCTTTCCCAAACTTCTTTGAAAAAACTCCGTGGTCGACAGCTCCAGGTACCCGACAAACACGGCAAATCCCCTAACTAAGAAACAGCACAGAACGTAGCAATCCGAACAAGCACATTTGCTGCAATATTCTTTACAACTCGTGGGTCTAGTTATAATTAGGACCACGTGTCTCCTGACTAGATCTTAAAGCATATTGTATCCCAGTACAGTAAACCAGAGGACCAGACTAATGCTCTGCCATCTTGAACCACTAAAATCCATGTGGTGTAGGTACACCCACAGTGCTGTCAGGAAGGAAGTTGCAGGAATTTGCAAAGGTTAGACGATAATGGGAGATAGCAAGTAGAGAAACAAATTTCAGATTCCAGCATCCGCAGTAACTTGCTTTTATCTTAATTCTCTGGGGATGCAGGTTCATATCCCACGCTAGCAGCACTCAATGGGTAGAATCTGGAATTAAAAGCTAGATGCAGTCTGGTGCTGTCAGCTCTTGTCCACTGGTATTTTATTTGTTTTATTCTTTCACAGGATGTGGGTGTCACTGACTAGGCCAGAATTTGTTGCCCAGCTCTGACTGTTCTTGAGAAGCTGTTGGCGAGCTACCTTCAGTTGGTGCAAGTCACCTTCCAGAGACTGGAATGCACAAATCCCGGCTCACACTCCAGTGAAGTACCGATGTAGTGCTGTGCTGTTGGAGGTGCTGTCTTGCAGTTGGGATGTTGAACAGCATCCCCACATTGCCCCCTCAGATGGATATAAAAAGATCCCCATGGCCACCATGTTGAAGACCAGCAGCAGCGCCCTCCCCGGTGACCTGGCTGCTATTTAGCCCTCAACCAATATTCTAAAACAAAGAAAAACAGATTATCTGATCATTATCGCATTTCAGTTTGTGGAAACTTACTGTGTACACATTGGCTGCTGCATTTCCTGCTTTACTACAGTTATTATCCTTCAGATGCAAATCATTGGCTATAAAGCACTTTGAGAGGTCCTGAGGTCTTGAAAGGAGCTATATAAATGCACGCAGGGAGCATTGTAATTGACTGAAGTATTCACAAAAGGAGGGCTACTTGAAATTTAAAAATTACATTGCCGGGTGAGAAAGGAGCAGGAGATTGCGATTAATAGGATAGCTCTACTAAACCATAGAATTCCTACAGTGCGGAAGTATGCCATTCGGCCCATCGAGTCTGCATTAACCGTCTGAAAGAGTACCCTACCTAGGCCCTCTCCCCCTAACCCCACCTCAAATGCACATCTTTGGACCCGAAGGGGCAATTTTAGCAAGGCCAATCCACCAAACCTGCACATCGTTGTGGGAGGAAACCTGAGCACCCGGAGGAAAGCCACGCAGACATGGAGAGAAAGTGCAAACTCCGCATTGACAGTGCCCCGAGGCCAGAATCGAAATCGTGTTCCTGGCACTGTGAGTCAGCAGTGCTAACCACTGTGCTACCGTGCCACCCCAAAGTGCTGACATTGGCTACATGTGCCAAGAGGCCTTTAGCTCAGTTGGCTGGACAGCTAAGTCATGATGCAGGGCAGGACCAACATTGTGGGTTCAATTCCCATACCAGCTGAGGTTATTCATGATGGTCTCCCCTTCTCAACCTGGGACTATGGTGACTTCAAATATTAATAAAACTAAAGGAATAATCAAGTGATGGGAATGTTTGATCCGTAGTCTTATCCCATTATTTTCTCCCTTGCAATCCAGGAACAAAGATGTATTTCTGGTATCCAGGGTGGGACATGGAGCACTTTAAAGGTTTAGGGAGCTTTCTTCCCCTAAAACATGGTTTTGGATCAAATTACATTTTTGTTTAGTTGACTGAGCACTGGCAACACCACCGTGAACCAGGTGCTAGCAGATTCCCCTAAACACCTGCTTCCGTCTGAGAAGAGGGGTCACCGGCAATATTGAAATGGTCTGGATCTGGTAAATGCTTTCAGGGTCGGGAGGGGGGGAGCGGGAATGAGTAACCATTGGGATAGTTGGAAAATCCCAGCCTTTGTGCTTTGGAGATGATATCCTACGTATCACAGCCTTGCTGTTGGGGATAAATCGTCGAGCGGCGATTGGCCACTGGAAGGAGGGACGACGTCAGGGGCGAAGTCACCTCTGGGCTCTTCTGAAAACACAGCTGGATCATTGGTCACTCAGACATGCTGGACAGCTGGGAGACCCAAAACCAGCAAGAAGATAAATGGAAAGGTTTATGGGCTGTTGATGTCGGTCTGTAATCATCTTTAAATTCACTTCGAAACTCATGCTGAGAGGTGACCATTAGTCTTCAAACAATTGACTGTGCAACTATCTCCTCTGTTACCATGCAGATAGTGAAACTTAAATTTAATAAAAATCTTGAATAAAAAGTCTAATGATGACTGTGAAACCATCGCCGATTGTCCGAAGAACCCATCTGCTCGCTAATTATCTTTAGGGAAGGAAATCTGTCGTCCTTATCTGGTCTGGCCGGTATGTGACTCCAGGTCCACAGCATCTGGTTGACTCTTAAAATGACACTCAGTTCAAAGACAATTAGGGACGGGCAACAAATGCTAACCTTGCCTACGAAGCCCACATCCCATGAAAGAATTTTTAATAATTTTACTTGCGGCAGAAGAGGCCCAAGCAAAGTGGGTGGCCTGGCAGGTTTTACTGTACAGGCTAGTACTGTACAGCACCACTTCTGGAGGTCTCCTGTCCGTATCAGAGCCACATGCCCGCCACCTGCCCCACTCCAACCAAAGCATACCCTCCTTTGATTCTCCCCCTCCCATGCCTCTCACACCGAGCCCCCCCCCCCCCCCCCCCCCCCCCCCACAACACGCATCCCCTCAAACTACTCATTCTGCTTCTGGGACCAGCCAGTCAGGCCCCATTGATATACCAGACTTGCCTTCAGTCCAGCCTCCATTTGCTCCTTTTCCTCAGGGAATGCCTGCAGTGCCATAATTGGCCACCGCTCAAACCTGGCACTGCTGGGACTACCGAATGGCTGACTTTCCAATTGGCAGGATTGGACGGCAGATGGGCGTGCATGTCTCGTGCTGAGCAAAATTTAAATGTCTACGATTATCTTTTTTAACAGGGGGAAATTTGATGTTCAAAAAGGCTTGGGTGTGCTTGAACAAAGAACACAAAAAGTTAGCATGCATCAGCAAGCAATTAGGAAATCATGTTGACTTTAACTGGGGATTGGATTGCAGGGAAAACGAGAAGCCTTGCTGCAATTGTACAGGGTTTTGGCAAGACCACATCTGGAGTACTTTGTACCCTTTTGGTCTTCACATTTAAGGAGGAATATACTTGCATTGGAGGTGATACAGCGAAGGTTCACTAAATTGCTCCCTGAATGAAGGGGTTGTCCTATGATAAGAATCGGGCCCACATTCTCTGGCATTTAGAAGAGCGAGAGAGGATCTAATTGAAACCTACAAAACTCTAAAGGGGCTTGACGGGATAGACACAAAGAGATTGATATCTAAAACATGGGGGGGGGGGGACACAGTCCGGTGATAAGGGGCCGATCATTTCGACTGAGATGAGGAGAATTTCTTCACTCAAAGGGCTGTGAATCTTTGGAATTCTCTATTTCAGGGGGTTGTGGATGGTCCGTCATTGAATATATTTGAGGCTGGGATAGACAGATTTTTGGTCTCTCAGGGAATCAACGACTATGTGGAGCAATGGGGAAAATGGATGTGAAGTCCAAGATCTGGTGGAGCAGGCTCGATGGGCCAAATGGTCTACTCCTGTTCTTATTTCTTGTGTTCTTGACCTGTTAGCTGGCATAGAATCTTGGAACATTGTCAAAACTCATGTATTCAACAGGAAGAATAGAAAAGGAGTGGACAAACCAGTTTAAAAAACCCAACACAGGCATGATGGGCTGAATGGTCTCGCTGCATGCTGTCATTTCTATGAAAAGGCATACTTTGAAACTTTAAGGGTGTTGCGGCCAGTTCCCAGGTTCAGTACAATTCACATTTCCTCAGATAATGAAGCAGTCCATGTCCAAATGCAGCAAGACCTGGACAATATCCAGGCTTGGACTGACACGTGGCAAGTAACATTTACATCACACAAGTGCCAGGCAATGACCATCTCCCACAAGAGAGGATCTAACCATCACCACTTAACATTCAAAAGCATTACCATGACTGAATCCCCCGTTATCAACATCCTGGGGGGTTACTATTGACCAGGAACTGAACTGGACTAGCCATATAAATACTGTGTCTACCAGAGAAGGTCAATAATTAGGGATCCTGCGAAGAGTTACTCAACCTCCTGACTCCCCAAAACCTGGCCACCATCCACAATCTACAATTCAGGAGTGTAATGGAATACTCTCCATTTGTCTGGATTAGTGCAGCTCCAACAACACTCAAGCAACTTGATACCATCCAGGCCGAAGCAGCCCGTTTGATTGTTACCTTTTCCACATACATTCACTCCCTCCACCACCGGCGCACAATAGCAGCCATGTATACCATCCACAAGATGCACTGCAGCAACTCACCAAGACTCCTTAGGCAGCACCTTCCAAACCCACGACCACTACCATCTAGAAGGACAGGGTCAGCTCACACATGGGAACACCACAACCTGGAAGTTCCCATCTAAGCCACTCACTATCTGGACTTGGAAATATATTGCTGTTCCTCAGCTGTCACTGGATTAAAATCCTGGAACTCCCTCAGTGACAGCACTATGGATGTACCAATACCTCAGTGACTACAGCGGTTCAAGAAAGCATCTCACCAACACCTCCTCCAGGGCAATAAATTCTGACGTACCCGTAAATTAATTTAAAAATTAGTTTCCAAATTTTGTTCATCCCCATGAGATCCCTCAAATGGTTACCCTCCGTCCCCTTTGTGTGAACTGTCTCAGTACGAGACCCCCCCCCCTCCCCCCAATTTGTAAAAATCCCAGATAACTGTCCCAATTGGTTAATGTCCAGTAGGGATACCCCATAATTGTCATGTTCCAAGTGGGGAAGGATGAACCAGCTCCCTTTCTTTATTTCTTTTTTTTTAAATTTAGAGTACCCAATTCATTTTTTCCAATTAAGGGGCAATTTAGCGTGGTCAATCCACCTACCCTGCACATCTTTGGGTTGTGGGGGTGAAACCCACGCAAACACGGGGAGAATGTGCAAACTCACACGGACAGTGACCCAGAGTTGGAATTGAACCTGGGACCTCAGCGCCGTGAGGCTGCAGTGCTAACCCACTGTGCCACTGTGCTGACCTTCCCTTTCTTTATTGAACCCCCTCTGTTGGTTGCAACGAGATTAGTCCAACAAGGATTCCTTCCTTTGAAGATCCCTTCCCCATTCTTAATATTTAAATGAACTACTAAAGGTACAAAATGATAAACACACTTGCATATACATTGATACAGATTAGAAGTGAGAATTGGGCACAGCGCTGAGGATCAGGGTTCAATTCCAGCCCCGGGGCACTGTTCATGTGGAGTTTGCACATTCCTGGGGGGGGGGGGGGGGGGGGGGGGGTGCGGAATCCACAAATTCACCTGGACATTCCACGCAGGGTGTGATGATACTCATCTCCCATGATCTCCCATTGTCTCCACTGGAGATGACAATTAATTTATGTATGCTTTAGATGTATCTTTGTCGTCTCCACTGGAGATGACAATTAATTTATGTATGCTTTAGATGTATCTTTGTCTGGAAACAGTGTGTGGTTCTATTGTCTCTCTCAGAATATCATCAAGCAGCAATTCAGCCAGTGGCTGACAGCCACCTTTGGCTTGTACGTCCATTTTGGAAACACTCGCAGACCTTATTCAGAGACCAATGCTTCCAGATGTAATTTGGTGTTTTCCCTTCATTATTATGACAAGGGGCTAACATTCCTTTCCCTGTTCCAAATGGATCCTCAACATGCAGAGAGCAAGGAAAAGCTGAGAGATCAGGGCTTTTGCTTAAACCTGAAAAGTTTAAACCTCAGTGAAAGCAGAAAAAGGTGAACCTTAAACCAGAAGTTTTGACTTTCTGGCTCAGAGTTGAAAGTGACACTAGGCCAGGGCCAATATATTTAAATGTATGCGTTTTGTAACATCACCACCGTTTTTGAGGATGAATTGCTGAAGTAAATTGGTTAAGCGTGCCCTCTGTAAGAATAAGTCCAACCTTTCAGCGTGCTCTATTGCTATTGCTTCACAAGCGCTTTACAAGGGTTATAAGCTATTGTTCCAGGGACAAAAATATTTGTTTAGTCGCTTTAAGTGACTTCCCATTGTGAGGAGGCTGAGAGTGGAAGGATGGGAGCCACTGAAGGATAGAAAGACTGCAATCTGCTCATGTCTGGCTGACTGGATGGACAGCAAGGCAGGATTAATGGGCTGTATCACATTTTTAAGAAATGTGAGTCATACCACAGATCGGCCAGAAACAAAGCACGAAGGAACAGCAAGCGTTTTGAGATTAAAAGTGTTTTTGTCTCAATGCAGTGCGGGGATTTAAGCTGAAATGCAAGGACTGGCTGGGGCTCAGGTTAGCAGCGTTGTGGTGGAGCCTGTGGGAGAATGACACGCTCAGCTAATAACACAACACATTAAAAGCCCAGAAATGCAGAAGGGGGTCAGGGTTCATGGCACCTGACCCACCCCCTTTTCCAGTCCAACTCAAGCACAATAGCTGCCATCAGTTGGGTGCAGTTGTCTCCTCAGGAATGCACAAAACATTCCGTTTAACTTGGGAAAAGAACATCCAACAACAACCATAAAAACCCAGAGAAATGCTGCTGTGGAGTTTCAGCGCTGTGTGTGCCTGTCTCTGTGGACAGTTCTGTGTATCTGTGCATGTGTGTCTCCGTCAGTGTGCATGTCAGTGTGTCTCTCTGTGTGTGGTGTGTGTGCATCTGTGTGTCTCTGTTAGTGTATCTATGTCTCTGTCAGTGTGTGTGTCTCTGTCAATGTGTGCGTATCTGTGACAATGTATATGTGTCTCTCAGTGTGTGTGTGTGTGTCTGTCAGTGTATGTGTGTTTGTATCTCTGACAGTGTGTGTGTGTGTGTGTCAGTGTTTGTGCATCTGTGTGTGAGCTTGTGTGTCTGGGTGGGTGAGTTTGTGTGTGTTTGTGAGTCTGTGCATCTGTGTGTGCTATTGTGTGTGTGAGTTTGTGAGTGTGTGTGTATGTTACAGATCCTGACCTGAAACCGTTACTAATTCCAAGAAGCTGCAGAATTGACAGCCCCAGTGAAATACCTTCAGCTTCTTTCCCAGATACAAACATGACTCTGTGTGGAACATTCTAACACTCCGAGTTATCCACCACCATTCCTGCTGAAGCCAATCTCCACCCCAGTGAGACGGGCTCCTGTCCCATCTGTGCTCGCTCACTCTTGGCTGTTGGAGAGGAATTCACAATCAGGCTGTCTGTCTGATCTCCCGTCCATTATGTTATCAAGAGGTTTAAGCTTCAAGTACACAATGAACAGAAATGCTGAAGGGTAGGCCTGCACTGACATTAATTTAGTACAAAGGGACCACATGGGGACTGTCTTACTAAGAGCCTGAGTTCATGGTGAAGGACTCCTTTCTAATGCTGATTGCCTTCTCCAGGAGCTTCATTCCGCACAGATCAGATCATAGACTGGCTGCACCAGGACCCACTTAAAACTTGCATGAACAACACGGAGCTTGTCACAGTAATGAGACCTCAGTCAAAATGAAGCCGGGTTTCCTGAGAAATCACATTCACTGCTCGCCTGCCGAAATATAATTCCAAGGAGACTGTCACGGAGGGTGAACTAAAGGCCACTCCACCCCTTCCCTTTGGACCTCCCGCCCTCTAGTCCTACTCCTCCCTTCATCTCACCCGTCCCTGCTCGCCCAGCCCTCCAGTCCTGCCTCTGTCCCAAACGTCCACAATGGCCGTGCCTCCTGTGCGCGGACTTGGAGCAGCTCGTGTTTTTCGTCTTCCTTTGATCAGTAAAAGGAAGACAAAGGTGACATCTGCTAACCTGAAAGGCGTGGATGAAGTGAAGCACACAGGGTGCACGCCACTTATACACAGCCGGGGATCAGACCATTCTAATTACCTGCTGTCGGGGAACTTAATTTGGAGCGGGAAACGTGATTACCGCGAATTGACCTTTTATGACATGCGAATGGAGCAAATTTGGTTCCTGACATTGCTCAGCAGGAACTTCAAACCACATCTAACCCACCCTGAAAGTCAAGAGAACAAAATTCCAAACTATTTTCCTGCCGTCGGGAAACTTTTTTTTGACTCACTCCCACCATGATTCCCGCTGCTGGTGGGAATGGAAGATTTCGCTCATTGCCTGTGTATTATGAATTGCCGATTAGTGGGATGATCCTCTCAGTATTGACCACATCAAGTCCCTTCACAACCCTGTACCCTTCAATGAGACCATCTCTCATCCTTCCAAACTCCAGAGGATATTGGTCCAATTTACTCAGTCTCTCATCAGAGCACAATCCCAAGAGTCCATCTAATGAATTTTTGCTGTACCACCTCCAATGCAAGTGTATCGTTCCTTAAATATGGAGACCAAAATTATACACCAAAGCCCTGTACAATCATAGCAACCCTAATAAACCCTTGCCTTCCCAATTTCTTGCGTAGCTGCATTGGAACTCGCTGTGGTCTTTGCATGAATATACGCACTCTAGCCAGCCACATAAGCAGGGAAGTAGAGAGGGCTGGAATCTAAATAGTGGGGGAAGGGGCCAAATTGGGGAAGATGTGCTGAACCAAAGAGTAGAGACAAGCCAAGAGAAAAAAAGTACTAATATGGGAATGATAAACAGAATGTGACAGGAAGGGACAGAGCGTACAAATCTAAGAATAAATCAACAGATAAGGCTGGATGTTCCAAAAATAATCATGTCAAGGGGAGGTGAGTAGACTCTTTGTTAGCAATGTCATTGGCTGGTAATTGTGTGGGATGAATGTTACTCGTCACTTAACAGCTCAAGTCCGATCTAGCTATATACGAGAATGATTGCTTCATTGCCTGAGGAATTGAGAATAACACTGCAAATATCAACAAATATCTCCACTTCTGACCGCAACATGGAAGGAATGTCATTGGTGAAGCACTTAAAAATGGTTGGGCCTAGGACAGTATCCTGAGGAACTCCTTCATTGATTTCCTGAAACTGAGCTGATTGACCTCCAACAATCACCTCTATCTTCCTTAGAGTAGGTACGACTCCAGCCAGTGGAAACGTTTCCCATGATTTTCAAGGAGGATGGGTACATTCGTGGAACCTCCTCCTCCCATTAGTTGCGGGCCGGTTTAGCTCAGTTGGCTGAACACAAATAGGCACAAATGGCGCAGGTTCAATTCCCGTACCGTCTGAGTCTATCCATGAAGCTCTCGCCTTCTCAACCTTGCCCCTCACTTGAGGTGTGGTGATCCTCAGGTTAAATCACCACCAGTCAGCTCTCCCCCTCAAAGGGGAAAGCAGCTTATGGTCATCTGGCACTTTGGCGGCTTTACTTTTAAGTTGTATAATTGTTTACTGGCATTTGTTGCTGAACGCAATAAGGTGCCTCTCATTTGTAAAGAAATATACCATCAATCACATAGAATTCAGCTCCCTCATTCTGTGAAGCTTAAAGTCCATCGTGAGATCAATTGATAGTATTGTTACAGTTCTGAATAAGCAATGCACCCACTCCCTGTTTTCGCCCCGTAACCCTGCACATTCTTCCTTTTCTGATAAATATCCCATTCCCTATTGAAGTCCTCGAGTGAATCAGCCTCCACCAGAATCTCAGGCAGCTCATTTCAGATCTTGACCACTGCATGAAATAGTTTCTTCTCACGGTGGCACAGTGGTTAGCACTGCTGCCTCACAGCGTCAGGGACCCGGGTTCAATTTCAACCTTAGGTGACTGTCTGTGTGAAGTTTGCACATTCTCCCCATCTCTGCATGGGTTTCCTCCTACAGTCTAAAAATGTGCAGGTTAGGTGGATTGGCCATTCTAAATTGCCCCTCACCGTCCAAAGGTTCGGGGGGTGGGGTTATGGGTTACAGAGATAGGACGGGGCAGTTGTCCTAGGTAGGGTGCTCTTTCAGAGGGTCAGTGTAGACTCAATGGGCTGAATGGCCTCCTTCTGCACTGTAGGTATTCAATGATTCTATGATTCAGGGGCTTTTCACAGTAACTTAATTGAAGCCTACTTGTGACAATAAGTGATTATTATTATTATGTCTCCAATGTATCTTTTGTCAGTTGCCTTAAATTGTACCTTTTTCTTCTTGACCCTACCAACAAAATTTATCAACAGTAGCATTTACATAGCGCCTGTAATATCATAAAACATAATCACTCAGAACCGTAATAAGCACAAAGTCAGGCAGGATTGGCCTCATCTCAATGGCTTTGTCTCTCATCAAAACCTAATAACTGGGGCTTTAACTGAAAGAGTTAACCAAGATGTGGTGGGCCTCTGGTGTGGTTGAGGAATGAATGTCGGGGGAGGAATGGGAAACTACAACAGGGAAAGTGCACCCGCAAAGTAAGGAATGAAGCAATGAAAGCGGAATGAATCCAGCAAAAGGGGAAAGTTCCTGGTCCTTTGCCTCGTGGCATTCCTGGGGTTTATGCCCCTATCGCAGCAACGTACATTTGACGTGCTGCCTGCCTTTGAAAGCAAGAAAATCCTGGAGAGAAAATAATTCAGGCCAACTGCTTGATTTCTCAGAGACCAAATTGGAATCTACGGCTGCAATTAAATGATGTTTTCACTCAGTAGAAAAGACACATTCTACGTGATGCACCGTCAATTACCACAAGACGAGAATGTGGAACAATCGAGGCTTTATTGAACTACATGTTGTGCCTCCTGTAGCTGGAACCAGAATGGCTGCAGCGTAGGAGAGCATACACTTTTATACGCCACCTGCTGGGTGGAGCCAGCAGGCAGGTATTTACCAACGTACCTCTAATATACGGGCAGTGCCGTAATACATATAATTTACCGCTAGTGGTGACTACCACACTACGGCTGCAATTTAATGACATCTTCACTTAGTAGAAAAGATATATTCTAGGGTTTATGGTAAACCATTGGGATTCCACCATACTATCCAATATTAAAATTGTCCTAGTCTAGGCAGTGATGGGCAACCTCGACGAGTGAGTGGACTGCATGAGTGTCCCTCCTTCATCTCAATGGGTCCTGTAGGAAGCTCCACTTCAGGCCAATTATCAATAAGCACACAGACAACACGCTGGGAGATTGTTCTTTCCTCAACACCCGTTTCCACAAGGACACTTGTAAATACATTCACTATGAGCTTGATATCAGGGCTGCTCACTAACCATGACCCCATGAATAAGATTAAATAAAGTTAATACAAATATTTCATTAAAAGTTATAGAAAATGCTTGATCATTTAAAAATTTTTTTAGAATACCCAATTTATTTTTCCAATTAGGGGGCAATTTAGCATGGCCAATCCACCTACCCTACACATCTTTGGGCTGTAGGGGTGAAACCCACACAAACACGGGGAGAATGTGTAAACTCCACACGGACAGTGACCCAGAGCCGGGATCGAACCTGGGACCTCGGTGCCGTGAGGAAGCAGTGCTAACCACTGCGCCACCGTGCTGTCCTTTGATCATTTATATAATAATAACGAACTGTCCGCAACTTCAAATGGTAAAAACAAAATAAATATTTACACTTTGGACAAAGAGGGAGCGACGGCTCTCACAGTCCATGTTGTGAGCAATCAGCACGCACATCACTTCACTTCCCTTTGCTTTACGAGCAAATCACTTCAGTCATTCCGGGAGGGAAAAAAACGGCATGAACAGAATGTGGCCACCCTGTATGTGGACAACGATCGCACTCAGAATCCTGATAGGCCCCAGGTTGCCCACCACTGTCCTAGAGTTGACTAGAATTAAGAATTAATCAGCAGGTCACTGCAGCAACACCAGGAGTAAAATGATTGGAACATTAAAAAATAAAGGGTAATTTAAAATCATTTTTTTTATTAGTTCTTAAAATATTGGAGATGTGGAAGGAAAAGCTGTTTGAGTGGGCTGAAGCAGGTGGAGAGTTGTATGATGAAAATCCCAGGGATATGTCCCATCAGAGTTGGTAATTATGGGACCAACACATTTCTAACAAATCCCTCTGTCACTTTAGAGTTGTTAACTTTTTGTTTTATATGGGTTAACAGCTTGCTTAAAATGTTGGATGTCGGGATTTCATGCAAATATTTGCTACTAATGTTGCAAAGTAGGGTTGAATCCCAAACCAAGCCATCCCAGCGAGGTCCCCAGTCAAAGAGAACAGTGGTCTAACTCGAATTCAAAATTGCACCTTGATGTGTTATGTACTCTGGGATAACACAGGCTACAACTGGATGCAGCTTTGACCAAAAGATACTCCAGACCTTGAAGTTAGTTCAATCTGATTTATTGAACCAGTAGCACAGTTAGCACAGTTCTCTATGAGTTCGACTCTCTGCTAACCTAAGTGTGGTTACTCTGTCTGACTGAACTAGACTAGTTCTTAGCCACGTGCTGGAGGTGTGATACTGTACATACACCCTGACTCACTCTGTAGATGTTCATCAGCGGAAAGAGGCGGAGTGTGAGTGCCTCGTGCCTTTTATAGTGAGATACCATCCCTTAGTGTCCTGCCTGCTCATTGGTCATGTCCTGTTCTCTGTGTTCATTAATTGCCTGTCTGTGATTGTCCATCATTACCTGCATGTCTGCATATCATGACACACCTGATGACCGCATCAGACAAACGGCAGCACGGTAGCATTGTGGATAGCACAATCGCTAAGGAGCCGGTGCAGACTCGATGGGCCGAATGGCCTTCTTCTGCACTGTAAATTCTATGAAATTCTATGACTCCAGTCATGACCTCGAAGGTTTCTGTCTTATTTCCGTTGGTGAGGACTGTCACCGACATCTTGTCGTAGATGAGTCAGAGGATGTTGATGATCTTTTCTGGACTGCCAGCCTTTGGCAGGGTCTTCCATAGCACCACCCAATTGACTGTGTTAAAAGCCTTGGTCAGGCCAATGAAGACCATGTAGAGTGGTTAATGAAATTGCCGAGCAGTGAAAATCATGTCTGCTGTTCCATGTTTTGGTCAGATGCCACACTGGCTTACTGGAAGGATTTCTTCAGAGACTGGCAGAAGGTGACTTGGGAGGATTTGGGCTATAATTGTCTCAGAGATGGAAAGTAGGGAGATTCCTAGGTCATCCCCACAGTCCGTTTTGTCTCCTCTCTCGAAGGTGGTGGTTGCCCTGAGGCCGACAGGAATCTCTTCTCTGTCCCAGTTTTCAGCAACAGCTGATAGAGGGTACTGGTGGTCTCTTCTCCTCCAAATTTGAAAATCTCCACTAGAATCCCGTCGGCTCCTGAGGTTTTTCTATTCTTCACGTGTTTAATGGAGGCTTCGACTTCGTCCACGCTCGGTGGGAATCCAAGATCATCTTTGATGGGAAGTTGGGAGATCTCCTCACATATGCCCGCATCTATTGTTAAGCTCCAATAGTAAGCCTATAATAGAAAGCAGGTCTTGACTTATTTGACTCCAAGTTTGTGTTCAGCAATCACTTCTCCAATGACACCACAGTGCCACCTGTATCCCCATTATATTTTATACAGTCTATTAAACAATAAGTGCAGCCTGTTAAACAATGAAAACCCCAATTCCAAGTGCTAGGGAACAATAACTCTTCCCCCTCTTAAAAAACAAAGTTCATCTTTAACTTTGTCCTAAATTACAATATACCATAAGATCCATGATTGTATCACAGTTTTGGCGTTCTTTGAAGTGTTGTCTCCATTGAAGGCTGATCTTTTCTTTGTCTCTCAAGAGGGTTCTGCCCTTACTGTGCACCAGTTTGAGGCCTAGGGTATTGGCTCCTTGGTGGTACTGATGAAAACCCAGGTGTCGTGCTTGTCGGTGAGGTGATGCAGCTCTTTCGCTTTGTCAGTCCACCGTTGATTCTTGATTCCCTAGTTCTTCTTGTACCTCCACCTTGATGAGCTCTCCTGTTTGCCTTGCTGGTTACGTCGTTTTGCCAGACGCGGAGAGCTTTCCTATTCTTGTCGATGAGGTCTTGGATGGTGTGGTCGTTCTGATCGAACCAGTCTTGGTGTTTCCTGGTCTTGTAGCTGATGATTTCTTCACAAATTGAGATGATGGCCATCTACAGTTCTTTCCAGTTTTGCACCACTCTATTAGAATAAACATGTTGGAGATTTTGGAAAAGACATTCTTGGAAGTTCACTAGCATGCTTGGTTCTTAAAGCCGCTCAACATTTATCTTTTTTCTGAGCTGTTTCTTCATCTTCTGCTGCCTCTGGTGGAGTTTGATGGGCATAGAGGAGCGGATGAGCTAGTGGTCTGTGCAGTGGTCATCTGCACTAGTCATCATTTTGGTGATGAGGGTATGCTTCTAGCCTAGGATCGGACAATGGCAAAGTCGATCATGTGCCAGTGTTTGATTGTGGCTGTCTCCAGGAAGTCTTGAACTTGTCTTTTTAGTGAAACAGTGTGTTAGTGATGGCAAGTTGGTGTTCCATGCATTTGGTGAGCAGGAGAACCCTATTGGAGTAGCAATTCCCAATTCCTTCCTTTGCGAAGATTTCTTTCCAGAATGGAAGTTCTTTCCAGCCAGGGTGTTGCCGTACCCAAGGATGATGATTTTATCTTCCTTAGGAAAGTTGGAGAGCATGGCATCCAGGGTGGAGTGGAAGCCTTCTTTGAAATCATCATTAGCTTGAAGGACTTGGCGTAGGCACTCACGGCCACTGCCTGCTGGTTTCCAGTAGCACAGTAGTTAGCACTTCTGTCTCACAATGCCAGGGACCCGGGTTCAAATCTGGCCTTGGGTTACTGACTGTCTGGTGTTTGCATGTTCTTCCCATGTCTGAGTGGGTTTCCTCCGCGTGCTCTGATTTCCTCTCACAGTCCAAAGATATGTCGGTTAGGTGGAATGAGCAAGCTATTGCCAGGGGGGGGGTGCCTCCGATGGGGTCTGGCCCGCGATCGGGGCTCACCGATCAGCGGGCTGGCCTCCCCCCCACCCTGGGCCTACTTTGTTGCGCTTCCGGCCCCAGAACTCCCGGGCATGTTGCGTCGGGGCCGGAGTGTTCCGTGAGTCTACCGCACTTTGCCACTGCACATTCGCATGTTGGCGCCGCCCCCAGTCCGCACCAGGATGTAAGGCTGGAGCAGCGTGAACCGCTCCAGCGCCATGCTGGCCCCCTCGCTACTGCCAGTGCCCGTTTCGCGCCCATCGTGAAACGCGACAGCGTTCACGACGGCGCGGACACTTAGTCCCGCGATCGGTGAATCGCGCTCATAATCTGGATACCTTAACATAAGTTCTTTTCATAACATTACTGCAACAGACAAATACAATATATAATAAAACATTCCCACATCCATCACTTACTGGCCTATTTGTGGGAAAAATTGAAATGCAGGCTGTACCACCCCTTTCAATCCAATCTCCACCCAGGTACTAATTGCCAGTCCACAGAGTGTGTCTGTACTCACTGAGTGTCTCCACTGGAAAGAGGAAGATCATGTGTGCTGTGTCCTTTTTCTATGGCTTGGTGTAATGCCCTCCTGTGGTGGTCACCTCTGTGAGTCAGTTTTGGCTTGTCGATGCTCCACATCTGGAGTCAAAACATTCAGGAATGCATTTGCTTGTGGAGAGGCTCAAGCGAATGAGGTTTGAAGTAACGTGGTGTCACTGGAGTCACCAGTAGTCTCACTGTGATCGTCGAGTGCCTCTGTACATTCTAGCTGAGGTCTGTCACATTACACATCTTGTATGGGAAGTGGGATGCCATCGTCTCTTGTCCCACATACAGTGGGTAGAGCCTCAGTAGCTTCTTGTTGTTCACTTGAGCTGGGTAGACTGTCAATGTCTTCTTCTTGTGGCTCAAACAATCTGGGTGGACTGTCATAGACTTCTTGCTGTTCACTGGAGCGTGGTAGACTGGCATAGTCTTTCTGTTGTTCACTTGAGCGTGGCAGACTTGCATCATCTGCTTCTGGTTGTTCAGAGGAGGTTGCTAGACCCTCATGGTCTTGTTCATGCAAGGACTGCGCTTTGGAGTCTTGCGTTGCTTCTATCGTGGAGGCTGCCCACGAACTCGCTGTGGAGGCTTGTGTCACTCGAGTCACTTCTTGTTCATGCAAGGACTGCGGTGTGGAATCTTGCATCGTTTTCTGTGTGGAGGCTGAGACCCTGTGTGGTGCGTGGCCCACTCTCTGTGTGGAGTCGGGGACTCTTTGTGGTGCATGGACCACTCTCTGTGTGGCAGCAGGCCGCTCTCTGTGGACTTGTACCGCTCTCTGTCTCTTGGCATCAGGCCACAGCATAATCCTGCACTCACGAGTCGGGATGTCATATATGCTGGGCTGAAGATCCTCAAATCCGAAGAACAAATCCACGTCTGTGTTGGATTCTTCACTGTGGAACACATCTCATTGCGTTTCAGATTTGGTACTGGGGTCGCCATCTCCAATGATGAAACCTTCATCTGAGTCGTAGTCTTCTAGGACCATATCATCACGTTTTGTGTTGGAGCTGGCATTGGGCTCGCGATGTCCAAAGAAGAATTCAAGGTCTGAGTCATTGTCTTCAAGGACTGTATCATCGCTTTGGGCAGTGCTAACTGCTTGTTGCAGGGTTCTGCGGAGGTTACTTTCAGCTACTGGTCGAATTTCAGGCATTGTGCTGTCGTTCCAGGTGAAAGAATCGGGTTTTACGGCTTAAATCCTTTTTTTTTTTCGTGTTTTGGGACATTTCCCCTTTAAGTGGCCGTGGTCTGGGGCCTCTGATGTCACGAAGCGTGTGACATAGGTCATAGGAAGAGATTGGGCATGCTCAGATCGCTGTTCCTTTACTTGCGGCATTTTTCTCCACTGCGCATGTGCAGTACCTTTACCAAGTTGGCTGCAATTCAAAACTGCAGATTTCTGCTGCAAGCCTACTTCGTGGTGAGTTTTGGTGCCTCTTTTACCGTTTTTTCTTGTATGTCCCTCGCAGAATTCTTGGAATTTGTCCAGGACTGCCTGGAAGTCGCTCTTGTTTTGCCCCTTTGAGTATTTGAAGGTCTGGAAGATTTCAGCTGCTTCTGGACCCGCGATGGAGAACAGAAGTTTTATTTTTTCTGCATCCGCCGCGCAATCTAGGTCGGACGCTACCAGGTAGATCTCGAATCGCTGCCTGAACCAACGGCAGTTTTCACTGAGATTGCCTTGGTACCTGAGCTGCTGTGGAACCTGAATCCCGAACATCATCTTGCCTGGCTGCTATTGCTGGGTGTCACTGTTTGCTGAGTTGCAACGATATGGATTTAAATGGTCACTCCGTGGGTACCATGTTTTGTTATGCTCTTGATGTAGCATAAGCTGCTTCCTTGATCTGCACTCTGACAAAGGAAGGCTCAGACTGGGAGATAGCTTTAACACGTTTATTAAGCTATTAACGATTCTCCTACTTGGATTCGACTCTACTGTTAATCCTTCTATAGCTACTCAGACTGACGAACCAGTCTGCTACAATCCACATGGTGGGTATTATGTTCAATCAACCCTGTGTCTGTACTCACTGAGTGTCTCCACTGGAAAGAGGAAGATCATGTGTACTGTGTCCTTTTTATATGGGTTGGTGTAATGCCCTCCTGTGGTAGTGTCACCTCTGTGTGTATCGTGAATGCCCATTGGTCGTGTCCTATCTTACTGACCTATTGGTTGAATGTCTGTGTGTCATGTCTCTGGTGCTCCCTCTCGTGTCTATCTAGTCTGCGTGTTTTTATATTAACCCTTTGTGTATTTACAGTGATGCATATCATCACACGGAGCAGACAGTTGACTTAGCTACAAATGTCCGCAGTGGTTCTATTCGACTGGCCGCTGGAAAGCACCCCCCACCTTTCCCCAATCCCCCCCTCCCCAACACCCAAGCTCTCAAAACCTCCTTATGATGAGGCAGTAAGGGCAGCACGGTGGCCTAGTGGTTAGCACAACCGCCTCACGGCGCTGAGGTCCCAGGTTCGATCCCGGCTCTGGGTCACTGTCCGTGTGGAGTTTGCACATTCTCCCCGTGTCTGCGTGGGTTTCGCCCCCACAACCCAAAAATGTGCAGAGTAGGTGGATTGGCCACGCTAAATTGCCCCTTAATTGGAAAAATAATTGGGTAATCTAAATTTATAACAAAAAAAAATGATGAGGCAGTGGAAATACCTGTATCTCAGTTTCTCCCTCCCTCTCTGCACTTGACACTGAGCACAAACCCTGATCCTGTGCCTCACCAACGATGCTGTGCTTTACTGTGTCACCATGACACCCCCAGGGCTGCAAGTGTTTAATTTCCCAGTTTCGAAATGATCCACCCCCGAGTGCATCTTTGTGAAGGGCAGCAAACAGACACATGCACAAAAAAACACACACCACGCTCAGAAATGGTGCTCTCACTTGGCTGTGTTTTATTAGCTAGTTACTGACTGATTTTACCAGTTAACAAGGTGAGTCAGAAGAGCCTTCAGAGCCTGCGGAGCTATATATAACAAGGTCCCCACATCCCCCATTTATGATCCAATAAACAAAGCCTGTTTCCAATCTGTGAACGGCGGGGGGGGAAGGGTTTGCACAAAACCGTTGGGAGCCACAGATGATTGAATCTGGCCATATATCTCAGCTCCTTATGACGCTGATAAATAATGGCCTTGGACACTCAAATAATGAGCCAATTACCAAAACCAGGAGAGTTTTTCCAGATGTCTAATTGAACTGTTGTGAATATGTCTACAAAATTCGACTAACTGATACCTCGATTATCAGCTTGGACAATCGTGACGATGTTTAACGTTCCCAGACCTGCTCTTGTGCTGCTGTGAATTCACAGGAGCATTATTAGAAAAGGCCTTCCCTCAACTTTCAGTCATTATTTAGTGTTAAATTGAGATTATTTATGAACATGTGCCGCATATAAACAATCAGCTCCTGTAGCCAGTTTTCACCCACCCCACATTCTACTCCTTACCAATGAGCCTCGATCTCCCAGTAACTCCTTGTCCTGCTTCAGGTACCACTAAGAGGGTGTTGACAACCAAGGACCTCCAATGCATTGGCCCTTGACTATGCTTGGGAAAGCCAACCCAGCAGCCCCAGGTCCCATTGCCCTTTGCACCTAACTAGAGAGTACCTCAACCCCTGGGCAACTCTCATCCCTCCTTCTTACTGTTCTGTTGTTGATAAATGTGTCCCTCAACCTCCTGCAGCTCTGATCAGTTTTTTTAATGCATTGCATTTATATAGCACCTTTCACTCCCTCAGAATTGCCTGGTGATGAAATGTAAGAAGTGCAGCAGCCACTATGCGCACCTCCAAATCCCAATGAGCTAAGTGAGTAGGTAATCGGCTTTTGGTCTGATTGGTTTAGGAATAAATATTGGCCAGGAGACCAGGGGAACCTCTGTTCTCCCTCAGATATTGGGCTGAATTTTCCGGTCACCCAACTGCGTGCCTCCCGGCGGCACACCGTTTTCTGGCGGGGGGATTCTCTCGTCCCAATGCTTGTCAATGGGATTTCCCATTGAGGCTACCCCACAGTGGGAATAGAGAAGCCCAACAGTCAGAGTATTCCAGCCTTGTCATAGGATCTAAGAGGGAAAATAGGGCCCACAGTCCAAAGATGTGCAGGTTAGGTGGATTGGCCATGTAAAATTGCCCTTAGCGTCCAAAAAGGTTAGGTAGGGTTACAGGGATAGGTGGCGGGTGCTCTTTCCAAGTACCAGTGCAGACTCGATCGGCCGAATGGCCTCCTGCTGCACTGTAAATTCTATGATTCACAATGATTCTATGAGACCAAAAGTCTGCCTATCCCAACCGTAAATGTATTCAACAATGGACCATCCACGACCCTCAGAAAGGGAATTCCAAAGATTCACAACTCTTTGAGTGAAATAATTTCTCCTCATCTCAGTCCTAAACAATCGTCCCCCTTATCCCGAGACTGTGCTCTGAGGTTTAGGATTCCTCGACCAGCGGAAACAATCTCTCAGTGTCCACCCAATCAAGTCCCTTCAGAATCTTGCATATTTCAATGAGATCCCATCTCATTCTTCTAAACTCCTAGAATCTTAGCCCAATTTGTTCAACCTCGCATCTTTGGACAACCCCTTCATCCCAGGAACCAATCTAGTGAACCTTAACCTCCAACACAAGTTTATGACGGTCAATTCAGTTCCTTGTTATTTAGTGAGCTGGTGGGAGAGCAGATAGCATCTCTTTAACCCTTCAGCCTGGAAGTTCCTCAGGGTCACCAGCTTCCGTTCCACATCTCGCCCAATTCAACCTTTCCTATCTTTGGCTGGAGTATGCTTGTGTTCGAACTTGTAGACCATAGGCCTTGACTCCAACTCTTCCTCCACTCACGTTGAAACCAGCAATGTACAAACTACTTGTCAAAATGTCCCTCCGCTCAGTAACACACTTCCTAAAACCATCTCTTCACCTCCAGAAGCCTCCTCGAAATTTGAACTTCGCCTACTCTTAACCCCATCCACCACAATCCCTCTCCTGAATTCTTCCAACAAAACATCCTCAGGCACCCATCTCTGTTTAAATATATTTTATTGTTGTAAGGCTGTCTGGGTTGAAGGAAGTAACTTTGGCCAAAACACATTGTGTCGATTAGGCTGATAGTTATTTGTGGCAAAGAAATGGAATGGTTTTCTTGTACAACAAGCAATATTATAGCCTCACAAAAACTTTTTTTTAAAAAGGTCAAAAAGTAGAATTAGAAATCCCAATACTGCGTGAAAAGCTGCCCATATTATCAGATATTTGACACACTGGTAGCATTTTCAGACACATACCATGATACAAATACTGTCAGTTCCTAAATGACACTCGACTCCAAATGCCACCAATCTGAGCCATGTACTGTGTATACAATCCACTTTTGTCTGGGTAATTGCTGCTGCTAATCCAGTGCGAAGAAAAGGATTCCATCGGTACTGACACAAGGTGGAGTAAATGCCCACAGACGCTAATTCAAGGTCAGAACCACTCTCTCTGGTTGTTAATTGCATCAATTGAGGGTTATTAGCTACAGGTGGAGGACATTGATTGGGTGGTTACCTGAGAATATAGAACGGGACACTGTTCATTTGATCTTTTGTTAATATGCTAATTTGTCCCTTTTTAAATTGGTTTAACTGGAAATAATATAAAGGGACACTTACTGACAAAGGAGTGGAGTCTACCTGGAATAGAGCACTATGTGGGCCAATTCTCTACGCAACCCCCACCCCCCACTGTTGTGTTATGGCCACGGTAATGATGTACACAGAACATCTAGTTCTTTAACTGGAAAGATCATTTATTAAGATGCACGTGGAAAAATAACTAATGAACTATAATACAAACAATGGCTAATAAATAAATTCAGTGAATTCTACTGGAGCTACTCTACGTGCGACTATCCTCTTGTACGACTTACTACCAACTGACGGGTATTTCAAGTCACATGATAGATCTCTACTTCCACCAGCTGGTTGGAGGTTGCATAGCGAACTATACGCTGAACTGTGCACAGGCATATCACCACCTCCCCCTCCCATACGGCGAATTCCCCGGCGGTTAAGGCAGCCCACTATTTGCCAATGGCCGCATCTTCTGATTTTGCCACTGTCAAGGGTTTCCTGTTGTTTGCACACATCTCCCCCCCCCCCCCCACCCCCCTCCCCCGCCCCGTCACTAGGGTTCACTGTTGGGTGGGAGCGGAAGGTCCCGTCAGTGTGAACAGCCTGTAAATAAATTAATTCCAAGTAAAAACTAGCTCTGGTTTCTTCCTTCACCACCTGGCTGTCATGAGGAAGAAGTAACGGTGAGATGCATGCCTGAAGGTGTAGGCACAAAGGGAGGTACTGGTTCACTGCGGTATCCAACTGGCCATTTTATGGTACTGAGCCAGGGTTGTTGGCAAGATATTCAGCTACGGAGGGCATTCCTGTTGGATCAAATCCCGTTTGCAACTCATCTACACTCACCAGAATGGGCCAATGGATGGGAGAGGGACCCTGACTTTTTTTCATTCTTTCTAGCTCGGCTGCACTATTCTACCTCCGTGGGAATGGTGATACAGGGTGATAATGACACGGATACTCCAGCAGCCCAGGGAAATGCCGTGACTGCTCGTGGAATTTAAATTCACTTAAGTAATAAATATGGAATTAAAATTAAGGCTCAATAGCAGTCAACATGAAACAATTGCATTGTCGTAAAAATACAACTACCTCACTAATACCCTTTCCATACATGTGACTGCAGACCCACAGCAATGTGGGTGGATTAGGAACTGATCTAGCCATTCCAAACTGGGCATTCATGAGGCCCAATGGGCCATCAGCAGCAGCACAACCACAACCACAACCTGTGTTCTCATTAACCGGCATATCCATCACCCAGCTGTTCTGGTACAGCTACAAACTCATAGCTAAACGGCAATGTGGAAAGTTACCCAGGCATGTCCTCTTCGTGAAAAGCAGGACAAATCCAAACCGGCCAATTACCGCCTCATCAGTCAACTCTTGATCATCAGAAAAGTGATCATCAAGAAGATTTTGGGTGCGATCTACTGGCCAGTGGGAGCGTGGCGTGGCTGGGAATACCGGATGAAGCCTCCCGCAGGCTTCCCGACAGCCTCAAAACCTCGCCAGATCTAGTCAAGTCCCAAGAGGTGTCAAGATCAGGAGCGCGCCCAAAGTGGGTGGGAGCAGGCTGTGCTCACATAAGTAGGCCTTAAACCTAAACTTACTTTCGTGGTATCTACCACCTCTGGGAGGTTGAGGTGGTGGGGGCGGGTGGGTTCATGGAAGGTGGGGCCTGTATCAGTGTGTGGGGAGGTCTGAAGAGGGGGACCACCAGGGACCCCATAGAGGGGTGCCCATATTTGGGGGTGGCGTAGGGTAATGCCCATGTGTGGGGGTGTGACATTGCCCATGGGTGGGGGCTGTGGGGACCCTCAAGCTCACAGAGACATTGGGGCACCCGTTCAAAATGTTGGCCCGATCTCAGAGTTCATATCCCCATTGCTGAAATAAATTCTAAGGGGGCGATTTAACAGAGACGTTTCTCAGTGTGATAGCGAGTAGGATCTGGCGCGAACCTCCTGACACTGAGCCCAGCGAGTCCGTCACTGCGATAAAAAGTTAATTGGTCCACTTAACGAGGCCCACGGGCTTCTTGCCACAAATCATGGTCCCGCCAGCTGGCGGAGGGGGTAGTGGGTAAGGGGTAGGGTGCGAGGTAAATAGTGGGGAGAGTCTGGGAGGGGTGGGGAGAGTGGGGCGGCACTATCGAGAGAGTGGGGCACTTAAGTAATCATTAAAATCTGTTGACCTCGACCAATAGACGCTTCTGGCACTTTGTTCCTCAATGCGGCCGAGCACTAATCCCATACCCCATCTACCCCGACGTGGACGTCCTGCCCCCCCCCCCCCCCCCCCCCCCCCCCCCACGCCCCCTACCCCACCCCCCGGGCACACTTTGTGCAAGTGATGGGTGTGAGCGAGCACTCAGCAGACAGGCAGGGCTCAGACTATGGCACTGAATAAGGAGCTCCAGTCCTCAGCTTTCTGCGGATTATCATCACCCCCCCCCCCCCCTGTGCTCGATGTGATCTGTTGACAGTCCTACCACCCTGACGTGATGTTACACAGATCCTGGGAGGGTGAGAATTGGGAGGGGGGGAGTGTGGTGATATGCCTATGGGCCATATCATAGTTTGATGGTGTGAGACCTCCAACCAGCAGGTGGTGGTACAGACATACCATGTGGTCTCAAGACCAAGGTCATGTGACCTGGTACCTGTAGATAAAGAGAGACTCATCTGGCCATCTCCAGAGGAACATTAGATAGAGGGTAATAAGACGCACATTAACAGGTCAACAGAATGTGTAAGTTCCAGAGGAGCAGCAAGACTCCATGATAACGTGCTCTGTATCAGATTGCCTTCTACCGCACGATACACAATAAAAGCATCTTGTTTTGGACAGATCGAAGTGCTTGGTGATTTAATCAGAAAGTACAAGGGACCAAACACAGCAAGGAGGATGGTGAATGGCGGGGGAGGGGGAAGGCAGAGGGATGGGGGAGCAGGAAGAGAGGGTGGGTGTGGAGGAGGGGCAATGATGGATGAAGCCATGTCCAATGTGAAGCAGACTGTCATGATATGCAAACATGCAACCAATGTACACTCAGAATAGAACATAACCAATGGGCAGTCAAGACACTCAGAGGTGGCATCACCACAAGGAGGTATGAGATAAACACTATAAAAGGGATGAGGCACTCACACCCTGCCTCTTTCCACAGACAGACATCTAGAGAGTTAGACAGGGTTGCTCAGCAGCAGTGCACTAGCACGTGACATAGAGCACGCTGGTACAGTTAGACTGAGTTACTACAGTTAGATTAGCAGAGAGTCAAACTCATTTGAGAACTGTGTTAATAGTTCAATAAATATGTTGAATTCATTTCAGAGTCTGGAGCATCCTTTAGTTAGGACTGCATCAAGTAGCAGCCTGTGTTATCCGAAGCAGCATAACACAACATGGATGAGGGTGAGGACCTCCCTGGCCCTCCGGGCTTGTTGGATCATCACCACTTCCTTTACTTCACCTCTGGCTGGTCCTGTGGGTCCTCCATGGGCTCATCCTCCAGCCCCTCGCGTCCTCATTTTCCCCCTCGGAGGTGGCCACATATTCCCCTCCCCCACCTCCAGGACATCACCCCACAGGTTGTGGAGGACACAGCAGACCATCACAAAGCAGGCAGCCCTCTGGGGGATGTACTACAGCGCACCACAGCGCGGTTGAAGCATTGGAACCGTATTTTGAATCCGATGCACCGCTTAATGACAGACCGGGTGGCCACATGGGCCTCATTGTATCGAGTCTCCACATTGGTCACCGGCGTCCATACTGGCATCATCAGCGGGTATCCCTTAACCCCAAGAGCCAAACGGCCATCCTTAAGTGGTTCTTAAACAGGCTGGGGATGTCTGACTGCCCCAGGATATAACTGTTGTGCACACTCCCTGGGAAGCGGGAACACAAGTGTGTGATCTTCATGTGGTGGGCGGACACAAACTGGATGTTCAGGGAGTGGAACCCCTTCCTGTTGATTTAGGGATCTCCCTGACACCCCGGTGTGCAGAAGGCGACATGCGTGCCATCTATTAGACCTTGGACCTGGGCATCCCATCAATGGTGGAAAATCCTGCTGCCCAGGCAACTTGTTGGGCATGGTCCATGTCAAAGTTTAGATAGTTTTCTGTCTGGGAAAACAGGGCATCCGTGACTTCATGGATGTACTTAGAACATAGAACAGTACAGCACAGAACAGGCCCTTCGGGCCCTTGTGGGCTGTACCTTGTGAGATGCCACACAAATCGCTGCTCAGGTCCTGCAATGATCCTGAGGCGTAGAGATTCAAGGTTGCAGTGATCTTGACGGCCGCTGAGAGCGGGTATCTTCCTCCACATGGTGCCACGTCCACAAGGACGTGGCACAGGTACTGCACTGTCCCCTTGTTGAGGCAGACCCTCCTGCGGCACACGCTGTCCATCATCTTTTCGAAAGACCAGTGATGCCTGTACACCCTGGGCTGTGGCGGACCTCCCCCTCTGGGTCCCTCCCTGGCTGGATGGGCGGCTGGGTCATCAGTGTATGGAGCGGGTACTGAACATGGGCCGCTGCCTCAAGCCTCTGTTGGTGCTGCTCCCAGTGTCTCCTCCGGCAGGACCACTAGGACATGTTCCGCTGGGTCCAGGATATCACCCATCCCGTGGAATATCCGTAAGGAATTGGTGAGAGTGTGAGATTGACAGCCAGCGGTGGTCAACCACAGGGCCGTCCAGTCCCCCCATTTCACCTCCCCCACCCCAACCCCATCCGACAGACCATGCCCACCCACCCCTGGCCACAGTGGGGGCCTCTGCTCACCGGAGCCCAGACCCTGTACCCAGACACCCGCACGTAACATTATCTGGACAGGGTGCTGGTTCCCTCCCCGGCACACACGCCCACCCTCTGGTCGCTGCTATATCCCTGGTGCTGAGGCCCAGTTCCCGGTTGTTCGGATGTTGGTCTTAGCAGTGTCCAGTCTGATTGAGATGCTAGCCAATAATTCACATATCTACATGGCCCATCCACCCACTCACGGGGATCCACTTGGGATGTGTGAAGTGCTCACTTAACCATGATTGCCAATTCCCAATTAGCAATAGACTTCAGCTGCACAGCCAGAGGCCTCCGCAGTCAGTGGGAGTTATGGGTGGTCGGTGGGGAGGGGCTAGGTTTGCCCCATAACGGTGCCACACAGTCCAGGGGTTGGCATGGTGGACCCATGGGCGGTGAGACACCCATCCAGCCTCCCCCCCGGCCCAGACCATGGGCGGCCACCACCTCTGCTCCGCAACTCCCCTCCCATAGATGGACGTGCACCCCAACAGACGCTGCCCCTCACCCCTCCCCTGTGGTTCCTCCACACCCCTCCAAGCACTAGCGCAGAAACCCCAATGCTCCCGGGTTCTTTGCCTGTGAGCGAAGATGGCTACTCACTTCATTGGGTCCCCAAGTAGCCCTTCCGCCAGCTTCACGTACTAATTGGCACCCGCCTGCCCACTTCCTGGGTGGCCATTAGATCACCGGAGGAGGGGGGGGGGGGGGGGGCCATGAGATAGGGGGTCGCTCCCGTTAATTGTTTAGAAATCAGGCTTAAGTAGTGATTATTGGTTTCTCGCTACACTACGGCAGGATCCTGATTTCGCTAACAGTAGAGAGCCGGTTAGATCACAAACAGATTGACGCCCGGCGCAGTTCTCGATTTTGACCTCTCCCGTGATTTAACGACCTCGTCGTGCTCTCGCTCTGGCACAATGCGGCATTCAGTCGTGCCCTAAGTGTGGGCTAAACTGGTGAGCAACGTCCCAGGGCCCAAAAAAGTGACTAAGGGCTGGATTGTTCGGCCGCATCTGCCGCAAGGTCGCCACGGGTTGACGGGGACCTGGCAAAGGCTCGTTGACCCCAGGTGGGAATTTTGGTCGCTGGGCGGGCACGGCAAAAAATCCCACCCTAATGCCATTAGATAGCGGTAGGGAACTCGCCAGCAGAGCCAACGGGAAACTCCTTGAACAACCCGCCACAAATGACACTTTCACTCTTTTCCATTAAATCTCGCCCATTGCCTCCAGTACAATCAAGCAATACTTACGCAGCAATAACCTACTCACTGACACTCCATTTGGTATCCAACGGTGCCACTCAGTTGCTGACCTGCTAGACAAAACATGGACAAAATTCAAGACGTGAGGTGAGAGTGACTGCCCTTGACATAATTTGACCAAGTGTGACATCAAGGAGCCCTAACAAAACTGAAGTCAATAGAAATCGGGGGCAAACTCTCCACTGTATGGAGTCATGCCTAGCACAAAGGGGGATGGTTGTGGTTGTTGGAGGTCAACCATATCAGTCCCAGGATACCACTGCAGGAGCTCCCCAGGAAAGTGTCTACAGTTCAAAATGTTTTTTTTCTGAAGTCCGTTGAAATGTCCTGGGGTTGTGAAAGACACAATATAATTGTAAATCTTTCATTTCCTGGTTGAGAAGCTGTTGGCATTTCCTCACTGTCTTTCTTCACACATGGTGGACGCTTACAGACGTTATGTCGCACGGGGTCATCAAGCTTCATGTGGAATCAAACCAGAGTGAGGAATCAACATCACTAGGAAAGGAAGAGAGAAAAACTACAGTTGAATTTATACTCATCCAGTTCAATGTCAGTACTTGGAGGAAGATGAAAGGGTTAAACATTCACATGAACACAGACATTGGAGGAAACCGAGGAATACAAATCTGTTTCAAATTCAGGAGGTCATAGACATTGCTTATGTGTGTCAAATTGTGGTTCTGGCTGTTAGATAGTGCCAGTCCGCTGCCAAACTTCAATAACACGAAACCTGCAGGGTCAGAGGTTAATGAGAGCATTGTGGAGTGCACGGATTTATAGACTGAAAGGAGAAAGGGGCCAATCAAAAAGAGAATCTGCCCAAATCACCTTATTCCAATCATTAGGGAATTGTTGCTAAACTTGCAGATGATACAAAGATATGTAGAGGGACAGGCATGTTAAGGAAGCAGGGAGGCTGCAGAAGGTCTTGGACAGGCTAGGAGAGCGAGCAAAGAAGTAGCAGATGGAATACAATATGGGCAGCACGGTAGCACAGTTGCTTCACAGCTCCAGGGTCCCAGATTTAATTCCCAGCTTGGGTCACTGTCTGTGTGGAGTCTGCACGTTCTCCCCCTGTCTGCTTGGGTTTCCTCCGGGTGCTCCGGTTTCCTCTCAGAAGTCCCAAAAGATGTGCTTGTTTTGTGAATTTGACATTCTGAATTCTCCCTCTGTGTATCCGAACAAGCACCGGGATGTGGCGACTAGGGGATTTTCACAATAACTTCATTGCTGTGTTAATGTAAGCCTACTTGTGACAATAAAGATTATTATTATTATTATGTGGAAAAATATGAGATTATGCACTTTGGTAGGAAGAATAGAGGCATGGACTATTTTCAAAATGGTAAAAGGCTTCAGAAATCTGAAGCACAAAGGGACTTGGGTGTCCTATTCAGGATTCTCTTAAGGTCAACATGCAGGTTCAGTTGGCATTTAGGAAGGCAAATACAATTTTCGCATTCATTTCAAAAAGGCTCGAATATAAGACCATGGATGTAATTCTGAGGCTGTATAAAGCTCTGGTCAGACTCCATTCGGAATATCGTGAGCAGATTTGGACCCTGTATCTAAGGAAGTGCGATGAATGGAGGATTTTAGGAGTATTGGATTCTAGGTATTGAGCACTTTAAGGGTTAAAAGCCGGGGGTAATATTGTGTTTGACTGCAGTGGTCACACTTTTGAAATATAATCCTGTTTTGTAGAGCCTGGGAGCTTTTAGGAGCCAGAACGTGAAATTGAATGTGTTTTTCAGTCTGGGCTAATGCACTGTGGTTTGACAGGGGAGAGTCCCTGGGGAGTTAATGTGCTTTCAGCATGGAGAGTATTTTGTTTTTCAGCTTGGGGATGAACCTGCTGGGTGGAGCTATTGGATTCAGAAAGATGTCTTCTAAAAGCTTCAGAGTGGAATAAAAGTCTGACCTGGAACTCTTGTTTTGACCACAAGAATATTGTATTCCATCTGCCACTTCTTTGCCCCCTCTCCGAGCCTGCCCCAGTCCTGTAGGATAGGTTAAAAAGAGCAATAATAGTTAAAGAACAGCAGTCTTTCCTGAGGGCAAGGAAGAAGCTGAAACACGCCAGGTGACCCAGCTTTTTGAAGATATTCAGCCAGAGTCTGAAAGGGTTCTAACAGGAGTCGAAATCTGTTCTGTAAAGCAAATATTAATCTATGCCATGTTCATTTTAATCCGGGTTGAGAGCTGTATGTTTTGTTTTGTTGTTTGATGGGGAACTGAGTTGTAGTGTTTAAGGGGTAATTGAAAGCAGTTCTTTTTGTGTGTCAAGTTAAAGAGTTTAATATTGTATTCTGAATAAAGTTTTGTTTCAAAAATACCAAATCCCTATTTCTTCATGAAATCACCCCTGGAGCAAATCATTCTTTCCGTACTGTCTTATAAAATAAACTAAAATATTGGGGTTTCAGTCCAGTATCTTAGCCACGGTTGGGGTCTGGTCTTCGATTGTAATAGGAAGGATGTGCTGTGCTTGGAGGGGACCCAGTGGAGGTTCACAAAAATGATCCCGGGAATGAAGGGCTTGTCATATGAGGAGTGGTTGAGGACTCTGGGTCTGTACTCGATGGAGTTTAGAAGGATGAGGGAGGATCTCATTGAAACGTACAGAATACTGAGCGGTCTAGAGAGAGTGGTCAGAGAGAAGATATTTCCGCTAGTAGGGGATTCTAGGACCCAAGGCACAGCCTCAGACTGAAGTGATCTTTTAAAACTGAGTTGACGATTAAGTTCTTCAGCCAGAGGGTAGTGAATCGATGGAATTCATTGCCACAGAAGGCTGTAGAGGCCAAGTCATTAAGTGCCTTTAAGACAGAGATAGATAGGTTCTTGATTAATAAAAGGATCAGGGCTTACGGGAAGAAAGCAGAAGAATGAGGATGAGAAACGTTTCAGCCATGATGGAGTGGCAGAGTGGACTCGATGGGCTGAATCCGCCCGAATCTGTCCCTGTTCCCTTGAAGCCTGTTATTATCCTGCACGCAGTTCACAATACTTCCAAGTTTTGTGTTATCTGGGGAAAAAACTGATTTGTACATCTACGTTTAGGTCATTAATATATATCAGGGGGCAACAATTTGCACAGTGGTTAGCATTGCTGCCTACTGTGCTGAGGATCCGGGTTCGAACATGGCCTCGGGTCACCGTCTGTGTGGAGTTTGCACATTCTCCTCGTGTCAGCGTGGGTCTCACCCCCACAACTCCAAAGATGTGTAAGTGAATTGGCCACACTAAATTGCCCCTTAGTTGGAGAAAAAAAAGAATTGGGTATTCTAAATTTATATATATAAAAAACAATGAATATATATCGGGAAACGCAATGGTCCTGGTGCAACATGAACGTTACTGTCATTCGCCGCTTGTGCCTGCGTTCTCAGGACACATCTTCATATCTGACGTTGTGTCATTTCCCTTCAGCCACAGCTTTCAGTGATCGATAATTGGCTCATTTTTATTGAGAAAAAAAAGTAAATGACATTGAGGGTAAATAAACATTGGCCCAAATGAAAAGTTCAGAAGTTAACTTCCCTGAGACCTCGAGCAGTCAGCGTGGGTCGGACACACAATCGACTTTGTCCAGATTCCCTGCCCAGTCCCACCTGTGTTTGGAGGCCCCGGAAAGGTTAGCCCCCAACATCGTTAAAAAGATTCCGAAAAGTGGGCAAAAGCAGCGAGAATCTTCAGTTATCTTGTGCGTATGACAACCTGAGGCCGTCACAAAAGTGCGTTAAAGCTAATGAAGTATTCTTGAAATGTGGTCGCTGATGTAATGTGAGAAACATGGCAGCTAATCTGTGCACAGCAAGATCCCACAATCTGTGCACAGCAAGCTCCCACAAACAGCATTGAGGTCATGAGACATTTGTGTGGCATTTGGGTTGTTGGATAAATATTGGCAAATTTCCCAGGGGGAATGCCCGCCCCGACCTTCTCCATAACACTGCCATGGATCCAGTTGAGAGTGAAGATGGGTCCTCGACTAAACACCTCATCTAAATGATCTAAATGATGGCACCTCCAACATTTGCAGCAATCTCTTAATATTGCATTGAAGTGCCAACCTGGATTACAGGCCAAAGCCTCTGGAATGGGAGTTGAACCCATTAATATCCTAACCTCGAGCAAGCGTGCTACCAACTGACACACCAGAAAAGCAACGCGGTATTAAAAAAGGTGCTGTAAAATGTGTGCAATCCAGAAAAATATGCAAAACCTTCGTCTCTTTGAGAGTTTGATCAGAGCTTTCTTGAAGCCCAGTGAACCGAGGGTCAGAGGGTAACCAGAGCAATGCCAGTGGGGAGTAAGTCGTACATTCTGAGCATTTGAAAATTTAAAGATAATTAGTAAGTCTCTTGCACACTACCCCATGAGAAATTTCACACAAAGACAAGTGACCCAAAAGCCATGGGAGAAGGAATCAGGCAGGATGTACTGTGAACATTTACTCTCCTATGTTGACCTCTTGACTCTCATTCACAAGTGGCAATCTAGGATTGGCGGAAATCAGCATTTGCTTGTTAGCTTGACTGAGTTAGTAGTAATCTCATCTCTGAGTTAGAAACCTATTAGCTCAGACACTCATCCCAGGTTTTAGCCCATGTTCCAACGCTGTTCTGACGGACTGTCCAGTTGTGGGAGTTGTTGCCCTTTGGTGAGGCAAATGTATATTAGAAAATCTCACAGTGCCGTTGAAGTGAGAGCTGGGCGTTGTCCTGATGTCCTGGCCAGCATTCTGCTCCCAGCTAACGACATTAAGGTCAACTCGGTTACAAATCCCCACTTTCAACAGATGTTTCACTCATGCTTAGTGCCAATGAGCTGTTGCTCACTAAACACTGGCCTAGATTTTTTTTTCCTGCACAATATTTTCCTCAAGGCAATGTCCAAGGGACACAGTGTAATTTCTCACACAGCTGACAGGAATCCTCTGGTGTTCAATCAGCAGAAGGGTAGTCACTCTCTCATGCCACGTGACTTTGCCTAGAAAGTATGACTCTTCAGGCAAGAGTTTAAAGTCAATACAATGGATTTACTCAGTTATAGAACATTTAATTTGCCTCTCCTCAAATCGTGGTTACTTGAATGTCAGGAATTTCCTACTTCCGGGCATTAAGAGTGTACTTACACCACCACAATGTTAAGGGCAGCCAGTTGTGTGCTGTAATTACAGCAATGGCAGTGATGGCTACATCCTGAGACTTAATGGGAAGGAGTCCAGGTCATCACCACTCACTGCGAGAAACAGCATCTCCTCACATTCCACCCTGCATATCCTGCCCTTAAATCTGTGACCATCCTTGAACCATCACCTGATGGGAATAGTGTTTCCTTGTCTACCTTATCCAAACCTGTCATCATCTTGTACACCTCCATCAAACCTCCTTTGTTCCATAGTTAACAGCTCCAGTTTCTCCAATCTAACGCTGAAGCTAAAAATACTGGAATCGCTGGAACCATTCTGGTAAATCTTCTCTGCACTCTCTCAAGGACCCTCACCAGTGTCACCGAAGAGGAGGACAGGACCCAGCCCTCCAGTGGACACCCGCCAAGTGCATCCCAGGCAACAGGGCATGGAAGACAGCACGCCGCCTCCACTTCTGATGTGCATTCTGGGAATACACTGAGATGTAGTGAGAGGGTTCGCAAGGTTAACGAATTGTCGAGGCACAGCGTGGGCACGGGTGAAGTTGGGCACAGATTGGTGGGGATCTTTATCGCTTGTAATATCTGCACATGTCACTATATTAAGCTTAAGGCCTCGTTTTCATTAACATTTCTCCCAGTGGCATAGCACTTCTCCCCATCTGGATCAAGATTTTATCACAGGCCCTCAATGTCAGGCAGATGGTGAGGTACTCTCATAGTGAATGTTTCATTACTTGTGAAAGGACTCCAGCATGAATCAGTGAATCCGACACCCTTGCCCCTAACCCCCCTAGTGCTAAGGGGCAAAGGAATCTAGGGCCAACCTCACTCTCTCATGAGCTGGGTAGTCAGCGAGCTGGCAGCAGACAGACGGGAGTTAGACATAAGCAGTAGCTGAGGAACATCACAGATTGTTCCTCCCTGTGAGTCATCACCACCCTCCTGCACTGACGGGTCTGCGGGTACTCAAGAACTACCCAGCCCCAGCACCCTGATGATTTTTTTTTTTTTTTAAATTTAGAGTACCCAATTATTTTTTCCAATTAAGGGGCAATTTAGCGTGGCCAATCCACCTACTCTGCACATTTTTGGGTTGTGGGGGCGAAACCCACGCAGACACGGGGAGAATGTGCAAACTCCACACAGACAGTGACCCAGAGCCGGGATCGAACCTGGGACCTCAGCGCCGTGAGGCGGTTATGCTAACCACTTGGCCACCGTGCTGCCCTGCACCCTGATGATTAAGGTTTCTGCAACCTTCATCCGAGGAAACATGATGCTCCTCCAGGTCTTCATCAGGAAGGTAGTTGCCCCGCTGCTGAGCCAGGTTATGTAGGGCACAGCAGACACCATGATGTGGGCGATCCTCTGGGGACTGTACCAAAGGGCCTCACCAGATCTGTCGAGGCAGTGGAAGTGCATCTTGAACAGGCCGCTGCACCTCTATCACAGATGCACTGATGCTTTGAGCATCATTGCATTAGGCTACTGCTTCGATCTCAGGCCTCCACAATGGCGTCATCAGCCACGACCTCAGCGGATATCCCTTATCCCCTACAAGCCATCCCTGCAGCCTGGGGTGACTCTCAAACATTTCAGCGATTTGTGATGTTCCAAGGATGTAGCCGTCATGCTGACTCCCTGGAAAATGGGCACACACATGCATGAACCTCATCAGGTGGTCACACACCAGCTAGACATTGAGGCAGTAGAATCCTTTCCTGTTGATGGAGGAGACTCCCTGATGCCACAGGGCATATAGTGTGACATGAGTGCAATCGGTCGCCCTCTGTACCTGTGGCAGACCAGCTATGGTGCTGAATCCCGTAGCCCTCGCGTCCTGTTGGACCTGATCCAAGTGGAAATGAATTAAGTTTGAGGACCTTGCATAGAGCGCATCTATGACCTCATAGATGCATTTATAGGCGGATGCCTGCGAAATGCCACACAGATCACCCATTGAGCCTGGATCGACCCCGTCGCGTACGTTGAGGGTTGCTGTGACCTTCAGCCCGGTAGCACAAGTGATTAGCACTGTGGCTTCACAGCGCCAGGGTCCCAGGTTCGATTCCCCGCTGGGTCACTGTCTGTGCGGAGTCTGCACGTCTCCCCGTGTCTGCGTGCGTTTCCTCCGGGTGCTCCGGTTTCCTCCCACAGTCCAAAGACGTGCCGGTTAGGTGGATTGGCCATGCTAAATTGCCCATCGTGACCAAAAAGGTTAGGAGCGGTTATTGGGTTACGGGGATAGGGTGGAAGTGAGGGCTTGTAGGTCGGTGCAGATTCGATGGGCCGAATGGCCTCCTTCTGCACTGGATGTTCTATATTCTATACAAGGCGAGGGTGTCCTTCACCTCCACGTGGCATCAAGTTGGAAACAATGTGACACAGCCTTCCTGGTGTGGTAGAGTCTCTTACGGTACATGTTGTCCGACAGCTTCTTGAAGGAAACTTGGGTCCTGTATACCCTCGGCCTCCTTCTGCATCCCAAGCCTGTCCTGTGAAACCCCTGGTGCCCTGGTGCTGGGTCTTTCCTGGGTGCTGCTGTCCATTGCTACTGGATCCTGTGCTCCTCCAGGGCTGTGACATGAAGAATAATCAGCTCCACTGGCTCCAAATCGATATCGCTCAGTTAGCTGCGAGGGATGAGAGAGAGAGACAGTCGGATTGGTGTCGCAGCCATTTAACTTCAGTGCCATTCCTCACACATTGCCCTCCCATTCCTGACTGCAGCCAGTTCCATACCGTATCTGGCGCCCAACACTCACTCACACCATAGGTACCATACCACCTCCATTGCATGACTGACCCCAGCTCAGTCAGTTACCTTTGGCCCCCCATCCAGTTCTCCCCTCCCTTTTTCTTAATATCAGAGGGTACAATTGCTTCTTACTCAGGCTGCATCATTCCCAGACCTCATTACTGTCATACCTTTACACTGAGGACTTCATATTATTTTGCATTCCCCCAGCCTGGGAACAATGTTTGCTTCTCTTTCGGGATCTCATTCACCCAGCCCATGAGACCCACCTCCTTCAGTCTCGTCACATCCTTCCGCCACCCCATGTGGCCCAGAGCAGCTGCCCCATGCCACCGGCAGCAGACTCACACGGGCCTTTAAGAACTTTCTAAACAACACAGGCAGCAGGCTACAGGACCACTCACATCAGACCCGGTAACCCATAGAGTACTGAAGGAGGCCATTCGGCCCAGTGAGTCTACACCGACCCTCTGAAAGAGCACCTGACCTAGGCTCAAATTCCATCCTATCCCTTTAACCCGACCTAACCTGCACATCTGTGGACATAAAGGGGCAATTTTAGCTTGGCTAATCCACCTAACCTGCCTTTGGATGGTGGGAGGAAACCGGAGCACCTGGAGTAAAGCCAAGCAGACATGGGGAGAAAGAGCAATCTCCAAACAGTTACCCAAAGTCGAAATTGAACCTGGGTCCCTGGCGCTGTGAGGCTGCAGTGCTAACCTCTGTGCCACCATGCTGCCCATACATCCGACACCCAAGAGGCCCCCCTCCCACCCTCTCTGGAGCTGGGCAGTGGGTTCTGTCCTCCTAGACATTCTGGTGCTCAGTGGAGTGAGAGGTGCTCACCTCCTTCCTCCCTCTCAGAGTTCATGGCGCCTGGTTCCCGTTTCTAACCAGCAATAATATATTGTGCCAGCGTGATATTATGCCTGGGAGTGGGAAGGTTCAATGAGGCCTGAAGATGCGACATTATCACCATGCAGCATATTATAATGGATTGAAATTGATGCCAATCAGGTTTGTGCCCTTCCTGGGTGTGAACCTGATCGTGCCATCGGGGAGGACTGAGGAAGATCGGATTCTGAAATCTCAGACACAAACCCTGTTTCTGGCCTCTCGCAATATTTAACAACTGTCATAATGTACACACACAAGTATATGATGGCGCACAGACAGACATTGATTGACACACAGGATGACCAATGAACACACAGGACACAGCAGCCAATCACGAGACAGGACACAGCCACTATATAGCCAGAGGTCACTAGTTTTCCCGCTCTCTTGGGATGCAGCCTCTGAGACAGTCAGAGCCCGTGAGCAACAACTAGAACATCCACCATGTGGTAGTAAGATAGTCTGGTCAGGTTAGCCTCAGGTCTCCAGTCAAGTCAGCATAGTGTCAACCTACAGTTAAAGCATGTTTAATAGTTAAGAGTTAATAAAATAGAGTTGCATTTCTCCAAGTGTTGGAAGCCTGTCTCTCTCACTGCTACAGTAAACGCAGTCCTCGCAGACCCAGTATACCCAACACATCAGCAACCATTACGGGATTTGTGCCATTGGCTAACGGGCCCGCTAAATCCTGCCTAACGACTGTGACTATGGAACAATCTGTACTCAAGAGAGATGTACTCACCCTGTAGCTTACCATATAGAGTGTTCATAAGTAGTTTTGAAGTACATAGATAGAAGTACATAGAACAGTACAGCACAGAACAGGCCCTTCGGCCCTCAATGTTGTGCCGAGCCATGATCACCCTACTCAAACCCACGTATTCACCCTATACCCGTAGCCCAACAACCCCCCCCCCTTAACCTTACTTTTTTATTAGGACACTACGGGCAATTTAGCATGGCCAATCCACCTAACCCGCACAACTTTGGACTGAGTAGCCTGCCCGAGTCAGACTATTGAAAAAGAGGGAAACCTTCCCAGTATAGATTATATAGAAACCAACCCACAAACACGTCCTAAAGTGTGGTGACCAGGGCTGAGCACAATCTTCTAGTTGTGACCTAATAGAGCTTTTCAGTATAAGTTCCTTGCTTTTGAAGTTTTACCCTATATTCCAGGACTCAAGTCATCATATATTTGAAAAAGACGGTGAACCCAGCATTGACCCTTGAGCAACATCTGTCATTCTCCAGACTGAAAAACAACCATTTACCACAACTCACTTTTTTCTATCATTAGGCCAACTTTTATCCAATTAGAGACTGACTCCCCATTCCATCACTAAATCTAATTTAGCCCCATTTTCAGATACAGCAGCACACAGGGCCATTCATTACAACAATTTAAGGAGTTCATATTTCCTTTAAATGAATGATCCAATGGCACTTTCACCACAACTGTTTCTTCAAGAAAACCTTATCCCAATGAACCCAAAACTCATTTTGTTGCCCTTGAGCTATTGTTGCTTATGAATTGTGAGGGAAGGCAGATGAAATGAAAAAATGAAAATCACTTATTGTCACGAGTAGGCTTCAAATGAAGTTACTGTGAAAAGCCCCTAGTCGCCACATTCCGGCACCTGTTCGGGAGGCTGTTACGGGAATCGAACCGTGCTGCTGGCTTGCTTTGGTCTGCTTTCAAAGCCAGCGATTAGCCCTGTGAGCTAAACGGCTAAAGGGAGAGAGTGATACAAAGAGAGATACAGCGAGAGAGAGATGCAAATCTACTAGTGTGGGGCGATTGTATCCCAAACAAGATTTCAAATGAAACAGGAAAGTTGGTTTTCATTGAATGATCCCGATGAGTGTTCCTCAGGTGGATTTCAAGTGCAAAGGGAATTTTTTGTGTCTGATATCGAAGGCCCCAGGAGAAAGCTTTGTGCGTGCCTCTGTGAATCACAGGTATGTCAAGGTGCAGCCTAAATCCCTCGGCTCATCCTTGTTCTCTGGGCTGGCAGAAGTGATGACAGAAACCGTCATGTTTCCGACTCACACAATCCAATTAACCTGGAGTCCTGGAGGGTGTCAACGTAAACAGCACTTTAAAAAGGAGAGACAGTTGGCTGTTTATGTAATGTCCTAAGAGCCATATTGACACGTCTTCATTCAACCAGCGGGACCTTTGAGTTGGGCTAACATAGGATCTGTGAATAAAGTGATGAGGCTTTGCACACGGAAGACATAACCTAACCTTTTACATAAACCTCTCAGGGAGAGGTTTTGAATGCTGTTGGGTAAGGTTGATTGTTCTGCTTGCTGCCTTTGACTGAATCATACAGGGCAGGCATTCTTCAGGCTCCTCAAAAGATTTTACCCTTATCTCATCTCTGCCATCTGTCCTCAAGCTGTCTTCTTTATCTCTCTTTGTATCCCTGATCAGACTGTACTTCCTTGTGGATAACGAAATGAAAATCCTGCCCAGTGACAGCTCACAGTTTGCTCAACTGCTTTGAAGAGCTACTGGGACAAACCTTACAAGGGAACATTATTCAGAAGGAAGCAAGTCTTTCACTGCCTTCGGACTATGGGTTGTGGATGTAAAGGACGCTGTCCATTGATTTGGAAGGGATACAATCGCAAATCAATCATCTCACGGAGGATGTCCGAGGTCTGTACCATGGGTTGGTCTTGTGATCATTGAAAGAAAATTAATGTGTGTCATCACCCAATTGCTGTGCCATATGTATTGTACTCTGATATAATGGTGAATTGTTGAAGTACTAGTCAGGTGTCACTGGCAAAGCTCCCCAGAATGTTTAAATAATCTAATGTGCTGTGGTTGTGCAATTCTTATTGGAATCAGGAAGGTCCCATTGCTTTTTCCACATGACTTAAGGAGTGTTTCCAACAGGTCGATGTGGTGTGCCTAGTGTGTGGGTGAGGAGAGTTTGCATGCCTTCCACGTTGTGTTCTAGTTTGCTTCTCATTTTCAACCTACACCATTGGCGGATGGCAATGTATAAAAGAGAGGCATATGTCTAGGACACTCTCTGTCAGTACACGGTCTCTCCATTGGCAAGTCTTCAGCTGTACGTCGGAAACTGGCTCCCTCATGGCCCCGGGCTAAAGCTTCTGAGGGACCCAGAGGGGGCCCCTGGCATGTGAACACACCCAGGCTTTCTTGTTGAGGTTTTGTGGGATTTATTTGGAATTGTTGAACATTTTGAATTGTTTCTTTAAATGTTTCCCACTGTTCATTTACGGCCAAATCTTTTCCCCAATAAACCCTAGCCAGCCCTCGTTTTCTACCAACATAATTGGTTGTGGTTAATTTTAAGATTCTTGTTTGGGATGGGAGTATGTTGCTTTCAAATTTAAAATGGACGTTAATTTTTAAAAATTCTTTCGGGGATCTGGATGTCGCCGGCAGGGTCAGCATCTATTGTCCATCCCTAATGGCCCTTGGACTGAGTGTCTTGCTTGGCCATTTCAGAGGGTATTATTGCATTATAGAATCACAGATTGACTACAGTGCAGAAGGAGGCCATTTAGGCCATTGCGTCAGGACCACCCTCCAAAAGAGCACTCCATCCAAGCCCACTCCCCACCCTATCCTAATAACTCCTTAACCTAACCTACACATCTTTAGATACTCAGGGGCAATTTAGCAGGGCCAATCCACCTAACTTGCACAGCTTTGGACTGTGGGAGGCAGCTGGAACACCCGAAGGAAATCCATGTAGACACGGGGAGAAAGAGCAAACTCCACACAGTCACCTGAGGCCGGAATTGAACCCGGGTCCCTAGCGCTTACGGTCACTTTTTTAAATGTAAATTTAGAGTACTCGATTATTTTTATTACCAATTAAGGGGCAATTTAGCATGGCTAACCATCTACCCTGCACACCTTTGGTTTGTGGGGATGAGACCCACGCAAACATGAGGAGAATGTGCAAACTCCACACGGACAGTGACCCGAGGACGGGATCGAACTTGTGAGCACCGTGAGGCAGCAGTGCTAACCACTGCGCCATGCACTACCATTATGACCACTTTTTAACTGCGATCTTTTGCTGTGATGTTACTAATTAATGCTTCCTCATTGCACAGTGCTAGATCTGAAGCAGTTTCATTCCTAGTTGATGCCATGATGTATTGTTCCTGGAAATTTTCACAAAAACATATTATAAACTCAGCTTCCAGATCACCTTTTCCAATTTGATAGACCAGTCTATATGATGATTGCTTCAATAATGTCTTGTTTAATGCACTGTCCAATGGTACAATTATTGTTGGGGGGGGCCTATAAACTACTCCCATCAGCACTTTCTGAAACTTTTTAATCCTAATGTTGGTTCTTATTGATTCTACGTCCTGATCTTCTGAGCCACGATCCTTTCTCACTTCTTGCACCGCCTCTTACTATTTGGGCTGCTCATCTTCGTTTTCCATTCTGTCTTTTTAAAATGGTAGGAATTTGAAATTGACAGAATCATAGAATCCCTGCAGTGCAGGAGGAGGCCATTCAGCCCATTGAGTCTGCACCAACCATCTGAAAGAGCATCCTACCTAGTCCCACTCCCCCACAAACCTGTAACCCCACCTAAACTTTTGGACACCAAAGGGCAACTTTAGCATGGCCAAACCACCTAATCTGCACATCTTAGGACAGTAAGGGGCAAATTTAACATGGCCAATCCACCTATCGTGCCCATCTTTGGATTGTGGGAAGAAACTGGAACACGCAGAGAAAACCCTCGCAGACAAGGGGAGGACGTGCAAACTTCGCGCATACAGTCAGCCAAGGTTGGAATTGAACCCAGGTCCCTGGCGCTGTGAGGCAGCAGTACTAACATCTGTGTTACCGTGCCGCCCTTGAATGAAGAACGATTGATTACCACTGCCTTAACAATCAGAGAATCATAGAATTTACAGTGCAGAAGGAGGCTATTCGGCCCATTCAGTCTGCACCGGCCCTTGGAAAGAGCACCCTACCAAGCCCACACCTTCACCCCATCCCCATAACCCAGCAACCCCACCCAAACTTTTTGGACACTAAACGCAATTTAGCATAGCCAATCCACCTAACCTGCACATCTTTGGACTGTGGGAGGAAACCGGAGCACCCGGAGGAAACCCAGGGGGAGAACGTGCAGATTCCACACAGACAGTGACCCAAGCCGGGAATTGAACCTGGGACCCCGGAGCTGTGAAGCAATCATGCCTACCACTTTACTACCATGCTCTCCCTTTTAAATCTATCTAAATACTATAATTTAAAATTATGTTATAACTGACTCCATAAAACTTTGCCTTCACAACTCACATTCTACAATATGCACTTGATTGACTTTTGACCAGGATTTGATGGCGCTGCCGTAGCGTGTCTTCGCCATCACTACCCCCGCCTCAACCCCTCCCCTCGCAGTGGGGAAATCTCCAGTTAATTAAATCTCCATTCAGTTCAGCAGGACTGTGCCATCCCACCAGGTGGGAGGGTCTGTAAAATCCTGGTCATTGAATTCATGGAATCATAGAATTTACAGTGCAGAAGGAGGCCATTTGACTCATTGAGTCTGCACCGGGCCTTGGAAAGAGCACCCTACTTAAGCCCACACCTCCACCCTATCCCTGTAACCCCATAACTCATTAACCCCACACAACCTCTTTGGTCACTAAGGGCAATTTAGCATGGCCAATCCACCTAACTTGCACATCTTTGGAATGTGGGAGGAAACCGGAGCTCCCGGAGGAAACCCACGCAGACACGGGGAGGATGTGCAGACTCCGCACAGACAGTGACCCAAGCCGGGAATCGAACCTGGGACCCTGGAGCTGTGACGAAACAGTGCTAACCACTGTGCCACCGTGCTGCCCGCTATTAAATCATGGATTTGATGTCGTGCTCCGATGCTCCCAAGGAGAGAAGTGTTCACAGGGGCATCCCTTGGGCCTTCCCAGTACTTTTAAAAATAAATTTAAGTGTACCCAATTTTTTTTTTTTTTCCAATTAAGGGGCAATTTAGCGTATTCAATCCACCTAGCCTGCACATCTTTGGGTTGTTGGGGTGAAACCCACGCAAGCATGGGGAGAATGTGCAAACTCCACACGGACAGTGTCCCAGAGCCGGCATCGAACCTAGGACCTCGGCGCCGTGAGGCAGCAGGGCTAATCCACTGTGCCACCGTGCTGACCCCGGGCCTTCCCAGTACTGACGCCTCTCCCGAATGGTGGGTGCCGGATCGTGAGGTCACTGGAATAATTCACTGCCGCGCTGTCTGTGGAATCTCACAAGGTAACAGGGAAACCGTGACAGGAAAGTGACCTTTTGGTATCACTAACTCAGTGAGTGACAGAAGGAGCTGGTGAAATTATTGCCTGTGTGTAGAAACCCACTGCCCTGTCTGTACATTTCTCTCTATGAGATCACTGCCTAACTCTGACATGCATTAGTGTTTTCTTTATTTTTCTAAATGCTTGTTCCAGCTCGCAACTTGCAGAGGTTCATTTGCAAAGCTGTGCTCAAACAGTCCAACACAATCAGTCTCCTACTAATGTGAAACAGATAGTGGAACAGGCTCAATTGTGCTCCATTTCCACTGAGAAGCGTTTGCCAATACAGTCAGCCTTCTGCCAATTCAGCCAGATTTTAACCATTAATGAGCTGGCTGTCCATGTTGTTATGTTAACTGTGTGATCCTTTAGCCCTTGGTCCCTCAGCTTTGGCACAACAGTGATGAGGGGCCTATCTGGTCACAACTCAGAGCTGGTAAGCAAAGTGAAAGGAACTTCCTCCAACTTCTTCCTTTCCTTGCTCAACAAGCCACCAACTCCTTTCTGAGGAGCACTTGGACCGGCCTGCTCGCCCCCTGATATGAATCCAAATTGTATTTTTTACATTGATGCTGTGCGAGAAAGTTATTCAAGCATCCAAGCCTCACAGCCATCCCAGATCCCATCCCTCTCGCAACTTTGTGGTCCGGGTGATGAGCTAAAGCAGTAACTCTGGCTGAGGATGAGAAATTGTAGTGGGGATGAAGGCGTGTCCTCTTTTTGCCTTTGCGATAGAGGGCACCAACCATGGATTTAGGCCTGATTCTGGAGCGCATTCTCACCCTTGGTCCACATCTCTGACTCCACTTCTCCCCGGCATTCTCTCTCTCTTTTTCTCCCTCTGTTTCTCTGTCCCCTTTCTCTTTGGCTGTTTGACTCCTTGGTCAATATTTTCCCAAAATTTGGCTAAGTGTCAGTTTTGGCAAGAAAACTTTAGCCAGCGGGCCGCAATTTTTAAGCTCTTTGGAAAAACAATTTGCCACAAGAAAAACAGCGCGCCTGTGGAGCAAAGAATCTGATTCACCCACTCCATGAGTCATCTGAGTAGTTCTATCAAGGGGGCACTGCATTTAAGCTCCACAGAGCTTGCTCACAGTAAAGTCAGGAGGGTGGTAGTAAAGAAGCCAGCTCCTCACTTAACGGAGGGGGCCCCCACCCATCTTCTTGATACCAGAGAGGAGAGATGGGCAGAAGATCCTCCAACAAGATTACAAACCGTACCTAGAAAACAATGGTAGCACTGGTCAATGCCAGCACCCTCAACAAGGGAACAGGGGTTCAATGCCGAAAGAAGATGAACGGCCTACTCTGTTCCGCCAGGGTAAATGCTCCCTGTCTCCTCTCTGCCCTCCACCTTGGCATCACCCCTCGGAATGCAACCTCGACCCCAGCTGCTGCCATCTGGCAGGACTCCCCCACAAGATTCTTCCCACCCTCTGGGATTCCGCTCCTCACAGCCCCTCCCTGCTTACACACAGAGCCAACACGCCAGGTTTCATCAACATCTTAGCCACCAGGTGACCAGCTAACATCATCCTAATTTGTGGTTGCAGGATAAGCTTTCTCACAACCAGCGTGAGCGAGCGAAGAGGTGCAGTGAGGTGCCCAAGCTGAAGATGCGGACTCATTTTGAGAAGAGAGCCCTGGGGCCCACAGAGGAGGATCAGGAGCAGGCCAGTGCTGAGAGTGAGGTGGGCCTATAAGAGAAAAATGAGGATCCACCGCATATTTATCCAAATGACCCATCTCAAGTGAGTTCTGTGTATCCCAGACCTTTGCTCTGGCCGTGTCCCTTTCCTTGCAGGAACATCACCCGATCAGCCTGGTCCATCCACCAGCAGGGTCCTACCGCCCACCCTCGACACAATCTCGGATGAGATGTTGGAGGAGGACAGTGAAGATGCATCATGGCTGTCAGTCGCACCGTCCACCAACGCAGGAACACACACCTTGATGGGTGACCTTCGCAGACAGGCTTCTGGATCACTATTTGGTGAGAACTGCACAGCCTCTGATGCACACCCGGTGGAGGCTAGAGCATCCCAGGGATCGGGCATTCGGAGGTCTGCTGGATCCCAGCACTCAGCCGTACATGCAGCCAGGTGCCGTTTGTCTAGATACGTTTGTCTCTCAGTTGCTTGAGATATAAAGGCAGAGCCTGGGATACCAGGAGGGGTTATCAGCGACACTCCTGTGGCTGCAAGGCCGAATGGAGGAGTCCCAAAGCCTTCTGTTGCGGGAGATCTTGCTGGCATTGCATGGCATTCAGGCCAAAACTATAAAGGTGAGGTCCGCAGTGGAAGAACTGGTGCAAGAGGTCAGATCTAAGGCAAGGGATCTCTGAAGCATGGCTTGATATAGAGGGAGTGCAGCAGAGGTTCACCAGGCTGATTCCTGGGGTGACAGGGTTATTGTATGAGGGGAGGGTGGGTCAACTGGGTCTGTATTCACTGGAATTTAGAAGAATGAGAGAGGATCTCATTGAAACATATAAAATTCTGACAGGGTTAGACAGACTGGATGCTGGGATATTGTTCCACCTGGCTGGGGGAAGTCAGGAGGATCAAGAACCAGGGGCCACAGTCTCAGAATATGGGGCACCCCCTATAGGAGATGAAGAGAAATATCTTCATTCAGAGGGAGATAAACCTGTGTAATTCTCTACTGAAGAAGGCTATGGAGGCCCAATCACGAAATATATTTAAGAAGGAAATAGGTGGCTTTCTAGCCACCAGAGGCATCGAGGGGTATGGGGAGAGAGCGGGCGGATAGTGCTGAGATAAAGGATCAGCCATGATCATATTAAATGTTGGAATAGGCTCGAGGGGCTGAATGGCCTATGTGATGGATGTAAGGGATTGATTTATATCTTGTATTTTATATCTGTTGCAGTAATATTATTAAATAATCTGGCCAAAGGTATCCAGACTGGCTGGCAAAACATGCAATTAAGATGCCGTAAATGTGAGATCATCATTCATTCCATTCATGTATGTGTTTACAAAGAGATGGTTAATGAAACTATGATATGATTGCTGGAGATTCCCTTGAGAGTAGATCATTTAAGGCATTGTTTTTAGCCTTAGTAAGATGGTTATATCACAGTTAGTGGATAGTGATGATGTAATAAATGGTCTGGGATCTTAGCACTACTCCTGCTCCTCGTTCCTATATTTACACCACATACGCTGGAGCAGTTCAAGAAGGTGGCTCGCTATTACCTTTTCACGGGTAGCTAGGGATGGGCAACAAATGCTGACCTTGCCAGCGATGAGAAACGTTCTCCAATGGCTGAAAGGGCGATAACCGGGGGCAGAGGGTGGGGACGGGGGACGGGGTGGATAAACTTAAGGTGATTGGAACAAGAACCAAAGACAACAAGAGGAAATATTTTTTCATGTAGTATCTGCTTCGAATTTGAAATTGAGTGTTTGTTAGAACAGCGGAAGTAGATTAGATGGTAACTTTCAAAAGGGAATTGGACGAAGGAGAGAATGTTGCATGTCTATAGGGTAAACTTGAGGAACGGAATTGCGCTTCGAAAGAACTGGCACAGTTTCAATGGGCCGAATGGCCTCCCTCGCTGCTGCACTCGACCGTGACCAGAAATTTACATCGTTCCGGTGGGTGCACACCTGATCTGAAGTGAGTGGAATTGCGCAAAGAGAAGTTGGGGGCGCGTCCGGTTGTCATTGCGCAGTCGTGCAGCGAGAAGGATGCGCGTCCGCCGATAATGAGGGAGGCAATTTAACCCATTAAGGGGCCAATTGACCTCCATTTTGCTTGGCCCATCTGTTTTCATGGTGGGCGGATGGGCCAGGCGGCCTTTACATTTTCGCTGCAGCCTCGACTCAGGACGGGATGAAATGTCAGGGCTGAGATAACATTTTAAAGGGTGCCTGGGGCCTGAGGTTGTGTTTGAACGTGCTGCCTACACAGATTTCGCAGTGCTTTTCCATTGCAATTGATTTTTCACAGTGCCTGCAGCTCCCCGAGATGGTTCCGCAGCGGCTGTCCTCCCTGAGGGAGCACATTAGAAACACCAGCCAGCACCTTCCCTTTGCTCGGTGCTCCCCTCTTCCCACCCTCCCCAGCACCACTGGGCCTTTCTCAGCACGTGTTTCAGGCTGGCAGCTTGTTCATTGGCTAGCCAGTGTGAAATTGCAATCCGGGGTGCTCGAGGCCGTAAGCACATATTGCGTCCGCTTCATTTATGTCATTGGGGGGGGGGGGGGGGGAGAGAAATCCTGCCCAATGTGTGTTCACACATTTGTGATCTTCCTATTGCAACAGGTGGTAAATAGATACTTGATTTGTCCAACTCCCAAAGATATTGCGAATCAGGCTTAAATGATTATGATTTTTAAATCCTGTCAGGCAGTTGTGATTTGAAAATCCTAAAATTACTCGGCAACTTTAGAGAAGCCAGTTGGATATAGAACATTCTCACAATCCTCTGCTCACAGAGCGACTTTCCAATCTCAGCCGTGCTGCCTGAGAGAGAGAGAAGGGTAGTTTATGGTGGTGGGGAGGGAGTGCATGGTGTGAGGGATGTGGCTCTCTCTCTTTCAGTTACCCCCTACTGACCAATTTCGAGTGACATGAGTGTGGTGATATGCATATGCATAGCAATGTATAAAGTTGTATGTATGACATCCGGCCAGCAGGTGTGATCCACCATGTGACTCCACAGATCGGCAGTTGGGAGTAAGTCGTACTAGAGGATAGTCGCATTAGAAGTAGCTCCAGGAGAATTCACTTATTCCTTACCATTTGTATTATTGTTCATTAGTTATCTTACTAATCAAAGAACTAGATGTTCCATGTGCATCTTTACCACAGCACAGATCATAACAATTAGGAGCAGGCTAAACCAACCTGCACTCAGATCGGGCACGAGAAGGCTGAACCGGGGGTGGGGGTGGTGGGGGGGAAGAGAAGAAATGGAAGAGGAGTTGTGGTGGAGGGTGGGGAATATCAAATAGTTAGAAGTCACACCGCGATTATAAAGCAATTTATAGACTAACAGATCTCCTGAGATGTTGCTCATGAGTAGATATGGCTCTAAGTGCAGGTGTAATATTTAACTGCACCTTTAAACTGGTGGAACTAATGACAAAGACAACAGAGAAAACAGGCCATTCGGCCCAGTTGGCCTCTGCTAATGTTTATGCTCCACCCAAGCCTCCTCCCAATGTTACTCCATTCCACCCATTCCACCCACCAACATATTCTTTTATTCCTTTCTCCATCGTTTACCTATCGAGCCTCAACAGCCAAGTAGCTCACACACCTAAAAACACAAAGTCCTGGAAATTCGCAGCAGGGCAGGCAGCATCTGTGGAGGCTGCTGACTCTTCATCAGAACAGAAGAAAGATAAAAATATAAGAGTTTTTGAGCAAGTGAACGAAGCGGGGTGGGGGCGGGGTGCTGCTTGAATGTCAGCTGTCAGGGTTACCCGGCTGCGGAAGTACTGAATGTGCATTCATGTAATTGTGGCCGTGGCCATGTTACCTCAGCAATAGGTGGTAAACAATATTCGATTTGCGTAACTCTTACGTTTAACTCAATCAGCTCATAATAACAAGAGAAGCCAGAGATGTCACCAGAGAATCGCTGCGCCATGCCGTGGTTACCCTGCCAACCTCTAGTTCTGTTTGATTGTTGTTTTCGCACTGGTGGTGTTGCCAACCCTCCAGGATTGGCCTGGAGTCTCCAGGAACTGTAGGTCAGTCTCCAGGACACTGCTGCGCATGGCCCTGGAGTAAAATCATTGGGATAGTTTTTGAAAGGTTGTTTTTATTTTATATTTTCTTTGAATATTTCTCTTCACCAGATGCAAAAATTGTGTGTAGGGGGGAGGGGGCTGGTGGAAAGGCATAGTCCGATTGGGTGATGAGTCCTTTCGCTTTTTAATTGGTGTAGGAAGGCTGTGCATCACAAGGATGGTTGTGTTGGCCAATCAATGGCTGGAATGTGGGGGAAAGTCATGTAATGACTGTAGCCATCTAAGATGGACACTGGGCTACAAAATGGAGAACTGCTAAGGCTGCAGGGAAAAACAGTCTTAGTGAGGACAAGCAGCTTGCAGAAGACTGTTTTGCATTCTGCACGTACAGAAACCAGTTTCTGGCCAGGTGCAGAGTTTCAGCCAAGGGTGCAAATGGGAAACAGATCTGCATAGTAATGAGGTGATCCAGATCCAGACCCCGGACAATAGAAACATTTAAGTATCAATGGATACTTTTCCTTAGACGCCCAGACAGAATGGCGCCACAGCAACCAAACACAAAGAGCCGTAGGGACCGCCCCACCCATCGAGGACCGACCATCAGATTGGGGAGTTTGAAAGATATCGATTGGGAAAGACCCAATCGATACCTGGCAGGTGAAAGAACCCGCCCCAAGGGGGCACGGACTCCTAGGACCTATAAGAGTAGGTCCCGCACATGGTTCGGTCTGTTTTGCTCCGGCCCAGATCTGCTGTTGCTTCCAGACGCCAGACCAGACTTGTTACATCGCATCCTGACTCCAGTTTCATCACCGGCCGTTGAGCCGTAACGGTAAGTGCCAACACAACGATCGCCACGTGATCCAGACCTTGCTAGATCTTGACAATTTTCGAATCAGAAAGTTGCAGACCAAGAACGGGATGAAGGCCTTGTTCCCTGACCTTGCCTGTTCCTGTCTAGATAAGTATTTAGTTGTTTAGTATTAGAAGTAAGTTAGTCTCTTTAGCGTATGCATGTGTATTTATTATATTTGTTATAATAAACACCAATCGTTTGGACTTACTAATCGGTGTACGGATTTATTACTTTGAACCTGATCTTGATATACTTGTGACGGTGTCTCAATACGGCACCTGGCGACTCCGAGCATAATTACACATACAGAGCCATAGTAGTGTTAAGCACATGGCCTTTAAATGGAGGCGTGTTAATCACACTCCAGTAAAACGAGCAACATGACACCTTTAGGATTACATTCAATCACAGTTGGCAACCCTCTACTGTTGCCATGGGAGCTTGGAGCAGGTACTGTTGTGCAGTGGGCCATGTTCCTGCTTCTGAGGCAGGAGCTCTGGGTTTGAGGCCAACTCCAGGACTTGCTGCCGCTGGTTCAGAATATGTCAAACATGTTGAGTATCAACCTGCAAATCTTTCCGACACAAGCCAGGGGCACAAGTTAAGATGGAGAGAGACTGCTGGTCAGCCACGTTTGATGCAGAGTGTGGTGCCCCTCAAACTATGAGCATCTCGTTTCAGGCTAACGATTTCATAGAATCATAGAATCCCTACAGTGCAGAAGGAGGACATTCGGCCCATCGGGTCTGCGCCAATCCTCTGAAAGAGCACCCACCAAGGCCCACGTCCCCACCCTATCTCCGTAACCTGACCTAACCTTTGGACAATTAAGGCAATTTAGCACGGCCAATCCACCTAACCTCCACATATTTGGACTGTGGGAGGAAACCAGAGCACCCGGAGGAAACCCACACAGACAAGGGGAGAACATGCAAACTCCACACAGTCACCCAAGGTCGGAATTGAACCTGGAACTCTGGCGCTGTGAGGCAGCAGTGCTAACCAATGTACCACCGTGCTGCCCATTTGCTCCAGGAAAAGCGAGCCAAGGAAAACAGATAGTCCTGTCTGCACTTTCTGCCTCTTATCTTGAATCTACGTTCCCCTGGTTCTAGAATTCTCCACCAAAGGAAACAATTTCACCCTGTCCATCCTATCACTTCCCTTCATGGAAGCATCATGTAAGCATGTAAGATGTAAGCATCTTCCTCATGTGTCTCTGGAGGTGGAAAGCCCAAATCTATGGTAGCTGAGGGTAGGATTTGTTACCAGAAACACGAGAGGTTGTGAGTTCAAATACAACCAGAAAGATTGGGATAAATAAATTCAATAAATCTGGAAACGTGTGGGTCGGCATCAGAGACAGTGGCCAAGAAAGTTTGAAGCATGTTGTCCAAACCCAACTGGTTCATTAATGTGTTTTCAGGGAAGGGAAGCTGCCACTTGGCCTGCATGTAACTCTAGTCGTACAATATGTGGTTAACTTCGAGTGCGTTTAACTAGGGGCAAGCAGTGATTGCTGGCTTGTGAGTACAATCCACATGATTAAACTCACTTATTCCCATTTTTCTCACCTCAGAAACCATTTTGGATCGGGATAGGAAAACCTCCGAAATCAAGACCAGGCCTCGAGAAGCTTAATAGCAAGAAATGCTTTTATTTTTAAATTTAGTCAAAGCTGGAATATCTTCATTGCTGCAGCACTGTTACTCAATGTCAATAATAATGAAATCCTAAACAATACTTCTTTCAACCATATTTAAATGGCTTTTCCAAGAAAGCTGTTAATTGAATAATCCTTTCTCACAAGTACAATGTTAATAGAAGTTTAACAGAAAACAAAACAAAGTATTGAATTACTATCAAAATGGACTTGATCATTCAAGGGTGTGTGCTCCACAGGAGTCTTTAATGAGCCAACGGCTGCCGTCGCCAGGTCTGAGCTAATATGAAGTAAAAAATGATAATGTTGTTGAACGGTAACCCAAGATAGGCCCCCTGCCAATCCCCTTTCCCTCCCAGCCTCTGGCACCACCTTGACCCCAGACAGAAATCATAACGCACGCAGAGTCGGCTCGCGTACACACAGCCAACCCGGGTACACACAGAGCCAGCTTGGGTACACGCAGAGCCAGCTCGGGTACACTCAGAGCCAGCTCAGGTACACGCAGAGCCAGCTCGGGTACACTCAGAGCCAACTCGGGTACTCACAGAGCCAGCTCGGGTACACACAGAGCCAACTCGCGTATTCACAGAGCCAGCTCAGGTACACACAGAGACAACTCTGGTACTCACAGATCCAGCTCGGGTACACACAGAGCCAACTCGCGTACACACAGAGCCAGCTCGAGCACACACAGAGCCAGTTCAGGTACACACAGAGCAAACTCGCGTACACACAGAGCCAGCTTGAGTACACACAGAGCCAGTTCAGGTACACACAGAGCCAGTTCAGGTACACACAGAGCAAACTCGCGTACACACAGAGCCAGCTCAGGTACACAGAGCCAGCTCAGGTACACACAGAGCCAGCTCAGGTACACAGAGCCAGCTCAGGTACACACAGAGCCAGCTCAGGTACACACAGAGCCAACTCGGGTACACTCAGAGCCAACTTGAGTACACACAGAGCCAGCTCGGGTACACACAGAGCCAGCTCAGGTACACACAGAGCCAACTCGCGTACACACAGAGCCAACTCGGGTACACTCAGAGCCAGCACGGGTACACACAGAGCCAGCTTGGGTACACACAGAGCCAGCTTGGGTACACACAGAGCCAGCTTGGGTACACACAGAGCCAACTCGGGTACACTCAGAGCCAGCACGGGTACACTCAGAGCCAGCTTGGGTACACACAGAGGTAGCTCGGGTACACACAGAGCCAGCTCAGGTACACTCAGAGCCAGCACGGGTACACTCAGAGCCAGCTTGGGTACACACAGAGCCAGCTCAGGTACACAGAGCCAGCTCGGGTACACACAGAGCCAGCTCAGGTACACAGAGCCAGCTCGGGTACACACAGAGCCAGCTCAGGTACACTCAGAGCCAGCTTGGGTACACACAGAGCCAGCTCAGGTACACACTGCCAGCTCGGGTACACACAGAGCCAGCTTGGGTACACACAGAGCCAGCTCAGGTACACACTGCCAGCTCGGGTACACACAGAGCCAGCTCAGGTACACACAGCCAGCTTGGGTACACACAGAGCCAGCTCAGGTACACACTGCCAGCTCAGGTACACACAGCCAGCTTGGGTACACACAGAGCCAGCTCAGGTACACACTGCCAGCTCGGGTACACACAGAGCCAGCTTGGGTACACACAGAGCCAGCTCAGGTACACACTGCCAGCTCGGGTACACACAGAGCCAGCTCAGGTACACACTGCCAGCTCGGGTACACACAGAGCCAGCTCAGGTACACACTGCCAGCTCAGGTACACACTGCCAGCTCAGGTACACACAGCCAGCTCAGGTACACACTGCCAGCTCGGGTACACACAGAGCCAGCTCAGGTACACACAGAGCCAGCTCAGGTACACAGAGAGCCAACTCGCGTACACACAGTGCCAGCTCGGGTACACACAGAGCCAACTCGGGTACGAACACACATACACGTGCACATGCACACACATGCACCACACATACACATACCACACATACATGTAACATACATACATACACGTACGTACACATATACACATACAGGCACACTCTGTAACACGCACTCCAAATGCAAACTTTCTCAAACTGTCATTCCAAAACACCAAGGTATTTCTAATATATCTTTAATGAAAAATTTGAAGTATTAAATAAATGGCAGCTGTTGGCCTTTATGGGAAACATGTTTTGAAAAAGATTGCAGCCTTCAAAACAATTTTGGAAGCTAATTAGGGCTCTTCTCAAAACACTCCAAGTATCATCCCATGGAGACACCTTCCTGTTTCCCAATAAAGTGACAGGAATTATTGGCACAGTGTTACCTTCCTTCCTGTGCTATTTTTCAGGCAGACATTAACTTTTGCTTTCTAACCTCTCCACCTGTTAACACAGGCCAGTGCTCCCTTCCTGGAACAGGGCGATCACCCGGAATCCATTCAACACTTCACCCTCACCCAACACAGCCAATGACAGATTATCGTGGCTTCCCCGCCGCGTGTTTCTCAGCGGAGGGAGTCGGTCCGCCGTTAGCCGGTGGTGGGATGTCCTGGTCCCGCTGCTTTCGATGGGATTTTCGATTGAATCCTATTGATCGGTGCACCATCGTTGGGACGGGAAGATTCCGCTGGTGTGAACAGCTGGAAGATCAATATAAATACAAGTTGTTCTTTTTTTTTAAGCGCTATTTTCAACATGTGTGAGGGAATCAGTGTGACATGGGCATTCTGTTCCTCAAAAGGTGTTCAGGAAAAGCCAGGTGAGTGGAAACTCCATCTAGTTATGTCCCACAATGCAGGCTGTTGGCCTTTTAGACAATCTATTAGGGGCAGACATCTACATCAATGAGAGTGAGGAACTGGCAAATGTGAAAAAGCAATGGGCCTAGATCTTCCAGTCAGTGTTAGAGAGAGGCTCCGCCCACTGTTAACTCAAACTTCCCACTCACCATTTTACACTGGAGTCTTTGCAGCGTGTGCCCTGGCTCCAGCAGGGATCCAATGACAAACACAGTTGGGAACACAAGTCCTGAGTGTAATTCCAGCCAAGCCCCTTCAGGTCTCTCCTCAGTTCATTAACCTGCACTGTTTTTATTTGCACCTGTCAGCCTCACCATTGCACAAGTGCAGAATTACCCCGTCACTGGCAATACTCACTCTCATTACGACCCGCGACAATATTTATTTCGCCATCCAACCCCATCAATGCCCAGCCCCTCTCACCCCCTCGCTCCTCACTCTCCCCTCCCACCTGGAACCAGGCTGACCCTATGGACATCAGCCAAACGGGAATCAGGGATCTTTTAAGCCTGTGGGAGACGGTGAATGTTGTCTGGGGGGTGAGTATTGTCAGTGGGAGTGAGCATTGTCGGAGGAGGTGAGTGTTAGTGGAGGGGGTGAGTATTGTTTGGGGGGGATGAATATTGTCTGGGGGGGTGAGTATTGTCTGGGGGGTGCGTATTGTCAGCGGGAGTGAGTATTGTCGGAGGAGGTGAGTATTAGTAGAGGGGGTGAGTATTGTTTGTGGGGGATGAATATTGTCTGGGGGGTGAGTATTGTCTAGGAGGGTGAGTATTGTTAGAGGGGGTGAATATTGTGGGAGGTGGTGCGTATTGTCTGGGGGGGTGAGTATTGTCTGGATGGGTGAGTACTTTTTTTGGGGGGGCAGTAGTATTGTCTGGGGATGGGCATTGTGGGAAGAGGTGAGTATTATCGGAGGGAGGGAGTATTATGGGAGAGGGTAAGCATTGTTGGTGGGGGTGAATATTGCCTGGGCGGTGGGGGGGGGGGGGGGGGGGGGGGGGGGGGGGGGGGGGGGGGGGGGGGTTGGGTGGTGTCGGTGAGTATTGTCTGAGGGGATGAGTATTGTGAGAGAAGATGAGCATTGTGGGAGAGGGTGAATATTGTGAGAAGGGGTGAGAATTATCTGGTGTGTTAGTAATATCTGGTGTGAGTATTGTGGAGGGGGTGAGTAATATCTTGGCGGTGAGTATTGTTGGAGTGTGAGTAATGCCTGGGGGGGGGGTGAGTATTGTTGGAGGAGGTGAGTATTGTGGTAGGCGGTGAGTATTATCTGGGTGGGTGAGTGGTGTCTGAGGCAGGTGTGTATTGTCTGAGGGGATGAGTATTGTGAGAGAAGATGAGCATCGTGGGAGAGGGTGAGTATTGTCAGAGCGGATGAGCATTGTTGGAGGGTGAGTATTGTGGAAGGGGGTGATTATTGTGAGAAGGGTGAGAATTGTCTGGGGGGTGAGTAATGTCTGGGAGGGGGTGAGTAGTGTTGGAGGGGTTGAGTAATATCTTGGGGTGAGTATTGTCGGAGGGAGTGAGTAATGTCTGGGGGGTGAATATTGTTGGAGGGGGTGAGTATTGTCTGAGGGGATGAGTATTGTCTGGCAGGTAAGTATTGTTGGAGGGGCTGAGTATTGTCGGAGGCACTGAGTATTGTCTGGGAGAATGACTATTGTTGGAAGGGGTGAGTATTGTCTGAGGGGATGAGTATCGTTTGGGTGCGGTGAATATTTTCTGGGTGGGTGAATATAGTTTGGGGGCAGTGAGAATTGTCCAGGAGGAGAGTATTGTCTGGGGGGGGGGGGGGGGGGAGCATTGTCTGTGGGGGGGAGGGGGGGGCATTGTCTGGGGGTGGATGAGTGTTGTCTGGGTGGGTGAGTATTGTCTGGGGGTGGGTGAGTATTGTCTAGGGGGTGGGTGAGTATTGTCTGGGGTGTGGGTGAGTATTGTCTGGGGGTGAGGGTGTTGTTTTGGGGGGCTGTGTGTCGTCTGGGTGTGGTCAAGTATTGTCTGGGTTAGTGAGTGTTGTCTGGCGGGGGGTGCGTATTGTCTGGGGGGATGAGTGTCGTCTGGTTGGGGGGTGAGTATTGTCTGGGTTGGTCAGTGTTGTTCTGGCAGGGGTGCGAATATTGTCTGGTTGGGGGGGTGAGTATTGTCTGGGGGGTGAGTGTTGCGTAGGGTGGATGAGCTGTGGGAAGTGGCGGGGTGGTTGGAGTGATTTAACACTCCAGATCGTTTACTCAGAATTACATCCTGAGCAGACATCATACCCATAGGAAAAACCTAAAATAAATTGCTGTAAAAACCAGCATCTGTGTGGATGTGTCCATCTGACCCCGCTCTCATACAGAATCGGGCAACAATCTGAGCAGCGCAAAAGCAGCAAGCAGAAGTTTAAACTTCCCATATACGTATTGCACATGTGTGCTCATTGGGATTTCCTCAAGGTCCTGGGTCACATCAGCAGCTTAAAATTCCACCACTCGCCAGGTCAGAAGATTCAGGCCAATGACAAATTATGAGCTTGAAGGGTCTCCGAATTCGATGTCCACTGATAATGAATCCAGTTCAAAGCTCTGGCAAACATCACTCTGCTCCTGGCTCCTGTCTGAATTGTGGTAACAATAGATCAGGTTTATTCCTTGGACTCTCAAGCACACAATTGCACGTTGCCAGTCCTGTTCAATCACAGTTCACATTTGCTGCTGGAGGTCAGACTCAGCCTGAGGGGCACTAATTTCATTTGAGTATGCTTCTTCTTCCTTCCTTTTTCTTTAACCCTCTTTCCTGCGTTGCCCAGCCCTGCTCCCCCTGGCCTGTTATATTCTGCTGCACTACCAATTAGAAAAATCATCTCCTTTCCCTCCAGGAATTGCTAAAGCCATCGAGGTTGAACCTCTGCTGGAATCAAAGTCCACAGAAACTTACCACCCCCCCCCCCCCCCCCCCCCCCCCCCCCCCCCCCCCCCCCCCCCCCGCCCACCTTGTGAAAGAAAGGGACTAACAACACTAGGAAAGAGGGTGTGCATCGAGGGGGAGGAATCAAGTCTCACTCAGGCTCTTTTTAGGTGTGTAACATGGGACTCAATGGCAGCCCAACAAATGCTTGAAGGGTGCCAGACGCCATATTGTTTGAGGGGATTTCTTTCCTTTTTTAAAAATAAATTTAGAGTACCCAATTATTTTTTTTTTCCAATTAAGGGGCAATTTAGCGTGACCAATCCAGCTAACCTGCACATCTTTTGGGTTGTGGGGGTGAAACCCACGCAGACATGGGGAGAATGTGCAAACTCCACACGGGCAGTGACCCAGCACTGGGATTCGAACCCGGGTCCTCAGCGCCATAGTTCCAGTGCTAACCATTACGCTTGCGGGGATTTCTTAAGCGTCCCTTCCAGTTGCCCAGAATTGACATTAGGTCCTTCAGTATATTATATATAATCTAATTAACAAGACCTCCTCGCTGGTATTATACAAGATGCACTGCAGGAACTCACCAAGGCTCCTTCGCAGAACCTCCCAAACACTTGACCATCTAGATGGACAAGGTCAGCAGACACACGGGAACACCACCACCTGCAAGTTCCCCTCAAAGTCACACCCCACCCTGATTTGGAAATACATCTTCGTTCGTTCATTGTCGCTGGGTCAAAATCTGGAACTCCTTCCCTAACTGCACTGTGGGTTGACCTACACCACATGGACCGTGGTGGTTTAAGCGGGCAACTCACCACCACCTTCCCAAGGACAATTATGGATGAGCAACAAGTGATAGCCTAGCCAGTGCCGCCTACAACATAAAGGGATTAAAAAAGACTCAAGGACATACTCAAAGCTGAGCTGCAGCATGTTAAAAATCAACCTTGTACATGTCTGTTAACAATCACATTTTGACTCAACTAAATACATTTTGTAACTTCTTGTTTTCAATGACCATCTGTTTGTGCTTACTGGAGGGGCAGAAGTGGGAGCGGAGTGGGGAAGAGTAACTTAAACATCCAAACAATGCTCTGTTTGAATAGATGAGCAACACAACAGGGGGAAGAAAGTGTGTAGTATCATAGTTGAGGTCCTTTTAAATGGGAAGAATCAACTTAAGAGTTGGTCCATGAACCCTGGGGATACAGGCCTTGTATAGTGGAGGTAGTATAAATGCAATTGTATCATTCAGTTTAATATTATATTGGCCTGGCCGTAATGTAATCATTTTGTGTGTGAGTGTGGTGTTCAAGAGCAGTGGAGAGCCCAGTATTCTTGAACTCTATCAGTAACCACTCTTCGAAGGGCAGGAAACCAGCTGGAAGACATACGAGGAACCTCAGAGGCCATGTGAAAGTACCTCTGGCCCTTCTCACTCTGTATTTGGATGTGTTCTGCCCCAGCATTATTAATACCGTCAGAATCGAGAATCCCATTCCTATCACAAACCCAGTCACCACTCCCTCCTCCCCCTCTCCCCTTGTTAATGAGCCATGAAGGAACAAATACAGTTTAAAAGCTTCCTCTTAAGATAGGCATTGACCTAAGGGTCAGCAGAGACGGACTGTGTCCAATTCCATTCACGGTCTGTCCCACAACCTAATGCTCAAGACAGCGCAGAAAAAAACCTCAACACTCCCTCCCTGCGAAACATTGCTTATTTTGAGAGCCGAATATGTAACTCAAACTAAATCTTAATTCCCTGATAAAACATTTTTGCTTTCCTGCTAACCTCAATAGGTGAAATACAGTCTCCCTTTTAAGGAGTGCTCAATGGTGGGTGGACTCTGGGCCACTTGTACCCTCTCAGGAGTGTCTGTACAGAAAGTTTTACCTCAGTTCTTTAAATAAAGCCACCGTTCATCTTCATACTTCACCACCTCCTTATGTTTAACAAGGTGAAATCAGTAGGAATTCATTTGGGCCTTCAGCGCTCTGCTCAACCCGGAGCCTGTCGCTCTTTGAGTGTTAACTACCCAGAGGATGCCACCTCCTTAGGGGAGCTGGAAGCTGCCTCATTAAGTTTGAGTTTGAGGCATCACTCCTCCGACAGGAAGAATTCACTGCAGGAAACTCACTCCCTAGACATGGATTGTGAGTGAGGCAGACAAATTCTTATAAAACCCCATTGGGAGGAAGAGTCTCACTCACTGAGTGTATGGATTCTTTCAAGATGCAACTGCAAAGGTCAACATTGCCCACTCACTGCACTCCCCATTTTTATATTTCGGGGAAGCTGATTTTCCTTGATTTTTTAAAAAGGATTTTTGTTTTAAATGATTGTTGATGATATTATTGAACACAGTAAGAAGTCTTACAACATCAGGTTAAAGCCCAACAGGTTTGTTTCAAACACTAGCTTTTGGAGCGCAGCTCCTTCCTCAGGTTCCTCAGGGGCAGTGCTCCGAAAGCTAGTGTTTGAAACAAACCTGTTGGACTTTAACCTGGTGTTGTAAGACTTCTTACTGTGCTCACCCCAGTCCAACGCCGGCATCTCCATATCATGGATATTATTGAAGGAGTTGACTCATCATAGAATTTACAGTGCAGAAGGAGGCTATTCGGCCCATCGAGTCTGCACCGGCTCTTGGAAAGAGCACCCTACCCAAGGTCAACATCTCCACCCTATCCCCATAACCCAGTAACCCCACCCAACACTAAGGGCAATTTATCATGGCCAATCCACCTAACCTGCACATCTTTGGACTGTGGGAGGAAACCGGAGCACCCGGAGGAAACCCATGCACACACGGGGAGGGTGTGCAGACTCCGCACAGACAGTGACCCAAGCCGGAATCGAACCTGGGACCCTGGAGCTGTGAAGCAATTATGCTATCCACAATGCTACCGTGGAGGAGTTATTCAGATAATGTGACTTGTTGGATTGAAATTACAGTAATAAATGTGTTACAGACTATGGGGCGGGATTCTCTGACCTCCCCCCCCCCCCCCCCCCCCGGTGTGTCTCTCAGTGGAAGGAGGCAGCCTGCCATTGGTTGGCGGCAGCATTTGCTGGTCCCGCCCCTGTCAGTGGGATTCCCCATTGAATCCACCCCATGGTCCTGGGAAACACATAGCGGGGCTGAGCCATTGACGGGACAATGAGATCCCACCAGCGTGCACTGCCAGACGATCTCGCCCCATATATCTATTTTTCTTTTAAAATATTTTTATTCTCCTTCTTCACATTTTCTCCCAAATTTGAACTCACCAACAACAAACAATAATCAGTAACAAATTATAATGTCAATCCCCATATCAACAACAACAATCCCATCTTCCCACCAAACCCCAAACAGTAGCCCGCATGTTAACATAAACAAATAACAAAAAGGAATCAGGAATCACCCATAATCACCATTAACACAGACAGTCCCCCTCCCCCAACCCTCCCAACTCCCCCCCCCCCCCACTAATGTTCGATGTTATCCAATTCTTGAAATTGCACTATGAATAACACCCACGAATTGTAGAACCCCTCCATCCTTCATCTCAGTTCAAACTTAACCTTTTCAAGAGTCAAGAATTCCAACAGGACCCCCGCCACGCCAGGGCACAGGGTGGAGAGGGTGATCTCCATCCCAACAGGGTCCGCCTTCGGGTGATCAATGAGGCGAAGGCTACAACATCTGCCTCCGCACCCGTTTCCAACCCCGGCTGGTCCGACACCCCGAATATGGCCTCCCGAGGGCCCGGGTCCAGTTTCATGTGCACCACTTTGAGATTACACTAAAAACCTCCTTCCAGTTATCCTCCAGCTTTGGACAGAACCAAAACATATGAATGTGGTTTGCAGGGCCGCCCCCACAACGTTCACACACATGTTCTACTCCTTCAAAGAGCCGGCTCATCCTCGCCCTTGTGAGGTGTGCTCTGTATACCACCTTCAGCTGTATCAGCCCCAACCTCGCGCACAAGGCATTCAGTCTCCAGTGCAGCTCACTCCAGACCCCCTCCTCCATACCCTCTCCCAACTCTTCCTCCCACTTTGCTTTGATCCCTTCCAGTGGTGCCTTCTCCTCTTACAAAATAGCCCCGTAAACTGCCGACACGACCCCCTTCTCCAGTCCCGCTGTCGTCAGCACATCCTCCAGCAATGTGGAGGCCGGCTCAACCGAGAAGCTCTGTATCTCCTTCCTGGCAAAATCTATATATTGATGTTAATTCAGCTCCTTCACACAGTGGATCAGTTGATTGGCAGGGTGCCCAACAAATGTCAGTGTAAAAGTTGGTGATAAGCCCATTGGTGCTTCACCGGCTCCCCCCCACAGAAATTTAACGGCCTTTAGGCTTCTAATTGGCTTTACGTGGGCCTCCCACCCCCACCTCAGACAGCTGCTAGCCATTTGAAGTAATGACCACCACTGGGACTGCAGAAAATTCCTGGAGAAGAGGAGCCATGGATCCCAGAAGAGGAGACGTCTGGGATCTCGCCTGGGCTAAATTGTCAAGCCCAAGCAAGCGGAGTAGGTGGGATGCTGGGATTGACAGGGCAGTGGGGGTGGGGGTGAGGCCGGTGGTGGTGGAAGTGAAACTAAAGGGCAGGTGAAATACCTTTGGTGGAGGGTCACCTCCTTGGGCACGGGGAGTCCATCCAGCAGACCCCAACCCCGAACACCCGCTCAACCAAACTGCCCACAAGGCCCATCAAGTTTCATTGGGTGGCCTGGACGCTTGGCGGGTGATTCTCCCAAAACGTGACTAAGTTCAGAATTTTACTAAGCCCAGAATGCTCCGGCCATTTGCAGGTGGTGGGATTCTCTGCAGGCAGTGAGTTTGCTGGCATCATGGGTGGCTACAATGGGAATTCCCTTTGACAGTGACGGTAGCAGAGAATCCTGCCACAAGCGGATGGCATGCTGCCCACGCCACCGGGAAACAAGCTTCTGGGAGGCCGGAGAATCCCATCTTACATTTTTCTGTTGGAGTAGAATTGCTCCTGGTCTGTGCTGGTGCTAGGAGCAGCATCCAGGAGCGATTCCCTCCCCGCCATGTAAATTTATGCATGGCAGGGAGCTCGGCAGATTCTGTCGGATTTTACCAACCCTCGCAATGGAAGTCCTGCCCCCCCCCCCTGCACCCCGCTGTCAAGTAAGGCCATCCCACTCGCACCACCACGGGAATTATAGCGTTACCCCCAACAGTACGTACGCATGAGGATGACCCGACCTCCCCCACTCCGAACCACCATCAGACACCCCCCCATCAGAGACCCCCATCAGAACAACCCTCAGGGTCCCAACTAAGACTCTCATCAGAGACCCCCATCAGAAACCCCCATGTCGGAGACCTCCATCAGAGACTTCCATCAGAGATCCCCATCAGAGACCCCATATCGGAGACCCCCATCAGAGACCCCCATCAGAAACACCCATGTCGGAGACCTCCATCAGAGACTTCCATCAGAGACCCCCATCAGAGACCCCATATCGGAGACCCCCATCAGAGACCCCCTTCAGAGACCCCCATCAGAGACCCCCATCAGAGACCCCATATCACAGGCCCCCATATCGGAGAACCCCATATCAGAGACCCCCACCAGAGACTTCCATCAGAGACTTCCATCAGAGACCCCCCATATTAGAGACCTCCCATATTAGAGACCTCCCATATCAGAGACACCCCATATCAGAGACACCCCATATCAGAGACCCCCATATCAGAGACCCCCCATATCAGAGACCCCTCATATCAGATTCCCCCCATATCAGATACCCATTGGACACTCCCATCGGATCCCCAATCAGAGATCCCAGATCAGAGACCCCCATCTGAGACTTCCTTATCAGAGACTCCCATATCAGAAACCTCTCTTATCAGATACACCCATCAGGCACTCCCATCAGATCCCATCAGATACCCTATATCATAGATGCCTTGCCATCAGAGACGCCCCACCAGAGATCCTTCCAACAAAGATCGCCCATCAGAGATTCCCCCCATCAGTGAACCTGGCCTGGAAGCTAAAGAACAGTCTGAGCTGAAACAGTGAAACATCAATGTTTTTCACTGACCAGACCCTTACAGCTGCTGCCCCAGATAGAAGTGTTGAAACCAGCAGCTGTTACAGGTGTCTTAGTCTTCGTAGAAAGACAATGCACATCACAAGGCTTTAACCCTCCTCAGATCGGCTGTAATTGGCAGGATAATAGCTTCCAGATAGCCGAGTATCTGGATTGTTTTTTAAAATCTCCCTTCACGCTTGAATGCATCTCAAGTACCCTGCTTTGAAGCTACTACAATAGACGCGATCTTCCAGCAACGCTGACCCAGAAAAGCATCTCGTTGCAGTGCAATGTGGCCAATGAAAGCTGGGAGACACTGCTCCCGGGATCCACCTGGCTCGCAACACCTCGCGAGATTCAACGCAATCTCGCAAGACGCTGCAAGGAGAATCCCACCCACAATGGGCGGGATCACTTTTTGGCAACTCTGCATGTTAGAGCGAGGTCACTAGCCTTAATCTAATGTGCAGATTTTCAAGGTCCCTGAGGCGTTGGGATTCAATCCCTTCACCTTGGGGACCTCAGGTGAGCGTCGTTTTATGCTGGTCTCCACAAACAGGAACCAGACGGAACAGCACTTGTGGGGGATCGGAGGCCCTCAGCTGCAAGCCCAAGGGCAGGGTGGTGCCCTAGAGTGCTGGTGCCATCTGGGTACCCTGGCAGTGCCAGACTGGCATCCTGGCAGTGCCACCTGGGTGCCATTCTAGCACTGCCAAGATGCCACGGTGGTGCTGGCAGGGGCACTGCCAAGGTGCCATGCTGATATTTTTGGCACGGGTGCGAACGGGCCAGGGTTGCCCACCATGGGTGTTTTTGGGGGGGGGGGGCTGCCAGGGCACCCTCCCATGTTGCGTTTGGGCTGGAGGGAGGTCAGGTTTTTTTTTGTGGGCCTCGGAGATCGGGATGCCATTTAAAAATTCCCATTGCAATCCATCTACACTTGGTGGGAATTCTCCACTGCTCACCGCCAGTAGCGGAGTCAATATATGGCAGAGAATCCTGCGTTTGGGGAAAAAAACCCAGGATGAATGGCATTTGCGATGTGTCCCTCACCAGTTGCGATGAGACCCTGGTCGGAGTCTCTGATATGGCAATCTCAGGCGGGGTTCTCTGGTGGGGAGGGTCTGGTTGGTATCTCTGGTGGGGAGGGTCTGGTTGGTATCTCTGGTAGAGGGATCTCATGGGGAGGATGCAAATGGGTCAATATGACCCAGTTGCAACAGGATGAACAGCAGATCCTCCACACCTCCATGATGCTCTGGCCCTCTGGGACAGGTTTCGCGCAGGCATTGGTTGGTGCTAGTATTTGCCAGTGTAGGCCTGACACAGTTGACCTCGTGGTAGGCCACAGGGGTCAAGTCTATTGGAGGGGCCCTTCCCCCCAACAATGCCAATCCTGACCATCCCATCCCCCACATCCGCCCATCAGACCCCCCCTACGAGACCCCCACCAGTGGTGCCAACCAGACCCTCCCCACCAGAGGCCCCCACCAGAGACACCCATATCAGAGACCCTCACCAGAACTGTACCCCGACATGATCCTTTTTCCAAGCAACTGTACCCCAACATGATCCGGTGCCTACGCAACTGTACCCCAACATGATCCGGTGCCTATGGAACTGTACCCCAACATGATCCGGTGCCTATGGAACTGTACCCCAACATGATCCGGTGCCTATGGAACTGTACCCCAACATGATCCGGTGCCTATGGAACTGTACCCCAACATGATCTAGTGCTCATGGAACTGTACCCCAACATAATCCAGTGCCTATGGTATTGAACCCCAACATGATCCAGTCTTCTTGGAACTCTACCCAACATGATCCATTTCCCATGGAACTGTACCCCAACATGATCCGGTGCCTATGGAACTGTACCCCAACATGACCCCATGCTCATGGAACTGTACCCCAACATGATTCAGTGCTCATGGACCTGTACCCAAACATGATTCAGTGCTCATGGAACTGTACCCCAACATGATACAGTGCTCATGGAACTGTACCCCAACATGATTCAGTGCCTATGGAACTGTACCCCAACATGACCCCATGCTCATGGAACTGTACCCCAACATGACCCCATGCTCATGGAACTGTACCCCAACATGATTCAGTGCTCATGGACCTGTACCCAAACATGATTCAGTGCTCATGGAACTGTACCCCAACATGATACAGTGCTCATGGAACTGTACCCCAACATGATCCAGTTCCTATGGAACTGTACCCCAACATGATCCAGTTCCTATGGAACTGTACCCCAACATGATACAGTGCTCATGGAACTGTACCCCAACATGACCCCATGCTCATGGAACTGTACCCCAACATGACCCCATGCTCATGGAACTGTAGCCCAACATGATTCAGTGCTCATGGAACTGTACCCCAACATGATCTGGTGCCTATGGAACTGTACCCCAACATGATTCAGTCCTCATGGAACTGTACCCCAACATGATTTAGTCCTCATGGAACTGTACCCCAACATGATTCAGTGCTCATGGAACTGTACCCCAACATGATCTGGTGCCTATGGAACTGTACCCCAATATGATTCAGTCCTCATGGAACTGTACCCCAACATGATCCAGGCCCCATGGAACTGTACCCCAACATGATTCAGTGCTCGTGGAACTGTTCCCCAACATGATCCGGTGCCTATGGAACTGTACCCCAACATGACCCCATGCTTATGGAACTGTACCCCAACATGATTCAGTGCCCAAGAAAGTACCCCAACATGAACCAGTGCTCATGGAACTGTACCCCAACATGATCTGGTGCCTATGGAACTGCACCCATACATGATTCAGTGCTCATGGAACTGTACCCCAACATGATCTGGTGCCTATGGAACTGTACCCCAACATGATTCAGTCCTCATGGAACTGTACCCCAACATGATCTGGTGCCTATGGAACTGTACCCCAACATGATTCAGTCCTCATGGAACTGTACCCCAACATGATCCAGACCCCATGGAACTGTACCCCAACAAGATCCAGACCCCATGGAACAGTACCCCAACTTGATTCAGTGCTCATGGAACTGTTCCCCAACATGATCTGGTGCCTATGGAACTGTACCCCAACATGATTCAGTCCTCATGGAACTGTACCCCAACATGATTCAGTCCTCATGGAACTGTACCCCAACATGATTCAGTCCTCATGGAACTGTACCCCCAACATGGTCCAGTCCCCATGGAACTATACCCCAACATGATCCGGTGCCTATGGAACTGTACCCCAACATGATCCGGTGCATATGGAACTGTACCCCAACATGACCCCATGCTCATGGAACTGTACCCCAACATGATACAGTGCCCAAGAAAGTACCCCAACATGAACCAGTGCTCATGGAACTGTACCCCAACATGATTCAGTGCTCATGGAACTGTACCCCAACATTATTCAGTCCTCATGGAACTGTACCCCAACATGATTCAGTCCTCATGGAACTGTACCCCAACATGATTCAGTGCTCATGGAACTGTACCCCAACATGATTCAGTGATCATGGAACTGTACCCCAACATGATTCAGTGCTCATGGAACTGTACCCCAACATGATCCAGGCCCCATGGAACTGTACCCCAACATGATTCAGTCCTCATGGAACTGTACCGCAACATGATCCGGTGCTCATGGAACTGTACCCCAACATGATCCAGGCCCCATGGAACTGTACCCCAACATGATTCAGTCCTCATGGAACTGTACCCCAATATGATTCAGTCCTCATGGAACTGTACCCCAACATGATCCAGGCCCCATGGAACTGTACCCCAACATGATTCAGTGCTCATGGAACTGTTCCCCAACATGATCCGGTGCCTATGGAACTGTACCCCAACATGATCCGGTGCCTATGGAACTGTACCCCAACATGACCCCATGCTCATGGAACTGTACCCCAACATGATACAGTGCCCAAGAAAGTACCCCAACATGAACCAGTGCTCATGGATCTGTACCCCAACATGATTCAGTACTCATGGAACTGTACCCCAACATGATCCAGGCCCCATGGAACTGTACCCCAACATGATTCAGTCTTCATGGAACTGTACCCCAACATGATCCGGTGCTCATGGAACTGTACCCCAACATGATTCAGTGCTCATGGAACTGTACCCCAACATGATCTGGTGCTTATGGAACTGTACCCCAACATGATTCAGTCCTCATGGAACTGTACCCCAACATGATTCAGTCCTCATGGAACTGTACCCCAACATGATCCAGTCCCCATGGAACTGTACCCCAACATGATCCGGTGCCTATGGAACTGTACCCCAACATGATCCGGTGCCTATGGAACTGTACCCCAACATGACCCCATGCTCATGGAACTGGACCCCAACATGATACAGTGCCCAAGAAAGTACCCCAACATGAACCAGTGCTCATGGAACTGTACCCCAACATGATTCAGTGCTCATGGAACTGTACCCCAACATGATTCAGTGCTCATGGAACTGTACCCCAACATGATTCAGTGCTCATGGAACTGTACCCCAACATGATCTAGGCCCCATGGAACTGTACCCCAACATGATTCAGTCTTCATGGAACTGTACCCCAACATGATTCAGTGCTCATGGAACTGTACCCCAACATGATCTAGGCCCCATGGAACTGTACCCCAACATGATTCAGTGATCATGGAACTGTACCCCAACATGATTCAGTGCTCATGGAACTGTACCCCAACATGATCTAGGCCCCATGGAACTGTACCCCAACATGATTCAGTCCTCATGGAACTGTACCCCAACATGATTCAGTGCTCATGGAACTGTACCCCAACATGATCCGGTGCTCATGGAACTGTACCCCAACATGATCCAGGCCCCATGGAACTGTACCCCAACATGATTCAGTGCTCATGGAACTGTACCCCAACAGACAAGAAACATCTTGTCTATTAAAGCCTTCAGTTCAGACTACAACTTCGCTTCTGTGGTCAATTGATAGTCCATCAATTTAATAGACAAGTTTTAAAGGATGGAGCTCCGCATCGAGCCGGAGTGTCTACAACTCTGCCCCCACGCGGCAAACGCAGCAGCAACCTTTAAGCACTGGTTATCATGTTTCAACAGCTACCTCATCACGGCAGACAGCACACCCACAAGGGAGCAGAAACTACAGATCTTGCCCTCGAGAGTGGGCCCGGACATCTACATGCTCATCGAGGACGCTACAGATTACGATTCCGCAGTGGAACTACTCAAAGGACATTATATCTGCCCAGTAAACCAAGTCTACGCCCAGGCACCTACTGGCAAAGAGACGGCAGAGCCCTGGTGAGTCACCAGACGAATTCTATTGTGCATTCCTCGTGCTAGGGAGAAACTGCAGCTGCCTACAAGTTTCGGCTAACGAACATACCGAACTATTGATCTGGGACGCTTTTGTTGCGGGTATGGAGTCCCAGCAAATCCGCCAGAGACTGCTCGAAAAAGACAGTCTGGGCTTCAAGGAGGCACGAGCCCTCACCGAGTCACTGGATGTGGCCTCCCGGAATGCCCGCGACCGTGCGGTGGCCCCCTGGGCAGCATGGAATCCCCCCCCCCAGCGGACTCGGAATCGCCCCCGGCAAATCTGCCCGGCCCGTTCGGCAATGTGTAAGGGCTGCAGCAAGAAGGGCCATTTCATGGTGGTCTGCCAGGCCTGGGCGGTCGTTGCGGTTCCGGGCGGCGAGTGCGGATCGCCGCTCCAACCCTCTCCGCGGGCCCAGAGCGGCCCACAAACATCACCACCTTCCTCCCCCAGCGGCACGTGAGGCCCCCGGGCGCCGCCATCTTGCTCTGCTGACGCCACGTGCGGGGGATGGGCACTGCCATTTTGTCCACCCCCAGCCATGTGCGACTAGTGGGCGCCGCCATCTTGGATCGGCCCCAAGGACCCGAGCACGGGTGACTACACACCACCCGAAGACAATTCCGAACTTCTGCCACGTTTGGTATCGGTGACCTTGGACCAGTCGCGACCCTGCACCCTCTCCACAGCAACGACAATAGTATTCATCAACGGGCACAAGACGTCCTGTCTACTCAACTCTGGGAGCACGGAGAGCTTTATACACCCTGACACGGTAAGGCGCTGTTCCCTTTGTGTCCACCCGGTCAATCAAAAAATCGCCCTAGCTTCTGGCTCCCATTCAGTTGCAATCAAAGGGTATTGTGTAGCGAACCTCACGGTCCAAGGGAGGGAGTTCAAGAACTACAGGCTCTACGTCCTCCCCTACCTCTGCGCAGACACTCTCCTCGGGTTAGATTTCCAGTGCAATCTCCAAAGTCTAACTTTCAAATTCGGCTGCCCTATACCTCCCCTCACTGTCTGCAGCCTTGCAACCCTCAAGGTCGATCCCCCCTCCCTGTCTGAAAACCTCACCCCGGATTGTAAACCCGTCGCCACTAGGAGCAGATGGTACAGTGCCCAGGACCGGACATTCATCAGGTCCGAGGTCCAGCGGCTCCTGAAGGAAGGGGTCATCGAGGCTAGCAACAGCGCCTGGAGAGCCCAAGTAGTGGTGGTAAAGACCGGGGTGAAGAATAGGATGGTCATAGACTACAGTCAGACCATCAACAGGTTTACGCAGCTGGATGCGTACCCGCTCCCCAGCATATCCGACCTGGTAAACAGGATCGAGCAATACAAGGTCTTCTCCACGGTGGACCTCAAGTCCGCCTACCACCAGCTCCCCATCCGCACAAGTGATCGCAAGTACACTGCCTTTGAGGCGGATGGGCGGCTCTACCACTTTTTAAGGGTTCCTTTCGTTATCACTAATGGGGTCTCGGCCTTCCAGCGAGAGATGGACCGAATGGTTGACCGATACGGTTTACGGGCAATATTCCCGTATCTCGATAATGTCACCATCTGCGGCCACGGCCAGCAGGACCACGACACCAACCTCCGAAAATTCCTCCAGACCGCGAAAATTCTTAACCTAACGTTTAACAAGGATAAATGCGTGTTTAGCACCGACCGCCTAGCCATCCTCGGCTACGTAGTGCGAAATGGAGTGATAGGCCCCAACCCTGAATGCATGCGCCCCCTTGTGGAGTTCCCCCTCTCCCACTGTTCCAAGGCCCTGAAGCGCTGTTTCGGGTCCTTCTCTTACTACGCTCAGTGGGTCCCCAAATACGCCAACATAGGCCATCCTCTCATCCAAACTACTACTTTCCCCATGTCGACGGAGGCCCGCCAGGCCTTCAGCCGCATCAAAGCAGGCATTACAAAGGCCACGATGCGCGCCATCGACAAATCCCTCCCCTTCCAAGTCGAGAGTGACGCGTCTGACGTAGCTCTGGCAGCCACCCTCAACCAAGCGGGCAGACCCGTGGCCTTCTTCTCACAAACCCTCCACGCTTCTGAAATCCGCCACTCCTCGGTCGAGAAGGAAGCTCAGGCCATAGTAGAAGCTGTGCGACATTGGAGGCACTATCTGACCGGCAGGAGGTTTACCCTCCTCACAGACCAACGGTCGGTAGCTTTCATGTTCGACAATGCACAGCGGGGCAAGATAAAGAACGATAATATCTTGCGGTGGAGAATCGAATTATCCACCTATAACTACGAGATCCTGTATCGTCCCGGGAAGCTAAATGAGCCTCCCGATGCCCTGTCCCGCGGCACATGTTCCAACACACAAGTGGACTGCCTCTGAGCCCTTCACGAGGACCTTTGCCACCCAGGGGTCACATGTTTCTTCTATTTCATAAAGACCCGCAACCTGCCCTATTCCATCGAGGAGGTCAGGACGGTCACTAGGGACTGCTACATCTGCGCGGAGTGCAAGCCGCACTTCTACCGTCCGGAGAAAGCGCATCTGATAAAGGCTTCACACCCTTTGAACGCCTCAGCATGGACTTCAAAGGTCCCCCCCCCTCTACCAACCACAACACGTACTTCCTCAATGTGATTGCCGAGTACTCCCGCTTCCCGTTCGCCAACCCCTGCCCCGACATGACCACAACCACCATCATCAAAGCCCTCCACAGTATTTCTTCCCTGTTCGGATTCCTCGCTTACATACACAGTGATAGGGGGTCCTCCTTTATGAGTGACGAACTGCGTCAATTCCTGCTTAGCAAAGGCATTGCCTCGAGCAGGACGACCAGTTACAACCCCCGGGGTAACGGACAGGTCGAGAGGGAGAACGGTACGGTCTGGAAGACCGTCCTGCTGGCCCTACGGTCCAGGAATCTCCCAGTCCCCCGCTGGCAGGAGGTCCTCCCAGACGCCCTCCACTCCATCCGGTCTCTGCTCTGCACTGCAACTAACCAAACGCCTCATGAACGTCTCCTTGTATTCCCTAGGAAGTCCTCCTCAGGGACCTCGCTCCCGGCCTGGCTGGCAGTCCCCGGAAACACGTGCGGGCTCACAAGTCGGACCCGTTGGTCGAGAGGGTCCAGTTACTCCACGCTAACACCCAGTACGCATACGTGGAGTACCCCGACGGCCGACAAGACACGGTCTCCCTACGGGACCTGGTGCCCGCCGGATCCTCACCCTCGCCACCAGCCCCACCCTCCCCCCCCCCACCGGCGCACCTCACTGTTGCCCCCTGCCCTGGACAACCGTTTTTTCAGCAGGCCCTGCCTGGACCCCCTCGCCTACCGCAGCACTCTACAGACACCTGCTTCACTGGCCAGTCAATCCCCCCACCAGCGCTAGCGAGAAGTCTGGATGCCCCCTCCCTGGGTCAGCCACCCTCACCAGTGCTATCTAGGGGTGTTGAAGCCGCTGCGGGGAATGGATCCACACTCCCGGAGTCACAGACGCCTGCACCTCCACCGACATCTCCGCCGAAGCTCCGTCGATCACAAAAGACGACCAAGGCCCCCGACCGTCTGATTGTTTCACTATGAACTGTATATAGACTTTTTTAATGTGCCATGTACATGGCAAATTGTGTAATTGTGAAACTGTGTTATGTTTTGTAAATAGTTATGGGCCAGTGGGCAGACGCAGTATGAAAGTCCCGCAGTACCTCAACAGTCATACTACCAGTATGCTATTCAACTTGGACAGACCACCAGTTATGGTCGGGCGACCAAGTCGTCACCCCGGTTCTGTACCAGTTCTCATGGGACTGTACCCCAACATGGACCAGTGACCAGGAAACTACCCCAAAGCGTATCAGTGCACAGGGAACTGTACCTCAACATGAACCCCAGGCAGGGGAATATAAGGGCGAAGGCTAGTGAGTGTAACTTGCCAGAAAAGTGTAAATTTACAGAGCCGGGTGCTGCTGGAGAGGATCAGGTACAGCCGGATTTCTAAAGCAAGTTACTTGATCAGGGCCATACACAGAGGAGAGCATCAAACCTGCTCCTCGATTCCTTTCAGAATAAGTTGACAGCAATGTTTTCCCTATCCGCCTCCGGAGCTCGAGGATCGATGACATGTCTCAGTGTTATCTTATCATGAATTGACACCGTCAAAATCCTCCTCGGGTGGGAGGGGGTGGGGACGGTGATTAAGAGGAGGATGCACATCTTTTGTTCTCACCATGTGGGAGCCCATCAATCATTCACCTGACAAGTGTCTCAGTGCCCAGCAAGGGAATCATCCATTTCTCCCTGTGTCTCCCACGTCTCCACTGTAACTTGAAGACTCTAAACTAACAGTTTAATTCCCATCAGTATCAACAGCAATCAGGTGAATCCCGAGCCCTGTAACTACAGCAGCATTACCAAGGACAAGCATGGCCTCGGGGGCTGTTTCCCATTGAAGAATTCCCTCCACGCAAATTCCTGACGACAAACTTTTCTCAGGTGTCGGCACAGCTGCTGGCAAATTCCTTCAGGGATGGTGTGTCGGGGGATGGGGGAAAGAATCCATCAAGTCCCAAATTAGCCTTACCATTGTTCCACTGCCGCACAAGACGGTTCTCGTGTGAGGCTCAATGTCTGCACTCAGGAAGCTATGTCACAGGAAGCCGCCATTCCATTAACCCCTTCAGCAGAATCTCTAAGGCAGGCCGGCCTTCCAGATTGAAGAAGGAGCAAAGCCGAGCAGCATTCCAATCCCCTGTTGACGGATCACAGGGCCGCCAGCTGCTGAACCTCTTCACCAGTGAAGAGATGTCTGGATTTATTCAAATGTTTTGGTTAAGACGTAGTGCGAGGTGACCATCCCCTTTAAATCATGCGGGGGTTTTCCAAAAGAGAGGCTTGAATTTATATGGCGTTATTCCCGACCTCCAGATGTCTTGAGCGCTGTGCAGCAAATGAAGTGTTGTCACTCTTGTAGTGCCAGAAACCCAGCAGCCAATTTGTGCACAGCCAGCTCCCTGTGGCCATTGTCCCTTTAATGGCCACACAGCAGAGTAAGGGTCACCTGGCTTGGGTGACCAACTGCAACTCCAGAGTGGATAATCACCCCAGGAGGTAGGGTTCTTTCAGTCTGGAGACATATAGGGAGTTAGGTGCAGCTGTGAGGCTGTTGTTTTCTTATTAATAAACACATTTTGTATTCACAAATGAAGTCTGTGCAAGTGCATCATTACATTCCCACAAACTGCAATGTGTGTTATGTTTCTTAAAAGAATGCTAGAAGTCGTTCAGCAGTTGAAGGATGGTTTATTGTGCTCCACAATAAATTACTTCGTTAGCTTTTACTTACAGAATGGCACTTGTAAAGATACTGCTTTTCTATGCTCTGCAACTAGGCCTAACCACTTGCAGTCCTGAGCTCAACTTCCGTCCTGTCCTGCTCCCCTGCCTCTCCAGCCAAAGTGAGCGAGGGCGGGCCTTCGGCGTCACTCTTATATGTCCCCGTGCTGCCCTCTGGTGGTACTTCCATTTCCCATCAGCCCCTTCTGTACACACTCAGGCGAGGATCACTACAATGTGGTAATGACTTGATAATATCTGTTTTTTCCATAGAATCCCTACAGTACAGATGGAGGTCATTTGGCCCTTGGAAAGCGCACACCTTAAGACCACACCTCCACCGTATCACCATAATCCAGTAACCCCACCTAACCTTTTGGGATACTAATTTTTCATGGCCAGTTCACCTAATCTGCACATCTTTGGACTGTGGAGGAAACTGGAGCACCCAGAGGAAACACACGCAGACACGGGGAGAAAGTGCAAACTCGGGCAGCACGGTGGCGCAGTGGTTAGCATTGCTGCCTCACGGCGCCGAGGTCCCAGGTTCGATCCTGGCCCTGGGTCACTGTCCGTGTGGAGTTTGCACATTCTCCCCGTGTTTGCGTGGGTTTCGCCCCCACAACCCAAAAGATGTGCAGGGTAGATGGATTGGCCACGCTAAATTGCCCTTAATTGGAAAAAATGAATTGGGTACTCCAAATTTATATAAAAAAAAGAAAGCGCAAACTCCACACAGACAGTCATCCAGGGCCGGAATTGAACCTGGTCCCTGGAGCTAGATGCGGCCTCAGTTTGACATCACATTTGAAAGACTGCACCTCCAACAGTGTAGCCCTCCCTCAGTATTCAACTGTCAGTTTTGATTTGTGTACTAAAGCCCTTGATTGAGACTCGAATCCAGAACCTTGTGACTCAGAGGCAACAGTGCTACCACCTAGGCCACAAGTGACACCACATAGTGGCGGATAGCCATCCTGCTCCTGAACACTTTCTATCCCCCAGTCACACTCCCCAGGGGTTGAAGTCCAGCTGCAGAGATTTAGGCATCAGGCAGATCCCCCCCCCCCCCGCCCCCCCCCCCCCCCCCCCCCCGCCCCAGTCCTGTACGAAGGGAGTGCTCCTCTTAATGGTTTCTTGCCCGTTAGTTGTGTCGCTCTCTGGCTGGATGAGATTTCTCTTACTCTATGAGTGAATTGGAGATAGTCAAGCATTACATTTTTCTTTAAATTATTTATTTGCACGCTATAACCGGAATTCTCCGGCCTTGCCCGTGGCTGGGATACTCCGGAATTCTCCAGCCTCACTCATGGCTGGGAAACAGGGACTAGGCACCATGCTGCCGAGGGTGAGAGAGCAGGTAAGCCAAGTTTTTTAAAAATGTTTTAAATTGAACCGCTTGCTAGGGCGTAGCTGCCCATGGTCGGGGGCGTAGCGGGGAGCAACTTGGTGACAGGTTTGTGGATGAGGGGTGTCCACCTTGGGCTCGGAGTGGCCGGCCATGGACTGCCATTGCTGCAGTGTGTGTTTTAAATGCACCCATTTTGTACAAGGCAGCTCACCCAGGCCACCCCTGGGGAAACCTTCAGACCTCAGCTGACCGGGATGGTGTAGCCACTGTAGCCACCTAAGATGGACACTGAACTAAACAAAATGGAGAATCGCTAAGACTGCAGGGAAAAACAGTTTAGCCAAGGCAGCAGCCTGCAAACACTCATTAGCATTTTGCAAGCAGCAAAACTAGTTTCTGGCCAGGTGGAAGATCTCAAACCAAAGGTGATAATGGCAGAACGTTTTACATACTAATGAGGCAGTCCAGATCTAGGCACACACAATGGCAACATTTGGGTTTGAATAAGATACTTTAAATGGACGTCCAGACAGAGCGGCACCAGAAGTATCCACTATAGAAACCGCCCCCGCCATCAAGAGAGACCCTCACATTGGAGGAATTCATAAGATATCGATTGGGAGCGATCCAATCGATACCTGAAGGTAAAGCCCGCCCAGGAAAAGGCAAGGACATTGGGGACCCCTATAAAAGTAGACCCCCACACATGGTCCTGTCTGTTGTTTCGTGCTCCGGCTTTGACCAAGAACTCCGAATTGTATCCTGACTCCAGCCGTTGAGCACCAGCCGCCGAACCGTAAGTGCCAATACGACGCTCGCTACGCGAACCAAGCCCGCTAGACCCCCAGTGACCAGCACGCTTTCTGAAGGTTGCAGACCAAGACCGGGACGAAGGCCTCGCTCCCTGACCTTGCCTGTTCCTGTTTAGTTAAGTATTCTGATTGCTTAGTTTAGTCATAGCTTAGTCCCTTAGTGTGTGCATGCGTATTTATTATAATTGTATAATAAATATTGATTGTTTGGAACTTACTAATCGGTGTATCGTTTTATTACTTTGAACCTGACCTTGGAATATTTGTGAGGTGTCTATACGGCATCTGGCGACTCCTGAGCTGAAAAATACATACACAGAGCCTAGTAGTGTTAAGCACACGGCCTTTAACGGAGGCAAGTTAATACACTCCAATAAACGCGTTTTACACCCATAGCAAAACGTGCAACAATGGGCATGGTCAAGCTCAATCAGTGACCCACCAGGTGCTGCCACTCCTCTGTGCTCTCATCAGAAGTGCAGCCCCATTGCAGGGGAGCAGGGGAATCGTAAATCTCACCCCAAACAAAGGACACTTGCACCATGGCCCTTGTCACCCTCCCTGACACTCTACCCACCTTAAGGCAGAGGCCTCACCAGTGACACTATCAGCTAGCCCATCCCTCAGGAACATGAGCTGCCCACTGCGCCCCTGCTCCCATCCATCTTGCCCCTCATCAGGTTGTCACAACCTGTGTGTCACACCCAGGACACACAGTACACTGCAGCCAGCATCCCAGCAGACACGTCTTTCACTGCCTGACCCCCATCTGTAGGAGCTGCCCACACACAAGCCTCTAAGCATGGAGGGGATTGGTGGTACACCGTGACCCTCTCCACCGCACAATCAGGTGCCACTCTGCTGACGAGATAATATTAGGTTCACCCAGTGAAGACACCCACAGTAGACCCCAATAGGGAGACAGCACAGGGGCCGCAGAGCCAAAAGCAGCCACCAGTTCCCCTGTTGACAGGGATGGGTGGTGAGGATAGAGGCTCCCCATATCACCGGCCCGGTGCCACTCACTGATGGATCCAGGGGTACAGTGCGGATTGGACCATATCGGGGGGAACATCTGAGGGGCGGGGGTGGGTTTGTGGGGGACATGTACAGGGTCGAGCTGAAGTGCAATCCAGGGTCACCATGTAGCCTGTTGGATCTAGAAGGGCAAAGGAATACTCATCTTGCTAATAGGTCTTCACTTTTCCCTCCCCTGCAGAGGATTAATCTTGGGAGTATAGCCAAGAATACTCACCATCTATCTGGCACAGCTTCCATTACAGATGCATGGAGGCTGGAGTCCAAGGGCCGGCTTAGGGAGGACCCTGCACAAGAGGAGCCTCCCCCAGAAGAGCAGGGGCCAGCAGATGATGCTGGAGAGCCGGCTGTCCAAAAGGCTAAGGAGGAGGTGCGAAGGAGGCGCCGCATCAGGCCACCTGTATACCGGCAGCACATGTCCTTCGAGGACCTACCGGACCAGATGTGCCGTCAAAGACTCCGGCTAACCACAGAGACCATCTGTGCCAGATGATGCGCACCTGGCACCGGGTGGGTTTTTTGTCTTTGGGTCTTTCCAAGGGCCGAGCAGGGACCTGTCTGCGATCTTGCACACATCCGCACACAGGTCCATCGGTGCTGTGACAGATGCCCTATACACCCGGGCAGCGGACTATATCAACTACAATCTGGACCAAGCCCACCAGGATGCCTGGGCAGCAGGATTTGCTGCCATCATTGGCATGTCCCTGGCCCAAGGGGTGATCGATGGTTTGCATGTCTGCCTACAAGCACAGGCTTATCAATGGGTGCCCTTCATCAATCGGGAGGGCTTCTACTCCCTGAATGTGCAATTGGTGTGTGACCACCAGCTGCACATCATGCACGTCTGCGCCCGACGCCTGGGCAGCGCGCACAAAGCAACTCATTTCTGCTCAGCAAGCTTCCAGAAGCAGTTATGTCATAATCAGCAGATAAATAGTTTACCAATGCTGGTCTTCAAGGTCCACAACTAAGGGATGGCTACTAGGCTCAAGTGTGAGTCGCAATGAAGCAAATTTCCCTAAACATAATCTCAACCAATACCAGCTAATCTGGACCAGATTTGAAGGTAAAACCTGACATCTTGTTCCACCGTATGGCTCAGTATCACACAGGGTAGTGCCCATGACTACTGAGCTATTCATTGTTTTTCCTCTTCACACTGTATCGGAAAGAATTGGATCAATGGTAACTGGCAAACGGTCCGAGAGTAAATGCAAATGGAACAAGCTTGGAGTTGTTTACAGTTAAAAAGTAATGTATGTGTACCTTACACGGTCAGGGGTGGCGGTGTGAAAATATTAAACAATGAATGATCCATCTTTAAGCTTATAATGGAGTCGGAAGGTTTATGACTTCTTGAATAAAATACGTAAATTGTTCTTCGATAAATATAATGTAGTTCCTGGATAAATATAAGTTGAAAGCCAATTGTAAACAAGAACAAGGTCAGCAATTCCAGGAGTGGTGTGAGTGTGTGGGGTGGTGAGGGGCAGGGGGTGGTGTCATCAAGCTCCATTAGAAATATAAATTATTGGAGAATCATAGTGTTGTGTTGGAGGAAAAATTAATTAATTTGCAGTTCCATTTGAACCATCCCAAAGCATGCCACTTTGTCAAAGAGGTGGGCTGTGGGGGTTAGAAGGCTTTGTTATTCAAATTATCTAGGTGGTCCCTCCCAGATGGCCATTGCAGTTTTGGTTAACGTGCAGGCTGCTGATCATTAAGTTAGGAGAGACTCCCACCATTTTTAAATGTTGGCCAGGCTTGCGCCAAAAGCAGAAAAAGTACTAACCTCATTGTTCACTATGCAGAATTGTCGGTGAGGCTCAAGCTCAGTTTGAAATTCATGAGGGGGAGAAGGAGGTTGGAAGATTTACCTAGCTTGGAGCAAGAGGAAGAAATCTACTATAACCCTTATTGTGAAAAGCAGCAGTTAGCTTGGGGAATGCAGTGACATAAAGGTTTGAGCTGAAAAGTCCACAGTCATGAGGTTTTGAAGAGAATTTGGAGGGCTGCAAATCAAAATCTATGGAGGATTCACATGATATACCTCAGATAATAGTTTGGGTAATTAACTAAGGATAATTAAAGTTAATTCCGGAGAACTGTGGCATACCTTTGGGTTGGTCCAAGGTAAAGTGAATGAACCTTCAAAATTATTTGACTCGTGGTGGTGGTGGTTGGGGTTTGGGGCAGGGGGAGGGAGGTGGTGGGAGTATGGCTTTGTATCAGGTCTTGCCTGATCATGCTTGCGGAGTTAGGAGTTATATTGCTGCAAGTTGTTGTTGTGGTTTGACTGGATCTGAAGCCGGTAGAATTCCTCACTTATCACAGGCTCTGGGAGCTGAATTTTGATGCTTGTTTCCAAACATTCTCTTCAAATTAGTTTTCAAAGGTCAAACTAGAGTATGAAAAATACTCCATAGTCATGCCAGGACCACATGTGGTTTGAGTGTCCACAGGGTACTAAATGGGGACATGTGATGAAGAATTGGAATATCTTGAGAATGTTTTTTTGGTAAATAAAAAAATGCTCTTGTCCTTATTTTGTTACGATGATGGAGAAATAATCATGGAATTATACGCAGAAAGACCTGAGTTTCATATTTTAAAATGGACGCAAATCCCAAAGATGGGTGGGAACGTACAGTTAGCCACTGACAGGAATGGCTGCAGGAGACAAGGTAGATGTAAAACCTTGCAAAGGTTGATTACCATCTCCGGTAAAGATAAAAGAATATAACAACTATCTCATCTCAAAGACCCTGGACTGAATTCTCCATTTCTGCGGCTAAGTGCCGATGCCGGCGTGGGACCCATGGTGTTTCACGACCAGCAAATCGGTAGGAACCCCTCACCGATTCAGGTACTGGTGAGGGGCAAGCACTGGCGCCGTGTGAAACGCCCGCGAACCGCGCAAAAAATCACCGGAGGATGGCCGGGTCTGGCCTGCAGACGTGCACGACTGACGACCTGCATCGGTTGGGCTGTACAACATAGCGCTGGCCATGTGCGTAACTGTGAGCGTAACCTAACCCACAAACCACGACCCTGCAGCCCAACCCCTGGCCACCCCCCGCAGTGTGTTGTTAAACATGAAGGCAACCGACCTTTGGTCAGTGAGGAGAGTGAATTTCCTGCCAGCCAGGTAATGCCTCCAATGCTGCACAGCTTCAACGATGGCTTGGGCCTCTTTTTCGACGGAGGAGTGCCGAATTTTGGAGTCATGGAGGGTGCGGGAAAAGAATGCCACGGGCCTGCCTGCCTGGTTGAGGGTGGCGGCCAGAGCGACGTCTGATGCATCGCTCTCGACTTGGAAGGGGAGCGTCTCGTCGACCACGTGGCCTTGGCGATATCGGCCTTGATACGGTTGAAGGCCGTCAGTAGGAAACCGGTGGAGTGGATGAGTGGGCGGACCTTGTCCGCATAGTTAGGGACCCACTGGGCGCAGTACCCCAGGCATCGTTTGAGGGCCTTGGGGCAGTGAGGAAGGGGGAGTTCCATGAGGGGGCGCATGCGATCGAGTCGGGCCCTAGAACTCCGTTCTGAACCACATAGCCGAGGATGGCTAATCGGTTCGTGCTGAACACACACTTCTCCTTGTTGTAAGTTAGGTTGAGGAGTTTGGCAGTGTGGAGAAATTTGGAAAGGTTGGCATCGTGGTCCTGCTGGTCATGGCCGCAGATGGTGACGTTGTCCAGGTACGGGAAAGTGGCCCGCAGTCCGTACCGGTCAACCATTCGGTCGATCTCCCATTGGAAGACCTAGACCCCATTGGTGACCCCAAAGGGAACCCTAAGGAAATGGTAAAGGCGGCCGTCTGGTTCAAACGCAGTGTATGGGCGGTCCGCCTTACGGATGGGGAACTGGTGGTCGGCAAATTTCAGGTCCACTGTTGAAAAGACCCGGTACTGTGCAATCTGATTGACCATATCAGATATGCGTGGGAGGAGGTCCGCGTCGAGCTGCGTGTACCGATTGATGGTCTGACTGTAGTCAACAACCATCCTGCTTTTCTCCCCAGTTTTCACCACTACCACTTGGGCTCTCCAGGGGGTGTTGCTGGCCTCGATGATACCTTCCCACAGCAGCCGCTGGACCTCAGACCTGATGAAGGTCCTGTCCTGGGCGCTGCACCGTCTGCTCCTGGTGGCGACGGGTTTGTAATCCTGGGTGAGGTTTGCAAACAGGGAAGGTGGGTCGACCTTAAGGGTCGTGAGTTTTCCAAACAGTAAGGGGTGGTAGGGACCCGCCAAATTTCAGGGTTAGGCTCTGGAGGTTGTACTGGAAGTCCAGGCCGAGTATTTTGGCAGCGCAGAGGTTGGGGAGGACGTAGAGCTGGAAGCCGCTGAACTCTACTCCCTGGGTGGTGATGCAGTACCCCCGGATCGCCACGGAGTTGGATCCGGAGGCCAGGGAGATTCTTTGGTTAACGGGGTGTACCGCGAGGGAGCAGCGCCTTATCGTATCGGTGTGAATGAAGCTCTCAGTGCTCCCGGAGTCCAGAAGGCAGGATATCTCGTGCCCGTCGACCTTCACCTTTCTCGACGCAGACGCGAGATTGTGTGGTCGAGACTGGTCGATCGTGACGGAGGCGATACGCGGCTGGTGATCGGCGGTTGCAGGCGATGAGCGGCCCGATGAGGTATCTGACGGGCAGGGATCCTGAGGTGGGGAAGATGGCGGCACCACGGGCCGCACGTGCCCTGGGGCAGGCAAGGTGGCGGCGCCCATTGGTTGTGAGGCAAGCAAGATGGCGGCGCCACGGGCCGCACGTGGTCTGAGGAGAGGAAGATGGCGGCACCCACTGGCCGCACATGGAGGGTTCAGGGACAATAGCGGCAATTGAGCGGGCCTGGCACACTGCAGCGAAATGTCCTTTCGTGCCACAGGCCTTGCAGAGCGCGCTCCGCATGCCGGGCAGCGCTGCCGGGGGTGTTTTGTCTGTCTGCAGAAGTAGCACTTGGGTTCCCCGGGGTTGGTTGGCTGCCGCCCAGCGCAGGCATAGGGTTGACTGGGGCGGTCACTGATGGGGTCCACGATGGGGTGGCCGCTGGCGGGATCCGCGATGCACAGTGGGGGTGGGCCGTGCGGTCGGGGGGCATAAGCCTGTACGTTGCGTGAGGTGACTGTGAGCGACAGCGCTAGTTTCTTGGTCGCCGCGAGGTCAAGCGTGGCCCCTTCTAAAAGGCGCTGGCAGATGTAGTTCAACCCTATGCCCGTAACGAGTGCGTCTCATTAGCAGGTTCGAATGTTCAGCGGCCGAAATGGCCTAGTAATCACAGTCTCTCACCAGGGCAAGCAGCGCACGCCAGAAATCTTCCACAGACTCACCGGGAAGTTGGTGCTGCATGGACAGGAGGTGCCTGGCGTAGATCTTGTTGGTCTGCTGAGGGTAGTTCTCCTTCCGTAGCGCCATGGCCTCTACGTAGGTAGGTGCGTCCCGGACGAGGGAAAGACATCGGAACTCAGCCGCGAATCTGGAGCTTCTGTGCTTCTGAGATTGGGTCTGTCGCAGACCCGATGTACGCTTCAAAGCAAGTTGGCCAATGTGCAAAGTCCTTTTTGGCGTTGCCTGCTTGAGGATGCAGCTGCAGGCAATCCGGCTTGATGCGGAGTTCCATCTTTGAAAAATCTCTGTGTAATAAATTGATGCACTATCAATTACGACGAGACGAGAGTAGAGAGTAATTGAGGCTTTATTACAGAGATGTGTAGCCTCCTACAGCTGCTGGCGAAATGGCTGCTGTACGGAGAGCACACACATTTATACTCCGCCTACTGGGCGGAGCCAGCAGGCAGGGATCTACCCCCATACCTGTAGTACAGGGACCTTACCGTAATACCAGTATATACAATATAATACAACAGTGGTGACTACCACAGTCTGTATGTATGTGCTGTGAGAAACAGCAGCTGGAGGTTTTGCCATCCTGAAGGTGATACAGTAACTGAGGCAGGGCCCTTGCTAAATGGTCAGCTTTTGCAGGAACAGTTAAAACTCTCTGGCAGTGAAATTGCATGCAGAAAGATTGCAGTTGGAAAAAAATAACTGATGTCTCTCTCCCAAACCACAGAACGTCTGAACCAAAGAATCAACTATTCACCAGCAGGAGTCACCGAGACTGGAATGAACCTGGATCAGTCGGAATGCTCAGCACCTACTGCTAACCACGTTACAACTTATCATATTTACTTACCATTGGACTCGATTCTTACTTTTAATCCGTATGAGTGTAGATGCATGTATTTTACCATTTCTTCTGGCCTTTTTAATAGTTAATAAACTTATTGAATCTTAACTTAAGAAAGACTGGTTAACTTGGATCCTTTTTAAACATAACTGTTGTTTCTGAAAAAGGCAGCCAAGGGAATGGGAACCTTGTCAGATTAAACCCTTCGTTGCTGTCTGGAGATGGTGGGTTGAATGAAGACCCAGAGCCAACCATCCTTCCCCACCCGGGTTTGGGACAATTAGGGGGTACACCAGCCAGGCGATGATATATCGGGGGGTCTCACCCGGATCAACAACTTTTGGGGAAACTCACTTGGTGGTGGTCATAACAACTTAGAGCCTTTCACAAACTCACGACATCCCATATCACTTCCCAACCAATGAAATGAACTCACTGCTGGAGGAAAGGACTTCAGTGAATTTGCACACAGCAGGGCCTCATGTACAGCAAAGGAATAAATGATCAGATAATCCCTTTTATTGGGGAAAAAAAAACACAAAATGTTGGAAACTTGCAGCAGGTCTGACAGCGTCCGTGGAGAGAGAAACGATGGAGGTAACGTTTCGAGTCCATATGAATCTTCTTCAGAGCTGAAGAGAGGTAGACATGTGAGAATCAAAGAATCATAGAATTTACAGTGCCATTCGGCCCATCGAGTCTGCACTAGCCCTTGGAAAGAAAACCCAACTGAGCCCACCCAACCTTTTTTTGGACACTAAGGACAGTTTAGTGTGGCCAATCCACCTAACCTGCACATCTTTGGATTGTGGGAGGAATCCGGAGCACCCGGAGGAAACCCACGCAGTCACGGGGAGAACGTGCAGACTCCGTACAGATAGTGACCCAGCGGGGAATTGAACCTCGGACTCTGGAGCTGTGAAGCAACTGTGCTAACCACATTGCTACCGGCTTTATGCTGTTGAGGAAGGCGGGGGCGGGGGGGGGGGGGGGGGGGGGGGGGGGTGGTTGTGGTTGTGGTCAGTTGGAACAAAAGTAACGATCAGGGATAGGTTGGAGGGCAGGAGAGATGAAATAACAAAGATGCCAGGGAACAAAAAGCAAAGGGGATGTTAACGGTTGTAGTAAAGATACAAAGCATCAGTCCTGAGTAGGTATTAAAGCAGAAAAAAGTCCGGTCAGTCTGAAGAGAAAAACAAGATACAGTCTGACAATAGCCAGAAGAAAATTTCAAAATGGAAGATACAGTTCATGGTTTTAAATTGGTGAACTTAATATGGAGTTGAGAAGATTGTAAGGGCGCAATTAGAATCTGATGTTGTTAATCTTAATTCACCACTTTACTTTCATATTTCTTCCTTGGTCTACTACTATATTCCAGTAAAACCCAACACATCTTCCAATTAAGCATTTTACATCTTTCTGGACTCAACAATGAGTTTAACAACTTTGTTCTCTATTTAGATTTTTTTTTGCCAAGTGCTGGCCTGCATCTTGTTTTTCCTTTCAGACTGAACTGACCGATATTCTGCTATTAACACCTACTCTTTACTATTTACTATTTACTTCAACCATTTCCTTTTCTTTTATTTCCGTGACATCTTTGTTAACTAATCTCCCCTGTCCTCTAACCTATCTCTGATATTCTCTTTTATTCCAACTGACCCTCCTCCCTTTCTCAACAGCACAAAACCCATCGCATGTCCACATTCCTTTGGTTCCAAAGAATAGTCATAATGGACTCAAAACATTGGGCTGGATTGTCCGGTCCGCCAGCCACATTTTCCTGGGCGGCATGTCCTCACCGGCAGCGAGGCTCTCTGTTCCCGCCACCTTCCAATGGGATTTCCCATTGTGGCCATCCCACGCCGCCGGGAAACCCATGGCCGTGAGTGTGCTGCCGACACAATGAAGAACCCTGTGCTGCCGGTGGGGAATCCAGCCCATTGATTATGTTTTCTCTCCAAGGTGCGGCCAAACCTGTTAGGCAGGACAGTCCAGCTCTTCCCATTGGTGAGATCTTTTGGTCCCGCTGAAGATTACCCCCTCCCTTGCCGGATCCCTGGCGGCGTGGCAGTTGAATCATGCGATAGCCGACGGGACTGGAGATCCTCTGGCGGCCAATGGCTTGCTGTATCTGACACGACAACATCTGCCGTGCGGGGGTGGGGGTGGGTGATGCCAAAGCTGTTGGGTTTTCCGGCACTTTCTGTTTATATTTCAGATCCAGCATTTTGTTTTTATCTGTTTTGCTGATTTCGCTCGAGGCATAAATATGGGCCAGAACCGCACTGCCCCCCTCTGAAATTATGCAATGAGACAGCAACCTGAGAGGGCAGATGGTGCCTTAGTTTAACACTGAGGCATCTGGCAGTGCAGCATTCCCTCAGTAAATGCCGGAATGTCATCCTGAACGATGTACTCAGAGTGTCTGGAGTGGAGTTTGAACTTTCAGGCATAGAGGCAAATGTGCTACCACTGACAGCATTTATTCATTTTCTTTTACATTTTTAATTACATTTATTCAATGCTGAAAACATCAGGAATATTGTGCGCATTCTGATGTACCACACAATCACCCTTCACCAATATCCAACAACAGGAAACAGTCAGGACTAACTCATAAACAACCTCACCACCATCCCGTAAGTTTGCCTCATCATTCCTCCACCACTTGTTACATCTAAATCAAAAATGTTGTTTTCCTCCCATGGTAAACATTAAATACTTTTTAAAAAACTGATCAAAAAATACTATTCTTAAATTCCTTTCTAAATAAGTAATCCACGGAGCCTTATAAAACTCCTTTAACTCATTATTCAAATAGCTTTAAACACTGCCAAGAGCCAGATGGGTTCCTGAGAGAGACGTGCATCTGAGTCACTGGGTTAAGTGCCCTGGCCACCACAATCTCCTGTAGTAGAGTTGATGTTTTTCGAATGTTGGAGAGGAACTAAATCGTCTAAAGGATTTATTTCTGTGTTTTTGCTTCCCGCAGGAGATTACATGGTTGTTTAGGTTTGTGTTGAGTGGAGTGGAGAGGTTTTGCAATCGGGGAGCTTGGCATAGAACATAAAAGGCAACCATGCTAACCACTTGCACCACCGTGCTGACCTTCAGATAGGCACTTCTGGGGTCGTGAAAAAGACTCCAGGATGGTGTGTTGCCTTCCTGGTGTCAGGGTCCGGGATATCACATGAATGGCTGCAGGCCTGAAGGGGAAGTGTAATAAGGCAGAGGTCATGGTACATGTTGGTACCAAAGACATAGGCAGAAAGAATTGCATCAAGAATTCAGGATGAGTACAGGAGTAGGAGAATAGCACAGATTAATGCGTGACTTGAGATGTGGTGCAGAAAATGAAATGAAAATCGCTGATTGTCACAAGTAGGCTTCAAATTAAGTTACTATGTAAAGCCCCTAGTCGCCACATTCCGGCGCCTGTTCGTGGAGGCTGGTACGGGAATTGAACCCGCGCTGCTGACCTGCCTTGGTCCGCTTTAAAAGCCAGCTCTTCAGCCCCGGCTGCTGTGGGAGGCGAGGGAGGAGACTGCCGGGTCTCTGACCCAAATTTCTATTTCCTCTCTGGCCGCAGGGGAGGTGCTAGAGGACTGGAGAACAGCTAATCTGGTCCCACTACTTAATAAAGGTTGTAGAGACAAGCCAGGGAATTACAGACCAGTGAGTCAGTGGTTTGGAAACTACTGGAGAAGATTCTGAAGGAGAGAATCTATCTCCACTTGGAAAGACAAGGTTTGATCAGAGATAGTCAGCATGGCTTTGTCAGAGGGAGGTCATGCCTAACAAATTTGATTGAATTTTTTGAGCACATGACCAGGTGTGTAGATGAGGACCATGGACTATTCTCCAAATTCAGTTGCATTCTTGGACACACTCTTCTCCATCAAGGATGGTCAACTCAGCACTTTGCTTTACCGCAAGCCCATAGATGACCTCACGATGCTCCACTTCTCCAGCTTTCACCCGAAACACATTAAAGAAGCCATCCCCTATGGACAAGCCCTCCGTATACAGAGGATCTGCTCAGACGAGGAGGAGCGTAACAGACACCTACAGATGCTGAAAGATGCCCTCGTACAAACGGGATATGGCGCTCGACTCATCGATCGACAGTTCCAATGCGCCACAGCAAAAAACCGCACCGACCTCCTCAGAAGACAAACACGGGACACAACTGACAGAGTACCCTTCGTCGTCCAGTACTTTCCTGGGGCGGAGAAACTACGACATCTTCTTCGCAGCCTTCAACACATCATCAATGAAGATGAACATCTTGCCAAGGTCATCCCCACACCCCCACTACTGGCCTTCAAACAACCGCGCAACCTCAAACAAACCATTGTTTGCAGCAAATTACCCAGCCTGCAGAACAGCGACCACGACACCACACAACCCTGCCAGGGCAATCTCTGCAAGACATGCCAGATCATCGACTTGGATGATTACCACCATTACACGTGGAAACACCACCCACCATGTTCGCGGCTCATACTCGTGCGACTCGACCCATGTAGTCTACCTCATACGCTGCAGGAAAGGATGTCCCGAAGCGTGGTACATTGGCGAGACCATGCAGACACTGCGACAACGAATGAACGGGCATCGTGCGACAATCACCAGGCATGAATGTTCCCTTCCAGTCGGGGAACACTTCAGCAGTCAAGGGCATTCAGCCTCTGATCTCCGGGTAAGCGTTCTCCAAGGCGGTCTTCAGGACACGCGACAACGCAGAATTGCCGAGCAAAAACTTATAGCTAAGTTCCGCACGCATGAGTGCGGCCTCAACCGGGATCTTGGATTCATGTTGCATTGTATTCAACCCCCACCATCTGGCCTGGACTTACAAAATCCTACCAACTGTCCTGGCTTGAGACAATTCACACCTCTTTAACCTGGGATTATCCCTCTCTCTGGATCTGCAATTATTTGATTACCCGCAAATGCTCGCATTCCAAGCATTGTCCGGCATCTCTGACTTTGTCTATATAAATGTTTCTGGAACATACCTCTCCATTCACCTGAGGAAGGAGCTGTGCTCCGAAAGCTTGTGTTTGAAACAAACCTGTTGGACCTTAACCTGGGGGGGGAATTCTCCCCTACCCGGCGGGGCGGGGGGTCCCGGCGTAGTGGAGTGGCGCCAACCACTCTGGCGTCGGGCCCTCACATTGAGGGCTAGGCCCGTGCCGGAGCAGTTGGCACCACACCGACTGGCGCCCAAACCGGCTCCAGGGGCCTTTGATGCCCGCCGGCCGGTGTTGGGGCTGGCCGAAAGGCATTCGCCGGTTCGCGCATGCACCGGTGCGTCAGCTGCCGCTGACGTCACCACTGGCGCATGTGCACTGGGGGATTCTCTTCCGCCTCCGTCATGGTGGAGGCCGTGGCGGCGGCGGAAGAAAAAGAGTGCCCCCACGGCACTGGCCCGCCCGCCGATCGGTGGGCCCCGATCGCGGGCCTGGCCACCGTGGGGGCACCCCCCGAGGTCCGATCGCCCAGCGCCCCCCCAGGGCCCGGGGGCCCGCTCGCGCCGCCGATCCCGCCACCACCAGATGTGGTTCAAACCACGGCGGCGGGAGAAGCCTCCTAGCGGCGGGACTTCGGCCCATTGCGGGCCGGAGAATCACTGCGGGGGGCTCGCCGATCGGCGGGTGGTGTTTCCCGCCCCCGCCAATTCCTGCGGGGGGTCGGAGAATTTCGCCCGTGGTGTTGTAAGACTTCTTAATGTATATAAATAACATAGATGACTATGTGGGGGGTAAGATCAGTAAATTTGCGGATGACACAAAGATTGGCCAAGTGGTTAACAGTGAGGTTGAGTGTCTTGGGTTATAGACAAGATGGTCAAATGGGCGGATAAGTGGCAGATGGAATTTAACCCTGAAAAGTGTGAGGTGATATACTTTGGAAGGAGTAATTTAACAAGGAAGTATACTATGAAAGGTCTGACACTGGGAAGGTCCGAAGAACCAGAGATCTCTGAAGGCAGAAGGGCAGGTTAATAGGGTGGTGAAAATGGCATTATGGGGCATATGCTTTTATCAATCGGAGCATTGATTACAAAAGCAGGGAGGTCATGATGGAGTTGTATAGAACTTTGGTGAGGCCACAGCTGGAGTACTGTGTGCAATTCTGGTTGCCACATTATAGGAAGGATGTGATTGCACTGGAGCGGGTGCAGAGAAGATTCACCAGAATGTCACCTGAGATGGAACATTTAAGTTATAAAGAGCGGTTAGATAGGCTTGGAGCACAGAAGACTGAGGGGTGACCTGATTGAGGTGTACAAGATTATGAGGGGCATAGACAGGCTGGATAGGGAGCAGCTGTTCCCCTTAGTTGAAGGGTCAGTTATGAAGGAACACAAGTTCAAAGTGAGGGGTGGGAGTGTGGTAGTCACCACTAGCAGTATTATATGTATTACGGTAAGACACATATAGTAGAGGTACATGGGTAAATCCCTGCTTACCGGCTCCGCCCAGTAGGTGGTGTATAAATGTGTGTGCTCGCCAGTGCTGCAGCCATTCTGGTTCCAGCTACAGGAGGCACAACATCTTTGCTCAATAAAGCCGGGATTATTCACTACTCTTGTCTTTGTGGTAATTGATAGTGCATCAGGGAAGTTTAGGGGGAATTTAAGGAAAACCTTTTTTTTACCCAGAGAGTGGTGACAATCTGGAATGCACTGCCTGGGAGGGTGGTAGAGGCGGGATGCCTCACATCCTTTAAAAAGTACCTGGATGAGTACTTGGCACGTCATAACATTCAAGGCTATGGGCCAAGTGCTGGCAAGTGGGATTAGGTGGACAACTCAGGGCATTTAATGCCTCGGTGCAGACTTGATGGGCCAAAGGGCCTCTTCCGCACTGTGGTATTCTGTGATTCTGTGATTCTCATTTTAGCCCTAAACGATCAGCCCCTAAACCTGATACTGTGGCCTTGTGTTCCAGATTCCTCGACCAAGGGATGCAATCTCTCAGTGTCTATCCTACTGAGCCCTTTCAGAACCATGTGTGCTCCAGTGAAATGTTGAATCAACTGATTTTTTAAATGTATCTTCGTATTGGCAGGGCCATTCTGATTGGCATAAATCAAATGTTGCTGGCTAATTGCAGATCGCGATTCCTAATTCCAAACCCAGACCCACCAATGGGAGGAAGTTCAGGGTAAACTTTACCCAAAGTGACCCTCCCGAACCCTGAAGAAAGAACCAGTTATCCACACAGGGTAAGCAGACCGGGCATATTGAGGACGAGAGCCGCCATACAAGGAAGCCATGAGCAAGCACGGCTTTGGGGCCATTCCAGTAATGTTGGAGTCCAAACAATAACTCTGTTTCTCTATCCGCAGATGCTGCCAGACTTGCGGAATATTTCCAGCATTTTGTGTTTTTAATGCTGCCTGTCTGGAGCGCAGCTTTGAAATATTTCCCTCTCTGCAACATTTCAGTCAGTGCTTCCAGGACCAGGAAAAACGTGGCCAGCACACATTCCCAAGTAACACATACCACCTACTGGTACCTCCTATTATAACAGTGCAAAGCGACCTGCAAATCTTCAAAACTGAAGGCATGTATCAAGAGTATCAAAGAATCTTTACAGAGCAGAAGGAGGCCATTCGGACCATCGAATCTGCACTGGTTCTCTGCAAGTGCGTTCTACCTAATCCCACTCCCCTGCCTTATCCCCGTCACATTGCACATTCTCTCTTCTCAGATAGAAACCTATTTCCCTTTTGAATACCTCGATCGAACCTGCCTCCACCTCCCTCTCAGGAAGTTGGGTCCAGACTCCAACATCCTCTGGGTGAAAGCATTTTCCTCATCATTTTCCCTCCTTTTGCCCATTATTTTGAATCTGCGCCCTCGCGTGGAACCCTCCTCCTCAAATGAATGATTCACATCTCATCCACAAGGGTTCTCAAAGCTTCTCTCCACCTCTTCACTTCCCCCTTATTCAGACGTTGTTCCCTCGGCTCCGAATCAGAGGGTGGCGAGTTCAAGTCTTACTCTGTAGACTTGAGTATGTAACCTAGGCTGACGCTTTAGTGCAGTACCGTGGGAGTGCTGCAATATTGAATGTGCTATTTTCTAGATGAAATATTAAATCGACACCCTGTCTGTCTGGTGGATATAAACAGTCCCACAATTTGAAGATGGGCAGCAGAGTTTCCCTGACATTCACAGTTAATCCCTGAACTAACATCATTCAAGAAATCGTCTGGTTTTCTCACTGGGTTTGTGGGAGCTTGCTCAATAAATAGACTGCTGCATTTCCGACAATACAGCAATGATCACAAAAACAACAATTTGTATTTATATCGGGCCCTTAATGTAATAACAGCACTTTACAAGGAATGTTAAGAACTAAAGCTTAACACTGAGTTATACAAGGGAATATTTGACCAGACAACCAAACACTTGGTTAGAAGAGTGCAAATGTTGGTTGTAAAGTGCTCTGAGACATCCAGTGATTGTGGAAGGTGCTATACAAATGCAACATCTGTCGTTCTTTTGGTGCTGGGCTATGTTTTCTAGCTGTGGGCACCATTTGTAATGCTGAAAGTATTACAAACAGCCTAATCCACCACAGGGGCATCACACTCAGCCCAAAGCTGTTGCCATGTGACATATAACAGGAGGAGCCAAGCCTGATTTCTTCCCCTGCTCTAAACAGAGTTTGATTCTGTAGGTCCTCCTGTCCTGTATGCACCCACCAACAATCCCCCTCCCCCTCGAAACCCTACAGTACAGAAGGAGCCCATTTGGCCCATCATATCTGCACCTACACTCTGAAAGGGGCTGTTTAGCACAGGGCTAAATCGCTGGCTTTGAAAGCAGACCAAGCAGGCCAGCAGCACGGTTCAATTCCCGTAACAGCCTCCCCGAACAGGCTCCGGAATGTGGCGACTAGGGGCTTTTCACAGTAACTTCATTGAAGCCTACTTGTGACAATAAGCGATTTTCATTTTTTCATTTTATTTACCATGGCCCAATCACCCACCCTATCCTCTTGACTCCACTTAACCTTTTGGACACTAAGGGGCAATTTATCATGGCCAATCCACCTAACCTACACATGTTTGCACTGTGGGAAGAAAATGGAGCACCCGGAGGAAACCCAGGAAGACATGGGGGGAATGTGTAAACTCCACACAGTCACCCGAGGTCAGAATCTAATCTGCGTCCCTGGTGCTGTGAGGCAGCTGTGCTAACCACTGTGCCAACGTGCCGCCCTTGGATGAAGCTTCTGATGAACTGCAGGAGTTAAAGGCAACCTAGCCTTTTGATTTAGAATGTGGTGAGTTCAAGTTAAACTCCGAAGACTTAAGCACAAAATCCAGGCTGACACTCCAGTGCGGCACTGAGAGAGCGCGGCATAATCAGAGACATCGCCATTCTGATGTGCCATTAAAACTGAGGCCTCATCTGCCCCCTCAAGTAGAGATCACACTGTAGTGATGAAGAGCAGAGGGGTCTTCCCAGTAACCTGTCCAAAATTGATCCCTCAAACAACATCATAAATCCTGGTCAGTATACCATCATTATTCTCTCAGATGCAGCCTGACCTGCTGAGTATTTCCAACATCTTTTGTTTTTATTACTATTTATTTGTTGTGCACTAATTGGCTGCCACATCTTCTTATTCTTACAAAAAATACTTCAATGCTTTTTGGGAACTCAAGAGATGAGAAGGAAAGAAAAGACTTGCTATTATATAGCATTTTTCACCGCCACTGCACATCTCAGACTGCTTTGCAGCCAAAGAAGTACTTTTTCAAGAGTAGTTGCTGTAGGAAATAGAGCAGCCAATGTACAAACAGCAAACTGCATTGGAGTCAGGAAAACAAAGCAGTTAGCACTGCTGCCTCACAGCGCTAGGAACCTGGGCTCAATTTAGGCTTGGGTGACTGTACGGAGTCTGCATGTTCTCCCCGTGTCTGCATGGGTTTCCTCCCGGTGCTCCCATTTCCTCTCATTGTCCAAAGATGTGCAGTTTAGGTGGGGTTGTGGGGGTAGGAAGGGGGAGAGAGAGTGGGCCTGGATATGCAATTCTATCACAGGGTCCATGTTGGGATTCTATGGATTCCAAGCACTCCCGCAATGTGATAATGACCAGGTAATCTGTTTGTTGTGATGCTGATTGAGACCAGGCCTGGGCACCAGGGATAACTCCCCTGTTCCTCTTCAAAATAGAGCCATGGGATCTTTTACATCCACCCGGGCAGTCAGCTGGGGTCTTCGCTTTAGCATCTCCTCTGAAAAACAGCACCACTGAGTGCAGCTCTCGTTCAGTACCGCACTGGAGATTCAGTCTCGATTTTAGTGTTCGTGTCAGAAGTGGGCCTTGAACCTAGAACCTTGTGATTCAGAAGTAAGTGTGCTACCAACTGAGCCACCAAGGTTTATTGAAGCCGACACCAGTAATACTATTGCCACATTGTTGTGTGCGCAAGACAATGAACACGATTCTCCTGTACACACTCGAGAAGAGGCGGCAATCACCAACTTTAAAAGATGTGACTGTAAGGCTTGCTGGCTCATAGCATGGACGCTGAAGGGTCCCAGCTCCCTTCCCCAAGGAATACCATAAGCTTTGATGCCCAGTGTCACGGAGCTCAGAATCCCAACTGCCACGGGACTGTTGCAAAGGCAGATTTCACCTGCTTCTTACCCCTCCCCCGACTGGTGAAAGAGATTACACGGCGTACGGCGAAGAGAACTGATTATCAGACCCGGCTCTCAGGTGTACATTCATCAGACGTCTGGGAATGTGCAGAGGGATTTCTGGACATGATGCTCTGAGGAGCCATCTTTCTGCCCAGCCACAAAAAAACAGCATTGGAGTCAGGGAAATAAATTCCTGACCACAGGGGATATATTAAGAGTGTGACTGGCAAACATATGTTAGCACTCTGCAGTGACCTTCCCCTGGTTAAACCTTCTCTTCTGAAGATATTACAATAATGTTTCTGTGAGAGGAGACAGTGCTTCAGTCACACAAAGGCCTGTCTCAAAGGCAAACGCTTTGATCAGTGCTACCGACTCCGGCTTCACCTCCATTAGAGATAAGGAGACACATTGTCTAAGCGCGCATTCCTTTGCTTCTTGTCCAAACGCTGTATTCCTTCAGAGATAAATTACCAGTAAGGGCGCGGAATCTCAGATCAATGAATTTCACTTTATTACCCAGATGGAAATTCACATAGAAAACCATTTCGGGTAACATGGCTCGTTTTGTTCAAAGCAAAGCGACACACAAGTGAATAACAGCATTCCCCTATCTTGGAGATTGAATTTTGATTGAAGGTACATTAAAGCAACTGTTTCAATGCGTTAAAATAATCAGTCACTGAGTCCCACCCTGAGGACATATCCACGTATCAAGCTCTGATTCAATGTTCTTATAGAAAAGGACTGAGCAAGTGTAAGAATCAGTTTGTCCTGAGAGACTGGAGCCTTCCCATCCCCTTAGCCACAGAATCCCGACAGTGCGGAAGGAGGCCATTCGGCCCATCGAGTTTGCACCGACCCTCTGAAAGAGCACCCTACATAGGCCCACTCCCCCATCCAATCCCCGCAACCCCACCCAACCTGCACATCTGAAATTAAGTTACTGTGAAAAGCCCCTAGTTGCCACATTCGGGCGCCTGTTCGGGGAGGCTGGTACGGGAACAGCTTTGGACATCCAGGGGTAATTTAGCATGGCCAGTCCACCTAACCTGCACATTTTTGGACACTAAAGGGCAATTTTAGCATGGTCAATCCACCAAATCTGTACAGCTTTGGACTGTGGAAGGAAATCAGAGCACCGGAGGAAACCTGCGTAGGCGCAGGGAGAACATGCAAACTCCACACAGACAGCCACCCAAGGTCAGAATTGAGCCTGGGTCCTGGCGCTGTGAGGCAGCAGTGCTAACTATTGTGCCACCTCTGCACATCACTACAATTACACAGCAAGCTGCACATTCATTTTAAGTTGGGAAGAAAAATAAACTATTCTAATGAGGCAGGTGATCAAATCCGAGTCACTCAAGTTCATCGAATCAAAGAATTGCACAGCACACAAGGAAGCCCCCCAGCCCCTCTATCTTGTTCCTGTTCGTTGAAAGAGCTGTTGAATTAGTCCCATGTCCCCCCCCCCTTTCACTTTAGCCCCTAAATTACCTCGAGATTTTATTGGTTGGATGCAGAGAAACCATTTCCTCCGCTTAGGAAATCCACAACTAGGAGCCACACTCTTAAAATTAGAGCTCGGTTGTTTGGGAGCGATATCAGGACGCGCATCTTCACACGAATGGTGGCGCAAATCTGGAACTCTTGCCAAAAGGTGTTTCGAAAGGCCATGGTTAAAGTTGGGGACTGAAAGAGTGATACAATTTTATTAGGTAGAGATATCAGGGGACATCGATCAAAGGCATTTAAATGGAGTCGATGTCCAATCAAAATCTAAATGAATGGTGGCTCAAGCTTGAGAGATTGAATGCTGGATGATGAACTCTCACGGAGAAAATTAATGGGCACTTTGGCACAATTAGGGTGGGGGGCAGGTAAGGGAGCTGACGGTTTGAACACAAACTGGAGCAGAGCGGGTACTGCGCGGGCACAGAATTTACAGATTTGAATGACAGCAAAAACAGCATCCTGGATGTCTGCCACCGGGCCATGGGACAATGAACTCCATTACGAGACAGCCGTGTAAAACAGAGATGGTTGTTTATCCTGACCAATTGGTCTCCTCTTGTTCCCAAAAGATGCACAGCAAAGTATGTTTTTGTGTCGCTTGCATCTATGATGAAATGGGGAAATTCTCCCTGTAACTGCCAGAAATGATGGAGTAACGTCATAGAGTCATGGAGGTCGACAGCACAGAAAAGGCCCTTTGGCCATCGCCTCTGCGTTGATCAAAAACAACCACCTAAGTATTTTCTTCTTCTTTCCAATTAAGGGGCAATTTAGCATGGCCAATCCACCTACCCTGCAGACACGGGGAGAATGTGCAAACTCCACATGGACAGTAACCCAGAGCCGGGATCAAACCGTGGGGCAGCAGTGCTAACTACTGCGCCACCGTGCTGCCCTACCACCAAAGTATTCTAATCCCATTTTCCAGCACTTGGACCTGTGAAAAAGTGTGCGGAGATCCATAAATCCTATCACGTTGGCCAAACCGGATTGGAAATTGCAGGCTCTAAGTATGCAATTTGACTTTTAAAATTTAGAACATAGAACATAGAACAGTACAGCACAGAACAGGCCCTTCGGCCCTCAATGTTGTGCCGAGCCATGATCACCCTACTCAAACCCACGTATCCACCCTATACCCGTAACCCAACAACCCCCCCCTTAACCTTACTTTTTTAGGACACTATGGGCAATTTAGCATGGCCAATCCACCTAACCCGCACATCTTTGTGACTGTGGGAGGAAACCGGAGCACCCGGAGGAAACCCACGCACACAGGGGGAGGACGTGCAGACTCCACACAGACAGTGACCCAGCCGGGAATCGAACCTGGGACCCTGGAGCTGTGAAGCATTTATGCTAACCACCATGCTACCCTGCTGCCCCACTGGTCAGTCCTCTCCGAACCAGTTAGGGTGGTGACCGGAATGTGTCAGTCCAGGACCCAGTAATAGAAAGCTCCCGCTTGCACAGGGAGCTCAGGCGGATTGGTTTTTCACTTATGGGATGTGGGCATCTCGGGCTAGGACAACATTTATTGCTTTAGTGAACCACTGCAGTCCATGTGCTGTTGGTACATCCATAGTGCTGTTACAAAGAAAGTTCCCCAAATTTGGCCCAGTGACAGTAAAGGAATGGCGACATTTTTCCAAGTCAGGATGGTGGCTTGGTGGGGAACCTGAAGGCGATGGTGTTCCCTCGTGTCTGCTGCCCTTGTCCTTCTAGGTGGTAAATTCGAGGAGTTGGAAGGTGCTGTCGAAGGAGCCTTGGTGAGTTGCTGCAGTGCATCTTGTAGATGGTACGCACGGCTGTCACTGTTTGTTGGTGGTGGAGGCAGTGAATATTTGTGGAAAGGCTGCCAATGAAATGGACTGATTGTCCTGGATGGTATCAAATTAGTTGAGTGTTGTTGAAGCTGCACTCATCCAGGCAAGTAGAGAGCATTCCATCATGGCAACTTGGGCTGAGGAATGGAGAGGAGAGCGTGGAGCACACCAGCAGTATTTTGTTATCAATCACCTCTGGACTTAGAACATTACACAAGAGCGCACGGTGGCACAGTGTTTGGTGTGGTAATCTTTGTGTTGCTAAATTCAGGATGGTTGGCGTAGTGTTCACAAAGACTACAAAATAGCTTTAACTTGAACAAAACTATAAATTTATTAACACTACTAATTTGGATTCGACACGTACTGCTAAATTATACAGTTGATAATTAACTCACCTACAATTAATCTCTACACTATTATAAACTATGAGCTGCTCTCACTCACACTATCTTTCCTTCAGTCTGTACTCCAGCTAATTCCTTTACTTCTCTCCCTCCAAGGCTTAGCATCAATGTTTTATATACTTGTAATTCTGCCCCCCTCTGGTGGCTGATCGAGACATTTCATTAACCCTTGCAGTTCTTACATTTATGATAATACCACAGTTTTCACTGCTGACACACAGCACCTGGGACCTGGGTTCAATTCCGGACTTGGGTCACTGCCTGTGTGGAGTTTGCACTTTCTCCCCATGTTTTGCCGGGTGCTCCGGTTTCCTTCCACAGTCCAAAGATGTGCAGGTTTGATGGATTGGCCGTGCTAAATTGACCCTTAGTGTCCAAAGGTTAGGTGAGGTTACGGGGGAGTGGACCTAGGTAGGGTGCTCTTTTGGAGAGTCGGTGCAGACTTGATGGGCCAAATGGCCTCCTTCTGCACTGTAGGGATTCTATGATTCTATTCTATGAAGAGAATCCTGAGGACTTTACACCAATGGTCGAGCACCAGTTTAAAGCTTTAAATCATTTTTGCAGAAAGTGTTAGCTTTCCCAATGATTTTCACATCTGTTTCTTCACCGTTTGGTGTGGGCTTGAGCACATAAACATATGAATTAGGAGCCTGCACCACCATCCATTAAGATCATGGCTGATCTGATTATGGCTTCCACTTCACGATCTGCCTAAGCCCTCCGCGCTGTCGATAATTTTGAACTTCCTCATTAGTCAAGAATCTACCTACTGCTTTTTAAAATATTCATTGCCCCTTACCCCCAGCGAAAGGTTTTGTTACACCCTTTCCCCACAATCATTTCTCACAAAGCATCGGTCTTTCCAATGGGAATTCACCTACCCTATTTTTATTGGGAGACTGGGAACCAGAGGAAGTGTGCCAACCTGGTCAGCATCCACATGCCACTATCACTTCTATCACTGTGGTAGATGCCAACCTATGTACATTTGTCAGAGTGCCAATGCCTCTGGGAAGTTTCGCCTTTCCGAGGAAGCCAGCCATAGGTCTAATTTTCAGATTGTGTTTCCTTGTTCTAGATTCCTCAGCACAGGAATATATAGTTCCTGAGGGTCAACTCTATCGGATCCCATTATCATTTCAATTAGATTGCCCCTCACACAGCCCATCTCAAGGGAATAGGAACTATGGGCGGGATTTTCCGGTCCTGCAGCCCCACCCAAAGTCAATGAACATTTAGCTGGTCCATCAGATTTTCCATCCTGCGGACAACAATTCCCATGGCAGTTGGGACCAGAACATTTAGGCCTAGGTTTATGCACCTGAACTTGCATCGTTCTGGTTCAAACCTGCCACGAAAGGATTTGAGCACATAACCTTGGCTGACACATTAGTGCAATACCGGGGGAGTGTTCACTCTCTAAGGTGCTATCGTTAACAGGAAATATTTAATTTTTTAAAAAATATTTTATTCTCCATTTTCACATTTTCCTTCAAAATTTACATCCTCCCCCAACAAGCAGTAAACAGTAACAAATACAAAGTCAACCCTTAACATCAACAACGATCCCATCCTCCCACCACCCCAACCAACGGCCCACCTGTCCATATTGGCATCAAATAAAACAAACCCTCCCAGGGTGGAAAAAAAGCAAAGGCGAAAACGAAAAAGGAGCCCGGAATCGCCCTTGGTCACCATTAACCTATAGAGTCCCCCCCCCACCCCCACCCCCCGACACTCAATGCCATCCGAAAGAGTACCGTAAATTACACCCAAGAGTTGTAAACCCCCCCCCCCCCAACTCCTCCCCTCCACTTCCACTTGTAAAACTCCTCCCCCCAACCTCGGTTCCTTTCCCACAATTTTCCAAGCCGGCTAGACTCATCGGACCCTGTTCTGCCAGGCTCAGATGGCTGCAGCCCCTCCCCCACCTCACCCTCGTTCACTGGCCAGCTTAAACCGGCCAGCGTGGAGGCCCCCGCCCGGGTCTCCTTCCCCCTTGCCCGGCCCCAGGAAAACCCAGAAGTCCCCTTTAGCACACAAACCCCGCATACACACCCACACCCCAAAGAACCCTCATTATGACTGAAAGTCCCATTTCTTTCCTTGTCCAAATATACACAACGTTGGCTCCTGTAGCCCATACACCAGCACACAGAGAAACAAAAAAGAAAAAATACAGTCATGAGGCTACATCGGTACATGATTAATTCTGCCACAGTCCTTCTGCCTTTGCAAAGTCCTCCACTGCTTCCGCCATCCCAAAATAAAAGTTCTTGAACTTGTAGGTCACCCTCAGCTTCGCTGGATATACAATGCCCCACTGCACCTTGCTAATGTACAGTGCCCTCTTCACCCGGCTGAAGGCAGCCCACCTTCTCGTTAGCTCCACCGTAAAGTCCTGGTATACACGTAAACCAGCTCCAGCCCACTGCACCACCCCCTTCTGCTTGGCTCAGCACAGGACCTTCCCCTTCACACTGTAACTACGGAAGCACAGAGTCACTACCCTTGGCGGCTCACCCGCCTTTGGTACAGGCCTCCACGACCGATGAGCCCGATCCAGTTCATATCGGGAGGGATCCTCCCCCTCTCCCAATAGCTTCGCCAACATCATGGCAAAATACTCCGTCGGCCTCGGTCCTTCCACTCCTTCGGGAAGCCCTACAATCCTCAAATTCTGTCGTCTGGATCTGTTTTCAGGTCTTCCATCTTGCTTCACAGATCCTTTTTGATCTCCATCACCTTCCGCATCTCCTTCCCCATCGAGGTAATTTGATCACTGTGCTGCAATAATGTCTCTTCTACTTCCTTCAGCGCCTCACCTTGCTCCCGCACCTCCGCCACTGCGTTCGCCTCCGCCGTCCTCACCGGGGTAATCGCCTCCTCCACCAGTGCTTTCAAAACCTCCCTCATCTCCTTCCTCATTGCCTCCATGTGTTTTGTGAACTGCCTTTCGAATTCCACGGCCATCACCTTAGTTATTTCTTCAGCCGTAAGCAATGCGGCCTCCCCTGGTGCTCCAGCCTCCATTTTCTTTACCGACCCCGCAGTGACCTTTCCTCTCCCCGACGGACTTTCAGCTGTTTTCACGGCCGTTTTTTTTACTGATCCTCGACATTTCCCTTCCCTGTGTTTTCTCCTGACTTTTACTGCCTTCACTGCCCCTAGGACTGGGCGTTAACCCCCGACAATGCCGTTCCCGAACGGGAGCCCTCTAACGTGGGGCTGCCACCCGCCCGCCGTCACGGATGTCGGAAATATTTAATTAAAACACCATTTGTGTTTTAAACAAATGGTGTTTTAATTAAGGTCACGGGTGGAGGTCACGTGGCCCTTTAAGGGACGGGCTTTGAGGTCCACGTGACCAGCTCAGGACCAATTAAGCAGGAGCACGTGAATCCTGGCCAATAGGGAGAGAGCACAGGGCCCTGGGAGAAGGGGCTTGGGCAGTGTGGACCCTGGAGCTGGAGAGTCAAGACCTATCCAGCATTGTTCTATGCCTGTATATAGCTGCATTTTCCTATTGTTAAGCCCCCTTTATTGTTACTGGGAGTTTCCAATGTGTTGTGTCGAGCCACCACCGGAGTTATCTCTGGTGTCCTGGCCAATATTTATCCCTTAGCCGACGGCATTCATATAGATTATCTGATCATTATCGCATTCCTGTTTATGGGAGTTTGTTCAGTGCGTGTTGGCTGCCATGTTTCTTGCATTATAACAGTGGTTACACTTCACAAATACAATCGGTTGGGAGACGTTTTGGGAGACTGAGGTTGTGAAAGGTGGTGCGTGAATTCAAAGCCTTTCTTGCTCCTTTGACAATCAATGGCGACATACCAGGACACTGAAATTTAACCCAGTGACAGACTTCCAATGGTTCAAAAAGTTAGAGACACTGACCATTTTCCCCTCTGCTCAATCTGACAATGGACATCAACAGGAAGGGATTTGACTCTCGGTGTGAAGTTTATCTACTATGTTATGCAAGTAAGCACTCGTTTTTTAAAATAATTAAATTTAGAGTACCCAATTCATTTTTGTTCCAATTAAGGGCAATTTAGTGTGGCCATTCCACCTAACCTGCACATCTTTGGGTTGTGGGGATGAGACCCACGCAGACACGGAGAGAATGTGCAGACTCCACACGGACAGTGACCTGGGGCTGGGATCGAATACAGGTCCTCAGCGCTGTGAGGCAGCAGTGCTAACCACTGTGCAACCGTGTTGCACAATGAATGCTCATTTTTAAGGAGCTGCAATGACAGCTTCAATTTAAGGCAACCCCCCCTGGGCCTGCACTGATTGCCCCAGGAAGGCAAATCACAGGGTGGCTCCATGGAGACCTCCTACAGTCATGGTTCAGGATACCTGTGTGCGATCGCAGTACAGCACCTGGGCAAAGGCAGACGAAGTCCATTCAATCATTCACATGTTCAAGGCACGTTTCAAGCAATCAAGAGAAGAGAAATTGTACAAACACTGTTGGGTTTTTGCTGGCATGTTGAGCAATTCAAAATGACAGGAGCGTAAAATCGACAGTGGATTTAAAAAAAATTATTTCATGGGATGTGGCATCGCAGTCTGTGCCAGCATTTATTGCCAATCCCCGATTGACCTTGAGGGAGCATTTAAGACTCAACCACATTGCTGTGGGTCTGGAGTTAGGCAGCAGATTTCCTTCCCTAAAGGACATTAGTGAACCAGATGGGTTCTTACAACAATCAACAATGGTTTCATGGTCATCATTGGACTTTTAAATCCAGATTTTTATTCTGCTATGGTGGGATTCGAACCCGGGTTCCCAAAATGTTACACTTGGTCTCTGGAATATTAAACCAGTGACAATGCCAATTGCCACTGCCTCTCCTTATTAAAGTGACCCTTCAGTTACAAGATGTCTTTGTTACATCTCATTGCTTATTCACTGAGTTAGGAAGAAAGCTGGAGCCAGTCTTTCCTCAGTTTATTTACAAAATCCAGAGAACACAGCCACCTACTCCCCTTTCCTCTGCCCCCCGCCCCAGCACACGTAGGCACCTGTTCTTATATATAGTTAAGAATAACGCCCTATCCTTTCCACAATTAGTAACAGCTGCTCTCACAACTGGAGCAGACCCTTCATTGTGACAGGACTGCAACACTAACAGTCTCCACTCATGTTCACAGCTCAGGAACCTGGGTCTCTGACAACTTCCATTTACTTTTGCTCTCTGAAGATCCATCCAGGCTAAAGCAATCAATCATGTGGAACATAGAAAGTTACCAGACCAGCAGAATCAAATACAGATCAATTAAAACATTGGACACCGCACATACAGCAATGACAGGCAGCAAATGATTACTCGGCTCATCAAGTGTACTTTATATTGAGGATACTTGGAACACCATGGGGCAATCTACCGGCACCCTCGTGCCCAAACGAGGGCGTGACGCCGGCGGTAAATGTCAGGAGAGGCCTCTTCCTGGATTTAGCCGGCTCGCCACGCCTTGTGAGATCTAACGGGATCTCATGAGACGACGCGATCTGGATCCCATTGTGGGCGGGATCAGCTTTTGGCAAACCTGCATATTAACAGGAGTAGCAAGTCTCATTCTAATATGCAGCTTGACGGGTATATCCGAGGTGTTGGGATCTAGCCGCTTTGCCACAGAGACCTTAGGCAAGCGCTGTTCAGTACTGGTCCTCACAAAAGGGGAACCAGGGGGAACAACACTGGGGAGAGTGTCTGCCAGGAGATTGGAGGCCACTGGGTAGTTGGACTCCAGATAAGGTGGCACGCTGGCACTGCTGGTGCCACGTGAACACCTTGGCACTGCCAGACTGGCAGGGTGCAAGGTGGGCAATGCCAAGGTGCCAGGCTGGCAGTGTGCCTGCGCCGGGGATCAGGCCTGAGGGTACCTTGCCTGCGTGAGCTGGAGTGTGCGGTGGCCCCAAGGAGCCACTTATAGGTGAGTTGGAGGTCGCGTTGGGAAAATCATTTGAGAGATCAGAGCGGTGTTTAAAAATGTCAGCCTGATTTCTCCCTCACTGAGGAGTTCTGCTAACTGGAGTTCCTCAGTGCAAGAATTGGGACAGAGGTGCAGCACTCGACATGGGATTCTATAGCAATTCAGTTAGATTACATCCCATGTTTAGACGCTTCATACTCAAGCTTCCCCCACCCAGCTACACCATCGCAGACATATAGGGGTGAATTCCCCACCACCCGTAGCGGGGTTCCTGATCCGGCGGAGAATCCAGCATAGGGCTAAAAGCTGCGCCGATCCCATTCTGATGCTCCAGTCCCCCACCGGTGGTGGCAGCAAACTGCACACCCCGCACCAGCAGGAGGGTGTAAATGGGTCATTTGAACCCATTTGCATCCAATTAACAGACTGGAAGCTCGATTTTCCTCACCCCCATGATGCTCCAGACCTCTCGGCTAGAATTCGCATAGGTGTGGATTGGTGAAAGTATTTTCAAGCATGGACTTGACCCAGTGGACCCCATGATAGGTCAAGTGGGTAAGTATATGCATTGGTGCCCCCCCCCCAAGTCCATCAAAGGGTCTCCCTCCCCCACTTTGCAAATCCTGTCCATCCCACCCCCCAGCACCCCATCATACCCACATCAGACCCCCAACAGAGACCCCTCATCAGACCCCAGCAGAGACTCCCCCATCAGGATAAACATATAGCAATGATTGATAGGCCCTCAACAGATACCAAGCACTTACCTTGTAGGTGATTATAAACATTGTGTGTTGCTTTCCAGCAGGATACTTGGGATGCATTCAAGTGTGAAGAGAAATAAAATAAACGACCCAGACACCTGGCCGTCTAGAGCCTACTAAAAGCTAATTCTCTTTGAAAGTAAATAAAAGCCTCACAGATCAAAGGGTCTGAGGGGGTTTAAAGCTTTGTGATGTGTTTCAGCTTCTATGAAATAACAGCTGCTGCTTTCAACACTTCTGTCTGAGGCAGCAGGTGTCAGGGTCTGGTAAGTGAAAAAACAGCGATTTTTCACTGTTTCTGCCTGGACTGCTCTTTAGCTTCCAGGCAGGCATGACTGATGGAAGTGGGGTGGGATCTGATGTGGGGGCCGCTGATGGGGGGGTCTCTGAAATAAGGATATTTGATATGGGGGGTCTCTGAAATGGAGCTCTCTGATATGAGTGTCTCAAAAGGCGGGGGTCTGATGGGGTAGATCTGATGGGGAGTCTGATTGAGGGTCTTTGTTGGTGGTCTGAAGGGGGATCAATGGGGAGGGTCGGGTCACCTCCATGCATGTGTACCTAGGAGGGTGTAATGTTTTCTGTATGTACGGATGGTGAGGTCTTTGTAGTTAAAGTGATCAGCGAACTTATAGCTTTGTAAATGAACAAAACTGTTTATTAATTAACTAAATCACCGAAGGGTTTCTATGATGTGAGATTGCAGTTGGATATTACGGCTAAGTTCAAACAACAGTGGTTAACTCTTATTAACAACTGTTGCCTCAGGAGCTGCTCGATATGCGACTGTACTCTGTGCTTGCTGTCCAGATTCTGTCTCTGTGTCCTGTCCAGGCGATTACCTCCTATCTCCATGTGGCCTGTCTTCCAGTGACCTACTCCTGGTACCACGCCACCTGTGGTCGGATGCTAGAATCGCAGTCTATGTATACGGCACCTATCTTTGCTTACAGTTCGGTTATTAAATTATACATATCATTAGAGACGGGCTGACCCGTAATTCCCTTGGTGTTGGAAAGGAGGATACCCCTACTTGTCAGATGGTGGGAGGCAGGATTTGCATTGTGGGAGGGAGGGGGGCCAGCCGCTAAACCTCAGGATCGGACTGCTCACTCAAAATGGGAGCTCAATTCCGGATTCTGACAGAATCCCGCGAGCTCCCCATCATGTATGAATTGGCATGGGAAATGAGAGGGAATCGCTCCTGGGTGCCGCTCCTACCCCCAGCACAGACCAGGAGCAGTTCTACTCCAGTGAGATAACTTAACTCCCAAACGGAGAATCCAGCCCCAAATGACTTGAGAGAGGCAAAGGAAACAGAAAAAAAAATTCAGTGAGAGAAAGGGAAACAAAGAAACTGGGAAACCTTCCTCACCACCTGCTAATCCAACACACATAAACCTGTGCATTAACTGTTAAATCGCAACACTGACTGAATGAAACAATACCCAAGGCCCAATATATGGTGGAGGGATCTCATGCACTATTGTTCAGGCACAGGATTGTTACCCTTCACTCCAGCTTGTGTTTCTGCTTCCATTTTCCTTGGCAGTGTTTGGGGAGGACTGTGCTCCATTTCCTTGTAATGGTGCAGATGAAGAAGGGATGGAACCGATCAGCAAGTGTTCCTCATTACAAATAACAATCACTCTTTCATTTTTATAAACTTGATGCCTTTCATTGTTGATCTCTTGAAAAAAAAAGACAGCTTTATTTCTTCTTTAGTGTTGTTGGAGCAAAACTCTTCACTTACCTGGATGAGTGCAATCCGACAGCACTCAAGAAGCTCGACACCATCCAAGTCAAAACAGCCCGCTTGACTGGCATCCCATCCACCATCCTACTGCGCACAGAAACAGCAGTGTGTACCATTAATACAACAGTGTGTACCATTAATACAACAGTGTGTACCATTAATACAAGAGTGTGTACGTTAATACAACAGTGTGTACCATTAATACAACAGTGTGTACCATTAATACAACAGTGTGTACCATTAATGCAACAGTGTGTACCATTTATGAGATGTGCTGTAGCCAAGTGAGCAGGAACCGCAGAGATAAATGTAAAATAGAGGGTGGGATTTTCCAGCAGATCCCACCAAAGGGAGCTGGTGGTAGGCGGATTTGAGGTCGACAGTGGAGAATACACGATATTGAGCTATTCGATTGACCATCTCTGCTATGCAGGGAAGGGGGTACGCATCGAGCAGCGTGAAGCAGTTTATGGTCTGGCTGTAGTTCATGGCCATCCGTTTCTTTTCCCCGGACCGTACTACCACCACTTGTGCTCTCCAGGGGCTGTTGCTAGCCTCGATGACCCCCTCTTCCAGTAAACGCTGGACCTCTGACTGGATAAAAGTCGTATCTTGGGCACGGTACCGCCGGCTCCTGGTGGCGACGGGCTTACAGTCGGGGGTGAGGTTCGCGAATAGTGAGGGGGGTGCAACTTTCAGTGTTGCAAGGCTGCATAGTGTGAGAGGGAGGCAAGGGTCCGCCGAACTTCAGGGTCAGGCTTCGGCGGCTGCATTGGAAATCCAGACCGAGCAGCAGGGGGGGCGCAGAGGTGAGGGAGGATATAGAGCTTGAAACGAGCGTAATCGGCGCCCTGGATCGCGAGATCTGCAATACAAAAGCCCTTGATTTGGACTGAGTGGGACCCGGAAGCGAGGGCTATGGTTTGGGAAGCGGGATAGGTGCGCAAGGAGCAGTGCCTTACTGTTTCTGAGTGGATAAGGCTCTCCGTGCTCCCGGAGTCAAAGCGGCAGGGAGTGTCGCGCCCGTTGATCTGGACCTGCATCATGGAATACTGCAGGTACTTTGGTCGCGATTGGTCGAGGGTGATCGCTCCCAGTTGTGGGTAGTCCGAGTCCTCAGCTGAGTCGGATTCACAAAATGGCCGTCGCCGTCGGTCGCACGTGTCGGGTCCAGAAGATGGCTGCCGCCAAGTTGGCCGCCCCCATGACTCGCACGAGGCCAATGACGCGTCAGAAAGGGGCATGTCCGGCCAGTGCGCAGCCGCGTTGCGGGGCCTGTGGGCCAGTGAGCTTGATTTTCGGGCCTGGTGATCTTTTTGTTTCTGGGTCTTGGGTCTGGCCAGGCAGACCCTCGCGAAATGCCCCTTCTTTCTGCAGTCGCTGCAGATGGCAGAGCGGGCTGGGCAGCGTTGACGTGGATGCTGGCCCTGCCCACAGAAATAGCACGGTGTGCCCCCCGGTCTGGGGGGGGTCGCCACGCGGTGCAGGCCCGTAACGTGGCCGAGTCTGGGGAAGTCCGAGGGGAGCTCGCAGGGTCCGCGGGGTAAATGCCTAGGTTGTGGCGGGCCACTTCCAGTGAGGTGTCCTGAAGGTCTTTAGCTCCATTTTCGAGGAGTCGCTGCCTGATATAGGTCGAACAGATGCCGGACACGAACGTGTCTCAGATGTGCAGGTTCATGTGGACTTCCCCCGTCACATCCTGATGGTTGCTGTTCCTGGCGAGTGTGGTAAGCTTTTCCACGTCCTCGTCTAGCGTTTCCCCTGAGCGCTGCCGGCAGGTAGCGAGCAGGTGCCGTGCATGTACCTCATTTATGGGTTTGGCAAAACGCTTTCGCAGGATCTCGATCGCCTCGTCGTAAGTGGTCGCCTTCTCCATCATGGTGGAGATTCTATGGCTCACCCGGGCGTGGAGTAGGCGCAGAGTGCGAGGCCCTAGGACAGGAGTTTCCGAGGATTCCACATAGGCCTCGAAGCAGCGGAGCCAGTACTTAAACATTTCTTTGGCCTCTGGTGTCCGCACTTCCAGGTTGAACTTTTCTGGCTTGAGACCGGCGTCTATCCTAACGTAATCTGCTTATTAAATTGTTGTACCCTCAATAGCGACACGAGAGTGTGGAATGGTAAATGAAGGCTTTAATAATCAGAGAACTAGCCAGTTACCGAGATGTGTGCTTACTGAGTGCCGCCTACAGGGCATCACCTTATATACGGCTCCCTGGTGGGCGGTGCCGGAGGCGGAGTCCCCCAGGGTTCCAAACCCGGTCTTAAAGGGGCATCACCTACATGGTGTTAAGGGTACAGTAACCATTCATCACACCAAGTGAGCAGGAAACGCAGAGATAAATGTAAAATAGAGGTTGGGATTTTCCAGCACATCCCACCGAAGGTGACCCCCCCCACAGCGGGTTCCCCGGCAGTGGGATGAACGAGCCGTGCAAAATGCCCTAGACATCAGCGGGACCGGAAGATCTCGTCAGCGGCCGAAGGCCTGCCAGCTCTGCCGCCGGAAAACACACCGGCTCAGATATGAGATTTTGGACTGGCCACCCAAACCTCTGCCATTCTCCAGGTAGTGTGAATGGATGGCCAGAGCCGGCCCTGTCTGTGGTGTAGGTGTCAGGCCTATTGACGGTCTCCCCTCCCTGACTCTGCAGTTTGCAGCAATGGCAGGGATCTTTGAGCAAATATTTCTGTGGCTACCCGGCATTCACCGGCGACGCTGCTTAATGCCAAAACACTCCAATGAGAATTTAGACTTTGGATTGTTATAGTGTCCAGACTCTTCTGTTGCAAAAAACAGGACAAGAGATTTCCAGTCAGAATTCTTTCTCCAGACCTGTGACAGTCCACGGAAAATAAAGATCGAGACTTCTTGCACTGATGGCTAGAGACACTACCTTGCTGACAGAGAGATAGGCCCATTCTCTTTCATCTAAAGAAGTGCTGACTGACTCAAACAGTAACGTATTAAATAAGTCATTTATTCCTCTTTATTCACAAATCTGTCAACAATGTGCTATCGATATGAAACATGCGACAAGGCGAGGCTGTGCCATGGACATTAAAGAACTTCTACAGCCTCATACACGTCTCATATACCTTTATACTCAACACGTTCAGAGTTATTGTTGTATTCGCCAATTGAAGTTTTGACATTGCTTAACCCTTGCGGCACTGAAACTGAAATATTTTTGCACCATGTGAGGCTGGAGTTCTGATTGTTAGCCCCACCTTGAGGTAACCGCATGCAGTGCTGCACAACAGCCTCAGATTCCACAGCCGGATTGTCCCAGCCCTTCTCGCAGGCGGGATCTTCCGGTCCTGCTGATGTGAACTCCACAATTTCTATTCATACAACAGGGCAGCACGGTAGCATGGCGGTTAGCATAAATGCTTCACAGCTCCAGGGTCCCAGGTTCGATTCCCGGCTGGGTCACTGTCTGTGCGGAGTCTGCACGTCCTCCCCGTGTGTGCGTGGGTTTCCTCCGGGTGCTCCGGTTTCCTCCCACAGTCCAAAGATGTGCGGGTTAGGTGGATTGGCCATGCTAAATTGCCCGTAGTGTCCTAAAAAGTAAGGTTAAGGGGGGGGGGGTTGTTGGTTTACGGGTATAGGGTGGATACGTGCGTTTGAGTAGGGTGATCATGGCTCGGCACAACATTGAGAGCCGGAGGGCCTGTTCTGTGCTGTACTGTCCTATTCTAACACCCTGGTCTGGTGCGCAGTCAATTCAAGCCCCAATCGTCCCGGAGTCACAACACAAGTGAATTCACCAATAATTCTTATAGAAATTCCCAAAGTCTTTGAACCTTAACTGCCAAATTAATACAGTCACAAGGTTTGTAAGCAGAAACACAATTACTGTTTATTTATAATAAGACTGACATCGAAATATGCAGTAAACACAACTGGATAATGGCAAATTAACCTACTACCCCCATCTACCCACGCACACAAGGCAGACAGAGAGGGAGGGGTAGAAATAATAAGGATGAAGGTCAAAAGATAAGTCTTTGCTTCAAACGGTGTTTCCTTTGTACACTTTCCTCACAGCACGCTGGGTGATCTAAGCCTCTCGTTTACAGTTATTAATGGTCTTCTTTACAGGGCCATTCATTCAGTACTCACAAGCAGCAGGTTTTCATCTGGAAAGATTCTTTAGTTTTTATTAAACTGGGCCTTCGGCTCGAAGTTCACACTCAGGCCTATTTATTTCTTGAGACCCTATATCTCACGTCAAATTCTGCTTCCAGCTTGTGGTTCGACTTCAGGCCTCTGCGGTCTCTAGAGAACGGCGCTGTGACTTGCTGGAAAGAGTGTCAGCCCTCACATTGGCCTTATGGAGAGGATGGGTGAAATCTTTCCGGAGAGAATTAATTAGAACCCTCTATCCAAGCTGCAGAATCAAAAGTGAAACCAGGCTGGAACTTTGTGACTCTGAGAACATTCCAGTGGGATTAGATCCAATCACCACCTGTTACCCGGCAGAGCACAGCCTTTTGGCCCAAGTCATTGGCCACCGGCCAAATCAATCACATCGAGTCATCGCTGACAGTGGCTTATCGGTAATCACCAGTCTTAAGACAGCACAGGCTTCTGGATCCTGCTGTTTTAATTAAAGGCACAAGCTGTTTACAGGCTGCTTTGTTTTAAAGTCACGGGTCCATTAAACATCCATAGATCAAAAATGTAACGGCAAAAATAAAAGAAAGGGAAAATAATAGAATAGACAGAAACAAACAGGGAGGACTCTTACAATAGTAATAGTTTCAGGCAGAATAAAATCTTTGCCCCCCACATCAACATGTCCTTTCTGCATTGCTTAATGGCCCTGAATCCCATTTGTTGACAAGAACCTGCCTAGTTCTTCCTGCATTTCAACATCTTTACCATCGCTTCAGTGAAGATGTTCCTCCTGTGTTGCCTATTTTATTTTGCTGTCCTCTGTCATTCTGATTGCTTTACAGAATATTTTAAGTTTCTGCTCTCTGGTTACTGACTCACCTCTCACTGGAATCGATCTCTCCTCATCTGTTACCTTCTGAACCTGCTTTGCTCCAAGCTGCTCTGGCCTCTCCTGATAACTGATGTCCCTCTTACCAGGTATCATTTAAGTAAATCTCCTCCGCACTCTCTCTCTCTCTGAGCTTCTTGACATCCTACCTATGGTGGGCTACTGGACACAATAGTCCAGCTCAGTATTGCTCAAACTGGTGGCCTTTTTTCATTCATTCATGGGAAGTGGGTGATGCTGGCCAGGACCATTATTTATTTCCCATCCCTAATTGCACTTACGAAGATGGGAGTGAGTTGCCTTCCTGAACTGCCACAGTCCTTGTTGTGGTAGGTGTGCCCACATTGCTGTTGGGGAGGGAGTTCCAGGATTTTGACACAGCGACAGTGAAGGAACGGTGATATATTTCCAAGTTTGAATAGTGTGTGGCTTGGAGGGAAATGTGCAGCTGGTGGTGTTCCCATGAACCGTCTGCCTTTGTCCCTCTAGGTGATAGAGGTTGAGTTTTGAAAGCTGCTGTCAAAGGAAGCTTTATACACTGCTGCAGTGCTCCTTGTAAATGGTACACACTGCTGCCAGTGTGCACCAGCGATGGAGTGTTGAGGGCGGTAGATGGAGCGGCAATCAAGTATTCTGCTTTGCCCAGGATGGTACAGGGTGTTGTTGGGGCTGCACTCATCCAGGCAAGTGGAGAGAATTCCATCACATTCCCACCTTGTACCTTGTAGATGGTAGAAAGGTAGATTTATGATAAATAAGGGGATCAGGGGTTATGGGAAGAGAATGGGATGAGAAAATTATCAGCCATGATTGAATGGGGGAGCGGACTCGATGGGCCGAGTGGCCTAATTCTGCTCCTATGTCTTATGGTCTTAGCATACCAGCTACTCATCACAGAATTATCAGACTCTGACTTACATTTCTAACTATTTGGGCAGGATTCTGAGGACTGAAGTTAGGGTTCGCTGACCCAGGATCCTCAAACCCTCCAAGCCACCCCCACCCTTACCATGACTGTCCCACCTTCTATCAGAGTGCCATCCAGCAAGCCACCTGTGCTGCCAAACCTCGCTTGGCACACTCACTTCTGGCCAGATCAGAAACCCCTAGACCCCAGCCTCTGCCAGAAACATTAGAGAGCTTGTGTTCGGCTGTCCTCTGCTGATCCACACACTTTACCATTCAGCCGCGAGAGGGTCCTCAGTGGTGAAACCCTGCTCGTTAATGTTTGGTTCTAGCAAGCTCCCTCTTAAGTGCTGATGTTCCAAAAGTACCGACATCTTGTTCAGGCATCAAAGGTTCACGACATCCAGTCCACCAATAATCCTCTCAGACAGGTTCCTTTGAGGACGCACTTGAGAGTTCAGGAGCGTGAAGTGCACTCCCATCCAACACAGTTAAGACCTCCTTTGAAATAGCCTTCACCTGTGAAGCTGGAGGCTGCTCACAGTCAAAGAAGGTGAAGTTTACTTTAGAGTCATAGAGTAATGACTCATGCAGCACATAAAGGACCCTTCGGTGCACCGCGTCTGTGTCGGTCAAAAAATAAGCACCTTACTCCCATTTTCCAGCACTTGGTCCATAGCCTTGTCTGCCCTGGGGTCACAAGTGCACATCTGAATACTTCTTAAATGTTATGAGGGTCTCTGCCTCCACCACCCTTTCAGGCAGTGAATTCCAAACTCCAACCATCCTCTGGGTAATATATTTTTCCTCACATCTCCTCTAAACCTCCTGCCCCTTATCTTAAATCCATGCCCCCTGGTAAATCTCCTCTGCACCCTTTCCAGTGAAATCACATCCCTCCTGTCATGTGGATTCCAGAACTGCACAATACTCTAGCTGTGGCCTAACCAATGTTTTATACAGTCCCAGCATAACCTCCCTACTCTTAAACTCTATGGCCCGGCAAATAAAGGCAAGTATACAATATGCTTTCTTAAGCACTGTATCCTCCTGCTCTGCTACCTTAAAGGACTAGTGTACATGCACACCAAGATCCCTCTGATCCTCAGTACTTCCCAGGGTCCTGCCGCTTAGCATGTGTTCCCTTGCCTTGTTTGTCCTGCCCAAATGCATCACCATGAGAGAAGCAACAATAGGGCTTCGTCCTGGAAGTATTTGGTGGGACAGAGAGGCTGTAGTTGTGGTTGCCCCTGTTTCCACAATATACGATGGCTTGAATGCCTCAGAGATGCAAAGCCTCTCACCTCCCCAACCCATCCAGCCCCCGAACAACCCCTGGCCCATTTAGCCCCCCGCCCCCCACTCCGAGCACGGGGATAGCAGCTCCAGGGCGCTTACGTTGCATGCCAGTAAAATGAAAGGGCTACTCACCTCCTAACTTCACCTCAGTGCCAGGTTCCTGTTTTGAAACAGGAGTACTAAACGATGCCCGTGTGATTTCTCATTGGGGAGTCAGGTCATTTCCTGGAGGCCACTACATTCGACTTCAATCTTGCTAACGAGATTGAAAAGAATGTAAATTATGCTCAATGACCTTCACGCCATTTTGGGGCGAGATCTGGAACTCTCCATTGGGGCTGGGCCGGGTCAATTGCCTGGCACGAATCTCGATTTGGTCCTCTCCCACAATTCACCCATTGCGCCCAGATTGGCACCGGGCACGACGCAGAACAAAGGTTGCCCCTCAGATCTCGCTGCACACAGACTTGCTTCAGCACACAATGAGTTTTAAATGGAACTGAACATTGTGCAATTATCAGAGAGCATCCCCACTTGTGATCATGATGGAGGGAAGGTCATTGATGAAGCAGCTGAAGATGGTTGAGGATAGGATACTACCCCGAGGAACTCTTGCAGTGATGTCCAGGAGCTCAGATGATTAACCTCCAACAAACACAACCATCCTCCTTTCTGCCAGGAATGGCTCCAACAAGTGGAGAGATTTCCCCCTGATTCCCATTGACTCCAGTTTTGTTACGGCTCCTTGATGCCAGACTCGGACAAATGCTGCCTTGATGTCAAGGGCAGTTACTCTCACCTCACCTTTTGAATTCCTTTTTTAAATTTAGAGTACCTAATTATTTTTTTCCAATTAAGGGGCAATTTAGCATGGCCAACCCACTTAACCTGTACATCGTTGGGTTATGGGGGTGAGACCCACACAGACACAGGGAAAATGTTCAAACTCCACACAGACAGTGACCCGGGCAGGGATCGAACCAGGGTCCTCAACGCCGTAGCCAGTAGTGCTAACCACTGCACCACAAAGCTGCCCCTCACATCTTGAATTCAGCTCTTTTGTTCATGTTTGAACTGAGGCTACAATGAGGTCATGAGCCGAGTGACCCTGGCAGAACCCAATCTGAGCGTCAGTGAGCAGGTTATTGCTGAGTAAGTGCCCCTTAATAGTGCTGTAGACAATTTTCAGCACTTTCTGATGACTGAGAGTAGACTGATAGGGCCGTAATTGACGGAGTTGGATTTGTTCTATTTCTTGTGTATCTGACATTCCTGGGCAATTTTCCAAATTGCTCAGTAGATACCAGTGTTATAGCTGTATTGAAACATCTTGTCTTGGGACGCGGCAAGTTCGGGAGCATAAGTCTTCAGTACCATGGCCTTTGGTGTATCCAGTGTATTTCTTGATAACATGTCGAGTGAATTGAATAAGCTGAAAACTGACCTTTGGAGTATATGTCCTTCAGGACATGGACAACTTGGTCAGTAGTGCTGCTACTGAGACACCTTTTGTGCTCGACATTGGAATTCCTCATCCTGTACCCTCACCATCCTCAGTGATTCTTCCATCAGGCTTTCATAGTGGAGGAGCACTGACTCATCAGCTGAGGGAGGCAGTAGGTGATAACGTGTCAGAGGTTTCCATGCCTGTATTTGACCCAATGCTGTGAGGTGTCATTGAGGACTCCCAAGGTCACTTCCTCCCAACTTTATATCACTCTGCTTTCAGCACTTCTGGGTCTGTCCTTCTGGTGTACATGACATATCCAGAGATGATGATGGAGGAGTCTGGAATATTGGTTGTGTGGTATGATTACATGAGTATAACAATGGCAGGTTGTTATTTCACAGACCTTCTAATTTTGACACAAGTCCCCAGATGTTAGTGAGGAGGATTTTTCGGGGGTGGCTGAGTACCTTTGTCAATATACGGTGCCGAGGCCAATACTGGTTTTATTCTTACTAGACTTTCCATTAGTGGGTTGGTACAGCTGACTGGCTGGCGAGGCAATTTCAGAGGACAGTAAAGAGTCAGCTGCATCGCTGCGGGCCTGGAGTCACGTGTAGGCCAGACTTGGTAAAGGTGGGAGATTTAATTCTGTGGGGCTTGCCCCCTTTATGGGGCGATCTACCGAAAGGGGTCACGTTGCCCGGGTAACCAATCAGGGACCGGGGGTGGAGTGGGGTGGGGAATCACCCTAGCAAGTGCAGTTTTCTGAATCAGTTCGATTCTGGAAGCTGATCCACAGCCTCGAGGCTGCAAGCCTGTGCATTGTAATTATATATTTAAAAAAAAATTTTTTTTTTTTTTAATTTTAGATTACCCAATTATTTTTTCCAATTAAGGGGCAATTTAGCGTGGCCAATCCACCTACTCTGCACATTTTTGGGTTGTGGGGGCAAAACCCACGCAAACACGGGGAGAATGTGCAAACTCCACACGGACAGTGACCCAGAGCCGGGATCGAACCTGGGACCTCAGCACCGTGAGGCGGTTGTGCTAACCACTAGGCCACCGTGCTGCCCTTTAATTATATATAAATAAATGTTGCAGTTATTATTAACCCAACTGGTGAAAAAGAAATAATGCACCTTCCCTGAAGGATGTCAGCGAACAAGGTGTTTTTTTTACAACAATCCGGTAGTTTTGTGGATACCATTATTGAGGCTAGTTTTGTATTCTGGAATTAGTCAATTAGGTGAATTCACGCTAGCTGCTGCACTGGAATTTGAACCCATGTCTCTTGAACATTAGTCCAGGCTTCTAGGTTCCCAGTCCAGCCACATCAGCACTACGCGACTATTCCATCAAATCTTTGAGGGGACCATGAGTAAGTGAATGAGGGGTAACTGGAGGCAGGGTTGGTGTGAGCCAAGAGGAGGGAGTGGAGTGGGGCCACCACGTGTGCAGCAGAGAGGGGCTGATGTCTTATGTGGGAGGGGAGTGCATCTGGAAGAACATTAACAGCAGCATGGAGATCCACCAGGTTGACCCACAGCTGCCAATAGAGTCCAGCCTTGCTCAAGGGAAGGTAACTTTTAAATAATAGAGTTGGAGCATCCATCTCATTGATGGCTGTCAGTCAGGACCTGTTTTTGGCATTTATTTAAAAAATTTGTCATTCATGGGATGTGGGCTTCACTGGCTGTGCCAGCATTCATTGCCCATTCCTAATTGCCCTTGAACTGAATGACTTGCTAGCCCATTTGAGAGTCAACCGCACTGTAGTCACATGTAAGCTAGACCTGGTGAGGATAGCAGATTTTGTTCCCTATAGAACATTAGTAAACCAGATGGGTTTTTTATGACAATCGTCAGTGGTTTCATGGTCATCACTAGACTTCTAATTCTAGATTTCTTATTGGATTCAAATTTCACCATCTACCATAGAGGGATTCGAACCCAGTTCCCCATCACATTACCCTGAGTTACTAGTCCAGTGACAATACCACTGTGCCATCACCTCCCCTTTGCAGACAGCACTTTCATATTATGGGGTGTATCACAATTCACTCAGGGAGCCCGGGTTGCTGTGGCAACATGTACATTTATAAGCATGTTAGAGTCAGGAGGTATGGATAGTGATGGTAAAGTCTCCAGCTTCCCTTTCATAGAACATAGAAAATACCCCATCACCTTTACTAGGGCAATTAGGGATGGGTAATAAATGCTGACCTAGGAAGTGTTGCCCACACTCTGTGAAAGAATAAAGCTTGGCTAACCACGAATCTCTCCCACTCTTACTGCCCACCATTGGCATGGCATGGGTTAAAGGGATTTGCAGGTTGATACACAACCTGTTTGGCCACATAATGGCCATCGAGTCCTGGGGTGGGGCTCAAACCCTGAGCTCCTGGCTCTGAAGCAGGGATGTTACCCATTGTGCCACAAGACCGACCCCACACTCCCCACCCATGAGTATTATCTAACATTGTAATTTAGATGGGAATTTTGTGATTAGAAATCTATTTGTAAAGGTCTTTGAATCATTAAAGTTTGACAACCTTTGGTTTAGCTGAAGCCTAACCAGTCAATTTTAAAGATTTAGCATAACCTCTTTCCATCGGAATGAGCAATAACACAGGTTTTGCCCATTTCATTGATGCAGTGATGGCACCGATGGGACGATGATCTCTGGGGATTTTTCTCCTTGTTCTCTCGCCCCAGAATTAGAAACTTAAAGCTGGGAATTATCAGTCAATTACATTGACATGTATAACTGGAAAAGTGCTGGCTCTGAACATGAAAGAGCTCATTCAAAACATTTAATCAGCGTAAAATCCAAAGTGACAGGTTTTTGAAAGGTAGGTCATGCAAGGATTTTTCTAAATTCATTTGAGGTCATGACACACTTGGGACATTTTCTGGAACTTGACTTTCATCAAATCTTCCTGAAGGTCCCTGGGCAGAGTGGCATGTCTGACGGGAACCTCTCCTGGGATCAGAAATGGAATGGTAAATTGGATTAATTGGTGAAATGGGAAGCAGGGGATAAATAATAGGTCTAATTGGGAAATGAGGGACAGTGATAACTCAGAATCACGGTGTGGTTAATGGAAAAATGTGTTGGATGTATTTATGTTTGAATGTCTCGATGACCTGCTCGTGAAGAGAATTAATGGAGAAAACTGGGATGGAGACGAGTAAATATGGAATGCATTGCCAGAAAGAATTGTGCAAGCAGATTATAGAATCTCTACAGTGCAGAAGGAGGCCATTCAGCCCATCACGCCTGCACCAACCCTCTGAAAAGCACCCTACCTAAACCCACTACCCCGCCCCATCCCCGTAACTCCATGATCCCACCTAACCTTTGGGCATTAAGGGACAATTGATCATAGGCAAACAACCTGCACATCTTTGGACTGTGGGAGGAAACCGGAGCACCCGGAGGAAACCCACGTACACACGGGGAGGATGTGCAAACTCCACACAGGCAGCCACCCGAGGCCGGAATTGAACCTGGTGTCCGAGCACTGTAAGGCAGCAATGCTAGCCACTATGCCACCCCTTCAACAGTAAATTTTAAGAGGGGATTAGTTATCTACTTGAAAAGGGAAAAAAATAAATTGCAGGGTTCAGGAGAATGAGCAGGGGAGTAGAAATAATTGGATAGCTCTTTCAAAGAGCCAGCACAGCTGTGGTGGGCCGAATGATCTCTTTCTGTTCTGGGTGACTCTATGAATGCTGGCAAAGGCCATGACAGAGAAGGATACACCTGCCGGTTGAAATTGCTGCAACAATTAGATTGTGCTTGATCAGCAGAATAGACTGGTAAGGGTCAGGGGGAAGGGGGCCTGATTGTGGGGGGGGGGGGGGGGGTCAGGGAATGGAATGGGGGATGGGTCAGGGGGAATTAGGTGGGGGGAGGGTTAGGGGGAAGGTGGGATGGGGGAAGGGTCAAGGAAAGGGGGTTGGCGGGAAGGATTGGCAGAAGGAAGTGGAAACAATGATATAGAGGAGATTGTCCCTCAACACAGTCGCTGACATGCGCGGAGGATTGGCTCCAAGAAGACGGTCAGCTTGGTTGCACACCTAAAGGCCCAATTAAGAGCACCCTTGGGCAGGCTGCTGGCTCAAAAGAGGCGGCCTCCCTGCAGAAGCCCAGGGGAGGCAGAGATGCCATTTCCTGAAAAAGGGGCCACGGACAGGGAAGGACCCCTCTACCCCCTTGCCCCCAACCATCCTTCGCCGTGTCGTCAATGATCTCCCCAGAAGAAATTCCCTTCCACCCACAACCCCCCTGATTTTTGCGGGTTTTATTTACTTATCTGTCTATGTTCCTGAGATCTCCTGCCTGCCTCAGCAGCAACTATCTCTCACGGTGGGGTTGCTGAGGCTTCAGAGCTGCCCACCTTCCGGTGGAGCCAATTAGGAGGCCGTATGTGATAAAATGGTCGAACCTGTACTGCTGCGGGTGCCATTTTCGGCACCGATGTTGGGGCCCCAAACCCCACAGTAAAATTCAGTCTGTATACAAGTGAAAGGCTCAGTGTTAACTAGCAAGAGAGAGATGAGATTGGGTTTTGTCTAAATACTGAGCGAAAGCTCAAACAAGGAGTTGGAACTGTCGAGCAAGTAGAAAAATGCGGGGGATGATGAGGGTGCCCAATATCTGACAATAAACAGATGTTACTTCTCATCTCTAATAACAGTCACCGGCACAGACACAATGAGCCAAATGTTCTCCATCTGTGGTGTAATTGCTGTGATCCCATGATTTGTACATCTTAACTGTGATCAAGTTTCTATCTCTTGCCAGTTTCAAGTGAGGGCGTGTTTAGTGCAATAAGTGAGATTGTTCGAATTGTGCCTTCCATCGCAAGCTTCTCACAAGTGGTCATACCAAAACACAACATGTGGCAACATTTGTAAAACATGTATTATTCAATTTTTCAACTTGGCAGCACAGCCTAAAAATTGGTCATGTTTTTCAGGCACTGCTGGGACCAATAAGGGCCTCATTTAGTGGACCACAAACCAGTGCACCTTTCAGGCTTCAAGTGTACTGGCCACCATATTGTGTAAGGACAACCTTGAAGTGCCTTTTGCCACACTCAAAGCAGCCATTAGGCCAGTACCTTTCTCAAATAAGAGGACTCCAGCTTATTTGAGGTTCCCCAGTCGATTGTCGGTCCCTTGACAGCTGATGTCATCCCAACTGCGCACAAGGAAAACCCGGCCTTGCGATGGCCTGCCAACCAAGAAGATAAATAGGAATCCTAGAAGAGAAGGCTTGCGGAGAGTATCTGGGCAGCCTTCCATTCAGTGCAGGAAAAACGCCCTGTGGCCCCACACACATACAAAATGGGCACGTCAGAGTTTCTGGGCCCATATGTTTTCTTTTCATTATTGTCTGTATTTCCAAGTATTTTGAAGAGAAGAAAATTTAGTTATGAGGATTAATGATGCAGCTGAGAACTGATTTTCATTGCTGGGCATTCCACCTACACTCTATCAATGTACTTAGGAACAATAGAGTTGGGGAGACATGGTGGCGCAGTGGTTGGCACTGCTGACTTCAGCACTGAGGACCCGGGTTCAATTCTGGCCCCAGATCACCTCTCCCCATGTCTGAGTGCATTTCACCCCCAAAAGCCAAAGATGTGCAGGTTAGTGAATTGACCACGCTAAACTGCCTCTTAATTGGGAAAAAAGCTAATTGGGTACTCTAAATTTTTTTAAAAAGGAATAATAAAGTACCTCTCAAATAGTTTAGTTAACCAACTGAAAACAGTGCATCAAGAATAAATGGTGGCATAGTAGTATTTTCACTGGATTCATACTCCAGAGACCCAGGGTAATGCTCTGGGGACCTGGGTTCAAATCCCACCACGGCAGGTAGTGGCATTTCAATTCATAAAAATCTGAAATTAAAATTGAAAACCCCCCCTGCCCTTTAGGGAAGGAAACCTGGTCCAGCAAACCATTCAGCTCGAGGACCTTTGGGGATGGCCACCAAATAACCTTGGCAAAAGATGCCCACATCCCAAGAATGAAAGCAAATCTGCTGCCCTCGGACTTTGAGGCCATGGGGTGGAAGGTCCCATTCACAAACGTTCAGGATATTTATCAGGATTGTTTTCTCAAATGGTAGAGCAGACTCAAGGGGTCAAATGGCCTAATCCTGCTCCATTAACACTGATTCTGCAGTCTCAAAATATATCAAAATACATTTTAAGAGCATGGGGTTCATCTGAACATGCTTGCTTCCTCCCATGGCCCTCAGCTCCAGTGTTGCTGATGTTGGACTCATTCTGCTGCAGCTCCTGACTCCTGATTTTCATTGAAACGTAGGCGACAAATTAACCCTCATTCGACGTAAAATCACAATGGAATCTACATGTGGGAGTCAGCTGAACAACAACTTCTCACTGACGTTGAGCAGGGCATCAGTCAATAAGGTCGGAGTGGGAAAGACCAGTCAGCACCATTATGTGCTGCAGATGGCTTCCTCACTGCTCCAACCACCAAATTTCCTCATGAGGATCCTACCCTGAACGCGCCTCATTTACATACCCAAGAACGGCGGCATGGCCAGCCAGCAATGGGGGAACACCAAAGAGAAGAGTCGGGCGACAGTGATGAGGATGAAGGATTAGCTTGAATTTTCCAGTCCCACCATGGTTGGACCCGCTGCGGGAGATTCGGTGGCCCAGCCCAAAGTCCATCCACATTTGACGGGACCGTACGTTCCCAACAGCGGGCAGGGCCTGAAAGTCCCACCATTTCTATGCTGACTCTGTGCTGAGTACCACTTGGTAAAAGGTACCTCTATGGACCAGTGGGGTTCTGCTTTGGGTGGCCGAAGATCGTAAATTGTGTTTGAAAGGTGAGGCTTGAGTGAACAAGGTGATCCAGGGGAATGGAATCTCGGAAGGCGCGACTGAAACCCTGTGAGGTGGGTCATTATTGAAGCCATCCGAGTGGGAGCGACCTTTGAAGAGAATTCTTTGGTGAGATCTTTGGATGTTGAGATTGGAAACTCTTGTGAGAAAGACAAATTTTCTGTGAAATTGTTTGGCTCACAATGTGACAAACGTCTGGGTGGGTTGTTGAGAAACCCATGGAATCTGCTTTGGTCACATCTGTCACATTTGCCAACTATTGGTGATTTCGACCACAGTTCACCTGTTAATTCACGTGTACCTCATACTTATACTGAATGTTAGAGGACCAAATAGACCTTGTGGCTTTATTCATATAGTAAGTGTCTTGAATCTCAAACTTCATCTACTTTAAACAAAACATTATTGATCCCAAACCAGACATCCCCCCACATGATTGAATCATAAAACAAGCAGAATCCATCCAGTATCTCAATGGAGGCTTCGGGCCGATATTTGTGATTTTATTTCAGTGTTGTCTCGGGTAGGAAAGGCAGAGGGCAGCCCTACAGCTACCTCACCAGCTTTTCCCACTAGACTTTCAAGCACTTTGGGAAAAGAATGGAAGGGCTGTCTCATGATGCCATGTTGGTGGGGCGGGCTTTAAGTGAGCCCACACCCCACCAGCAATCTTGGCCCCTGACAAGTGGCACCCCGACTAAAAAAAATAAAATAAAGAAAAAGGATCCCCCCGCCAACCCCCCCCCCCCCCCCCCCCCCCCCCCCATCCCCATTGAAACGGAAAGCCCTCCATCGACATGGTACCGCCTCCTGCCCCCTGGGAAACCCCACCCACCCCAAACTCCCCAACGGAAGTTTTGTTTTAAAATTTAGTGTACCCAATTCATTTTTTTCCAATTAAGGGGCAATTTAGCATGTTCAATCCACCTACCTTGCACATCTTTGGGTTGTGGGGGCGAAACCCAGGCAAACACGGGGAGAATGTGCAAACGCTACATGGACAGTGACCCAGAGCCCGGATCGAATCTGGGACCTTGGTGCCGTGAGGCAGCATGGCTAACCCACTGCGCCACCGTGCTTCCCTCCCCCAACGGATGTTGACCCTGGCACTGCCTGGGCACTGCTCCCTGGCACTGCCCCCAGGGCATGGCCCACTTCCCTCCGGGGACTGTACTTACCTGTGCACCCCCAGTGCAGACCGCTTGCCAGGTCCCTGTGGTTCCGGACCTGTTGCAAACCCCATAGGCGTGACATCACGCTGATGGGGAGAATTCCTTATGTGGGGGGATAATGCAGCAGGGATGCCCGCTAATGATATCTAAATGTATAGGAATGGTTCCTGACCTTTCATGGGAGGATGCACATTATGTCATTGATAGGGTCTGTGGACAATGTCGGTGGAAAGCCTACCGGCATAAAAGACGTTTGGAGACTCCCATTCGATTCTCCACGTTCCCCCCCCCCCCCCCCCCACCCCCCGCCCCTTCCCTCTTTCACCCCCTGCTGAAAACGGGGGCAGAAACTCCCCTCCTTTAGACTTTTTCCAAGCAAGCTCAGCTTGCGGTCACATAGGCTCCAGCTGATACCGGATAAGCTGCAGATCCCTCTGCTGATAGGGGCTTGCAGAGTGTCACAGCAGACGAGCAATCTGTCCTTGAATACATTGCCAGGACTGTGACCACCCTGGGGGAGTGGCAATGCCTCTGATGAGCACAAATCTGTTCTCCAAGGTTTCTGCCACGTCTTTCTCCCAGATGTGGTCATGTTGGCTTCTAATCCCCTTGGCCGACAGCATGACAGGGAGAATGAGCAGACGTGATGCACAAGCTGCTCAAAGAGAGAGAGAGACAGGGGAAAAGATGTGTTACGGTTCACTTAGGGGTCTGATTTGTATTTAATTCTTTGATAGGGATTGGACGTCTTTGGCTGGGTCAGCATTTCTTTTGCCCATCCCTTAATTGGTGGTGAGCAACCTTGAGCCACTGCAGTCTATGAAGGTACACACAGGGTGCTCTTGGAAGGGGAGTTCTTGGATTTTGACCCAGCGACAGTGCAGGAACAGCGATATTTATCTAAGTTAGGATGGTGAATGGCTTGGAGGGGAACTTGCAGATGGTGGTGTTCCCATGTGTCTGCTGCCTTTGTCCTTCCAGATGGTAGAGGTGGTAGGTTTGGAGGGCACATCAAAAGAATGTTGACTGTTGCTGTGGCAACACACACTTTTCCATTCACGTTGTAGTCTCGAGTTATGGTCGAGGATCCAACTTTCGTTCTGTCATATGGTTGACCAGGAATCTCTCTAGTTCTTACTTCCTGCCATCGTAGGCAGGATTTGTAGATTGATAATCAACCTGTTTGGCCACGTTATGAACGCATCTTTCTTGACCATCAAGTGCTGGACAGGGACTTGAACCCGGAGCTTCTGGCACAGAGGCAGGGGTGCTGCTCATTGTACCACAGGACCTCCCAGAAGGGCTGGTAGCAGGAGACAAATAATGCACTGACAAGTTGGACTGAAGTCTTACCCAATTTATTTTAGTGGTAATTAGTCGGCAAAAGCGTTGACAAAAGCAACATTACTGAGATGAGTTGTCAGCGTGGCAATAATAAAAATATTGTGTTATTCTGATCTGAGAGTGAAGAGTCAGGGAAAATCTGATGTGTAATTAATATCTGATGCTCATGTCTGAAGACCACACTGAGAGTCAAATGGCTGCAATAAATAAATGGAGAAGATTTTCCAAGTGAGAGTTCCTGCCGTAGGGCTTTGTCCATGGAATCATTTAACAGAAATACACAGCTCAACAAGTTCAACTACAAGTTAAATTTATTCTTCCCAATGGAGAATCATGTTGGTGTTTGCTCGCTGTGTTTAAATTTCCATTACACTCTCCCATTGCAACAAACCCGGTTGTAGAACCTCCAACCGTGAATACCGATTCCTTGATTTCACTGTATCTGACCCCTAGGTTCTTATTCGGTGGTACCACATGTCCATATTCTTTCATTCCTGTGCTGGCGTTTCTGTGATCCATTGATGACCAGAGTGGAACAGAGCCTTTGTATACATTATAAATAAAGATTTGCATTTATATAGTACCTTTCATAACCTCAGGGCACCCCAAAGTACTTTGGAGCCAATGACGGCACGGTAGTACAGTGCTTAGCACTGCTGCTTCACAGCGCCAGGGCCCCAGGTTCGATTCCCGGCTTGGGTCACTGTCTGTGCGGAGTCTGCACTTTCTCCCTGTGTCTGCGTGGGTTTCCTCCAGATGGTCCGGTTTCCTCCCACACGTCCCGAAAGACATGCAGGTAATTTGGGCATTGTGAATTCTCCCTCTGTGTACCCGAACAGGCGCCAGAATGTGGCGACTCGGGGCTTTTCACAGTAACCTCATTGCAGTGTTAATGTAAGCCTGCTTGTGACGATAAAAGATCATTTTTTTTTAAAAAGTACTCCTGAAATGTAATCACTACTCTATTGTAGGAAAACATGGGCGGCATGGTGGCACAGTGGTTAGCACTGCTGCCTCACAGTGCCGAGGACCTGGGGTCGGTCCTGGCCTTGGGTCACTGTCCTTGTTGAGTTTGCACTTTCTCCTCATGTCTGCATGGGTCTCACCCCCACAGCCCAAAGATTTGTAGGCGAGGTGGATTGGCCATGCTTGATTGGAAAAAGTAATAATTCAGTACTCTGAATTTATTTTTTAAAATAATGTTGGAAAACATTGCAGCCAATTAATGGACAGCAAGGTCCCACAAACGGCAATGAGGTCATGACCAGGAAATTTGTTTTTGTTGGTTGTGGGATAAATATTGGCCAGGACATGGGACATAACTCCCCTGCCCTTCATCAAAATACTGCCATGACATCTTTCACATTCACCCAAGTAGCTTGACCAAGTTGGCAGTCGGGATCTCGGTTGAACAATTTATCCAAGAGATGGTAACTCTGACAGTGCAGCACTCCCCTAGCACGGCACTGGAACATCAGCCTAGATTAAGTCCCTGGAGTAGGACTTGAACCCACAGCCTTCAGTGTCAGAGTCATGAGTGTGATTACTAAGCCATGGCTGGCACATCTAACGGTGAGGAATGTGTGGCAGGCATGGATAGTGACTAACGATTTATCCTGAGATGCAGTAATTCAGAAGTCGCTTCACCAACAGCAAGTACCTTGGCTTGTGGAGCTTCCAAGGAAGTTTCTAATAATACGGTTAATAATAATCGCTTATTGTCACAAGTAGGCTTCAATGAAGTTACTGTGAAAAGCCCCTAGTCGCCACATTCCGGCGCCTGTTCGGGGAGGCCGGTACGGGAATTGAACCGTGCTGCTGGCCTTGCTCTGCATTACAAGCCAGCTGTTTAGCCCACTGTGCAAAACCAGCAAATGAGGAATTCGGAAATCTTATTGGTGTCATCGGGACTGATATTCTTTGGAAATTGGAGTGTAAGTGTCCAGTATCACTCATGGACAGATTTTTAATCAGTAAGGGAATGAAGGGTTATGGCGATAAGGTGCAACAGTGGAGTTGAGGATGATCGCATCAGATCGGTCATGATCCCATTGAATGGCAGAGCAGACTTGATGGGCCAAAGGGTTTACTTCTGCTCTTACATCTGGTCTTGTGGTTTTATGGTTTGCCAAAGCACAGAAAGTGCACTGTTGTTGGCAGATGTGTGAATGGCACGGCTCCAACACCATCCTTCATACTGCCAGGCCTACCTGCTGCTCTCGCTCTGTTTGGATAACCGGCTCATTTCTCCGAATTACCGAGATTGGGGAATTCCCACTGGAAAACCCAGTAAAATGGTTTATTCTCAGCATATGAACATCAGCAGAGCCAGAACTTCTAACCCATTCCCACAGGAGGCGATAGTGGGGCATTGCCATGTGATAGTTTAGTGCAACTGAATGGATTGCTCGGTCACTTTAGCAGAAATTAGGGTCAACCACATGGGACTGGAGTCACATATAGGCCAGATGAGGCAAGGAGACACATCCCTTCCACAAACAACATTAGTAAACTGGTTTGGTTTTGTACAATTCAACATCAACCTGGTCACTTCAAGCTGATTTTGAAATCTTGAGGACTGAGGATTGTCAGAGGATACAGCAGGGCATAGAAAGGTTGGAGACTTGGGCAGAGAAATGGCAAATGGAGTTTAATCTAGACAAGTGTGAGGTAATGCATTTTGGTAGGTCTAACATAGAGGGAAATATACAGTTAATTGCAAAACTCTTAGGAATATAGAACGCCAGTGAGATCTGGCTGTGCAGGTCCACAGATCTTTGAAAGTGGCAACACAAATGGACAAGGTAGTCAAGAAAGTATACGGAACGCTTGCCTTCCGTGGGGCATCGAGTATAAAAACTGGCAAGTCATGCTACAGTTGTATAGAACCTTGGTAAGGCCGCACTTGAGTACTGTGCACAATTCTGGTCGCCACACTACCAGAAGGATGTGGAGGCTTTGGAGAGGGTGCAAAGGACTTTTACCAGGATGTTGCCTGGTCTGGAAGGTGTTAGCTATGCGGAGAGGTTGAATAGGCTCAGACTGTTTTCATTAGAACGATGGGGGTTGAGGAGCAACCTGATAGAGTCCTACTAGATTGAGAGGCATGGGTAAAGTGGATGGGCAGGCACTCTTTCCCAGGGTGGAGAGGTCAGCCACCAGGGAGCATAGGTTTAAGGTCCATGGGGCAAAGTTTGGAGGAGATGTGCGAGGCAGGTTTTTTACACAGAGGGTAGTGAGTGCCTGGAACGCATTGCCAGGGAAGATTGTGGAAGAGAGACATTAACGGCTTTCAAAAGGCATCTTCACAGATATATGGATTGGATAGGTATAGAGGGATGTGACTCAAGAATGTGCTGAGGTTTTTGGCCAACGTTAGTATCATGACCAGTACAGGCTTGGAGGGCCGAAGGGCCTGTTCCCCTGCTGTATTGTTCTTTGTTCTTTGATGAGAAGACAAGAAATAGGTGGAGAGGTCGGCCATTGAGCCCCTCCGGCCTATTCCACCATTCAATAAGATTATGACTGACCTTACTGTGGCCTTAACTCCACTTTTCTGTCTGCCCCCGTCACTCTTGACTTGTCAATCAAAACCCCTTCTCGCTCAGCCTTGAACATATTCAATGACCCAGCCCCCACCAACTTCACCGGGAGGTAAAGAATTCAAAAGATTAACAACCCTTTGACAAGGAATACCTCCTCATCTCTGTCTCAATTGGGAGACTCCTTATTTTAAAATTGTGCCCCTCCAAGTTTTTGATTCCTCCAGGGGGGGAACAACCCTAATTTTCCTGTGAAGTGCAGAAGCTGCCAATAAAGGTACGGGGATGGGGGGTGGGGGGGGGGGGGGGGGGGGGGGGGGGGCTGTGTGTGATAAAAATGACAACGATTGATACAAAGGCTCATGGAGGCCTTCATTTCAGCAGACAAGGAAATCATTGTGGGTGCAGCAGCCTAGCAGCCTGTTGGAAAACTCACAGAAGGAAAGAGCGAGATGGAGGTAGGTGTAAGGATGGCAGGCGACAGAGAGGATGCAGATGCTAGTGCACATCTGGCAACAAATTTACACCCAGTGAGATTCATATAACTTCCCCTCGCCCAGTCCATTGAAGTACACATTAATGCAATGGTTTCCTGATGTCAGTCAGCGTGTGAACAAAAACTATTGAGCTTGACGGGTGTTCTTTTAATCTTTTCAAAACAAACGAGGGGAATACCGATCGTCATTACTTTATCGAACTTCCAGTGCTGCCTGCCTGAAGTACTCCTGTCGGCTCCTCAGGCTCCATCTCCGATTCTCAGGTGCTGGTTAACTCGCTGGCTGCACCATCACCTTGGTCAGCACCGGCGGATGGTGATTCGATGGTGGCTGTGGTGGTAAAGGCCTCCTCGGCAGAAGTGCCTGGACTGGTCTCTGCAAGATTGAACGCAGCCATTGAGAACACGCCCTGCCATCTTCATGAAAGTTACACTGATCTTCCCCCCCAACACATGAGGCACCAACTGAGTTCCTCGGCCAAGTTTAATTCAAACTATCAGCGTAGAGTGGCACAGGGGGCGGGATTCTCCAATCCCGCGGCAGAGTGTCCATGCTGTCGGAAACGCCGTCGCGTGAATGGGCTGCTCATAGTACTAATTCTGGCCCCTCGATGTGCCACCGAGAAACACACGGCTGGGACACAGGAGAATCCTGCCCTGTTTTTGTTTTCCATTTTCTCTGAATATTTCTCTTTACCAGATAGAAAAATATCGAAAGTGGGGGGGGAAAATGTGGTTTAGCTGAGAGGCAACCATCATCCAATCGGGTAACGAGTCTGGGGTCATGAGACCTGAAGAGAACAAAGGCGGTAACAGAAAGATCTATCCAATACCTTCTGCCTGTTCCCTGCCATCCCCAATGTCTTCAGCCTCAGCAGGGGCAGTAACATCAGCATCCTCCGGATAGTTAATCTGCTCCTGGGATTCACTGGGTGGTCTATGGAGAAGAAAATGATACGTTATGAGGATTAAGACCACCTCAGTTCAATTTTTACCACGTCTCAACTCAGTGACAAATCCATAAGAAGCTGTGGAACAATAAAGGCCATTCAGCCCAACTAGTCAACTCCTTTAATGGGGACCATCTATACTGTTGTTTCTCCCCCACACCTAATGGTGCACAAGGCAGACTTTAATCTGTTCCCATAGCAAATATTGTTTTCCTGGAACAGGTCATTAGTCCGTCACCAGAGGCTTATAGCACGAGGAGCATTATAAACTATCAATTACCACAAAGACGAGAGTAGTGAATAATCGAGGCTTTATTGAGCAAAGATGTTGTGCCTCCTGTAGCTGGAACCAGAACGGGAGCAGCACCGGCGAGCACACACATTTATACGCCACCTACTGGGCGGAGCCAGCAGGCAGGGATTTACCCATGTACCTCTGGTATATGAGTCTTACCGTAATACATCTAATTCAGTTAGTGGCGACGACCACATTCACCCCCTGAGTCCGGCGGGGGTGGTGGAAATATTTTACAAGTTCAGTCTGTCGGGGGCCTTGATCCTCCGCTGTGATCACCTCAGTCCTGGTAGTGATGTGGGCGCGACTTGGTCACCTGTGACTCTGGGAGTGTGTTGTCCTCATCTTCGTCACACCTGAGTGGAACCAATGGGAGGATGGATCCTCCTGGGGCGGGGGCTGCGGTGAGATGCGCTGGGGGGAGTGTGAGTGGTGCTGGGTTGAATGGGGCAACCGGGCGGGGGGGGGGGGGTGTCAAGGGCCTTGGGTGGGGACCCAGCAGGTGCCAGGTCCCAGAGGGAGACTGTGTCCTGGCGCCCGTCGGGGTGTGCCATGTAGGCGTATTGCGGGTTCGCGTGCAGGAGGTGGACTCTTTCGACCAAAGAGTCCGATATATGGGTCCGCACATGCTTGTAAAGGAGGACGGGTCCAGGAACTGTCAGCCATGTTGGGAGCGAGACCCCGGAGGTGGACTTCCTGGGGAAGGCAAAGAGACGTTCATGGGGGGTTTCATTAGTCGCGGTGCAGAGGAGCGATCGGATGGAGTGGTGCGCGTCGGGGAAGACATCCTGCCAGCTGGAGACTGGGAGATTTTTAGACCGCAGGGCCAGCAGGACGGCCTTCCAGCCCATCCCTTTCTCCTTCTCCACCTGCCCATTTCTCAGGGGTTGTAGCTGGTTGCCCTGCTCGAGGCGATACCCCTGCTGAGCAGGAACTGACGCAGCTCATCGCTCATAAAGGAGGATCCCCGATCGCTTAACACGTAAGTGGGGAAACCGAACAGGGCGAAGATACTGTGGAGTGCTTTAATGACCGTGGCAGAAGTCATATCGGGGCATAGGATGGCGAAGGGGAATCTGGAGTATTCATCGAGCACGTTCAGAAAGTACGTGTTGTGGTCGGTGGAGGGGAGGGGCCCTTTGAAGTCCATGCTGAGGCGTTCAAAGGGGTGGGAGGCCTTCACCAGGTGCGCTCGATCTGACCGGTAGAAGTGCGGTTTGTACTCCGCGCAGACCTGGCAGTCTCTGGTGATGGCCCTGACCTCCACAATGGAGTAGGGCAGGTTGCGGGCCTTGATGAAGTGGAAGAACCGGGTGACCACCGGGTGACAGAGGCCATCGTGCAGAGCCCGGAGTCGGTCCACTTGTGCGCTGGCACATGTACCACGGGATAGGGCATCGGGGGGTCGCTGAGTTTCCCGGGGCAATACAAAATCTCGTAATTATAGGTGGAGAGCTCGCTCCTCCACCTCAAGATCTTATCGTTTTTGATCTTGCCCCGCTGTGTATCATTGAACATGAAGGCAACTGACTGTTGGTCAGTGAGGAGAGTGAATCTCCTGACGACCAGGTAATCCCTCCAATGCTGCACAGCTTCCACAATGGCTTGGGCCTCCTTTTCGACAAAGGAGTGCCGAATTTCAGAGGCATGTAGGGTGCGGGAAAAGGCCACGGGCCTGCCTGCCTGGCTGAGGGTGACGGCCAAAGTTACGTCCGATGCATCGCTCTCGACCTGAAAGGGGGGGGACTCATTGACCGCGTGCATCGTGGCCTTGGCAATGTCCGCCTTGATGCGGTTGAAGGCCTGGCAGGCCTCAGCCGTAAGGGGAAAAACAGTGGACTGAATGAGTGGGCGGGCCTTGTCTGCATAGTTAGGGACCCACTGGGTGTAATAGGAGAAGAACCCCAGGCATCGTTTCAGGACCTTGGGGCAGTTGGGGAGGGGGAGTTACGTGTGGAGGTGCATGCGGTTAGGGTCGGGCCCTAGAACTCCATTTTCCACAACATAGCCAAGGATGGCTAAGCCGTTGGTGCAGAACATGCATTTCTCCTTATTGTACGTGAGATTAAGGAGTTTGGTGGTGTGGAGAAATTTTACGAGGATAGCGTCGTGGTCCTGTTGGTCATGGCCGCATATGGTGATGTTGTCTATGTACGGGAAGATGGCCCGCAGTCCGTACCGGCCAACCATTCGGTCCATCGTTCTTTGGAAGATCGAGACCCCATTAGTGACGCCGAAGGGAACCCTAAGGAAGTGATAGAGGTGGCCATCTGCTTCGAACACAGTGTATTAGCGGTCCTCCAGGCGGATGGGGAGCTGGTGGTCGGCGGACTTCGGCTCCACTGTGGAAAAGACCCGGTACTGTGCAATCTGATTGACCATGTCAGATATGCGTGGGAGGCGGTACGCATCGAGCTGCGTGTACTGGTTGATGGTCTGACTGTAGTCAATGACCATCCTGTGCTTCTCCCCAGTCTTTACTACTACCACTTGGGCTCTCCAGGGGCTATTGCTGGCCTCAATGATGCCTTCCCGCAGAAGCTGCTGGACCTCCGACCTGATGAAGGTCCTGTCCTGGGCACTGTACCGTCTGCTCCTGGTGGTGACGGGTTTGCAATCCTGGGTGAGGTTTGCAAACAAGGAATGTGGATCGACCTTAAGGGTCGTGAGGCTGCATGCGGTGAGGTGGGGTAGGGGTCCACCGAATTTTAAAGTTAAGCTTTGAGGTGGCACTGGAAGTCCAGGCCGAGTAACAGGGCAGAGCAGAGGTGGGGGAGGATGTAGAGCCGGAAGTTCCTGAATTCTACGCCTTGGACGGTGAGGGTCGCGATGCAGTACCCCCAGATTTCCACAGAATGGGATCCGGAGGCCAGGGAGATTCTCTGGGTAACGGGGTGTACCGCGAGGCAGCAGCGCCTTACCGTCGTGGGGTGGATGAAGCTTTCCATGTTCCCGGACTCGAAAAGGCAGGACGTCTTGTGCCAATCGATTTTCACTGTTGTCGTTGCAGTTGCAAGGCTGTGGGGCCGGGACTGGTCCAGGGTGATCGAGGTGAGCTGCGGCCGATGCTGGGAGCCCCGGGCTGGTCAGCGGTGGTGGCAGGCGACGAGCAGCCAAATGAGCTTCCTGACGAGCAGGGGTCCTGAGGCACCGTCCCAAATGGCGCCAAAGATGACGGCGCCCACAGGTCGGACATGGCAGGCAGCATTAAAGATGACGGCACCCATGGGCCGCACGTGGCCTGCGGAGAAGGAGATGGTGGCGCCCACGGGCCGCACATGGCTTGGGATGAGGAAAATGGCGGCCCCCTGGGTCGCACGTGGGATGTGTAGGAATTCTGGGCCTAGAAGCAGCGGCGACTGACCGGGCCTGGCACACAGCAGCAAAGTGTCCCTCCTTTCCGCATCCATTGCAGGTTGTGCTCCGTGCTGGGCAGCGCTGCCGGGACTGTTTGTTCTGCCCACAGAAGTAGCATTTGGGCTCCCCGGGGTTGGCTGGCTGCCGTGCAGCGCCAGCTTTCGGTGGGCTGGGTTCGGTAGCTGGTGGGGACCACAATGCCCATGAGGGTGCTGTGCGGTCAGGGGTGTACGACTGGACGTTACGGGAGGCCACTGTTAACGAATTGGCGAGCTGCCTGGTTCCCGCAAGATCAAGCGTACCCCCTTCCAAAAGACGATGACGGACGTAAGCCGACCCCATGCCCGTAACAAAGGCGTCTCTGATTAAAACTTCTGTGTGCTGGACTGCCGAAACTGCCTGGCAGTCATAGTTCCTCCCCAGGATGTGTAGGGCATTCCAGAAATCATCTAGGGACTCACCTGGGAGTTGCTGTCTTGTGGACACGAGGTGCCTGGCGTATAGTTTGTTGACTGGCTGAATGTAATGTCCTTTCAGGAGCTCCATTGCTTCAGAGTGAGTGGGCGCATCCCGGAATGAGAGGAAAAATGTCAGGGCTCACCCGTGAATAAAGGACCTGGAGCTTCTGTGCGTCCAATGGTTCCTCAGCGGATGTTTGGAGGTATCTTTCGAAGCAGGCTAGCCAGTGGTCAAAAGTGGACGTAGCATTGGCTGCTTGAGGGCTCAGCCATAGGCGATCAGGCTTGATGCGAAGTTCCATCGTTTTGAAAATCTTTGCTCAATAAATTGATGCACTCTCAATTACTACAAAGACGAGAGTAGTGAATAATCGAGGCTTAATTGAGCAAAGATGTTGTGCCTCCTGTAGCTGGAATCAGAATGGCTGCAGCACCGGCGAGCACCCACATTTATACGCCGCCTACTGGGCGGAGCCAGCAGGCAGGGATTTACCCATGTACCTGTAGTATATGAGTCTTACCGTACTACATCTAATACAGTTAGTGGTGACTACCACAGAGCGCCACTCTGGATCAAGCATGGCTGACCAGGAATATTTCCTACTCTTACGAACTGCCATTGGTAACTGTTGGAAGGATTTTGCAGGTTGACACTCAAGCTGTTTAGCCGCGTTACAAACACATCTTCCTTGGCCATCAAGTTCTGGGGATGGGACTCGAATTCAGAGCTTCTGGCTCAGAGGCGGGGATGTTACATTAAAGTAGATAAGACCCCAGGGGCTGATGGGATCTACCCCAGAATTCACTGGGGGAGGCAAGGGAGGAAATTGCTGCGGCCGTGACAGTAATCATTGTATTCTCATTGGCTGCAGGTGAAGTTCCAGAGGACTAGAGAGCAGCCAATGTTGTTCCATTGTTTAAGAAGGGATAATCCAGGAAATTATAGGTCGGTGTGCCTAACGTCAGTGGTTGGGAAATTATTGGAAAAGGTTCTTAGAGATACGTTTTACTCATATTTGAAAACAAATGGACTTATTAGTGATGGACAGCATGGTTTTGTGAAGGGGAGGTCATGCCTCACTAATTTGATTGAGTTTTTTGAGGAAGTGACAAAGATTTTTTTTTAAATTTAGAGTACCCAATTTGTTTTTTCCAATTAAGGGGCAATTTAGATTGGCCAATCCACCTACCCTGCACATCTTTGGGTTGTGGGGGTGAAACCGACACGAACACGGGGAGAATGTGCAAACTCCACACGGACAGAGCCGGGATCGAACCTGGGACCTCAGCGCCGTGAGGCAGCAGTGCCGCCCACTGTGCCACCATGCTGCCTGAAGTGACAAAGATAATAGATGAAGGAAAAGCAGTAGATGTTGTACACATGGACTTCAGTAAAGTCTTTGACAAGGTATCTCATGGTAGAATGTTACAAAAGGTGAAGTCACATGGGATCAGAGGAGAGCTGGCAAGTCGGATACAGAACTGACTTGTGCACAGAAGACAGGGGGTGGCAGTAGAAGGGTGCTTTTCTGAATAGAAGGCTGTGACTAGCCGCATTCCACAGGGATCAGTTCTGGGGCCTTTGTGGTCCGTGGTGTATATAAATGATTTGGAAGAAAATGTAGCTGGTCTGATTAGTAAATTCGCAGATGACACAAAGATTGGTGGAGTTGCGGATAGTGAAGAGGATTGTCAGAGGGTACAGCAGGCTATAAACTGGTTGGAGTCTTGGCCGGAGAAATGGCAGATGGAGTGTAATCCGGACAAGTGTGAGGTAATGCACTTTGGAAGGTCCAATGCATGTCGGAATTACACAATAAATGGTAGAACTCTTGGGAGTACTGACAGGCAGAGAGATCTGGGCGTGCGTGTCCACCAATCACTGAAAGTGGCAACGCATGTGGATAAGGTGGTCAAAAAGGCATACGGCATGCTGGCCTTCATTGGTCGGGGCATTGAATATAAAAATTGGCAAGTCATGTTGCAGCTGTACAGGACCTTAGTTAGGACTCTTTTGGAATATTTTGTACAAATCTGGTTGCCGCACTACCAGAAGGATGTGGATGCTTTGGAGAGGGTACAGGAGCGGTTTACTAAGCTGTCGCCTGATATGGAGGCATTAGCTATGAGGAGAAGTTAGATAAAGTGGGTCTGTTCTCATGGAATTACAGAGATCGAGAGGCGACCTGATAGAGATCTCCGAGATTGAGTGGCATGGACAGAGTGGATAGTCAGATGCTCTTTCCTCGGGTAGGAGAGTCAAGTACTAGGGGACCTAGGTTTAAAGTGCGTGGGGAAAAGCTTAGAACAGATGAGCAAGGCAAGTGTTTTGCACAGAGGGTGGTAAATATATGGAACGCGCTGCCTGGAGAGGTGGTGGGAGTAGGTACGATAGCGGCATTTAAGGGACATCCAGACAAATATATGAATAGGGTGGGAATGGAAGGATACGGACTCTGTAAGTGCAGACAGTTTTAGTTTAGGCAGGTACCATGGTCGGCGCAGGCTTGGAGGGCCGAAGGGCCTGTTCCTGTGCTGTATTGTTCTTTGTTCTTTACCCGTTGTGCCACAAACCCTCCTGAACATCCATATCACGTATTAAAACTCTTACATCTGTGTAACCTTTTCCTCTATAACTTTCAATGTCCATAGTTATGATGGCAATTGCCTTGTGTTAGGCACATCCTGTAAGTATTATACTCAAATTGCTTTACTGGTAAGATGCCTATTGTTATGGACTATTAAGCAATATATGGGCAAATTTGTTGTATTAATTGTATTATTATTTTATTGGTTAGAACCATCTGTTGGCACTGAGCACCAATTTCGCACCCACAAAGTGCTTCGAAAACGTAAGTATTTCACCAGAATATTGTCAAACTGTTAAATTAGGTTCTCGTGTTGTATAAAATTGGTTTGTAGTCTCTTGAGTTCAGAAGGGTTGAGATGTTTACAATGACATTGGGACTTGATGGGAGAGATCATGAGAAACTAGTTTAGCGGCTGGGGAATCGAGAACAAGGAGGCAAAATCTTACAATACGACTCAGGAGTGCAATGTGGAGACATCTTGGGCTGGATTCTCCAGTTCCCCCCCTGGCCACTTGTTTATCGGTGGCCCACCATTCGCTGGCGGCAGGATTTCCACTCCTGCCCCTTACCAATGGGATTTCCCTCCCCGCCGAAAAACCTGCGGGCGGGGGCGCTCTTCCAGAAGGAACAGAGAATCCCAACGGCCGGATACTTCCCACCCTTTTCACACAAAGGTCGGTGGAATTCTGGAACTGTCTCCCCAGAGGCTCTCGGTGCTGGGGAAACAATTGAAATTCTCAAGACATCAGGAGTGAAACCGTTAGGAAATCAACTCTCAGGGACAACTGAAAGGGATGAACAATTTATTCTCCAAACCTCTGGAAACTATCCATGTTCACATTAGACGTTAAGCAGTACTTACCGCTGAAGCAGCAGGTCATGCAGCCCTAGGGAAGAAGGATAGTTGGTCATTATAACACATCCATCTCTCAACATTAGCCATAATCTGTTTAAATGCAACACTATAGTTTCACAGCAATATTTCAGCAAACATTTTTCCTTTGAAACCCAGTGTGATTTATGTCATCACATTTCAAGTTATCATTCCTTGCTTATTCAGGAATTCACGAGAGCGAATGTGACTCTTTCCCTTTTGATTGATTCTCACTCTATGCTCCAGGTAACACAGGAGGGTTGCCACCCGCCAGGATTGGCCTGGAGTCTCCAGGAACTGAATATCAATCTCCAGGACATTGCTGTGTGCGACCCTGGAGAAAAAGCATCAGGCCATTAAAAATGATTGTTTTTTAAAAAGTGTTCCTTCATCGGATAAAAAAAAGTATTGAATGTAGCAGGTTGGGAGGGGGGGGGGGAGGCTGTTTGGCTGCCAGAGAAGCATCGTCCAATTGGATAATGAGTCTTTTTAATTTCCGATTTGTACAGGTAGGCCGTATGTCACAAGGATGGATATGAGTTACCTGTGGGAGGTGTTGCGGAGGTTTGGGTTTGGTGAGGGGTTCATTAGCTGGGTGAGGTTGCTGTACAGCTCCCCGGTGGCGAGTATGGTGACGAATGGGAGGAGGTCAGAGGACTTTCGGCTTTCCAGAGGGACGACGCAGGGGTGCCCCTTGTCTCCCCTGCTCTTCGCGTTAGCCATTGAGCCCCTGGCCATGGCGCTGAGGGACTCAAAGGGTTGGAGGGGGGTTGTGCGGGGGGGGGGGGGGGGGGGGGGGGGGGGGGGGGAGGAGCACCGGTTGTCGCTGTATGCAGATGATCTGCTGCTGTATGTCGCGGACCCGGCTGAGGGGATGCCAGAGGTGCTGAGGATACTTGAGGAGTTTGGGGATTTTTCGGGATATAAGCTAAATGTGGGGAAAAGCGAGCTGTTTGTCCTGCACCCGGGGGGTCAGGAGAGGGAGATAGGGGAGTTGAGGAGTGACGCATGGAAGAGGCTGGAGGTGGCATCCTGTGCGGGTACGAGTCTGGAGGCCTTGGTGACGGCCCCACTTCCACTCCCCCCAGCAAAGTACTCCACGAGTCCGGTGGTGGTTCAGTCCCTCAAAGTTTGGGGACAGTGGAGGCGGCATAGGGGGGAAGTGAAGGCCTCAGTTTGGGCCCCGATACAGGGGCAATCACCATTTTGCGCCAGCGAGAACGGGTGGGGGATTTGGGAGTTGGCACAGGGCAGGCATCAGACAGTTTGGGGGCCTCTTCTTGGATGGGAAGTTCGCGACTCTGGAGGAGCTGGTGGGGAAGTGGAACCTCCCCCGGGGACGCTTTTAGGTATATGCAGGTCAGGGACTTTGTTAAGAGGCAGGTGGAGGAGTTTCCGCGGCTGCCGCCAAGGGGGGTGCAGGACAGGGTGCTTTCAGGGATGTGGGATGGGGAGGGGAAGATCTCGGCTATTTACCAACTGATGCAGGAGGAGGAGGAGGCCTCAGTAGATGAGCTCAAAGCTAAATGGGAGGAAGAGCTAAGGGAAGAGATTGAGGATGGGACGTGGTCGGACGCCCTGGAAAGGGTGAATTCTTCCTCCTCTTGCGCACGGCTCAGCCTAATTCAGCTGAAGGTGCTGCACAGGGCTCACATGACGGGGGCAAGGATGAGTCAGTTTTTCGGAGGGGAAGACAGGTGTGGGAGGTGTTCGGGTTGCCCGGCAAACCACACCCATATGTTTTGGGCATGTCCGGCTCTGGAGGGGTTTTGGAAGGGGGTGACGGGGATTTTGTCAGAGGTGGTTGGGTCTAGGGTCAGGCCGAGCTGGGGGCTCGCGATCTTTGGGGTAGCTTCGGAGCCGGGAGTGCAGGAGGCGAGAGAGGGCGACATTCTGGCCTTTGCGTCTCTAGTAGCCCGGCGCAGAATTCTGTTACAGTGCAGGGATACGCGGCCCCCGAGTTCGGAGACCTGGGTCAACGACATGGCTGGGTTCATCAGGTTGGAGAGGATGAAATTTACCCTGAGGGGGTCGGTACAGGGGTTCTTTCGGCGGTGGCAGCCATTTCTCGATTTCCTAGCGAAGGGGTAGAGAGTGGTCGGTCTCTGCAGCAACCGGGGTTGGGGGGGGGGGGGGGGGGGGGGCAGGGGGGATGGGTTTGGTGATGGTCGGAGGGTGTGTTTTTGCGGCGGTGGGTTTGTTATGTTATTTTCTTCTTTCTTGAATTACTATTTGTTATTATTTCTTTTGGGGGGGGAGAGTTCTTTTCTTGTTCTGTTTTGGCGTGGAAACACGCCTTGTTTGTTTTAAATTGCGGGGAGCAAATTTGTTATTGTTATTGTTATTAAAAAACTTGAATAAAAATTATTTTAAAAACAAGGATGGATGTGTTGGCCGATCAATGGATGGAGCGCGAGGGGCAAGTCATGTAACAAAACCTCCAGGAGTACATTTAATTATATTTGGCAACCTGTAACAGGCCTCGTAACAGATACTTTCCCTGCAATCTGAACTTCTCAACTTTGCTTGATAACCACGTTTATTGGGCTTTTTGGGGTGCAGTGATTGCCAGTTATGTCTGTAAACTAACTGACCTGACCTGAGTACCTCACGCTGCGAGATGTTTTGGCAGAGGCGGAGCCATAGTGGTATTGTCACTGGACTAGTAAACCAGAGAGCGAGAGTTGTATTCTCTGTCCCGGTTCGCCCAGAATGTGTTCCCCGATGGGATGGAGAATCGGGCATGGGGGCAAAATTGGGATCAGGGCCGGCGCCGACCCAAACGCCATGCTCCAACACCCCGTTGGCGGCGTGAACAGGTTCCACGCCGCATGCCAGCGGGAGCTTGGAAATAAATCATAATGACCCATTTGCTTCTATTTTGCGGACCCACCGCCCTCCCGTGATTCTCCGGTCCCCGTGGCTGGGAAGCACATGGTTCGCTTGTGATCTCTACAACCGTGGCCCTGTCATGGTGGGCCTCGCCCCCTTGGCCCACCACGAGATCCAGCACGCCAGGGCCACAATGGTAGACCCCATTCAAGTCCATCCTTCCCCCCACACCGCAAATCAGGCCCAAACCCACCACCCACATCGCACAGCAGACCCCAACCCCCAGATTGCCTGGGTGCACCCATCACCCCCAAGTATGGGGGTGGCCTGACCCACCCCCCCCTTGGGACCCCTGTAATAGGGTTACTCACGCGGGAATCCTGGTGATAGGGAGACCCCCCCCCCCCCCCCACAGGGACCCCTGTGATAAGGAAACTCTCCACAGGAGCCCTTGTAATAGGGAGACTCACATGGTGGCGCCGGAGTTGAGAGCCACCAGGCTAGCTGCTTTGAGCTAGTCAACGGGAGCGAGGTGGGGAGGGGGGCGGGTTGTATACAGCCAGTATATGGCAGGGGTCAGATTACAAGGGGTTGTTGCTGGGGGGGGGGGGGGGGGATGATCTGCTGACAAGGGAGGGAACTGAACCAGGTTACAGGGAAGGGGTTGGGGGGGGGGGAAGCTGCCAAGAGGCGGACATGGGGAGGCCCCGCACATGGGCAGGGGGTGGGCCCAAGAAGGGGGATGGCTGATCAGCGTGGGGGGGGGGGGGCAGAGTGCCCTCCAACCAGGCTGATAACCTGGAATGTTAGAGGATTAAACGGGCCGGTCAAGAGTACACGTGTGTTCGCGCACTTATGGGCTCTGAAGGTGGATGTAATGTTGCTGCAGGAGATGCATTTGAAAGTGGCGGACCAGATTAGATTACGAAAGGGCCGGGTTAGCCAGGTCTTCCATTCGGGGCTTGACGCTAAGGCCAGAGGGGTCGCGATCATGATTAACAAACGGGTTAAATTTGAGGCGGACAGCACAGTTGCGGATGGGGGTGGTAGATTTCTCATGGTCCGGGGGAAGCTTGAGGGGGTGAAGGTGGTCCTAGTGAATGTTTACGCTCCAAATTGGGATGATGTAGATTTCATCAAAAGGCTGCTGGGGAAAATTCCCGACTTGGATTCGCACAAGTTGATTACGGGTGGGGACTTTAATACAGTCCTCGACCCCAACCTGGACCGGTCGTGCTCCAGAACGGGCAGGGTCACGGCAATGACAAGAGAATTGGAAGGGTTCAGGGAACAAATGGGGGGGGGGGTAGACCCCTGGAGAATCAACCGGCTGACGGGCAAGGAGTTCTCGTTCTATTCACATGTTCACAAGGTTTATTCTCGTATTGACTTCTTTATTATGAGTAGGGACTTTTTAGAGGGGGTGAGGGATACAGTATACTCGGCGATCACTATTTCGGACCATGCTCCACATTGGGTCGACCTGCAGGTCTGCAAAGAAAGTTACCAGCGCCCACAATGGAGGTTAGAGGGGGAATTGTTGGCAGACGAGAGGGTGTGTGAGAGAGTGGGGAAATGCATGCAGGACTACCTGCAGGTCAACGATACAGGGGAAGTCTCAGGTGCTCTGGGAGGCGCTGAAGGCGGTGGTGAAAAAAATGAAAATCGCTTATTGTCACGAGTAGGCTTCAATGAAGTTACTGTGAAAAGCCCCTAGTCACCACATTCCGGCGCCTGTCCTGGGAGGCTGATACGGGAATCGAACCGTGCTGCTGTCCTGCTTGGTCTGCTTTAAAAGCCAGCGATTTAGCTGAGAGGGGAACTGATCTCAATCCGAGCCCATAGGGACAGAACGAATAGGGCGGAGATGGATATACTGATGCGGGAGATGACACGGACGGTTAGGGAATCTGCCCCGAGGGCAGAGCTACTTAGGGAACGACAGATACTACAGGCGGAGCTGGGAGCGCTATCCACTGGGAAGGCCATAGAGCAACTCAGAAAGGCCAGGAGCGCAGTGTATGAGTATGGGGAGAAAGCCAGCAGAATGCTTGCACAGCAACTTAGGAAGAGGGAGGCAGCCAGGGAAATAGGGACGGTAGTGGACGGGGCAGGGAACCGGGTGGGAGACCCGGCAGGATTGAACAGGGTATTCAGGGACTTTTACAGTAAGCTGTATACCTCGGAAACCCCCCGCTGGGCCGGAGGGGATGAGGCGCTTCTTAGATGGGCTGACTTTCCCAAAGGTGGGCAGGGAGATGGTAGAGGGGCCGGGGGCCCTGATTAGAGCTGAAGAAGTAATGGGGGGCCTGAAGGTCATGCAGTCGGGTAAAGCCCCGGGGCCGGATGGGTATCCAGTGGAGTTCTACAAAAAGTTTGTGGGTATACTGGGGCCGGTGCTGGTTAGGGTGTTTAACAAGGCGAGGGACAATGGGGTGCTACCCTCGACGATGTCACAAGCCACCATCCCGCTGATATTAAAACGGGATAAGGATCCGGAGGTTTGTGGGTCCTATAGGCCAATCTCCCTGATTAATGTAGACGCTAAACTGCTGGCCAAGATCCTGGCGTCCAGAATCGAGGACTGCGTACCGGACATGATTGTGGAGGACCAAACGGGGTTTGTTAAGGACAGGCAGCTGGTAGCCAATCTAAGAAGGCTACTCAATGTGATTATGATGTCCCCGGAGGGCAGAGAGGTGGAGGTAGTGGTGGCAATGGATGCCGAAAAGGCTTTCGACCAGGGTGGAGTGGGACAAAGTCAGAGATGCCAGACAATGCATCGCATTCTAAGAATTTTCTGGCATCTCTGACTTTGTCTATATAAATGTTTCTGGAACAAATCTCTCCATTCACCTGAGGAAGGAGCAGTGGTCCGAAAGCTCGTGTTTGAAACAAGCCTGTTGGACTTTAACCTGGTGTTGTAAGACTTCTTACTGTGCTCACCCCAGTCCAATGCCGGCATCTCCACATCATAAGAACATAAGAACTAGGAGCAGGAGTAGGCCATCTGGCCCCTCGAGCCTGCTCCGCCATTCAATGAGATCATGGCTGATCTTTTGTGGACTCAGCTCCACTTTCCGGCCCGAACACCATAACCCTTAATCCCTTTATTCTTCAAAAAACTAACTATCTTTATCTTAGGATCATTTAATGAAGGCGCCTCAGCTGCTTCACTGGGCAAGGAATTCCATAGATTCACAACGCTTTGGGTGAAGAAGTTCCTCCTAAACTGTCCTAAATCTACTTCCCCTTATTTTGAGGCTATGCCCCTAGTTCTGCTTTCACCCGCCAGTGGAAACAACCTGCCCGCATTTATCCTATCTATTCTCTTCATAATTTTATACATTCTATAAGATTCCCCCGCATCCTTCTAAATTCCAACGAGTACAGTCCCAGTCTACTCAACCTCTCCTCATAATCCAACCTCTTCAGCTCTGGGATTAACCTAGTGAATCTCCTCTGCACACCCTGCAGCGCCAGTACGTCCTTTCTCAGGTAAGGAGACCAAAATTGAACACAATACTCCAGGTGTGGCCTCACTTACACCGTATACAATTGCAGCATAACCTCCCTAGTCTTAAACTCCATCCCTCTAGCAATGAAGGAGAACACTCCATTTGCCTTCTTAATCACCTGTTGCACCGAGAAACCAACTTTTTTGCGACTCGTGCACTAGCACACCCAGGTCTCGCTGCACAGCAGCATGTTTTAATATTTTATCATTTAAATAATAATCTCTTTTGCTGTTATTCCTACCAAAATGGATAACCTCACATTTGTCAACATTGTATTCCATCTGCCAGACCCTAGCCGATTCACTTAACCTATCCAAATCCCTTTGCAGACTTCCGGTATCCTCTGCACTTTTTGCTTTACCCCTCACCTTAATGTCATCTGCAAACTCGGACGCATTGCCCTTGGTCTCCAACTCCAAATCATCTATGTAAATTGTGAACAATTGTGGGCCCAACAAGGATCCCTGAGGGACACCACTAGCTACTGATTGCCAACCCATTAATCCCCACTCTTTGCTTTCTATTCATTAACCAATCCTCTATCCATGCTGCAACTTTACCCTTAATGCCATGCATCTTTATCTCATGCAGCAACCTTTTGTGTGGCACCTTGTCAAAGGCTTTCTGGAAATCCAGATATACCACATCCATCGGCTCCCCGTTATCTACCGCACTGGTAATGTCCTCAAAAAATTCCACTAAATTAGTTCGGCACGACCTGCCCTTTAGGAACCCATGCTGCGTCTGCCCAATGGGACAATTTCCATCCAGATGCCTTGTTATTTCTTCCTTGATGATAGATTCCAACATCTTCCCTACTACCGAAGTTAAGCTCACTGGCCTATAATTACTCGCTTTCTGCCTACCACCTTTTTTAAACAGTGGCGTCACGTTTGCTGATTTCGAATCCACTGGGACCACCCCAGAGTCTAGTGAATTTCGGTAAATTATCACTAGTGCATTTGCAATTTCCCTAGCCATCTCTTTTAGCACTCTGGAATGCATTCCATCAGGGCCAGGAGACTTGTCTACCTTTAGCCCCATTAGCTTGCCCATCACTACCTCCTTAGTGATAACAATCATCTCAAGGTCCTCACCTGTTATAGCTTCATTTCTATCAGTCACTGGCATGTTATTTGTGTCTTCCACTGTGAAGATCGACCCAAAAAACCTGTTCAGTTCCTCAGCCATTTCATCATCTCCCATTATTAAATCTCCCTTCTCGTCCTCTAAAGGACCAATATTTACCTTAGCCACTCTTTTTTGTTTTATATATTTGCAGAAACGTTTATTATCTGTTTTTATATTCTGAGCAAGTTTACTCTCATAATCTATCTTACTCTTCTTTATAGCTTTTTTAGTAGCTTTCTGTTGCCCCCTAAAGATTTCCCAGTCCTATAGTCTCCCACTAATCATTGCCACTTTATAAGCTTTTTCCTTCAATTTGATACTCTCCCTTGTTTACTTAGATATCCACGGTCGATTTTCCCTCTCCTTACCGTCCTTCCTTTTTGTTGGTATAAACCTTTGCTGAGCACTGTGAAAAATCGCTTGGAATTTTCTCCACTGTTCCTCAACTGTTTCACCATACTACCTTAGCTAGCTCTTACTTTCCCAGACTACCTTAGCTAGCTCTTCTCTCATCCCAATGTAATCCCCTTTGTTTAAGCACAAAACACTAGTGTTTGATTTTACCTTCTCACCCTCCATCTGTATTTTAAATTCCACCATATTGTGATTGCTCCTTCCGAGAGGATCCCTAACTATGAGATCATTAATCATTCCTGTCTCATTACACAGGACCAGATCTAGGACCGCTTGTTCCCTCGTAGGTTCCATTAATACTGTTCGAGGAAACTATCACGGATACATTCTATAAACTCCTCCTCAAGGCTGCCTTGACCGACCTGGTTAAACCAATTGACATGTAGATTAAAATTCCCCATGATAACTGCTGTACCATTTCTACATGCATCAGTTATTTCTTTGTTTATTGCCGTGCCCCACCATAATGTTACTATTTGGTGGCCTATAGACTACTCCTATCAGTGACTTTTTCGCCTTACTATTCCTGATTTTCACCCAAATGGATTCAACCTTATCCTCCATAGCACCGATGTCATCCCTTACTATTGCCCGGATGTCATCCTTAAATAACAGAGCTACACCACCTCCCTTACCATCCACTCTGTCCTTCTGAATTGTTTGACACCCTTGGATATTTAACTCCCAGTCGTGATCATCCTTTAACCATATTTCAGTAACGGCCACTAAATCATAGTCATTCACGATGATTTCAAAAAAAGTAGTTATCTTAGTCCTAAATGGGAGACCCCTAACTTTTAATCTGCGACTCCTGGCTCTCGACTCCCTAACAAGGGGAAACCGCTCTCAGCATCCACCCTTAAATATTTGATCTACCTTGCAATAAACGCTAACGTTTCACCATTTGCTTACTATATGTTACTATTTACAAATTTCACTGTAGGGGTGAATCACTAATTGATTGTCTAGGGTAATTTCACATCTTGTGACATTCGATTTAGAAGAGTCAGTGTAGAGGGAGCTTTATTCTGCATCTACTCCATGTCCTGAGGACTTAATGATGGAACCATATCATATTGGCTCAGTTGAATGGTTGTAGCACTTTTCCAGGATTTAAGTATCTCCCTCCCTAACTGTGGCAGAGATTACATTGTTTAAGAAACCAGTGTCCTTATAGATAATACTCAATCAATGAAATTGTCTGGAATTTTCCAGAGTATTTTTTCATCATTTGCCCTGGATCTTTTCCCTTGCTCACTTGCGCCCTGGAAATTACATGACTGTGAGTCTGGGGAAATGGGCATTGGATGGAGGTAGGGGTGATGGTGAGGAGTGGAAGAAAGTCTACAGTCATGATATCCCAGAGGGTGAGGAGAACCTGAGGGACTAACGAGTCTTTACCTGCCCATCTATTTCATTTGTGAAGAATAAAAGTTTTAGATAACTCTGCAGAATCAGGTTCAATTCTCACAAAAATCTTCACAATGACATTGATGATTTAAACGCCAGCGAGGGGCGACATTTGATGTCCTATTGAAGTGGATGGGCTGGGGATTACTTACATGGAATGTTTTCACGATTCCTCATCGCGTACATAAACACCAACGCGGTTCCTACGACGGCAACTAGCATTCCGACCACGGCAGCGCCAATCACTGCTGGCAAGGCACTAAAAGGTGGATCAGCTGAAAAATACATGAGGGACAACTCAATGCTGGCCTTTTAAAGTGGTTTTATGCAACCGAGCTTGCTTACTTTCTTGAAAAAATAAAATAAATGATGTTACGCAGGAATTTAAAAGAAACAAAATTAAGTCTGCCATATAGGAACAGTTAACACATTCATGTGAAGTCATCTGAAATTTTAACAAGGGGTTTTCCCAATAAAAAAACATGGATACATTGACCTTAAGAAAGGAGAGATGTAGCATTGGGGTGAGGACACTCGAGAGGGAAGTGCAGAGCATGACATCCAATAATCTTCAAAACTAAGGAGCTGGTCATTGATTTCAGGAAGCAAAGTATCGTACACACCCCTGTCTGCATCAATGGTGCCGAGGTGGAGTTGGTTGATAGCTGCAAATTTCTAGGTGTGCACATCACTAACAATCTGTCCACATCGACGCTACGAACCAAGAAAGCAAAACAGCGCCTATACATCCTCAGGAAACTAAGGAAATTCGGCATGTCCACATTGACCAATTTTTATAGCTGCATCATAGAAAGCATCCCACCTGGCTGCATCACAGCCTGGTATGGCAACTGCTCGGCCCAAGACCATAGGAAACTACAGTCATGAACACAGCCCAGACCATCACCTGAACCCGCCTCGCATCCATTGACTCTGTCTACACCTCCCGCTGCCTTGGGAAAGTGGGCAGCATAATCCAAAACCCTTCCCACCTGGGTTATTCTCTCTTCCAACCTCTTCCATTGGGCAGGAGATACAAAAGTGGGAGAACATGCACTATCACGCTCAAAAACAGCTTTCTTCCCCGCTGTTACCAGACTCCTAATGACCCTCTCATGGACTGAACTGACCTCTCGACTGAGTAGTATTACACTCCATATGCTTTGGTGTCTATGTATTTACATTGTGTGTTCATCGTATGACCTATGTTTTTTCACGTGTGGAACGATCTGTCTGGACTGTACGCAGAACAATACTTTTCACTGTACCTCGGTACATATGAAAATAAATCAAATCTAATCCAAGATAATGAATGGCTTTGATAGGGTTAGGTGAATTGGGTGGATTGGCCAGGCTAAATTGCCCTTAGTGTCCTAAAAAATAAGGTTAATGGGTTTGTTGGGTTACTGGTATAGGGTGGATATGTGGGCTTGAGTGGGGTGATCATTGCTCAGCACAACATCGAGGGCCGAAGGGCCTGTTCTGTGCTGTACTGTTCTATGTTTCTATGTTTCATTATAGAGAAGGGTTTCTCAATATCTCGGGAGATCTGAAATGGAGGCCAGAAATAGTTACGAATAAATTCAATAGAGAATTCTGGAGAGGCAACTTTACCCAGAGAGGGGTGAGAATGTGAAATTTCCTTCCACAAGGATCGATTGAGGTTAATATCTTAGATATATTTCAGGGGAAGGTTCAAAGCTTTGTTGTTGATGGCATAGTGGAGAGATCAGGAATGTAGAATTCTAAATGACGGTACCCGTGTATCAGAAATGGGCACTGATATATCCATCATCCCACAAAGCGTAAATCAACAAACACAACAGGAGACGATCATGATTGAAATAAAAACAAAAAAATGATGGAAAAACTCAGCAGGTCTGGCAGCATCTGTGGAGAGAAAAACAGAGTCTATATGGCTCTTCTTCCGAGTTCAAGAGAGGGAGAAAGTAATGGATTTTATACTCTTTGAGGGTGTGGAGCAGCTGGAGCAAAGGAGAAGGTCATTGATTGACGAGAACGAGGAGAGACTGCAACAAAGATGTCTAGGGCAGAAGATAAAGGGATTGTTATTAGAAGTGTGAAGAGATAAAGAAGGTGGCATAAATAATAATAATCTTTATTATTGTCACAAGTACGTTTACATTAATACTGCAATGAAGTTGCTGTGACAATGCCCCAGTCACCAAATTCCGGCGCCTGTTCTGGTACACGGAGGGAAAATTCATAATGTCCAATTCATGTTAGAAGCACGTCTTTCGGGACTTGTGGGAGGAAACCGGAGCACCCGGAGGAAATCCACGCAGACACGAGGAGAACGTGCAGACTCCGCACAGTGACCCAAGCCGGGAATCGAATCCAGGTCCGTGGGGTTATGAAGCAACAGTGCTAACCACTGTGCTACCATGTTGGCCTTTGCGACAGGGAGGGTTATAGTAGGCTGGAGGAGGTTACAGAGATAGGGACGGTTGTAGGATGGTACAGAAATAGAGAGGGTTGTAGGGGCTGGAGGATGTTTCAGATAGGGGCGGTAGTAAGGGCTGGAGGTTTCATCAGGAGGGTTTTAGAGGTAGGAGGAGTTTAGGGAGATAGGGAGGGTTTTAGTTGTCTGGCGGAGGTTACAGAGAAAGAAGTCGGAGTGGTTGACAGATGGCGCTGGAAGCGATGGTCAAACCCAAGGGGAGTGAAGGGACGAAGGGTAGGAAGGAAGGAGGAAAGGTCACAGATTAAGAGGTGTGGGGGGAGGGGGGGGTGAATGATCCGAATGCCAGTAAGAGCCACGTCCTGGGAGAAGGGTCACCTTCCTTTGGCCCGTCCTCGATCTCGCTCCGAGAACATCGCTCAGGTGGTCTTAAAGGTAAGACAGCAGAATGTGTTAATGGGAGAACAAAGGTCAGAGATCAGCAAAAGCAAAACTAAAGAATAAGTGACAGATTGCCCAGTGGGGGAGGCGGAGGGCGGGTTTTGCATTGGGACAAAAAGTGTTTGGGATTTTAAAAAGGTCAAAATGGAGGAGAAAGGTCACAGTCTAAAATTGTTGAACTCAATGATGAGTCCCAAAGGTTGTAACGTGCCTAATCGGAGGATGAGATACTGATCCTCCAGTTTGCGTTGGGCTTCACTGGAGCATTTCAGCAAACCTAGGATTGATGTGAGGGCAGCAGAGCAAGATGCTGAGTTGAAATGGCAGGCGACAGGAAGGTTGCAGACTGACCAAAGGTGTCCCACAAAGTGGTCACCCAGTCTGCGTTTAGTCTCCTCAGTGTAGAGGGGACCATATTGGGAGTAGTGAATATAATAGACCAGATTGGAGCAAGTGCAATGTTGCATCACCTGAAAGGAGTATTTGGGGTCTTGAATGGTGAGGAGAAAGGACCTAAAGGGAGTCGTGTTGCACCTTCTGTGATCGCAAGGGATGGTGCTGTGGGGAAGTGAATGAAGAGTTGGGGTGATGAAGGAGTGTAGCAGGGTATCACGGAGGGAGCGGCCACTGCAGAATACTGACAGGCGGGTTGAGGGGACGATCCGATTTGTGGTGGCATCGTGCTGAAGTTGGGCGAAGTGGTGGAGGATTGATTTGGCGCTTTGAAAAAAGCAACGCTGATCCATTGGTAGCGTCATTTGATCAGTGACCCAGGCTAATACTTAGGGGACGTGGATTCAAATCCCACCGTGGCAACTAGTGAAATTTTAATTCAAGCTAGAATATAACACTAGTCCCAGTAATGGGGGCCATGAAACAATCAACAATTGTTGGAAAACTCTAATTCGCTGACGTCTTTTAGGGAAGGAAATCTGCCATCCTTACCTGGTCTGGCCTACATGTGTCTCCAGATCCACAGCAATGAGGTTGACTCTTAACTGCCTTCTGAAATGGTCTAGCAAGCCACTCAGTTTCAGAGCAATTAAGGATGGGCAATAAATGCTGGCTTTGCCATTGATCCCGCATCCCATAAAAGAATAAAAAAGCAATAGCCCCATTGCACAACCCTTGTTCTCATAGCCCTCCACATTTTTCTGTATCAAGCATATATTGTTGCATTTGTGTTATGATGGTGGTAATCATGTACACAGAACATCTAGTGTTTAACTAGAAAGATGATGTATTCACAAACACATGGAAAGATAACTAATGAACTATAAAGCAGACGATGGCTACTAAATGAATTCAGCGAATTCTCCTGGAGCTACTCTAAGTGAGACTATCTTCTTGTGTTGCTTACTATCAATTGGCGGGTGTCTCGAGTCACGTGATAGATCTCTATCGCCACCAGCTGGCCAGAGGCTGATAACTATGTGCATTGATAGACAACTATTATACAATGATGTGCACATGCATATCACCACATATATCTAATTTCCTTTTGAAAGTTTCTACTCCTCTTCCCCCGGTCCACAAGGGCATCTTTATAAGATAACCTTGGCTAACTGTCTCAGCCCCCTTCTGTGCCCACTGCTACCTGTTACTTGGTGTTTGTGGCAAGGGCAGCAATATGTGTATGAAAATGGCATTCGGAGTCTGAATTCTGCTATCTGACCTTAATTTCCAGCAACGTTCTATTGGTGAGCACTTAAACATGCCAAGCACTTGCTGTGAACACACTTTGGAGCGAGCTGTTCCCTGATCCATGAAGGATTAGCACCAATTAAATCAGGTGAACAGCTGCTGCTCACAATTAATGTGGTTTCTAAGGTTACAGCAAATAAATGTTCACAATTGATGTCATTTTAGGTCAGATCCTTCACTTGATTACTTTTGGATACCAAATGATCACTTAATAATCGCTTTTGAACTCGAGTTTCACAGCCGAGTGGAAGTTAACACTATTGTTGTGCAGAATTATATCAACGTTTTCAGATAGGGCGGATCTCTGAATTTTAGTTCGAGCCTCACCAGCCAGTGGTGTGAGTTTCACAAACCTCCAGAAATGTGGAGGTTGACATATCTGCCAGCATGTTTGAGGCACCAAGTCAGAGAGCAAGGCACTGCAGCAATTGAAATCTCTGCCCCCACTTGTCCCATTCTCATTGGCCACACAGTGTTAAAGTCAACCCCGTATTATGGAAATGGCCAGCAGACAGCCAATAGGAATGATGCTGGGTGTATGCTGTATAGGCTATTAAAAAGTGGGAAAGAGGGACCTCCTCTTGTGCAAGGAAGAGCCTGATACAGTTCAAGGTGGTGCACAGGGTGCATATGACTAGGGTGAGAATGAGTGGGTTCTTTCAGTGGGTAGCAGATGAGTGTGAGAGGTGTGGGCAGGGGCCAGCGAAACTTGCACATATGTTTTGGGGTTGTGAAAAATTGGGAGGATTTTGGGCGGGAGTGTTTGCCGTTTTAGCCAGGATAGTGGAGGAGGAGGTGGACCCGGACCCTTTGGTGGCGATATTTGGGGTTTCAGAGAAGCCGGAGCTCATGGAGAGGAGGAAGGCCGATGTCATGGCCTTCGTCTCTCTGATTGCACGGCACCGAATTTTGCTGGAGTGGCAGTCGGCATTGCCACCGGGGGTAGCAGCATGGTTGGGATCCTTGTAGACTTCCTGCGATTAGAGAAGATAAAGTATGAGTTAAGGGGCTCAGCAGGGGAGTTCGAGAAAAGGTGGGGGATGTTTGTGACCGTGTTTGAGGAGCTGTTTGTCGTGGGGAGGGGGCGGGGATGATGGGGAGGGGGGGGGAGCGAGAAAGGAGAAAAATCTGTACAAACTGTATAGTTGATTGTTGGGAAGAATGTTTCCCGGGGTGTTTATTTGCTGTAACCTACTTTGATACAAGTTTGAATAAAATGCGTTTTTAAAAAAAAGTAGGAAGGAGAAAGTGGAACAAATTTACAAACAAGTTACAGAAAGATGTAAGAGATATATTGGCAATGAGGGATTTTAATTAACCTAATGTAGACTTGGATAGTATAAGTACATAGAAGGTCGAGAGGCATTAATCAAAATGAATCATTTAAACAAAGCACTAACTGGATTGTTAAAGTGAGAATAGATTAATATTTTTTAGATTATGGGTGGGATTTTCAGCTCCCCCACCACCACCTCCTCCACAGCATGTTTTGTGACAGTGGAGACAGCCTGCTATTGGCCGGTGGCAGGATCCTCAAGTCTTGCCGCTGTCAACGGGTATTCCCATTGTTCACACCTTCCGGCCCCAGGGAACCCACGGAAAGGGGTTGTCGTCAACAGGACTGGAAGATCCCACCGGCAGGAACGGCCAGAGAATTTCAGCCTATTGATGGGCATCTGGGACCTGTTGCTTGCAATTCCTGCACCATGTGGGAGCTTCAAGAACACTTCATGCGTCTTGGGGGTCACGTGCGTCGGAAGTGTCTCCAGCTGCTTCAACTCGAGCTCAGGAATTCTGAACTCGAGAGACAGCTGGAGTCACTGTAGAATGTCAGGGAGGATGAGGGTTACCTGGATTGTATATTCCAGGTGGTGGCCACCCCACTGGCAGTAGTGTTGCCATCAGGAAGAAAGCAGGGAGTACACGGTGTGTGTTATTCTCAGGATTTGATGGGTGCTGAGAGTGACAGTACCCTGAAGGAGCGCAGTCTAGACCATTGCACCAACGCAGAAGGGACTGCACAGGAGGGATGAGCAAACAGTAGCAATACAGTTGTTCGAGATGATTCTATAGTCAGGGAGACAAACACGCATTTCTGCAACTGTCTTTGTTAGGCCCACATGGCCTGAGTAAAGCAGATAATAATAATAATAGCGGAAAGAGTGCAGAATATTCGTTGGTACCAACAACATAGAGGAAGCAGATATTGAGTACCTATAGTCAGATTTTCAGGAGCCAAGGAGGAAATTAAAATGGTGCATAATGTGAGTATTGGACAGTACTAGAGGGGGCAATAATACAATATTAGATAGGAGCGACTATGAAGGACTACAAGGTCAGAAGACCCCGCCGCTGGCCAATGGCGGGCCGCTGAGAAACTCACTATGGGGGGTATGGAAAACCCCAAATATTTGAAGAGACTGAAAAAAATGGGAATGTTCTCTTCAAAGAAGTGACGGCTAAGGGGAAGTTTAATAAAGGTGTTCAAAACTATGAAGCATTCTGATTGAGTAAATAATGTTTCTCGGTGGCAGAAAGGACAATGAGCAGGAGGCACAGAGTTAAAATAATTAGCAACAAATCAACCCAACAAGGAAGAGATACAATTGACAGCGAGGATCTGAGTTCAACATGGAGGAGATGATCCCAGCAGTGCAAAGAGATGACCAAGAAAGTGAGAGGGTGAATTCTTGGCTCAAATGATGCTGTGACGTCCACCTCAGTTAATGACAGTAGTACTTTTGCAAATCTTAGTTTGACTCTTTCCATTGTCATGTTCCTCCAACCCAGTTTACTCAGTGACCAGGTCATCCATTATATAAATAAATGACATCAGTTATAAGACAGACAGAGAGAGACTAGTGGCTAATGGCTGAATTGTTAATCACCAAAATGAAAAATCTGATTCAAAGTTAATCTCAAAGGGTTATCAGAAAATGTCCTACTCACGGATAAATATTCAGAATTAATCATAGGATGAGGCAGGCAGGATATAACACTGAACTGTTCTAAATGCAGGTCTGAGAATTAACTTTGAACAAGATAAGGTTACAAGAGGGTAGGGTATCTGAAGATCAGAGTATTGTCCAGGTGAGTACCTGAAATTTAGTATTAACTGGTTAGAATACTATATGATTAGAGTACCTGAGGTTTGAAGATATCGAATAGTTAGGCTATGAAAATACCAGGGTACTAGTCAGTTAGTATATCCTAGATTAGGGCACCTGTCAGTTGGGATACTACAGAATGTGCATATTAGTTAGTTTGCAGATTGGAGATCAGAGTACCAGAGTATAAGTGTACCAAACAATAAGGGATTACCCAATGTATTAGCCAGTTAGGGTACCAGATCATTGGGATATTTGAAAGGCAATTTTCCATCAACCACATAGCGATTTCCTGTTCTAGGATTCTCTTTGTTAATAATAGCCAAAGACAAAAGATTCTCATTAGCTTGAGCTGAACTAGATTTGAACCCGTCAGGCATTATCGAATGTCCTCATCGCACCTGACATGGTGACGCAATGGGCCGTTAAATCTCGCAAGAGGCTTTCGCGAGATTTGTGATGCCCGGAAAGCTTTGTGAGATTTAACTGGATATCACAAGACGTCATGATCTGGATTGGATCGGATTTGTTTATTGTCACTTGTACCAAGGTACAGTGAAAAGTATTTTTCTGAGAGCAGAATATTTAGTACATGAAAAGAAAAGAAAAGCAAAAGAAAATACATAAAAGGGCAACAAAAGGTCCACAATGTAAATACATAGACATCGGCATCGGGTGAAGCATACAGGAGTGTAGTGTTAATCAGGTCAGTCTATAAGAGAGTCATTTAGGAGTCTGGTGACAGTGGGGAAGAAGCTGTTTCTGAGTCTGTTCGTGCGTGTTCTTAGACTTTTGTATCTCCCGCCCGATGGAGGAAGTTGGAAGAGCGAGTAAGCCGGGTGGGAGGGGTCTTTGATTATGCTGCCCGCTTTCCCAGGGTTCTTTCCCAGGCCATTGGAGGCCACAGGTCATCGAGCTCTCTTTAGATCTCGTAATGCAAAATCTTGTGAGATTTAACAGCCTTGTCGGGTCACTGAGTGGGGGGCGAAAAGGCCATTCGATCGCGCCCTATGGTTTTCAATCAAATACAACTAAAGCTAATGAGCATATTAACAAAGAGAATCTCGAACAGGAAATTGCTATGTGGCTGACGGAAACTTACCTTTCAAATATCCCAATCCTCGAGTACCCTGGCACTCTTGCTGCCACACAGGCACCTTGACGTTCCCACCTGGGCACCCTGACAGTGCCAAGGTGCATGGGTGCCAGATTGCCCGTGCCAGGTATCGGGCTTGAAGTGCCCACCCTTAAGAGGTGGGGTGAGGAGGGCGCAAGGACCCCCCCCTAAGAAGTAAGTTGGGACAGCGGGGCGTGCAGAAGCTGTGGCGGAGTGTCCGAGGATGTTCGAGAGATCGGGCCGGCATTTAAAGATGGCGCTCCAATCTCTTTTTCTGCACTGATGAGCTGGGGGATGGGGGTGAGGGAAGTACGGCCTCAGTGGGGACTTCCTGTCTGAGGCCAGAAAATATGATGGTGTCTTGTTTGATAGCAGGGTCATTCTCAGCGCTGCAGGCGTCAAGAAATAACCCGCTATACTCTGTTTGTTGTGCGTTAAATCGCGGCCATCATATTATCACTTCATATTCATTCATTAAACATTGTGCACCTGGTCTTGCATCAGAGAAATAGACTTAAATCGGTCTCAGCTGAAAAATCTAGACCCTTTAAACAAAGCCTTTGAGGTGACCACCCGACGGAGAGCACAGGTTACCCTCTTATCTCTAAGAACTCAACACTAATTCAACAGAGTGCTATTTCACACACAGCAACCTATATATTAACAGGGGTGGATTACACAGGGAGGAGGACTGAATTACAGACCAATGCTACAGTTCAGTAACACCGTAGCCTGCAGATCTTGTCATTGACAACTCACTACCTACAGACTGGCCGGACTCACAGACTTGGCTTCCAGTCAGCTGGGGAGCATCTGGATCAGGCTATAGGAGCAGAAAGGTTGGTTGCACAGCCCTAGGTTATAGTGGTGGGGGTGGCAGCGAATGGGGGGGGGGGGGGGGGGGTGATGTGGGGAAATCCTGGGGGAGGTGGGGCTCAATCCCTGCCCCTCGGGTGGAGTGGTTAGAGAATCCAATCCCAGAAAGGGATCTGATTCCAACACCAGCAGGGATGCTGATCTCAGAGGATCCAATCCCTGACCTGGGTGATGCAGTAGCCCTAATTCTGGGGTACTGATTATTGTAGCCATCTAAGATGGCCACTGGTAACACAAAATGGAAGACTACAAAGAATGCGGGGAAAAACGGACATAGTAAAGAGCAAACAGCTTGCAGAAGCTTTCAGCATCGAGACACTTGCAAAAACCGGTTTCCCGACAGCTGCAGAGTTCAGGCAGCGCTGTAAATGGGAAAACACTTTACATATTAATGAGGTGATACCGGGACAGTCCCAGATACAATGGATACACTTAGGTATCAATCGATACTTTTAATAGAGAACCAGACACGATGGAGCGAAACCAAGAAAATGAGTCCTAAGAACCGCCCCAGCCATCACCGAACGGCCCTAGGATAGGGGGGTTCAAATCATATCGATTGGGAAAAGGCCCAATCGATCCCCAGCAGGTGAGGAAGCCCGCCCCAAGGGGCACGGACCCCCACGGACCTATAAAAGAGAGGTTCCGCACATGGTTCAGTCTCCTGTCTCCGGCCTCCGACTCCAGCCTCCAGACTCCTGTCTTTTACACCAGCCGTTGAGCAGCAGCCATCGATAAGTAAGTGCCAAACGACGATCGCTACTTGACCCAGGCATTACTTATACCCGTGCCGACCAGTAGTAACAAGAAGTTGCAGACCAGAACGGAACGAAGGCCTTGTTCCCTGACCTTGCCTGTTCCTTCTTAGATAAGTATTAGTCGTTTAATGGTAGAAATAAGTTAGTCTTTAGCGTGTGCATGAGTGTTATTATAATTGTTTTATAATAAACTCTAACTGTTTTGGACTTACTAATTGGTGTATAGCTTTATTGCTTTGAACTTGACCTTGATACTTGTGACGGTGTCTTTTACGGCACATGGCGACTCCAGAGCATAGAAAGAGAAACAGAGCCAAGTGAGTGTTAAGCACAGTTACTCAGAACGAGCAACATTATAGAGCTATTTGCATGGCTGCGGTGGGGGGCGGGGAGTGGTCTAATGTGTACAAGCTTGGAAGGCTGAGGAAAATACTTCTTGTTTCTCCTGGACCATAAGCGATAAAGTCTTTCTCCTCAAAGCTGCCTTCACCTCCCTTTAGCTGTTGGCTTCCCCCAGCCCTGTAAAACCTACAAATTCACCTTGTCACGATGATGGGGGAAAGAAACCATGGAGTTATGCACAAAATATTGAACCTCAAAAAAGACCTGAGTTTTATTTTTTTAAATGGACACAAACACAAAGATGGCTGAGAATGCTCATTCTGCCACTGACAGGATTGCTGTAGGGTGGTTCTATAAGGAAACAATGTAACCTCTACCTGTTTCCAGACAAGGGGCAAGATTCTCCGACCCTCCACGCGGGGGGTGGAGAATAGCCGTTCATGCTGGAAATCCGGCGCATCGGCGCTACCGCGATTCTCCGCGGTCCTGCCAGTCCCCCACATGCGGTCGCCACGGCGCCGGTCGGGGGCCATTGGAACAAACCCCCGCGGAGATTCTCCGCAGACCGCCCAAACTCCCGCCGGCATGGTTTACATGTAGTACCAGCTGGCGGGAACTGGGGCCTGCGGCTGCGGTGAGGGTCCTGTTGGGGGACAGGGGTTATTTGGCTCCGGTGGGGGGGGCCTCAGCAGTGGCCAGGCCCGCGATCGGGGGCCACTGATTGGCAGGCCATCGCGATCTGGAAGGGACCTACCTTCCTTTGCGTGGGCCCGCTGTGTATCTCCGCCATGTCTGCGGCACCCGCGCCGAGGTGGTCCGCCATGTGCACGCGCGGCCGCACGGCCTGGCGAGCAGAGCCCGGCCGGCAGCCAGAGCTCTGCTAGCCCCCTAGAAAACGGAGAATCACCCCGGACCTTCGAGGAAAAAGTCCAGAGTGATTCTCACCCGTTTACCGGCGGGCGTGGGGACTTCCGGAAGGGAGAATTCCGTCCCCGGTATTTCTAAAAGTATCCAGAGAATGGTTACCATCTCCAGGAAAGACGTAACGGACATTTCATCTCAAAGGATCCTGTGAATAAATCCTGGATAGACTTGTAAATTAACTCTCCATCACTGTCCGTGTGGAGTTTGCACATTCTCCCCGTGTCTGCATGGGTTTCACCCCCCACAACCGAAAACATGTGCTGGATAGGTGGATTGGCCACACTAAATTGCCCCTTAATTGGGAAAAAAAATAATTAGGTACTTTAAAAAAATGTTTAAATTAACTCTCCAGTTGGAATATACAAACAATGGGTTAAAAGCCAGCAAATAAAGTTGCCCAAGTGTCTGTCTGTTTGTGCTCTGTGAGGATAATAAGCTGGAGGTTTATCGACATGGAATGTGTCTAATACAGTAGCAGAAGCAGTGCCCCTTCAAAAATACCTGTCTATTGCAGGTGTGACTCCAGCCTCCCTCCCTCCCTCCCTCTCAGATTGAGGAAGTCAGCCCAGCCAGCAAAAGGACTGCAGCTGGAAAGAGGACTGAAAATTCTCTGCCAAGCCACAGAACACTGGAATTGAAGAACAAACTATTCGACTGCCGAAGTCAACTCTGTTGGAATCAAATCATAATGCCGGCACACTTCACCATCTGCGTCTAGCGAGTCAAAGACTTTTCTCAATACCTTTTTATTTATATTTTACGTACGATTGGATTCAATTTTCACATCTAATCTGTATGAATGTAGAAGCGTGTGTTTTATCATTTTTTTCCTGGCCTATTTTGCAGTTAATCACCTCACTCTATCTAAATTCAAAAAATTCAAATGGGTAAAGTGCACCTTTTTGAATATAACTATTGGTTCTGAAAAAAAGTCTATTGAGTCTGAGAAAAGGTACCCCTGGGAAATAGAGCCTTGATACTACCAGCAGAGGGAGTTGAACAAAGACGGAGCCAGTCACAACTCCTAACTCGGGTTTGTGACAATTTGGGGGGTATATCCCAGCTGGATCATGGGCGGCACGGTAGCACAGTGGTTAGCACTGTTGCTTCACAACACCAGGCTCTCACGTTCAATTCCCGGCTTGGGTCACTGTCTGTGCGGAGTCTGCATGTTCTCCCTGTGTCTGGGTAGGTTTCCTCCGGGTGCTCCGGTTTTCTCCCACAAATCCAGAATGACGTGCTTGTTAGGTGAATTGGACATTCTGAATTCTCCCCCAGTGTACCCGAAAAGGCGCCGGAGTGTGGCAATTCAGGGATTCATTGCAGTGTTAATGTAAGCATACTTGTGACAATAAGATTATTATTATTATAAATCTCGCCCAGATCGACAACTTTTGGGGAACTGCACCTGGTCATAACACCCACTATCAAACCACCTGGGAACAGGTTCATTGGAGGAGGATCGGGATCAGGTTTCAGACTTTTTGCCTGTTAAAGCTCGGCCTTGCATTTCACAAGCAGCTAATCAGCAGCAACATCTGAAGAAAACGTACAACCCACAGCAAGGCCGAGACCAGAATCGCTCATTTCTAGCTTTTCAAACAAACCTTCAAACAACACTACCCCTAGAAAGCTTACAGAGTAAGATCTAAATCATCATTGATGTATGGTCAGTTCTCATTACTATAAACACCGAATGCATGAAGCAAAGTGAGTCTATCACCTTAATCAAATTGTGTGTCTTCTCTCCATCAATTTGGGGCTTTTAGCCTGTCCAGGGTAATGTTTGTCTTTTGAAGAGATTTGTATTGAGACAGTATATAACAATGAGATTTCAATGGAAGATAATCAAAATTCAGCAACATGTTTAAATTCCAGCTCATTAAAAAATTATTTTCTGATTCTTGTAAGAAACCATTCATCCCATTGGCAATTGCTAGTTCTTCAATGACAAGTATCTACCCAAATGGTCCACCCTTTGCCTGCATCCACTTTATAATCGTCCTTTTCCCATTTGGTCTATGAACACTCACTGCAATGTGCTTTTTAACGTGCTGGGTTGTGGGAAACAGGCTGTAAAATGGCTACAACAGTTATCATTCAGGAAACCAACTGTACATGGGAAGAGGCACGACACTGGAATCCATCTCTTCCGCTGGGCGCAGGCAGTCCAATGGGTCAACTGTAAACTGGAATGAAAAGGTGTTAGATCAGGTCACCAGGTTACACACGGTACAGCGACAGATCCATCAAACGCTTAGATTCAATTATCCTTTTTTCCAAGGGCTGAAGTGCAACAACTGGTTCTTTCTTAAACAAAAAGACAAGTGCACACAGAAACTCTGCCGCACATAACAAAATAAATAAACAGAATGGGCGGCATTATGGAGAATGAGGAGGCTTCCAGCCAGGTAGCAAATGGATTACTTAAGGATCAACTTGCCTTAACACAAGAATCACAGCAATGACTACAGTTCCTTTGGGATCCATTATTTCATAGGCCCAGAAATTGCAACACAATTTCTGGGTTCCCTCAGAAATTCTCGATCGCTTTGGATCAATGTTGATCAATGATCAATGATCAATGATCAATGTTTGGATCAAAGCTGTCCTGTTGGCCAGTGCAGAGTGCAGATTCTGACGGAAGATGCTGGGTTGGACAGAACCATGAAGCAGCGCAGAAGGAGGCCTTTCGGCCCATTTGGGTTTGCACCATTTCCCTCGAAGAGCAATCTCGTTAGTTAATGCACAAAGGATGGTAGAAGTTTGGAACATTTTTCTGCAAATAATAAATGATGATGAGTCAATTGTTAATTTGAAATCTGTGATTGTTAACAGTTGATAAGGCCCCTTGGGGATGAGCGACCATAACATGATAGAATTCTTCATCAAGGTGGAGAGTGATGCAGTTGAGAATAGAGTCCTGAATCTAAACAAAATAAACTATAGTGGCATGAGGCACCAGATGGCTATGATGGATTGGAGAGCGTTACCTACAGGGATAATGGTGGATAGACAATGGCAAACATTCAAAGAGCGCATGGGTGAACTGCAACAATTGTTTGCTCTTGTCTGGAGCAAAAATAAAATGGGAAAGTTGGCCCAACCATGGCTTACAAAGGAAATTAGAGATAATATTAGATACAAGGAAGAGGCATACAAATTGACTAGAACAAACAACAAACCTGAGAACCTGAGGATTGGGTGCAGTTTAGCAAAGGAGGACCAAGCGATTGATTAAGAAGGGGAAAATCGAGTACAAAAGTAAGCTTGCGAGGAACATAAAAACTGACTGTAAAAGATTCTATAGGTGTGTGAAAAGAAAAAAATGCTGAAGAAAAATGTAGGTCCCTTACAGTCAGAATGTATAATAGGGGACAAAGAAATGGCTGACCAACTAAATATATACTTTGGTTCTATCTGCACAAATGAGGACACAAATTAGATGCCAGAAATGTTGGGGAATGCAGGGTTTAGTGAGAGGGAGGAACTGAAGGTGATCAATATTAGCAGAAAAATGCTGTTGGGGAAATTGATGGGATTGAAGGCCAATAAACTCCCAGGGCCTGATTTTCTATATCCCAGAATACTTAAGGACATGGCCCTACAAATTGTGAATGCATTGGTGGTCATCTACCAAGATTCTATAAACTCTTGAACAGTTCCTACAGATTGGATGGTAGCTAATTTAACCCCACTATTTAAAAAGGGAGGTAGAGAGAATCCAGTGGAGGTGGTTTAAATGGACTTTCAGAAGGTTTTGTATAAAGAGTCCCACATAATCATAGAATCATAGAGTGGCCACAGTGCAGAAGGAAGCCATTTGGTCCATCGAGTCTGCACCAACACTCTGAAACAGCACCCAAACCCCGCCCTATTCCTGCAACCCCATAACCCCACTAACCCGCACAACTCTGGACACTAAGGGACAATTTAGCATGGCCAGTCTACCTACCTAAACATCTTTGGACTGTGGGAGGAAACCGAAGAATCCGGAGGAACCCACGCACACATGGGTAGACATTCAAACTCCACACAGGCAGTCACCCAGCGCCAGAACTGAATGGCTATAGATTGAGAAGGGAATGTGCAAGAGACCTGGGTTCTTATACACCAGTCATTGGTGCAGCAGCCAGTAAAGAAGGCAAATTGTATATTGGCCTTCATTGCAAAAGGATTCGAATACAGGTGCAGGGATGTCTTGCTGCAATTATATACAGGGCCTTGGTGTGACCACACCTGGCATTTTGGTGTAGTTTTGATCTCCTTATGTGACGAAGGATGTTCTTGCTCTGGAGAGAGTGCAGAGACTGTTTACCAAACTGATTCCTGGGATGGCAGGGCTGATGTATGAGGAGAGATTGAGTGGGTTAGGATTGTATTCACTGGAGTTTAGAAGAATCAGAGGGGAATTTTATAGAAATCTGTAAAATTTGAACAGGATTAGACAGGATGCTCCTAGTGGTGGGTGAGTCCTGAACTAGGGGTCACAGTCTGTGGATACAGCGTAGACTGAGATGAGGAGAGATTTCTTCACCCAGAGAGGAGTTAGCCTGTGGAATTCACTCCCACAGGAAACAGTTGAGGCCAGAACATTGCTTTCAAGGAGGGGTTAGATATAGCACTTGAGGCTAAAGGGATCAAAGGATATTGGGGTGGGAAAGCAGGAATAGACTACCGAGTTGGATGATCACCCATGTTCATAATGAATGGTGGAGCAGGTTCAAACGGCTAAATGGCCTTTTCCTGCTCTTATTTTCCATGTTTCGGTGTTTCTATTTTACTGAATGGTGAAAGAGGTACAAAGGGCTAAATGGTCTCCCCTATAACATCAGGCATCCCCCCTGCTATATATCCACTTAGTACACATCCTAATATACACCGCTCCCATTACCCACACCGCCTGTAACACCCCATGTGTGACACACCCCGCCTCTGACACACCCCGTCTGTGACACACCCCTCAGTTACACACCATACCTGTGACACGCCTTCAGTTCCACACCCCTCCTGTTACACACCCCACTTGTGAATTACCTCTCCCGTTACACACCCGGCCTGTGAAACACCCCACCAGTTATACACCCCTCCTGTTACACGGCCAACCTGTGACACATCGCTCACTCACAGACCCTGCCTGTTACACATCCTGTCTGTGAAAAACCCCACCTGTTATACGGCCCACTTATTGCACAACCCATCTGTTCCACACCCAATCAGTTACACACACCTCAGTAACACACCCTGGGCTGGATTCTCCAAAAATGGGGCTATGTCCCCACACTCTGGAGTGTCCATAAGAAAGTCCACAGTGATTCTCCTACCTGCGGGGGCTGGTAGGGCCCCAGAGTGCTCCTCGCAGCTGTGGCTGTGGATACGGGGCCCTGCACTTCCGGTCGGGAGTCCGTGCACGCATATGGCGGCGGACTCGGACCACGGACCGTGATCCAAAATGTCTGTCTGTCGTTCTTCCTTTTCTTCATCATCTGTCTGACCCACAAGGCTTAGCCCCATCCCTCATATACTTACGGGACTCGCTCCTCTAGTGGTGGTCTGTATACATTTCATTAACTCTTGCATTGCCTTCATTTATGATAATACCACACCTGTGACATACCCAACCTGTGATATACCCCTGCAGTTACATGCCCCACCTGTGACATCACTCACTTACTGATGCACTATCAATTACGGGAAGACGAGAGCAGAATGTAATTGAGGCTTTATTACACAGAGATGTGTGGCCTCCTACAGCGGCTGATGAAATGGCTGCTGTACGGGGAGCACACATATTGATACTCCGCCTACTGGGCGGAGACAGCGGGCAGAGATCTACCCCCATACCACTAGTACAGGGGCCTTACCGTAAAACAGATATATATACAGTATATACATCAGTGGTGACTACCACATTCACCCCCTGTTAAAAAATGAGTCCAGCAAAGGGTGGTGGAGAACTATATACAGAAAGTTGTATCTAAAATTACAGATAATATTACGAATTCAGGTGGTCCGATGCCTTGATCTGCTGTCGAGAGCGCCGCAGTGCTGGTGGCGACTCAGGCTGCAGCTTGGTCTTCGGTGACTCCAGGGGCGTGTCGAAATCCTCTTCATCCCCGGGTGGGAGCAAGGGGAGGACGGATTTTCCCGGAGCGGGGGCTGCGGGAGGTGCACCGGGGGAAGGGAGGGTGGTGCCGGGGCAGAGGGGGGGGTTTGTGTGAACTAGCTGGTGCCAGGTCGCTGAGGGAGACTGTGTCTTGGCGGCCGTCAGGCTACGCCACGTAAGTGTACTGCGGGTTGGCGTGGAGTAGCTGTACCCTCTCAACCAACGGGTCCGCCTTGTGGAGTCGAACGTGTCTACGGAGGAGAACGGGTCCTGGAGCTGCCAGCCATGTTGGGAGCGAAACCCCAGAGGTGGACTTCCTAGGGAAGGCAAAGAGACGTTCATGGGGGGTTTCATTAGTCGCGGTGCACAGGAGTGAACAAATGGAGTAAATTGCGTCGGGGAGGACTTCCTGCCAGCGGGAGGTAGGGATATTTCTGGACCGTAGGGCCAGCTGGACGGCCCTCCAGACCGTCCCATTCTCCCGCTCCACTAGCGCGTTGCCCCTGGGGTTGTAGCTGGTCGTCCTGCTAGAGGCAATGCCCATGTTGAGCAGGTACTGGCGCAGCTCATCGTTCATGAATGAGGATCCCCATTCACTGTGGACATAGGCGGGGAAGCCAAACAGAGTGAAGATGGTGTTGAGGGCTTTGATGACGGACGGTGGCAGACGTCATGTCGGGGCACGGGATGACAAAGGGAGATCGGGAATATTCATCGAGCACACTGAGAAATTACGTGTTGCGGTCGGTGGAGGGGAGGGGCCCTTTGAAGTCCACGCTGAGGCGTTCAAAGGGGCAGGAGGCCTTCACCAGGCGCGCACGGTCTGGTCGGTAGAAGTGCGGTTTACACTCCGCGCAGAGCTGGCCGTCTCTGGTGATAGCCCTGACTTCCTCGATGGAGTAGGGCAGATTGCAGGCCTTGATGAAATGGTAAAAATGGGTGACCCCTGGGTGACAGAGATCGTCGTGCAAGATCCGGAGTCGGTCCACTTGTGCGCTGCACACATGTACCTCGGGATAGGGCATTGGGGGGCTTGTTGAGCTTACCGGGGCGATACAAAATCTCATAGTTTTAGGCAGAGAGCTTGATCCTCCCCCTCAAGATTTTATCGTTTTTGATCTTGCCCCGCTGTGTGTTGTTAAACATGAAGGCAACCGACCCTTGGTCAGTGAAGAGAGTGAATCTCCTGCCAGCCAGGTAATGCCGCCAATGCCGCACAGCTTCAATGATGGCTTGGGCCTCCTTATCGATGGAGGAGTGCCGAATTTCGGAGGCATGGAGGGTGCAGGAAAAGAATACCATGGGCCTGCCTGCCTGGTTGAGGGTGGCAGCCAGAGCAACGTCTGATGAATTTCTGTTGACTTGGAAAGGCAGCTTCTCATTGACCGCATGCATCGCGGCCTTGGCGATGTCGGCCTTGATACGGTTGAAGGCCTGGTGAGCCTTGGCCGTCAGGGGAAAAACGGTGGATTGAATGAGTGGGCCGGCCTTGTCCGCATAGTTTGGGACCCACTTGGAGTAATACGAAAAGAACCCCAGGCATCGTTTGAGGGCCTTGGGGCAGTGAGGGAGGGGGAGTTCCATGAGGGGCGCATGCTATCGGGGTCGGGTCCCAGAACTCCATTCTGGACCACATAGCCGAGGACGGCTAAGTGGTTCATGCTGAACACGCACTTTTCCTTGTTATACGTGAGGTTGAGGAGAGTGGCGGTGTGGAGGAATTTGGAAAGATTGGCATCATGGTCCTGCTGATCGTGGCCACAGATGGTGACATTGTCCAGGTACGGGAAGGTGGCCCACAGTCCGTACCAGTCAACCATTCGGTCCATCTCCCATTGGAAGACCGAGACCTTGTTGGCGACGCCAAAGGGAACCCTAAGAAAGTGGTAAAGGCGGCCGTCTGCCTCGAACGCAGTGTATGGGCAGTCCGCCTTACGGATGGGGAGCTGGTGCTCGGCAGATTTGAGGTCCACTGTCGAGAAGACCCAGTACTGTGCAATCTGATTGACCATATTGGATATGCGTGGGAGGAGGTGCGCGTCAAGCTGCGTGTACCGATTGATGTTCTGACTGTAGTCAACGACCATCCTGTTTTTCTCCCCAGTTTTGACCACTACCACTTAAGCTCTCCAGGGGCTGTTGCTGGCCTCGATGATGCCTTCCCTAAGCAGCTGCTGGACTTCAGACCTGATGAAGGTCCTGTCCTGGGCGCTGTACCGTCTGCTCCTGGTGGCTTCGGGTTTGCAAATCGGGATTAGGTTTGCAAAAAGGAAGGCGGGTCGACCTTAAGGGTCGCGAGGCCGCACGCGATAACGGGTGGTAGGGGCCCACCAAATTTCAGGGTTAATGAAATGAAACGAAAATCGCTTATTGTCATGAGTAGGCTTCAATGAAGTTACTGTGAAAAGCCCATAGTCGCCACATTCCAACGCCTGGGGGAGTCGCTGGTCGGGGGCCCATGACGGGATCGCGCAGTCGGCAGGAAACGAGGTGAGGCTATGAAATGAGACCTCCATAGTTGTAGCGAGTTCAGCAGTATCTTCTAAATTTAGGGCCCCCTTCTTCAGCAGTCGCTGGCGCATGTAATTCGATCTAAGGCCTGCAACAAAGACATCACGGACAGCAAGTTCTCTATGTTCTGCAGCAGTTACAGCCTGATAATTACAGTCCCGGTCTAAGGCTTTTAAGTCTCTGAGGAATTCTTCCAGCAATTCTGTAGGGCGCTGGCGGCGAGTAGTAAAAAAGTGGCGCGCGTAGACCTCATTGATAGGCCTCACATACATTCTATCGAGTAGGGCCAGGGCCTCTGTATATGAGCCGGTACAGTTTAGCTGAGTAGATATACAATGGCTCACCCTCACGTGCAGTAGGCTGAGTTTCTGCTCCTCAGTCATTTCTGTGGTGCTTGCTTCAGCCAGGTAGGCCTTAAAACATCGGAGCCAATGCGAAAATATTTCTTTCGCCTCTGCATCCTGCGGGTCGAGTTCCAGTCGATTAGGCTTGAGGGCTGATTCCATGGTCATTCCTTACTGTTTCTTAAGACGATTAAATTGATGAGACTATCAATTCACGCGACACGTGGTTAGAAGTGAACAGTGGTTTTAATCGTCTTACAACAGAGCCTGCCTGTGTCAAGATGAACTCCAGATGAACTGGCAGGCAGGCTCTCAGCATCAACCTTTATACTTCCGGTTAGGGGGAGGAGCCGTGGGTGGAGCCAAGGGTGGAGCCCAGTACAAACTCCCGTACACTCCCAGTGCATCTCCCCCTAGTGGCAGAGCAGCACAACTGCTCGTGTGCCGAGCTTACAGAGACATAGTACAACATGTGTAATACAGTGTGAATTACGCTACTGTGATTCACCACAGGGGTGTTTTGACTGCCCACAGTAGTATTTGGGTCCCCCGGAATTGGTTGGGCTGCTGCGCGGCACAGGCATGGCGTTGGCTGAGGGAAGTCGCTGATGGGGTCCACGATGGGGCGGCCGTCTGCGAAGTCCATGATGCACAGGGTGGGTGGGCCGCGCGGTTGGCGGATTAGGCCTGAATGTCGCGTGATGCGACCGTAAGTGAGAGCGCTAGTTTTTTGGTCGCTGCGAGGTAGAGCGTGGCCCCTTCTAAGAGGCGCTGGTGGATGTAGTCAGACCCAATGCCCGTAACAAATGCGTCTCTCATCAGCAAATTCGAGTGTTCCGTGGCCGAAACGGCCTAGCAGTCACAGTTTCTCACTAGGGCTAGCAGGGAATAAGAACATAAGAACTAGGAGCAGGAGTAGGCCATCTGGCCCCTCGAGCCTGCTCCGCCATTCAATGAGATCATGGCTGATCTTTTGTGGACACAGCTCCACTTTCCGGCCACAACGCCATAACCCTTAATCCCATTTTTCTTCAAAAAACTATCTATCTTTACCTTAAAAACATTTAATGAAGGAACCTCAACTGCTTCACTGGGCAAGGAATTCCATAGATTCACAACCCTTTGGGTGAAGAAGTTCCTCCTAAACTCAGTCCTAAATTGACTTCCCCTTATTTTGAGGCTATGCCCCCTAGTTCTGCTTTCACCCGCCAGTGGAAACAACCTGCCCGTTCACTTAACCTATCCAAATCCCTCTGCAGACTTCCAGTATCCTCTGCACTTTTCTCTTTACCACTCATTTTAGTGTCATCTGCAAACTTGGACACATTGCCCTTGGTCCCCAACTCCAAATCATCAATGTAGATTGTGAACAGTTGTGGGCCCAACACGGATCCCTGAGGGACACCACTATCTACTGATCGCCAACCAGAGAAGCACCCATTAATCCCTACTCTTTGCTTTCTATTAATTAACTAATCCTCTATCCATGCTACTACTTTACCCTTAATGCCATGCATCTTTATCTTATGCAGCCTCCTTTTGTGTGGCACCTTGTCAAAAGCTTTCTGGAAATCCAGATATACCACATCCATTGGCTCCCCATCATCCACTGCACTGGTTCTGTCCTCAAAAAATTCCACTAAATTAGTTAGGCACGACCTGCCCTTTATGAACCCATGCTGCGTCTGCCCAATGGGACAATTTCTATCCAGATGCCTCGCTATTTCTTCCTTGATGATAGATTCCAACATCTTCCCTACTACCGAAGTTAAGCTCACTGGCCTATAATTTCCTGCTCTCTGTCTACCTCCTTTTTTAAACAGTGGTGTCACGTTTGCTAATTTCCAATCCACCGGGACCACCCCAGAGTCTAGTGAATTTTGGTAAATCATCACTAGTGCATCTGCAATTTCCCTAGCCATCTCTTTTAGCACTCTGGGATGCATTCCATCAGGGCCAGGAGACTTGTCTACCTTTAGCCCCATTAGCTTGCCCATCACTATCTCCTTAGTGATAACAATCCTCTCAAGGTCATCACCTGTCATAACCTAATTTCTATCAGTCACTGGCATGTTATTTGTGTCTTCCACTGTGAAGACCGACCCAAAAAACCTGTTCAGTTCCTCAGCCATTTCCTCATTTCCCATTATTAAAACTCCCTTCTCAACCTTTAAGGGACCAATATTTACCTTAGCCACTCTTTTTTGCTTTATGTATTTGTAAAAACTTTTGCTGTCTGCTTTTATATTCTGAGCAAGTTTACTGTCGTACTCTATCTTACTCTTCTTTATAGCTTTTTTAGTAGCTTTCTGTTGCCCCTTAAATATTTCCCAGTTCTCTAGTCTCCCACCAATCTTTGCCACTTTGTATGCTCTTTCCTTCAATTTCATACTCTCCCTTATTTCCTTAGATATCCACGGTCAATTTTCCCTCTTTCTACCGTCCTTCCTTTTTGTGGGTATAAACCTTTGCTGAGCACTGTGAAAAATCGCTTGGAAGGTTCTCCACTGTTCCTCAACGGTTCCACCATAAAGTCTTTGCTCCCAGTCTACCTTAGCTAGTTCTTCTCTCATCCCATTGTAATCTCCTTTGTTTAAACACAAAACACTAGTATTTGATTTTACCTTCTCACCCTCCATCTGTATTTTAAATTCCACCATATTGTGATCGCTCCTTCCGAGAGGATCCCTAACTATGAAATTATGAATCAATCCTGTCTCGTTACACAGGACAAGATCTAGGACCGCTTGTTCCCTCGTAGGTTCCATTACATACTGTTCTAGGAAACTATCGCGGATACATTCTATGGACTCCTCCTCAAGGTTGCCTTGACCGACCTGGTTAAACCAATCGACATGTAGATTAAAATCCCCCATGATAACTGCTGTACCATTTCTACATGCATCAGTTATCTCTTTGTTTATTGCCTGCCCCACCATAACGTTACTATTTGGTGGCCGATAGACTACTCCTATCAGTGACTTTTTCGCCTTACTATTCCTGATTTCCAACCACTCACCGGGAAGTTGGCACTGCGTGGAGAGGAGATGCCTGGCGTAGATTGTGTTAGTCCGCTGAGCGTAGTTTTCCTTCAGTAGCGCCATGGCCTCTACATAGGTCGGCGCGTCCTGGACGAGGGGAAAGACGTTGGAGCTCAGCCGCATGTACAGGATCTGGAGCTTCTGTGCTTCTGGGATTGTGTCTGGCGCAGACCCAATGTTCAAAGTCCTTTTTGGCATTGTCTGCTTGAGGATGCAGCTGCAGGCGATCCGGCTTGATGCGGAGGTCCATCTCTGAAATATCTCAGTGTAATAAATTGATGCACTATCAATTACGAGAAGACGAGAGTAGAATGTAATTGAGGCTTTATTATACTGAGATGTTTGCCTCCAACAGCAGCTGACAAAATGGCTGCTGTACGGGGAGCACACATATATATACTCTGCCTACTGGGCGGAGCCAGCAGGCAGGGCTCTACCCCCGTACCTGTAGTACAGGGGCCTTACCGTATATATACACATATATATACAGTATATACATCAGTGGTGACTACCACACTTATACACCCTGCCTGTTACGCATCCTGTCTGTAAAACACCCCTCTCATTACACACCCCACCTGTGGCATATCCCACCTGTGGAACACCCCCCCCCCCCCGTTACACACACCTCCCATTCACACCCCTCCTGTTACACATACCACCTGTGACACACCCCGCCTGTGACAAACCCCACCTGTGACATCCCATCTGCTACACACCCAGTCTGTGACACACCCCAACTGTTACACAGCCCTCTCATTACAAACCCTAGGCGAAATTCTCCGACACCCAGCAGGGGGGGAGAATCGCCTGGGGCCGCCTAAAATCCCGCCCCCGCCGTGGCAGAGATTCTCCGCCACCCGGGAAGTGGTGGCAGCGGGAATAACACCACTCCGATCGGAGAGGCCCCTGCGGTGATTCTCCGGCCCGAATGGGCTGAAGTCCCGCCCCAGGGAGGCCTCTCCCGCCGCCGAGGTTTGAACCACCTCTGGAACGGCAGGATCAGCGGCGCGAGTGGGCCCCCGGGTCCTGGGGGGGGGGTGCGGGGGGCGATCGAACCCCCGGGGGTGCCCCCACGGTGGCCTGGTCCGCGATCGGGGCCCCCCCGCTCAGACTCCGGGCCAGTGCCCTGGGTGCACTATTTTCTTCCGCGGCCGCCACGGCCTTCGCCATAGCGGAAGAGAACCCCACATCGCGCATGCGCCGGCAATGACGTCAGCGGCCAGCTGCCACTAACGTCACTGCTGGTCAATGCGCTGACCGGCGAAAGCCTTTCGGCCAGCCCCGCTGCCGGGTGCGCCGGTTTTTTGCGCCAGTCTTCTGGTGCCAACCGCTCCGGCGCGGGGCTGGCCCCCAAAGGTGGGGAGAATTCCCCACCTTTGGGGAGGCCCGACCCCTGAGTGATTGGCGCCACTCCCCTACGCTGGCACCCACCGTCACGCCGGGTAGGGGAGAATGCCGCCCCCTGTCTGTAACAAACCCTGTCTGTGACACACCCTACCTGTGACACACCCTACCTGTGACACACCCTACCTGTGACACACCCTGCCTGTGACACACCCTGCCTGTAACACACCCTGTCTGTGACACACCCTGCCTGTGACACACCCTGCCTGTGACACACACAATCTGTAACACACCCTGCCTGTGACACACCCTGCCTGTGACACACCCTGCCTGTGACACACACAGCCTTTGACACACGCCACCTGTGACACACCCTGCCTGTGACACACCCTGCCTGTGACACACCCTGCCTGTGACACACACAGCCTTTGACACACCCTACCTGTGACACACCCTGCCTTTGACACACGCCACCTGTGACACACGCCACCTGTGACACACCCTGCCTGTAACACACCCTGCCTGTGACACACCCTGCCTGTGACACACCCTGCCTGTGACACACACAACCTGTAACACACCCTGCCTGTGACACACCCTGCCTGTGACACACACAACCTGTAACACACCCTACCTGTGACACACCCTGCCTGTGACACACCTTGCCTGTGACACACACAACCTGTAACACACCCTGCCTGTGACACACACAACCTGTGACACATCCTGCCTGTGACACACCCTGCCTGTGACACACATTGCCTGTGACACACCCTGCCTGTGACACACACTGCCTGTGACACATCCAGCCTGTGACACACCCTGCCTGTGACACACCCTGCCTGTGACACATCCAGCCTGTGACACACCCTGCCTGTGACACACCCTGCCTGTGACACACCTTGCCTGTGACACACACAACCTGTGACACATCCTGCCTGTAACACACCCTGCCTGTAACACACCCTGTCTGTGACACACCCTGCCTGTGACACACCCTGCCTGTGACACACACAATCTGTAACACACCCTGCCTGTGACACACCCTGCCTGTGACACACCCTGCCTGTGACACACACAACCTGTAACACACCCTACCTGTGACACACCCCGCCTGTGACACACCCTGCCTTTGACACACGCCACCTGTGACACACCCTGCCTGTGACACACCCTGCCTGTGACACACCCTGCCTGTGACACACACAGCCTTTGACACATGCCACCTGTAACACACCCTGCCTGTGACACACCCTGCCTGTGACACACCCTGCCTGTGACACACCCTTCCTGTGACACACACCACCTGTAACACACCCTGCCTGTGACACACCTTGCCTGTGACACACACAACCTGTAACACACCCTGCCTGTGACACACACAACCTGTGACACATCCTGCCTGTGACACACCCTGCCTGTGACACACATTGCCTGTGACACACACAACCTGTGACACACCCTGCCTGTGACACACCCTGCCTGTGACACACACAACCTGTGACACACCCTGCCTGTGACACACCCCAACTGTACACCCCAACTGTTACACAGCCCTCTCATTACAAACCCTGTCTGTGACACACCACCTGTGACACACGCCGCCGGTGACACACTCTGTCTGTGACACACTCCGTCTGTGACACACCATACCTGGTACACCCCAACTGTTACACAGCCCTCTCATTACAAACCCTGTCTGTGGCATAACCCACCTGTTACACACCATACCTGTGACATATTCAGCTCTGCCATATCCTGCCTGTTACAAACCACCCGCATATGAGGCCCCTGCCTGTCACACATACAGCCTGTGACACACCCCTCCCATTACATACCATTGCTACAACACACACGGTCTGTGACACCTCACCCATTACACATACTGCCGATGACATACCCCTCCTGTTACACACCATGGCTGCAACACACTCGGTCAGTGACACCCCACCCATTACATACCCCACCCGTTACACACCCCACCTGTCACACACCCCACCTGTAACACACTCGGTCAGTGACACCCCACCCGTTACATACCCCACCCGTTACACACTATCTGTTACACACATCCAATGTATTACATATCCCACGTGTTACACACACTCCTGTTACACATGCCTCCAATTACATACCTCTTCAGTTACATACTCCACCTATTACAAACTAACCTGTTATATAAGCCTGCCCATTATACATCCTTCCAGCTACACATCCTGCCCAGTTATACACGGTGCGCATTACACATTCGGCCCATTACACACCCTGCCCAGTACACACCCTACTTGTTACACACCTCACCCGTTACACTCCCCGCCATTTATACACCCAGACCATTACACACTTCCCAATATAAACTGCTTATTTACCTATTTCTTCAAGGTGGAGGTGAGGAGCTATTTCTTCACTTAGCAAGTGGGTAATCTTTGGAATTCTCTTCCTGAGGTATCAGTGGGGCTGGTTTAGCTCACTGGGCTAAATCGCTGGCTTTTAAAGCAGACCAAGCAGGCCAGCAGCACGGTTTGATTCCCGTACCAGCCTCCCCGGACAGGCGCTGGAATGTGGTGACTAGGGGCTTTTCACAGTAACTTCATTGAAGCCTACTCGTGACAATAAGCGATTTTCATTTCATTTTTCATTTCAGTGGAGGCTGTGTCTTTGACTATATTCAAGGCTGAGTTAGACAGATCCACAAGAGAGTCAAGGGCTATGGGGGACAGACAGGAAAGTGGAGTAAAGGCCTCAATCCAATCAGTGATGCTCAAATTGAAGCGGTTTTAGGGGCTGGTACGTACCCCAACTATTCCTGCTCCTATTTCTTACAATTTTGTTTCCTTACGTGTTGCCTTTTATACCATCACTGGAATGGTTGAGTGGCTGTTGCAGATACAGTGTGTTGCTAGCTCTGCTGTCTGACCTGATTGATCAGACATTTTTGCTCCACCAGCTGGGTGAAGCATATATTGAGGAGCTCTGTGGCTATTTCCTTCTCCTCCCAAAGGTCCTGACACTTCCTGGGATTTGGTTTCCCAAAAATATTGGGCGCACTCCAGTACTTTCCAAGGGTGACCCTTTACTCGTGCGTGACGATTGATGTTTATTGCCACTGAGCTATGCCATGATCGGATACGTCACTGAAAGCTCAAATTTATTCATATCAATATCCACATCCCACAGGAGTTACTGGAATGTGACCCGGTGCAGGAACCCTGGCTCAATTTTCTCGGTCTCTAGCCACAGGCTGCTGAAAGCGATAGTAGCTCTACTCCCACTTGTTATGACTGAGATGGCTAACACTAGATAGAGCAGAGATCTTACTGTTCAGATTGTTCAGTCCCGTAGAATAATATATCCTTTACCAAGTGACTTGAGAGGTTTGAGAAGATTTTGGCCAATGTTTTTAAATTGGTTTTAAAGGAGAAGAATATCAATGGTACGATATCAGCTCTGTTGCCCACGGCCATCATTTAACTGTCTGCTTCCCTACAAGAGCTTCTCTCAGAGCCAAGATTCTACCCTGTACTGTAACACAACTCCCTCGATAGAACCTGGGAGCCCAACGCTTTCAACTTCTGTCCCTGGACCTGTGGAGTGTATATTCAAAAAAAAAACATTTCCCTCCCCACACCCCAGCACAACACCATTCCCATCTGCGCTGCCTTGTATCATCTTGAAATGAACTTGTCAGGCTTTTTATTTACCGATTGTTACTGCAGTTACGTCACTGGACCAGGAACCCAGCATCTAGGTGCTTCGATGACATCTTGTGAGCTGAACTGAAGTCATCTGCTGATTTGGGGCATGGGAAGAGATCCATATAGGCTGCAAGATTGTGGGAAAACTGGTGTCATGCAGGGAAGCGAGCCTCCCAACCCCCTGCCTGGCTTGATCGGCCTGGTTGGCTATTAATTCCCTTTGCAGTGACACACCCAACCATCACGGAAACAAGCTCCGCAAAAGATCAAGATCCGCATGTAATGCTCTGGAGGCCCTGCAAGAAAAGATGACGGTGGATCATGTCGGATGGTTCCCTGAGCAGACCGCCAAAGTCATTTCTCAGAATACCCCATCACCAGAACTTTCCAAGAAGCACCAGGACTGAGCTTGACCAGTGGTAAGAAAGGTCCTCCCTATCAGATCTTCGTTCATGCCCTGAGTCTCACACCTATATGCACGTTGCCCTCGAGGTGGCTGGGGGGAGGGGAGGAGAGACCGTTGTGCACCTCCTTCTGGAGTGTGCCTTTACAAAGAAGGTCTGGTTTCTGTCAAGGTTCATCCTGAGCAGCTCTGTGAGTCAGACTGTGTGCTTTATGGACTGTTCCCAGGGGGACACCAAGATAAACATCAACTGTGGACGGAGGACCCTCAGCTCGGTGATCTGACCAAAACTTGCTGGTCTTCCAGTGCAACATATTGTCCTCGACCTTGCATTGCACTACTGGCACATTCCAAGGTTCAGGACTATGTGCTGAGACACCCACTAAAGCTTTGGGTAGTCGCCACTTGGTACAGCCACAGTACTGATGATATCAAAGGGTACTATGGGGATAGTGGAGGAAAATGGCTTCGAGGCAGATGATTAGCCATGATATGTTTGAATGGCAGAGCATTCGATGGGCTGAATGGCCTACTCTTAATACTATTGTATGAGGCACCTCAAAGTGGAACATGCTAAATGGAGACAAGTTGAATTTCATTGCACTTTCTCTAATTTTCAAGTCAAAATGGTTTGTAATGTACTTCAATATTTTTTTGAGTAAGGTATATCTGGGGGGGAATAAGGAGATCCACTATCTTTTTAGAGTTGGGCAGGAAATGTGTCATCCACATCTCAAAAAATATAAACCGGAAATTAATGGGAAAAAAGATGGTTGCAGCTCCTGGGAAATCACTTTAAATTGCTCCAAAAGATTTCATACTCTACCTGGAGTTTTCACTTCTGAAGGATACCCTGTTGTCTTGTGATTGACAGCCAAAATACGGAATGCATATAAGACCCTGGGGTCCATGCCCCCCAGCTTGTGACCTCTGATGGCGGGGTCGATGGAACTAGCGACAATCTGCCAGGGGATGTATGGGTCGGTGATGGTCTCCTCCAGTTTGGCTCTACCACGAAGCCTCAGCAATCGTCTTGCGGGTCTCCTCTCTATCATAAAGCCCGTTAGATCGCCGGCGCCTCGAGTCACCCATTCCAGAACCACCTCTGTTCTCTGGCGGCCATACAGCAGCTTGCTGATGGTCACGTTCGGGGGCGTTGGGTATTCTGTGAGGGATAGGGAGGAAGACACATTATTAGGGAGACAACAGAATGAGAAACAATCAAGCAGCTCCATTCTTGAAACCACTCAGTTGAAACTGGTAGGTACGAAATACAGAAAGAGAGCGAGTAACACAATAGGATATGGTAGCGGAGTGGTTCCGAATTGGACAAGTAATCCAGAGGGCCGGATTAATTCATAATTCATGAAATATGAGTTCAAACAGCACTATCACAGCTGAGGTAATTAAATTACGTTAAATAAAAACAAAATAAGGAATTAAAGAGCTAACAGCAATAATGGGTGACCATTGGATTGTCATAAATAATGCCCTTTAGCGAAGGAAATCTGCTGTTTTAACAGGGTCTGGCCTATATATGATGTCAGACTCACAACATTGCTATTGTCTCTCAACTGCCTGCACAAACCACCCAGTATGTTCAAGAAGTCAGCTCAACACCACCTTCTGGAGGGTAGTTAGGAATGGGAAACAAATGCTGGCTTAGCCAGCAACACCCACATGAATGAGTTAAAGTAAAATAGAGAGCGAGAGTGGAATATATAAAGGGTACGACACAGCCATGAACATTATTTTTGTAAGGGCAATCAAGGTTCCACGCTAAGTCGGTGGAAACAAAACTTATTTTATTTACACTTTACTATTATATACAGCTCCAGTACTTCCCGACTGGATCTTCTTTAGGCGTTGCCTTACTGACCGACTATCTTTATACAAAGCTAAGCATTGTTAACTGTCCCCTTATCGGAGGAGCTCATATCCTGCAAGATCCAGGGGGTAGTTAATCATCCCTACCCCACAAGAGCCATGCAGGTTATAACAATGATAATTAATGAATTAATCAGGGCCTCACGGTAGCATGGTGGTTAGCATCAATGCTTCACAGCTCCAGGGTCCCAGGTTCGATTCCCGGCTGGGTCACTGTCTGTGTGGAGTCTGCACGTCCTCCCTGTGTGTGCGTGGGTTTCCTCCGGGTGCTCCGGTTTCCTCCCACAGTCCAAAGATGTGCGGGTTAGGTGGATTGGCCATGCTAAATTGCCCGTAGTGTAAGATTAATGTTGGGATACGGGTTACGTGGGTTTAAGTAGGGTTTTCATGCTCGGCACAACATCGAGGGCCGAAGGGCCTGTTCTGTGCTGTACTGTTCTATGTATGGGACGTGATTTAATGGCCGTGTTGCACTTAAGCAAGAGCACGTGAGGCCTTTGAATCGCGGGAGAGGCTAAAATCGAGAACTGCGCCGGGTGCTGATCTGTTTCCGATCTAGCAGGCCTGCTCCCGTTGAAAAAATCAGGATCCCACCTGATATGATCCCACCATGGCCTTATACCAATAATCACCACTTAAGCCCAATCTCCACAGAATTAACAGGAACGACCTCCTATCTAACGGGCCCCTGTGATCTAACCCCCTCCCCAGCAAATGGTCATGGCGGACGGCGATCAGTACTCCTTTTCAAAAATGTGAAGCTGGTGGAAGGGCTGCTGTGCAACCTGAGAAGGTGAGTAGCCATCTTCACTCACAGGCAAAGAGTCCGGGGAACCGAGGTTGCTGCCCTGATGCTCGGGGTGGGGGATAGCCACCGGGGGCCAGTCTCAGTTGGGGTGGGCTGCCATCGGGGAAGGGTGGTGTTGCGGAGCAGGTGGGTGGCTGCCCAGGGATGGAGATGGGTGTCTCTTCTCCCACGCGTCCACCGTACCAACCCCTGGACAGTGTGGCCCCATTCCGGCGGGAATCCAAGCCCCAGCCTGCCTGCCTCACTAACCACCCATAACTCCCACTGATCGCAGAGGCCTCTAACTGTGCAGCTGAAGGCTATTGCTAATTGGAAATTGGCAATCGTGGTTAAGTGAGCACTTCACACATCCCAAGTGGATCCCCATGTGTAGGAGTGCCAAATAGCAGTGGGAGTCTAGCATCCCAATCAGGCCGTGATGCCTGACACTGTGCCTGAACACTGCGGGAGGCAACACCTAGGATGCAGCGACCAACACTCAGGGGCTGGGTCTCAGCACCAGGGACATATCAGCGACCAGAGGGTGGGTGTGTGCACTGGGGAGGGGACCAGAGTCCAATCCACATATTGTTACATGCAGGTGGCTGAGGTACAGGATGTGGGGGTCCGGTGAACAGGGGCCCCCGTTGCGACCAGGGGTGCGTGGGCCAGTCGTGTCGGATGGGAGGGGGGGTGGTGGGGGAGTAATGGGGGTACTGGAGGCCTCCGGTTGGAAGATACCGCTGGTTGTCAGTCTCAAACCCTCACCAACTCCTTACAGATATTTCACAGGATGGATGATATCTTGGACACCGCCAGACTCTGGAGGAGGCAGCGGCAGGAGTGTCGACAGAGTCTTGAGGCAGTGGCCCATGAGCGGGGACTTGTGCTGCATCTCACAAGCTACAGCCAATATGTGCATCTCTGAAGTCATGGATGCCCTGTTTGCCCGGTCAGAAAACTACATAAACTTTGACATGGACCAGGCCCAACAAGATGCTCGGGCGACAGGATCCTCTGTCACAGATGGAATGACACAGGTCCAGGGGATACTAGATAGCATGCATGTCACCTTGCGCACACTGGGCCATCTGGGAGTTCCCTCCATCAACAGGAAGAGGTTCCACTCCCTGAACATCCAGCTCATGTGCGACCACCACTTGAAGATCATGTACATGTGTGCACGCTTTCCAGGGAGCTACATCCTGGGGCGGTCAAACACCCCGGCATATTTGAGGACCATCCCGTGGTGACCAGTTTGCTCTTGGGGGATAAGTACTGCTGAGGACCTGGCTAATGAAATGGCCGGCGACCGATGCAGAGACCTGATACAACGAGGCCCATATGGCCACCCGGTCTGTCATTGAGCGGTGCACTTGACTGAAAATACGGTTCGATGCCTCGACCGCTCTGGTAGTGCACTGGAAGTACACTTTGTGATGGTCTGCTGTGGTGGAGGGAGAGGAATATGTGGCCACCAAGGAGGGCGAGGCGCCGTACCAGAAGGGGCTGGGGGACAAGCCCGACGAGCGCCCGCAGGACCAGCCGGAGCATGGGGAACAGATGGGAGCGGCAAGGTTCTGGCAAGCCCGGAGGGCCAGGGAAACCCTCATCCTCACCCGCTTCACATAGGATACCCCTCCCCAGATGCTCTTCCCACCCTTTCCCCCGCAATACCCTCCCCTTTACCCCCTACACCCCTTACCCCCTACCACCTCCTCACACACCGCCCCCCCCCCCCCCCCCCCCGCCCCTCAAGTACACTCTCAGTGATCCTCAACATTCTTGGCCTTCCATCCTCTTCCGCTGCGGCCAGGTGTGTCCCCAGGATGCACATCAGAGGTAGAGTCTTCATTGCCCCTGGCACGCATCCTCTGGGGGCTCTGGGGCTGGTGGGCCCCGGCGCACTTGCAGGTGTCACATGTCCTGCCGTGCAGCACAGTTCCAGGTGCTGACTGCAAGACGCGCTGTTGTCAGGGGGATGGAATTCGGTGGAGATGGTGGCCACCATCGCCACTACATAGGATAGCTCCGGGTTGACAACCAGCGCTCCCTCCTCCAGCGAGGAAATTTAAAGGAAGATCTAAGAGTTTCTTAGCTAAATACAAATGTCAAAGAGCATCAATCTCAGATAAACTAGGTGATGGATAGGTGCTAAATGTCACAGTGTGTGGTACATGTCATGCTGTGTTAGCATGTGTCACAGTGTGTGTGGTATGTGCTATAGTGTGCGCAATGGTATGTGTGCTATACCTGCACAAGTGTACAGAAAATTATATGTAAACGTCACCACAGTCTCAGGGGGAGCTGACTGGTGGTGATTTAACCTGAGGGTCACCAATTTTCAGGTGAGGGGCAAGGTTGAGAAGGCGGAGTCTTCATGATTAACTGCAGCAGGTATGGGAATTTAACACGGGGGTTGCTCTGCATCACGAACCCACCGTCCAACCCACTGTGCTAGAAATATATAAATATAGGCACACACACTTACACACATATACACACAAACACACCTAAAGTCTCACACTGACACATCCGGACAAACACACAAGGAAGGGATGACCAAAGAGCTGTATATGCAAACACAAGTTCCCATTGGTTCAATCACTATTGAGAGGTTCCCTCACTATTCACGTGGAGCTGGATGCTGAGGGTGGAACTCCCCACTACATTGCTTGCTGTGCACCAATAATTTCCGCTGTCGCGGTCTCCATCTGTTTCCCGAATGGTGAGGTTTGACCAGAAGGCTTCCTGGTGCAGTAGGTACTTTCTGGGCATGAGCCAGACGCTTTCATTTCTATTATTGTGCCAGACAATCTCCGAGGAAGGATAAGCAGCCTTCAAGATGCAGGTCAGGTGGATATCACTCCCTTCAAACACTGTCAAGGCCTTTCTCGGTGTGAGCAGATCAGGCGCCTCTGAAACCCAAATAAAAACAGCGGTTTGTAACTTTCACATAACACTTTTACATAACTTCATAGAATCTAACAATATCTCGTTTCTAGGCCGTTCATCGCGCTGAATAGTGTGAATTCTGTCATTCTTTTTATAATATTGACAACCTCAAATAGGCAGCCTCAAAATCTCTTTTGTTTTGAACAGCAAGAAAGGTCAATCAATGTCAGCTTTCCAGAGATCAAGGGCACCCTGATCTCCAGTACCCCCCCCCCCCCCCCACAAGGACACTGAGACCCCTCCCCCCCACCCACACGGGCAACTCCCTTAACCCCCACATGAGAACCCCCCATATAAATACGGGAACTCCTGCCAAACAACACGGGAACCGCCCCCCTCCATGCACTCGAGACCCCCCTGCCCCCATAGTGCTCTCCCAGAGGGGGCTACCCGTCACTGTCCCTTGGTACTGCCCCTGGCACTGTCGTACAGCAGTGCCAGAGGCAGTGCCAAGGGGCGGTGCCAAAGGGGTGTCAGGGCATGCTCCTCTCCCCCGTGTGGGCTGACATTACCTGTGCGCCCCCGGCATGGTCTCTTCACCAGGCCTATTGCGTAACTTGCAGGTGTGACATTGGCAAAGGGGGAGTTTCCAATCTGGGGGTATATTACAGTGGGAAGCCCTATAATGACATGTTAATACATTGAAATGAGGTTCCCAACCTTGGGCAAGAACCACATTACATCAATGGCAGGTGACGGGGACAATCACGCTGCAAGATCTCGCCAGCAAAAATTGGCCTGTCACGGAATTTCACATCCGTAGGAAACATAGGCACAAAGGTCCAGCTGGTAACCCTCTCCACAGATGCTGTCTGGCCTGTTGTGTATTTCCAGCATGTTCAGTCTTTATTTCAGATTTCTGACCGCTGGAGTATTTTGCTTTTGTGCCAACCTCCTTAATCTTTCCTCATATTTTAGATCCCTGACACCCGACACCCAGAACCGTTTTGGCTGCGTGTCTCAGTGCCAGTGCAAAGATATAGATATCTTTAACTAAACTTAAGAATTAAACAAGATGATAGTCAAAGCACAACTACTCTCCAATATGATTATAGAAGTGTTGAGGTCAAGATGGAAGGCTCAAGATTAAAATTTTAAAATAAAAATTCTTCTCAGAGACTCAGTACCTAGTTTTATGCTGCATGCCTTGCTCCTGGTCAAAGGATGCGTGGCTTGACAGATAAATTCTTTGCCACTGTGTGTTGGACTAGACTTTAGCACCTGATTGTTGATGGACCGTTCGGCTTTACCCAGGAAAAAGCCTCTCCAGTTCTTCCACTGCACTGAAGCCTGAGGTAGGCCTCCTTCCCAACTACATGACAGCATGGTGTATTCCAAAGTTTTCACAGCAGCAGCTGAGCATTTGGGTTTCCCTCCAGGCAGCACTGAAAGCATAAAAGAACTTTAAGACAAAATTGGCAACAGAAAAATCACTAGGATGAATGAGAGACTGAGAAAGTAAGATCGAGTGGATCCAAAAATGATCATAAACCCCAAGTCCAGTTTGTCATGATCCAAATCCCAAAATAGGATTTCCTTTATAATCCCTTCCCCATTTTATTGGGGTGGGGATAGTTTATGTCTGAATTGTAGATGGGATTTTCCGGCCCTTCCCATTGGCAGGATGGTCCGCAGGGGGAGCGGAAACTCCCGGTAGTGAGTACAAGAGACATTCTAAATTCCTAATGATGATCTTGCCTTGTTGTTCACACGAGCAAAGGGGAGCCGGTTAGTTGGATTGATGGCTGGCTTGTGATGAGGGGAGGCACCAACAGCGCAGGTTCAATTCCTGTGTCGGCTGAGGTTATTCATGAAGGCCTTGCCTTCGCAACCTTGCCCTCACATGAGATGTGGTGACTCTCCGGTTAAGTCACCATCAGTCAGCTCTGAAAAAAAGGGGAGATCAGCCTATGGTCCTCGGGGACTGAGGCAACATTTACGCTTTACCCCAGTAAAAGATGTCGACAACAACTACACATCATCTCCATTGATCATTTTGTCCGTTACATAGAACATAGAACATAGAACAGTACAGCACAGAACAGGCCCGTCGGCCCTCGATGTTGTGCCGAGCAATGATCACCCTACTCAAACCCACGTATCCACCCTATACCCGTAACCCAACAACCCTCCCCCCTTAACCTTACTTTTTTTAGGACACTACGGGCAATTTAGCATGGCCAATCCACCTAACCCGCACATCTTTGGACTGTGGGAGGAAACCGGAGCACCCGGAGGAAACCCACGCACACACGGGGAGGACGTGCAGACTCCACACAGACAGTGACCCAGCCGGGAATCGAACCTGGGACCCTGGAGCTGTGAAGCATTTATGCTAACCACCATGCTACCGTGCTCCCCGTTACAAGTTGGGATTTTCTGATAAAATGGTTGCTTCAGAATTGATACCAAAACATCGTAAGAAAGAAAAAGCCTAAACTTCTTTTTATTTTCATTCATTCCATCATTGAGCCAGGCTTTCCTGAAAAATGTCAGCGTGTTCTTAATGTGTAAATTATCCAGGTAGCTCAGGGTATTAATCCATCACCAAACTATCTGATTGATTTACACTGTTCCACCATTTGATTCACATAAACAGCATCCCATCCTACAACATGCCATGTTCATCTCCATGTTGGAGATTTCAGAGTATGAGTGGTTGCTTTTGGGGGCTAATGATATCGTTGATAATATTGGTGTAGGCCAGGCAATCTCAGTACCATTAGTGAGAACGGGCAATATGCCTGCTAAGAACAACAAGATGCTGAGTAAGTGAAAATCAGTTTGGGCTCCCAGTTTTCAACAATGAGCAGTGGCTTCAACTGACAAGCACATCGACTGAGGTCAGGGTCAACCTCAACCGGCCACTTTCAACAGCAAATAGTCACCACATTCCAGAGAAGGGGAAGAGAACTGAAGATGGACCAGGGGGAAAAGGGCAAGTAACTTATTCTACCTGGGCCAACATCTGTTCATTAGTTATACTCACATGCAGTGGTTCTGCAGGACCAGTCTGCCCTCAGAGCTGGGTGGGAGGCTCGGCAGGAATAGGTACTGTTATTTGAGGTCTCCCGTCCCATCTTTATTCTTGAAATGCTGGATTGTCCCTCGGCGTCAATGCCACCTCTTGCTGTATTAACCCACTGGAGAGTCGCTGGCGGGTCCCCACCTTCCCAAGAGCACCACAGAGCTATGTCTCGATTATCATTAACAGATAGCACAGTGCAGATGGGCCTTCCAGCAGGCAGATCTATACATGGCATGAAGGACTACACGGGTTAGTCACTCAGTACATGAGGAAACATGATGAATAAAACCAAACGTGGGTCCTACCTTCACACTTTCAGCCGCCTCTTCCCATTTACAATTAGCCAGTGGACAACCTGTTTCCAACAAAGTGGATATGAAGCAATATCTGGTGAACGTGAACAGGGCGAAGCGAGGGCCGTAGGGATTGGAGCACGAGGTAATTGCTGTTACTGAGAGATTTTTGCAGGCTAACCCAGAGGTGATGATTTACAAGCACCCGCTAATCTGCAAACTTTCCTTACATGCAGCAATTAAACTCTGATTGACCTCAGGCATCTGTTTAGTTAGATCCAGTGATGCATAAAGGGGTGGGTTTGAAAACAGATTTAAAACATTAATTGTGATTTACATTCTACAATGCCTCCTCCATTGTGAAACTGCTGAGCTTATGACTTGCCAAGTGCAATGCCAAAGAAGATGAACGGGTAGATTTTGACACTTAACAGTGAGTGAGGCGAGTCGGTATTTTAGAGGTGAATCTATGACTTTCAAGGAAAATGTTGATTTCAGTTTCAAGGCATGGTTGAAGAGGTTTTCTGCAGTAATGAATTGGGGGAAATGGGGAGAAGCAATGCTTTTGAATAATATAGCAAAGAAAAGCCCCGGACAAGAAATGCTATTGAAACTCATCCCTAGTCTCCTTCTAATAACGTCCAGATCATTCCTAAGGACACACGATTGTGCCTCCAATACCACGCTAGGCTGCTTATCCAGAACATTTAATACTCAATAAGGTAATTCTTCCTAATATCCTCTCAATGTTCAAGGTTAGGAAGAATGAGGATGCATACTCTGCTATTCCTTTATCTCACTGGGACCAGTGACCTGTTCCTGCAACATCTGAAGCTGAGTCATTTCTTGGGGGGAAAAAAATTACCCAGGAGTCCAGCTGTCCAAACCATCGAGGGAGGTCAATAAGGGGTCAAAGGTAAGTCTGCAAAGCTTTAATTCCACAAAAGCAACATGAGGGAGTGATTCTAGATACCACCAGGTGTTGCAGTTGTTATGGAATTTAGAATTCAAAGATTTATTCATTTGAATGAACTAAGACAGTCTTCAAATGTCTCAAATGTATAGTTTCTGGAAATGTGGATAGAAAGACCCAAATCAGACTCTTCGACCAGGATTTTCTAATCTTACCAGGGGGCGCGCGTCGTCACAGGGAGCGCAATGCCGACCAATGCCAGAACTGGAAATTCACATCCATTGACATGGAGCTGTACATTTTCGGGAGAAAGTTAAGACAACCATATAGACCTCTCTTGTTACCTTACATCCGACTTCCTGGTCGTCGCCAACTCTCCAGGATTGGCCTGGAGCCTCCAGGAATTGAAAATCAATCCCCAGGACACTCCTGCGTGTGACCCTGGAGAAAAATCATCGGGGCATTGAAAATAAGATTGGTCTGTTTTCTCTTTATCTTTACCAGATATAAAAATATTGAAAATGGGCAGGCGGGTGGGGGGATGGTGTGGGGGGGGGGGGGGGGGGGGGGGAGGCTGTTTGACTGAGAGCCAACCAAAATCCAATTAGGAAATTAGTCTTTTTGCTCTCCGAATGGCGTAGGTAGACCGCGTGTCACAAGGACAGATGTGTTGGCTGATTAATAGCTGAAGCATGAGGTAAAATTATGCAATGACAGCGCGAGGAATACATTTAATCACAGTTGGCAACCCTGCATCCTGGGCAATCCCTCTTCCGTGCAATTCTTAATGTGGCTGACTTTAGCCAGGGTAATGGCAGACGGTGGCAATGGTTAGAGTCACCCATTCACCCTGTGCATTTTAGTTCAGCTCCTATCAACCATACATTTCAAGAACAGTATTGTATCACTTCATGCTGGGGAATGGTCTTATATTTGAGTTTGGCTGACAGACTGTAATACAAAAAAAGTCACAATTTATCGGTAAAACACTGCAAAAGTTACTTCCAGTCGAAAGCTGACATTGCCCTGGATTGTTCTTAGAATGCAGATTGTTCTTGTTATAGAAGACGATCGCAATTGTGCTAACTGCTTCCATCATTTTCTAGTTGCATTATGAATTAGTGTAAGACTTTACAACAACATTACCGAGAGCACCTTAAAAAAAAATGTTTATTAATCTCACTTTACATACGTTTGAAAAATGTGCAGGTCGTCTACAATCTGTGACTTTGTCAAGAAATCTGGAGTTTATGACAAAAAAAAAATCCAAAGCAGAAAAGCAGTTGAGGATAACAAAAAAAAGATTTCTCGAAGCCAAACGATTTGAGAATTAAATCTACTCACAGTAGACAGTGAGTACGATGGTGGCCTTAGTCCTGGCGTTGAGAATTGTGTTGTGAGCGAGGCACATGTAGGTTCCCGTCTGACTTCGGGAAATTCGCTCAATGACAAACTGCTGCCCCGCGTAGATCTGAGAGTTATTGTGGAACCAGATGTACTGGCTGGGGGGGTTGGAAGAAGCTGAACAGATCATGAAGACAGTGTCCTGCTCAATGGCGGAGTAGCCGACCGAGTTGAGAGCGTAAGGAGTGACATTGATGTTTGGCTGATCAGGACCATCTGGGGAAAAAAAAATGTGAGCCAATTTCACTTTGGAGACCGTCTCTTGCTAAATGCCACAATTGCACAATTGTCCGATACTTTCCATTGAGGGAACGGAACAGTGGTTCAGCAGGCTAATTCCTGGGATGGAGGGACTATGAGAAATGTTTAAATAGACTGGGCCTTTACCATCAGAAGTTAGCGGAATGAGGATGGGCCAGAATTCTCCAGTCGGTGGGATTCTCCTTTCCTGCCGACAGCTCACCCCACTCTAGCGGGTTTCACGCCGGCGTGGGGTGGTTTCAATGGAAAATCCCATTGGCAAGCGGCGGCGGAAGGATAGGATCCCACCCCCAGCGAATGGCGAGCCGCCGGGAATCTCGCAGCTGGTGGCACGCAGGGCATTGGTTTGAATGGCATCTCCGACCGGACTGCACTCCCTCAGTACTGCACTGGAGTGTCAGATTAAATTTTGTGCACAAGTTTCTTTGAGTGGGATCTCTTGGCACAGAGGTAAGAGAGTTACTCATTATGCCACAGCTGACACCTACAGGTACATAGAAATTATAGAATCCCTACAGTGCAGAGGGAGACCATTCTGTCCATCGGATGTGCACTGACCCTCCGAAATAGCACTCCACCTAGGCCCACTCCCCCGCACTCCATAATCTTTGGAAACTAAGGGGCAATTTACCATGACCAATCCACCTAGTCTGCACATTTTTGGACTGTGGGAGGAAACCGGAGCACCCAGGGGTAATCCACGCAAAAACTGCAAGAAAGTGGTAACTCCACACAGACAGTCACCCAAGTTGGAATTGAACCCAGGTCCTGGGTGCTGTGAGGCAGCAGTGCTAACGACTGTGCCACCGTGCTGTCCTTCTTGACCAATTGTCATGTGAGAGTACCTTCAAGAAATGGATATTTATAAATGGGTGCGTATATAAATATCTGTAGTGAGAGTACCTTTAAGAAATGGGTGTTCATTACTGCAGTGATGTCAGAGTGGGTGGATCTGGGCTGTCTGTCAGCTTTTTACTTTTGTTTTAGGCTGTTTGCTGCAGGGTGCGTTTTAGTTTTGTTTTCAGAGTAGGATAGCTGCAGTCACAGCCAGAAGGTGTATTAGAGTCTCTGTCTGTAATTTAAAGACTGCAAATCGATCCTGGTGATTTAGAATTAATAACAGTAGGGACTTTAACCTGATGTGCTTCTGGTAAAAGGTGTTTTAAGTCTTATGGGTGTTAAAAGGAAAGCTTAAAGGATTACTTAGTGTTGTATTCTTTGGGGATTGTATTTGAATTAATGGTTGCTAAGATGTTCACTGTATGTTTTAAAAAGGTTAACTTGAGTTCATAGAATAAACATTGTTTTGCTTTAAAAAATACTTTTCCATTTCTGCTGCACCGCACCTGTAGAGTGGGCCGTGTGCTCCCCATACCACAATCTATTAAAAGTTGTGGGTCAGGTGAACTCCATGATACGCTTTGGGGTTTTCTAAACCTTGGCCCATAACTAATTGGGGGCTCATCCGGGATAAAAGTCTATCTATTGGATTGGCTTAGTGAACTTAAAGACAGTGAGGGGTGGAGCATATTGTCGGTGCTTTTCAGATGTGGTATTTTGGTTTAAGTAGGGAATGTGTTGTGGACAATGGCTCTTTCAGAGGCTCTGAAGTTTTTGTGGGTGGAGACGGTCACACGCAGTACCTTACGGACAGAGACTAAAAGCGGACGTTAGATTTGGCAAAAACATTGCAGTTAACCTTACCTGACAAAATACAAAAATATGAGGTCATTATGGTGGTGGCTAAACACTTAAAATTGCCCGAGATACAGTTTGACTGATTGGAAATGGCAAAAATTCAGTTACAAATTAAACAAATGGAGCATGAGAAAGAAATAAAGCAGCTTGAATATGAAAGAGAGAGAGAGAGGAAAAAGAGAGAGAAGAAAGAATAGCCCTAGCAGAACAAAAAGAAAGAGAAAGGGAGATACAGATCATGGAAAAAGATAAAGAGAGAGAGTTTGAACTTCAGAAAATGGCCATGAAACATGACAGTCAGATAAAATTGGCAGACATAAAGGGAAAGGTACAGTTGGATGATAGCGATGAGGATAGTGAGAAAGAGCGTCAAAGCCGAAGGCTTGGTGGGGATCTATATAACTATGTCCAAGCATTGCCAAGGTTTGACGAGAAGGAGGTAGAAGCCTTTTTCATTTCATTTGAGAAGGTAGCGAAACAAATGAAATGGCCACAGGACATGTGGGTATTACTGATTCAAACAAAGCCGATAGGTAGGGCAAGTGCAGTGTTTGCATCACGACCGGAGGAGGTATCTGGGTTCTATGAGGAGGTGAAAAAATCTATCTTAGGTGCATATGAACTAGTGCCTGAAGCTTACAGACAAAGGTTTAGAAATTTAAGAAAATAATTTGGTCAAACGTACATGGAGTTTGAAAGGCTCAAACAGAGTAAATTTGATAGGTGGATGAGGGTTTTGAAAATAGACCAAATGTATGAAGCTCTCAGAGAAATTATGGTTTTGGAGGAGTTTAAAAATTCAATTCCTGATGTAGTGAGAACTCATGTGGAAGAGCAGAGGGTTAAAACTGTGAGGTTAGCAGCAGAAATGGCAGATGATTATGAATGAGTTCATAAATCAAAGCTTGGGGTCCGACTTCAGTTTCAGCCTGAGGGATAGAAACTGAGGACATGAGAAATACTCAAGTGGTAAAGGTAAAGGGGATCTGATGGGAGATAATAAGGGAAGCGTACTCAGATTAAAAAAGAAATCCAGGCGGGTGGAAAAGAAATGAAAAGTTTCAAATGTTTTCACTGTAATAAACTAGGCCATGTAAAGTCACAGTGTTGGTGCTTGAAGAAAAGCACTGGGAAGGCTGGTGTGGTAAAACAGGATAAGACAGTGGGGTTTGTTGAAGTGGTAAAGGAAAGACCAAGTACTGTCTGTGCGGAGTCTGCACGTCCTCCCCGTGTGTGCGTGGGTTTCCTCCGGGTACTCCGGTTTCCTCCCACAGTCCAAAGATGTGTGGGTTAGGTGGATTGGCCATGCTAAATTGCCCGTAGTGTCCTAATAAGTAAGGTTAAGGCGGGGGGGGTTGTTGGGTTACGGGTATAGGGTGGATACGTAGGTTTGAGTAGGGTGATAGTTGCTCGGCACAACATCGAGGGCCGAAGGGCCTGTTCTGTGCTGTACTGTTCTATGTTCTATGTTCTATAAGCGAAGGAGGTGCAAAAGATTGTACAGCCTGATAAAGAGGTGATTGATAGGGAGGTGCCAGATCTCTTTCAAGAATCTACTTGGGTGGGTAAAGTTTACTCATGTGTATCAAGAGGAGTAGGTGATGTACGTCCACTCAGCATCTCACCGCCACCGGGAGTCCATTTGAGGCCTTCTACTAGGGACTGTACACCTCTGAACCCCGCAAAGGGGACTCAGAGATGAAACAGTTCCTTGGTGGACTGGACATGCCAATCATGCCGGAAGATGGGAGGAGGGGGCTGGAAGCACCACTCGAACTTGGAGAAGTCATGGACAGCATTAACTACATGCAGGCGGGGAAGGTGCCGGGGCCGGACGGATTCCCGGTGGATTTCTACAAAACATTAGCGGCAGCACACTAGCGGGAGATGTTTGCAGATTCCCTAGCAAGGGGTACCCTGCCTCCAACGCTTGCACAAGCCACAATTATGCTGATACCCAAGAAAGGCAAAGACCTGACCGAATGTGCATCCGGCAGACCCATCTCGCTGCTCAATGTAGACGCGAAGATACTGGCAAAAGTTCTGGCCAGGCAACTGGAGAAATGCGTACCTCATAGAGGCACTGGAGCAGTTTGGCTGGAAATAGGGTTCACCTCCTGGGTGAAACTCCTGTACAACGCCCCCATGGCGAGCTTACGGACCAAACCCACCAGCTCTAAATACTTCCAGCTGCACACGGGCACAAGGCAGGGAGGCCTGCTGTGCCCACTTCTATTCGCCCTGCAATTGAGCTGCTGCCGATTGCCCTCAGAACAGTGAAAAATTGGAAGGGGATCCATAGAGGGGACAGAGTTTCACTCCATGCAGATGACCTGTTCCTCTACGTCTCGGTCCCGCAAAGCAGCATGGAAGGGACCATGAAGTTCCTGAAAGAGTTTGGGGCTTTCTTGGGCTACAACCTCAACCTGAGCAAGAGTGAAATCTTCCCAGTGAACATGAAAGGGAGAGGGACAGATCTGGAGGGACTGTCATGCATGCCCAAAGCAAATCCTACCACCTGGGAATACAAATTGCCCACAACTGGATGCGGATCCACAAATGGAACTTGATTCGTCTGACGGAGGAAGTCAAAAAGGACTTGCAGACGTGGGGTGCACTCCCATTCTCCCTGGCGTCAAGGGTGCAGGCGATCAAGACGTACTACCCAGGTTCCTCTTCCTGTTCAAATCCATACCGATCTACTTCCCAAGGCCTTCTACATAGTTGAAAAATTGATCATGGCGTTTGTGTGAGGGGTTGGTGGGGGGGAGAGAATCCAAGGATCCCCAAAGTAAAAAAAAGAATGGGAGGCGTGGCCCTCCCAAACCTACAATATTATCACTGGGCGGCCACAGCAGAGAGAGAGTGAGGGGATGGATGAAGAAACCTGAAGCAGAATGGGTTCCTGCATGGGGATGGCCTTCTAAACCTTTGCCACAACAGCATTCCCATCCCCGCCAGGCAAACACTCATCAAGCCCAGTGGTAGTAGCCATCTCTGCTCCTGGAGCCAACTGAGAAGCACTTTAGTCTGACCAAAATGTCCCCCATGGCCCCCATCTGCAGCAACCACAGTTTTTCACCAGCCACGATGGATGCCACCTTTAAGAGGTGGAGGCATGACGGAGGGACACTGACAGTTCGGGACTTATACACAGGTGACAGAGTAGTAACGTTCGAGGAACTGATCGAAAGGTTGCAACTGCCCAAAGGGAATGAACTGCGACATTTACAAATCAAAACTTCCTCCACAAGGAGACAACATCATTCCCATTGACACACGAGACACTCAATGATTGAGAAACTGTTGATGCGGGCGGCTTAGGTGGGGGGGATCTGCGGGGACCTGTATGGACGGCTGTTCAAGGAGCTCCCCGCTGGATGATACATGGCAAAAATGGGAGGAAGAATTGAGACAGAAATAGAGTGGGGACTCTGGAGCGAAGCACTGAACAGGGCCAACTCCACCTCCACATGGGCAAGGCCTAATGCAACTGAAAGTGATGCACAGAGCACACTTCACTGGAACCCAAATAAGCAGGTTCTTCTCGGAGGTGGAGGACAAATGTGAACAGTGTCAGGGAGGCGCGGCCACCACACACACATGCTCTGGTCATGCCCCAAGCTTGATGGGTTCTGGACAGCCTTCCTTGAAGCAATGTCCAAAGTTGTGGGGATGAGGGTGGAGCCAAGCCTGAAACTGACAGTCTTCGGGATATCAGACCAGCCAGAACTATTCATGGAGAGAAGACCTACGCTGTTGCCTTGGCCTCCCTATTCACCCGCTGAAGAATCCTGCTAGAATGACGATCAGCAGCACCACCCAAAACTGCAGTCTGCCTGTTCAACCTGTTGGAATGTCTTCGGCTGGAGAAAATCAAATCCACAGACCGTGGAAGCCATTCACCAACTTGTTCAAAGATCTTTTTGAAGCCAACAGGCAGTAGGGCGTGGGGGGGGAGGGGATGAGTTGTCTCCGCAGGGGGGGTTACAAAAACGCCAAAGAAAAAGGGAGCGAGAAGAAGACTTGGGGGGAGGGGGAAAGGGAGGGGGGATGGGAGGACAGAAACGGTCGAGGCAAACATTAGGGCCCGAGAGCAAGGCCACAAAGGGAGGACCTGAGAGCAGGGTCTAAAGGTCCCATGGATGAACAGGGGCAAACACACACCTAACAAACCCTGTATGGATGAGGGGACACATGGAGACGTGTAAATAAAACCGGCGGACGGTCCGAGCCGGTGTACATACACAAGAGGGCCTGGAATAAGGGCAACGTTATCTGGGTACTTTGCATGTACTGTTTCCTTCTTCTTTTTGTTGGATTGTACTGCCGCATGTAAAAAAACTAAGACCCTTAAAATATTTCATATCAATTGTAAAACCAATGAAGTATTTAAACAGTTGGGGGACTGAGATAGGATGGGGGGTTAGTTTATCCTGTTCTGGGTGGAGGGGCATGGAGGGGATATTCCTGTTGTTATGTGTTACTGTTTTTCTTTGGAAACTTTGCATAAAAATCGTTAAAATTTCAATTAAAATATTTTTAAAACTCGATCAAGTTAGTGAGACATTACCTCCACCTCACAAAACCATGCTGCCTCTCGCTAATAAGTCCAATCCTGTCCTGAAGAATCTTCTCGACTGGATTGGATTTGTTTATTGTCACGTGTACCGAGGTACAGTGAGCAGCTCAACAGATCATTAAGTACATGGGAAGAAAAGGGAATAAAAGAAAATACATAGTAGGGCAACACAAGGTAGACAATGTAACTACATAAGCATTGGATAAAACATACAGGTGTAGTGTAAATGAGGTCCGTCCATAAGAGGGTCATTTAGGGGTCTGTTAACAGTTGGGAAGAAGTTGTTTTTGAATCTGTTTGTGCGTGTTCTCAGACTTCTGTATTTCCTGCCCAATGGAAGCAGTTGGAAGAGTGAGTAAGCCGGGTGGGAGGGGTCTTTGATTATGCAGCCTGCTTTCCCCAGGCAGCAAGAGGTGTAAATGGAGTCAATGGATGGGAGGCAGGTTCGTGTGATGGACTGGGCGGTGTTCACAACTCTCTGAATGCCAAATTTCCTTAGTTTCCTGAGGAATATAGGCGCTGTTGTGCTTTCTTGGTGATAGTGTCAACGTGGGTGGACCAGGACAGATTTTTGGGCATCTTGGGCTTCTCCAATATTTTCCCTACCATTGATATAAGGCTCATCAACCTGTAGTTTCCTGGATTATCCTTGCTACCCTTGTTGAACGGAGCAACAGCATTGCCTATTCACCGGTCCTCTGAGGCCTCACCTGCGGCCAATGAGGATACAAAGAGTTCTGTCAGGGTCCCGGCGGTTTCCTTCCTTGCCTCCCTCAGTGTTCTGGGGTAGATCTTATCGGGCCCTGGGGACTTGTCTACCTTAATGTTTTTCAAGATGCCCAACACTGTGATGATATGCATAAGCTATTTTTAAAAATTTGACTTAGATTTCTGCAGAATGTTTGAGGTGAGGGACGCCGTCAGTGTCTCTGCTAATTTCACCTGTGGGAAGTGCACCCATCTCCAGCTCCTCAGAAACCGCGTTAGGGAACTGGAGCTGGAGCTGGATGAACTTCGGATCATTCGGGAGGCAGAGGTGGTCATAGATAGAAGCTTCAGGGACGTATTTATTCCGAAGAATGAATATAGATGGGTGACGGTGAGAGGGGCTAGGAGGAAGCAGTCAGTGCAGGGATCCTCTGTGGTCGTTCCCCTCAGTAACAAGTATACCGCTTTGGATACTGTTGAGGGGACAACCTACCAGGGGTAAGCCACGGTGAATGGATCTCCAGAACTGAGTCCGTCCCTGTGGCTCAGAAGGGAAGGAGGGAGCGCAGGAGAGCAATAGTTATTGGGGACACGATAGAGGGACAGATAGACAGTTCTGTGGCAACGGAAGAGACTCACAGATGGTATGTTGCCTCTCGGATGCCAGGGTCTGTGCCGTCTCGGACCGTGTTTTCAGAATCTTTAAGGGGGAACAGTCACTAGTCGTGGTACACATCGGTATCAACGACACAGGTAAGAGAAGAGACGGGGATATAAAACAGGAATTTAGGGAGCTAGGGTGGAAGCTGAGAGCCAGGACAAACCATGTTGTCATCTCTAGTTTGTTGCCAGTGCCACGTGCTAGCGAGGTGAGGAACAGGGAGAGAGTGCAGATAAACACGTGGTTGCAGGGATGGTGTAGGAGGGAGGGTTTCAGTTACGTGCATAATTGGAGCACATTCTGGGGAAGGTGGGACCTGTACAGACAGGACGGTTTGCACCTGAACCAGAGAGGCACCAATATCCTGGGAGGGAAATTTGCTACGGCTCTTTGGTGGAGTTTAAACTAATTTGTCTGGGGGATGGGAAAGCGAGCTGTCGTCCAGAAGCCAGTGTTGAGAGTAGTGAGGTACTGAGGAGGGTATCAAGGTCGCAGGAGTGTACCGGCAGACAGAAAGGTGGGTTGAAGTGTGTCTACTTCAATGCAAGGAGCATCCGGAATAAGGTAGGTGTACTTGGAGCGTGGATTGGTACTTGGGACTACAATGTTGTGGCCATTACGGAGACATGGTTAGAACAGGGACTGGAATGGTTGTTGGAAGTTCCAGGGTATAGATGTTTCAGTAAGAGTAGGGAAGGTGGTAAAAGAGGTGGAGGAGTAGCATTGTTAATCAAGGATAGTTTAACGGCTGCAGAAAGGCAGTTTGAAGGGGATCTGCATACTGAGGTAATATGAAATGAAAATGAAATGAAAATTGCTTATTGTCACGAGTAGGCTTCAATGAAGTTACTGTGAAAAGCCCCTAGTCGCCACATTCCGGCACCTGTCCGGGAAGGTTGGTACGGGAATTGAACCGTGCTGCTGGCCTGCTTGGTCTGCTTTAAAAGCCAGCGATTTAGCCTTGTGAGCTAAACCAGCCCCTGTGAGCTAAACCAGCCCATCAGGTTGCTGTCTGGTTTGCAGGATAGGTCTTATAAGAAAAGGTTGAGGGAGCTAGGGCTTTTCTCTTTGGAGCGGAGGAGGATGAGAGGTGACTTAATAGAGGTTTATAAGAAAATGAGGGGGATAGATAGAAGGACGTTCAGAGACTATTTCCTCAGGTGGCTGTAGCTGTTACAAGGGGGCATAACTATAAGGTTCGGGGTGGGAGATATAGGAGGAATGTCCGAGGTAGGTTCCTTACTCAGAGAGTGGTTAGAGTGTGGAGTAGACTGCCTGCTGTGATAGTGGAGTCGGACACTTTAGGAACTTTCAAGCGGTTATTGGATAGGCACATGGAGCACACCAGAATGACAGGGAGTGGGATAGCTTGATCTTGGTTTCGGACAATGCTTGGCACAGCATCGAGGGCCTGTTCTGTGCTGTACTGTTCTATGTTCTATAAGTCACAATTTTAAGAGATACGGGAGCTAGTCAATCTTTAATGGTAAGTGATGAGGAATTATGTAGTCTGGGAAGAATATTGCAAGAAAAGGTGGTAATCAGTGAAATTCAGGGTGAGAGGAGTAGTGTTCCATTATATAAGGTGAGGTTGTAAAGTCCAGTGAAGAGTGGTGAATTGGTAGTAGGAGTTATAGAGAAACTGTCTTGTCCAGGAATACAGTTTATCAATGTGCGGGAGGACCAGCGAACCATTTCCACATGTTCTGGGTATGTCCAAAGCTTCGGGGATTTTGGCAGGGGTTTGCGGACGTCATGTCCAAGGTTTGAAAAACAAGGATGGCGCTGGGTCCAGAGGTGGCGATTTTTGGGGTGTCGGAAGATCCGGGAATCCAGGAGGAGAAAGAGGCAGACGTTCTGGCCTTTGCTTCCCTGGTAGCCCAGAGATGGATACTATTGGAATGGAGGGACCCAAAGCCCCCGAAGTCGGAGACCTGGCTATCGGACATGGCTAGCTTTCTCTGTATGGAGAAAATTAAGTTTGCCTTGAGAGGTTCACTGTTAGGGTTCACCTGGAGGTGGCAACCGTTCGTCGACTTCCTTGCAGAAAATTAATCGTCAGCAGATGGGGGGGAGGGGAGTAGATTAGGTTAGAATAGGGCGGTAATAAGGGTGGGACCTGTACGAAAGGTCAACGGTTTTTGCACTATGTTTATGGTTTCATGTATTTTGACTATTTTGTTCTTGTTTCTATACCAAAAATACCTCAATAAAATGGTTATTAAAAAAAGGAATACAGTTTATCTTGGGTAATGATATAGCTGGATCGTAGGTGGGAGTGATGTCTACTGTGGTGGATAAGCCAGTGGAAAATCAGACAACTGAAGTGTAGCAAGATGAATATCCTGGGATTTTTCCGGATTGTGTGGTAACAAGGCCGCAATGTCACAGGTTAAGACAAGAGGAGAAATCAAAGAGTGAAGATGAAGTTGAAGTGCAATTATGAGAAACGATTTTTGATCACATAGTTGTAAAAGAACAAGAACAAGGAGGATGTGGCAGATATTTTTAGTTCAGGAAAATTGGCGGAGTTACAACAAAAAGATATAGAAATAAAACGGATGTATCAGAAAGCATACACGGAAGAGGAATCTGAGTGTATATCAGAGTGTTATTACCGTAAAAGTAATGTCTTGATGAGAAAATGGAGACCTTTACATATGCAGGCGGATATAAAGTTGGCAGAAGTTCTTCAAGTAGTATTGCTGGTAGGGTATAGAAATGAGGTGTTGCAAGTTGTACATGAGGTACCAGTGGGAGGTCATTTGGGAATAAGGAAACCTCAAGCAGTGATAAAATTAGCGCCCTTAATACCCATTCCAGCATTTGAGGAACCTTTTACACGGGTCCTAATTGATCGCTTAGGACCGCTTCCTAAAACGAAAAGCGGGAATCAATATCTATTGACGATAATGGATGTGTCTACTAGGTTTCCACAGGCCATTCCAGTACGTAATATTATAGCTAAAAAGATTGTGGAGGAGTTACTTAAATTCTTCACTAGATATGGACTACCCACAGAAATACAATTGGATCAAGGATCGACCTTTACCTCAAGGTTATTCAAAGAAGTTATGGATAACTTAGGAATAAAACAATTTAAATCAACTGCATACCATCCAGAATCGCAGGGAACGTTAGAAAAGTGGCATCAGACATTAAAGACAATGTTGAGACCTTATTGTCAAGATTATCCAGAAGATTGGGATAAAGGAATTCCATTTGTACTGTTTGCAATTAGGGATGCACCTAATGAATCAACCAAATTCAGTCCTTTTGAACTAATTTTTGGTCATGAGGTAAGAGGACCACTGAAATTGATTAAGGAAAAATTAGTGAGTGAGAAATCGGAAATTTCATTATTGAATTATGTGTCAAATTTTAGGGAACAATTAAATAGAGCAGGTGAATTGGCTAGACAACATTTAAAAGTTACATGAAATGTGATGAAATGGGTAGCGGACACGAGATCCAAAGTTCGTAGTTTTGCCAGTGGAGATAAATTTTAAGTGTTGTTACCAGTGGTAGGTGAACTTTTAAAAGCAAGGTTTTGTGGACCTTATCAGATTGAAAGGAAATTAAGTGAGGTCAATTATGTGGCAAAAACACCAGATAGAAGGAAGACTCACTGAGTGTGTCATATGAATATGCTTAAAAGGTACTTTGAAAGGGAAGGAGAGGAAAAGAGAAGGTTTTAATGATTCTAACTCAAAGTGACAAACCAAATACAGATGACTGTGAATTTGACATACCTCAAATTAAATTGGAAAATGAGGATGCTCTTAAAAATTGGGATAAATTGTTGAGTTATCTTCCAGAGGGAAAATGGACTGACCTGAAAGAGTTATTGATATCACGTGGGCAAGTTTGTAGAGATAAATTGGGAAGTACTAAAATGGCTATACATGATGTAGATGTGGGAAATGCTGTTCTAATCAAACAACATCCATACATTAACCCTTTAAAATTGGCACAGGTTAACAAAGAGATTGAGAGTATAATTAAAAATGGCATAATTGAAGTGGGTTGCAGCCAATGGAGCTCATCCATAGTGATGGTACCTAAACCAGACGGTACCCAACGGTTATGTGTGGACAATAGAAAGGTTAATGCAGTTACAAGAAGAGACTCTTATCTTATCGCACGTTTGGAGGATTGTATTGAGAAAGTGGGACAACCAGCTTTTATTTCCAAACTGGATTTACTTCAAGGTGACTGGCAGGTGCCTTTATCCAAAAGGGCAAAAGGAGATTTCAGCTTTTGCGACTCCAGATGGTATACACCATTTCAAAGTTATGCCATTTGGCATGAAAAATGCCCCAGCCACATTTCAACGGTTAACTAACAAAGTCATTGCAGGATTACCCAATTGTGCGGTATACATCGACAATCTGGTAATTTTCAGCCAGACATGGAAAGAACATTTGAAACATCTGATGGAGTTATTCGATCGACTTCAGGAGGCGGGTTTGGTGATAAACCTAGCCAAAAGTGAATTTGGAAAAGCCCAAGACACTTTCCTTGGCCATACAATCGGACAGGGTCAAATGGTCACATGGGATGTGAAACTAAAAGTTGTTGAGGAGTTTCCAATACCCTCAAGACGAAGGGAAATAATGCGATTTCTTGGTATGAGTGGATTTGATCGAACATTTGTGAAAACATTTTTTAGCGTAGCTGCTCCGCTGATGGACTTGCTGAAGACACCTCAAAAATTTCAGTGGACAGCGGACTTTCAACAGGCATTTGACTGCCCAAAAGCTGTGATAACCAATGCTCCTGTGTTGGAGTATTACAAGGGACTCTGTGATCAGATTGAACTAAAGTATCTGATTTTAAAAAGAAATGCCGAGGTGTAGAGAAATGGATGGATCGTGCAGAGACCTTCTTGTTCAAAGCGACTGTCAATCAAGAGGGATTCCAGTTGGAGGAAGAAGAAAAAAAAAAGAAATGGACTATATTATTATACCTGTTGGCGTGTGTTTTTTTTTAAACGATGAAGTATACTTACTGTGTGAATTTCTTAAAGGATGGTGAAAAGGTGAAAAATGAAACCATCTTGAAGTTGGTGGTTCTTGATGGTTTTTTTTTTCTTGGGGAGAGGTGTCATGTGAGAGTACCTTTAAGAAGTGGGTGTTTATAAATGGGTGTGTATATAAATATCTGCAGTGAGAGTACCTTTAAGGAATGGGTGTTTATTACTGCAGTGATATCAGAGAGTGGGTGGAGCTGGGCTGTCTGTCAGCTTTTTACTTTTGTTTTAGGCTGTTTGCTGCAGGGTGTGTTTTAGTTTTGTTTTCAGAGCTGGATAGCTGCAGTCACAGCCAGAAGGTGTACTAGAGTCTCTGTCTGTAATCTAAAGACTGTAAATCGATCCTGGTGATTTAAAACTAATAACGATAGTGACTTTAACCTGATGTGCTTCTGGCAAAAGGTATTTTAAATCTTATGGATGTTAAAAGGAAAGCTCAACGGTTTACTTAGTGTTGTATTCTTTGGGGGTTGTATTTGAATTGATGGTTGCTAAGATGTTCACTGTATGTTTTAAAAAGGTTACCTTGAGTTCATGGAATAAATATTGTTTTGCTTTAAAAAATACTTTTCTATTTCGCTGTACCACTCCTGTAGAGTGGGCCGTGTGCTCCCCATACCACAATCTAGTAAAAGTTGTGGGTCAGGTGAACTCCATGATACACTTTGGGGTTCTCTAATCCCTGGCCGATAACACAATATCAATAAAAACTAGCAGCAAAGCAACAAGAGCTAACTGATCAACACCAGACATTAAAGGACCTCAATTGGAACCAATTGCACTGTGTGTCAGGGGAGGAGGCTTTTCCCAGGGTTGGAGTTATTTCTGTTTCCACAGTTGAGAGCAGCCAGGTAACTAAGTGGGCACAAAACCAGATTTAATTCGATGAGTTATTCACTGTAACCTTTGTAAAGTCTTCATTATGAGTTGCTAAAGGAACTCACAGATGACGTCGAGCCAAACTCGGTCACTGGTCTCTTCATTCACCTCGTTCTTGGCTGTGCAGATATACCAGCCCGTGTGGTTCCTGCTTACTGAGGTCAGGTTCAGCAGACTGTCCGTGCTCTCAGAGATGTTGACGGGACTTCTGGACAGAGTCGCCTGCCTGGTCCAGGTGTACTCCAGGGGTCCGGTTCCATTCTCCACGGAACACAAGATCGAAATTGCGGACCCTTCAACTGGAGCCGAGAGACTCATCTGAATGGACGGTTTGGAAATTGGAACTGTTGAAGTAAAAGGAACCTGGTTATTTCCACAGAGTCAGCGAACGTTCACCTCTGCGAGTTCAGTTCAAAATCCTCCTGACTCTAAGCATCTTACATTGTTTCTATTGCAGGTTCAATGTAATTTCAAAGAACAGTACCCCATCTGTCAGTCAGGCATTTTGTAGGGCTCAACATTGAGTTCAATAATTTAGAACCATAACCGCTACTCCCAATGTTTTAAAATAGTACACTTTTCTTTTTGTAGTGTGTTGTGACAAGGACGAAAAGCAGCGTTGAAGCCGTCAGGACCAATGGGAGCTTTGTCCATCGTATTGCTCGGAACATAGTGCAGTGCGAAGGGACGAGTCTCATGATGTCATGCTGGTGGAGCGGGCTCTGAGTGAACCCACCCCATCAACAAATTCGTTTTGTTAAGCTCGGGATTTGGTTTTTAAAGCCACCCGACACAGAAAAGTTAAAATGGAAATCACCCCGCAACACACCCATTTATGCAACCGCCCTGGCGCTGCCCGGGCATTGCCACATGACACTTCCCCCTGGCATTTCCCCTGGCACTGCTCATTGGCACTGCTCCTAGTACTGTCCCCTGACACTACCCAGGCACTGTCCCCTGATACTGCCCCCCTGGCACTGTCCCCTGGCACTGTCCCCTGACCCTGTCCAGGCACTGCCCCCTGACACTGTCCCCTGGCACTGCCCCCTGACACTGCCCCCTCTTATTGCCCAGACACTACCCCTGACCCTGCCCAGGCACTGTCCCCTGACACTGCCCCCTGGCACTATCCCCTGACACTGCCCCCTGGCATTTCCCCTGGCACTGCTCATTGGCACTGCTCCTAGTACTGTCCCCTGACACTACCCAGGCACTGTCCCCTGATACTGCCCCCCTGGCACTGTCCCCTGGCACTGTCCCCTGACCCTGTCCAGGCACTGTCCCCTGACACTACCCAGGCACTGTCCCCTGATACTGCCCCCCTGACACTGCCCCCTGGCATTGCCCCATCACAGCCCAGGCACTGCCCCCTCTTATTGCCCAGGCACTGCCCTCTGACACTGCCCAGGCACTGCCCCTGACACTACCCAGGCACTGTCCCCTGACCCTGTCCAGGCACTGCCCCCTAACCCTGCCCATGCACTGCCCCCGACACTGCCCATGCACTGCCCCTGACACTGCCCAGGCACTGCCCCCTGACCCTGCCCATGCACTGCCCCCTGACACTGCCCATGCACTGCCCCTGACACTGTCCCCTGGCACTGCCCCCTGACACTGCCCAGGGACTGCCCCCTGACACTGCCCCCTGGCATTGCCCCATCACAGCCCAGGCACTGCCCCCTCTTATTGCCCAGGCACTGCCCCCTCTTACTGCCAAGGCACTGCCCCCTGACACTGCCCACGCGCACCCACTCACACACCCATCACACTTCCACAAGGAGCTCACTCACAAACACCTCCCAGGGCCCCAAAACATGCCCTCCAGTACCCATCCCTTATCCCGCAGTGGCTACTTCCCTCTTCACATCCCCGCTCCCACTCACCTACCACACAGGCATCTTTGCCATCTGACCTGGCATGGGTCCTTCCTACACTCTCCCTATCTGTCTCATTGCAGGACACGTTCAAGCACAATCAGCATGAGTGGGAACAGTCAGCTCGAGTGATGCTCGAGTTGAGTACCCTCACTCCGTTTGAGGAAAGAGCCCTTGAGCTGGCCGGCGAGCAGCAGGAACACATCTGTGCTAAGGATGAGGCAGGGGCAAGATGCAAAAGTGAGGACCCTTAGCAAATCCAGCCATGGCACCAGCCTCACGCGAGTTATGATTTTGCAATCCTTAATCCCCTGTCATGCTTTCCTGCAAGTCAATTAGTTGACCAGCCCTGCCCATCATCTCAATGGACCCGAGCAGCTCCAAGGAAAATATATCGGAGGCGAGCATTGAAGAGTCATCACATCTGTCACCCACACCCACCACCAGCGGAGATACTCACGCCTCGGTGGGATTAAATAATAGGCAGGCTTCTGAGTCACTCACTAGCGAGCACCTCACAGCTGATGATCCACAGCAGGCAGAGGCAGGGACGTCCCAAGGACCCGGCACTCGAAGGGATGCCCGAGCCCAGGACACTGCTGAGCCCAGGTCAGGTGACATACCCCTGGATTCGGTTGCCCCAGAACTGCTGGAACCGCAAAGGCAGAGTTTGTGAGCATCGAAAAGGGATGTCAGCAACCCTCCTCGGACTGCAAGGCCGACTGGAGGAGTTCCATCACAGTCTGTCTGAGGAGATGGTGCTGCCATCCGAGGCAACAAGGGCAACCCTGAGGAGGTGGCATCCACAGTGAAGACCAGGACGTGCACTCCATGGCTCTGCTCATGATCTTCATGGCTGGCGGCATGAGTTCCATGGTGCAGGGCTTCAGCTGCATGGTTCAGGCATTTATGGACACCCACGAGTGTCTGTGCCAGAGGACAACGCAGCTACTGGATCTCACTCCAGCTGCCCCTCTATCCCATGAAGGAGCCCTGAGGTCCCCGAGCATCTATAGGGAAGGGGATAGGCAGGAACGCATCACGGGACCTTCCACCCAGAAGATCCTGGCGGTGTCCAGTCCATCTGATACCCCCCTCCCTGTGACTGACCCACCTCCAGCCCTGCACACCGAGGAGGGTAGCACAGTAACACCCGTGCTGCCCGATAGCAGGCCCAGACCCTCAGGGCCCTGGACCATCAGGAGAAGCCCACTAAGATCATCCCAGGCAACCGGGCGCAGCAGTCAGCAGGCTGTCTCATCCTCAGCTGTGGATCCAGACGAGACACAGAGACGTAGCGGGAGAATAAGGAAGGCAAAGGTTTTATAGTCATAGCGTGGGCTAGGGTAAGTTTAGGCACAATTAAATGTTGACCACTGATGTTAGCACTATTTCATGTATTAAAAGTCACATTACGCACCCTTAAAGTGCTTCTCCAATCTCATTTCACCATTCACAGCTAACCCCCACATTTAGGCTGGGGGCACAACGCCAGCTCATCCTCAATCTCCTCAGAGAGGATGGATGATCAACAGTTGTCCACCCCACCAACTCTAATGACACAGTCATGCTGATGTAATCCTGGAAATGCTCCCCTCCCCCATCCCACACCAACACACGGGCCTTTCATCGCTGAAGCATCCTTTCAGCATGGGAAAACCATTGGCTGAAGGCTTGTGAGAGTCTGTCCAATTGCACCCACACCAGTACCCCTAACCTCAAAGGAGGCCCTATCAGCAGAGGTGGGTCACTCAGCTTCTCATCACCTGCAGCTGTAGCCTCCAGGGCCGCACGCAATGGGTGACCTCCCAGTCCATGTGGCACCGACCCCTACATCACCTGGCACAGGCGGTTCACTGACCTGCGGGGCAGATGCAGTCATCGCTGGCACTGGGGATATGATGTCCTCTTTCAGTAAACCCATGTTCAGTAGTATTGCCTCCGAGCCACCTTCATGCATGGCCCTGCGCCCAGTAACTGAGCAGGCCCTCCCATCCCTTCCTCTTGACATTGTCTCCCCCAGTCCACGGCAAAACTTCCCCAGACGAGTATAGAATGTGCAAAAAGGAAATCCTAAATTGTTTAACAAGTATATTAAGCATAAAATGATAACTAGGGAAAGAGCAGGGCCTATTAAGGACCACAGTGGTAATTAGTATGTGGAGCCGGAGGATGAAGGTAGGGTTGCAAATGAAAACTTTGTGTCGGTGTTCACTCTTGAGAGGGAGGGTGTGGATATAGAAATCAGGAAGAATGACTGTGATAAAAAAATTGAAATTAACATAGGCGAAGAGGAGACTCTGAGTGGTCTGATAGACTTAAAAGTAGATAAATCTCCAAGGCCAGATGAAATGTATCCCAGGCTGTTGAGTGAGGCAAGGGATGAAATCGGAGGGGTGCTGGCAATAATTTTCAATTCATCTCTGGCCACAGGAGAAGTGCAGGGGAACTGGAGGATAGCCAATGCGCCACCATTATTCAGGGAGGGAGGAAGGGATAAACCAGGAAACTACAAGCCAGTCAGTCTAACCTCAGTGGTGGGGAAACTATCGGGAGCAATTGTGAGAGACAGAATTAATCTGCATTTGGAGTGGCAGGGATTAATCAAGAACAGTCAGCATGTCTGACTAACTTGGTTGAATTTGTTGAAGAGGTGACCAGGTGTATAAATGAGGGCAATGCATTTGACGTAGTCTACTTGGACCTCAGCAAGGCCTACCCACATGGGAAACCGATGGTGAAAGTCAGAGACCATGAGCACTGTTTAGCCTCAGAATGTGCCCATTTACAACAAGCCAGTTTACGTACAATAGTGTGCTGTACTACAGGTCTTCTAACCTATCGCGAGCAACACTAGAGATATCTGTCGGCTTACACGTACAGATATTGTCATGTGTGAGGCTTCGCAGTTGAATGGGGGGGCAGGCTGGACGGAGCAATGGGACGTTTACAGTCTGTCAATATTGTACACAATGTTTGGTGGGGAAAAGAAAATCACGGCAAGGCTGCTCATTCTGTTTCAGTTCCGTAATATTCTTTTAAGGGCGACTATAGGAAATTGTGGAGGCCTTGTGACACAGTGCGTAGCATCCCTGCCTCTGAGCCAGAAGCTCTGGGTTTGCATCCCACCCCAGGACTTGATGACCAAGGAGAGTGAGTTTGTAACATGGCCAAACATACTGAACGTCAATCTGCAAACCCTTCCACACTAATGGCTGCCGGAGAGAGCAGGAGAGACTCCTGATCAGTCACACTTGATGTGGGACGGCACCCATCAGGCTATTAGGTTATGTGGCAGACTAGCGACCTGTTCCAGGGAAAATGTCGCTGCGGGAACAGGTAGCCTTGTGCAATTCACCTTTGCCAGAAGTGCAAAGACAGCAGGGTGGGGGAGGGGAAACAATTTGGGGCAGCACGGTAGCATGGTGGTTAGCATAAATGCTTCACAGCTCCAGGGTCCCAGGTTCGATTCCCGGCTGGGTCACTGTCTGTGTGGAGTCTGCACGTCCTCCCCGTGTGTGTGTGGGTTTCCTCCGGGTGCTCCGGTTTCCTCCCACAGTCCAAAGATGTGCGGGTTAGGTGGATTGGCCATGCTAAATCGCCCGTAGTGTCCTAAAAAGTAAGGTTGGGGGGGGGTTGTTGGGTTACGGGTACAGGGTGGATATGTGGGTGATAGTAGGGTGATCATTGCTCGGCACAACATCGAGGGCCGAAGGGCCTGTTCTGTGCTGTACTGTTCTATGTTCTATAATTGGCTGCATTTTCCTTGCTGAAGAATTAAAATCTGAAACTCACCCAGGACGTGTAAATTGACGAAGACGTAGACAAGTTTCGCCCCGTCATTGGTGTCATACAAACTTTGACACGTGAATCTTCCCTCAGCTACAAGTTGCAGGTTATCTATGACCAGGGACGCGCTGTCGGAGAGGACCTTCACATCACCAAACATGGAGGCCATTTTCTGCAGTTTGGGGCCCATTCCATAATTGTACAGGACCGCTCGAATATCACTGAAGCCGGGTCTAGTAAAACCCCAAATGTAAATGGTGGGCAAAGACTGGCCGCATTCCAACACCACAGAGCGACCTATGACCCCTTTCACCTGGCTCTCGATGTAGGTGACCTCCTCGGGATCCAGGATATCCAACCCTGAGTAGGAAAGAGACCATGTTAAGTTTGTAAGTTAAATAAGAGAATGTTTGGAAAACTCAGCAAGTGTACAACATCAGTGGAGAGAGAAAACCAATATTAACTTTTCAGCTCTGTGACTCTTCCGCAGGACTGGGAGATGTTAGGTAACAGGATTTAGGCAACAAGGGGAAAAAGGGCAGGAAAAAAATAAAAGGGAAGATCTGTTATAGGGTGGAAGGCAGGAGAGATGAAACAACAAACAGAATGGTGTGAAAGACAAAAAAGGCAGCGGAAGGGGAAGAATAACAATGAAATATGGGTGCAGAGGAGATGCAAACAGTTGCCGAGGAGGGAAGTATGGAGCTTTTAATTTTTTTATCCCTGACATTGCTGATGAGGTCAACGTATTTTGCCCATCCCTGACAGCCCTCGTGAAGAATGTGGTGAGCTGCTTTCCTGAACTGAGTTACACGTTGGGCCATTTCAGAGGGCAGCTAATAGTCAACCACATTGTTGTCAGGCTGGAGCCACATGGCAAAAAGCCACATATGGCAAAAACCTATATTTATATAGCACCTGTAACATAAGTCAATGCTCCAAAGGCGCTTCACAGGAGCATTATAAAACAAAGTATGACATTAAGACAGTGTGATGAATATAAGAATTTTTAATCTATTATATTGTATATCTGTTGCAGCAATGCTATTAAAAGCCTAAGTTTAGGTATATACTTGTTTCAGTAATATTGTTAAAGAACCTAGGTTAAAGTATCCAGACCATGTGTCTGCTAAAGCTGTAATTAAGAAGTTGTAAAAAGTGAGGTAGCCATGGTTTTGAACCATTTATTTGTTTACATATGGATGGCTAATGGAATATTGTTTTGATTGCTGGGGATTCCCTGGGGTATAGATCATTTATGAGGGAGTGGTGTTTAGTCCTAGCTAAGCAGGTCATGGGACACCTTAGTGGGATACAGATGGTGTAACCAATGGGAGCAGCCAGGTCTGTCTGTAGTTTTCAGTTTTGCCAAATGCTATTAAGTTGAGAATAAGAGTCTGACAAGACAGTGCACTGGATATGCTCTTGAAAAAGTCTCTCCAAAAGTGTCTACACAGAGGACCGCAAGTAAACCTATTTTGTTAACTTTATTTATAAGTGGTAATTGAACTGTATTTGGGTTGCTTAGTTTGAAAATTTATAGTGAAGGTGTAAGTTAAAGTTTTTCCTTTTAGTTTCAAGAACTGTTTAACTGTGAATTGTAGAGCTATTTCTGTGATGTTAATGTGGTTAACACTGTTATTTGTTACAAATAAAGTCTGATTTAACCTAAAAGATCCCTATTTGCCAGACGAATTGCTTCTGGGAAGTATCCTTTCCTCAAAGTTTTACAAATTGCAAATTGTTGGGGTTTCTCGTCCGATATCCTGACAACAGTTAGGGTGACATTAGATCAACTGACTACAAGATTGGTCAAAGATGGCAATTTTAAGAAGTGTCTTCAAGATGGAAAGCAAGGTAGAAAGGCAGAGTGGTGTAGAGAGGGAATTCCAGAGTTTACAGCCCGGGTAACTGAAGGCATGGTCAGCAAAGGTCAAGCAATTAAAGTTAAGGATGTTACGATCCTTGACCAGTTCCAGAAATCTTTTGTAAGATCTGGTTAGGAGCCAATAACCTTTTGTTTAAAGTTTAAGATTCAAGCCACAAGATTCCACAGGTTTTGAACAAACAAAAGTAAACTTCACTCTACAAGGTCAGAAAGATAAAACAATTTACAATATCTATTTGATCCTCTAACCCATCAGGGTTGATATGAGTTACATGTGAATGTACAGAATTAACTTTCTTTGACCACATCACACTGCGCACTAAATAGCAAATGCAACCAAGACAGTGTCCATGGATTTCTCAACAACCCACCTCAATGTCAGGAGGCACTACGGGGTCAACCAATCCCGTAAAACTCTGTCTTGCTCCCAAGGGATTCCCACCTTCAACTTTGAAGATCTAACCAGGGAATTCTCTCCACAAGCCGCTCCAACTTGAACGGCATCAACCTCCGCTCACCTCACAGGCTTTCAATTTCCTCTTCCAAGATTGCAATTCCCCTGGATTCATGAATGGCTTTCAAGCACTGACTCCAGCTCTTCAGATGTGCCGATCAGAAAACAACAACTGCAAAGGGGTATCTCAGCCCCATTGGCGCACAGCCCCAACGTTCTGCTACCTTCTTGAATCTTCAGGGCTTCTCCAAAGCCCTCTTCCCTTAAAGACTGTTCCCCACAGCCCTCTTCCTGTTCAAAACTTGTTTATCTGCTCCATTGTTACCATACATGAGAAGGAGAAGTCTTCCATGGCTCAGGAATGTGGTAGAGCAACATGTGTCCACCTAGCTCCCAAATTTCTTTCATCTCTAGTCCCTCGGCCATCTATCTAACCAATTCTTAAATGCTGACATAGTCATTCCTTCAATCACTATCTCTGGTATTGCACTACACAGCCTCACAACCCTCGGTGTAAAATACATTTCTCCTATTGCCTATCCTAAATCTCTTAGATTTCATTAGCAATCCATATCTATAACCCTTCTCAATGGTAATTAGGGATGGGCAACAAATCCTGTCTTTGTTAGTGACACTGACATCCAAGAAACAATTAACACCACACCATTCCATTAATTAAAAAGTGCCTGTTTCTATACATTCTGTCCCAATACTTGATAATTTTGAACATATCTATCAAAACACACCATAATCTTGGATTTGGACTTGGATTTGATTTATTGTCATGTGTACTGAGGTACAGTGAAAAGAATTGTTCTGTGTACAGTCCATATAGATCATTCCATACGTGAAAAAACATAGGATAAGAGATGTAGGAAGAGGATCTGCGGGAGAGGGCTCACAGAGAGTCGCCACGCTCCGGCGCCATCTTAGTTCCATCTTCTCTGTTTTAATGATCCTTCTCCTTCAGGTACCATTCAGTAAGAAGGCATGAGTAACCATGGGCGTCCACTGGATTGGTCCATGTTTACATTTGGCGAAGTGGTTTACCATTCCTTTCCACAGTGTGGCCAATAAGTAAGCTGTCCCTCTCTTACCACCTGCCATCTGGTGTACTGGAAGGTTTAATCAGCCTGTTTGGCCACGTTATGAATGCACTTTCCATGGCAATCAGGTCTTGGGGGTAGATTTTCCTCTCTCACGCAACACGGGAATTGTCATGGGCAGGATGGACAATTTGACGGAAGTTTTAAAGGTCCGTTGACCTCGGGTGGGAATTGACTGGGCAGGCCGTACACCCCGTAAAATCCCACCTCTGGAGTGGGACATGAAACCTGACCTTCAGACCCAGAGATAGGAATGCTCCCCCGGCGCCATGAGAACTCCTGTTCTAATGATACCAGTCCCAATTGTTCAAGTTCTTCTTAAACAATGAAGATGGATGGGTCCGGATTCCGGAGTAATGCTTGATCACATTTGAGGGGGAGATTTCTGTCTGTATTTGCATTTCTCCAGACCAGGCAGCATCCAAGTGAATCTACTTTGGTTGTATCTATCTTCTTTATTGGTGAATAACAATTGGAATTTGATGTGAGTGGGAATTCAGTGCAGAGCGGGAAGGTAATAAGTAATTTAAATCAAGCGCAACAGAAAATAAGCAAACATATAAATAAGTAATTCAAGAATCTACTTAAATCTAAGCAGATAAAACTAAAATTAATTAAGTGGCAGGTACCAACATTAAAAGTATCTGAATGTATTAAACAATTAATAAATTATAACACCAATAATATTAAACAACCAAAAACAATAAATAATGAATAAGTAGTAAATAAAAGGACTTACGGCGATACTAAACTACCAATATAGATATAACACTAAGTAGATATTTTAAGTAAAATGATGGATAGCTGAGACCCATTACCTGCAATTCTGGTTCAATGAGAACCCCACATGTGTGTGTCCTGGATAAACACACGTGCCAGAAATGTCTCCAGATACTCAAACCCGTGCTCAGGGTTCAAAGCTTTAAAACCTGCTGGAGTCACTGCAGGATGTTGAGAACTTCCTGGAGTGCAGGCCTGAGGAAGTGGCCACCCCGCAGAGTTCAACAGGGTAGGGAAGAGGCAGGCAGCGCAGGAATGTTCCGGAACTATGACGCCCTCGAACCTGTTTTCAGGGCTGAATGAGAGGGATAACACCTCAGGGGAGTGGACTCCAGAATCTGTCAACAAGATCATGGGGAGAAGAACAGCAAAGTCTAGATCTGCAGTTGTCATAGGGGATTCAATAGCCAGGTAGTCATTTGGCAGTGCAGAACTTGGGCAATGCTGAAAAAGGACATTGTGTAGAAGCTTTTCATCTTGCACTCATCAGGACAATTCGCAAGAATACCAATGTCAGGGAAAACAACAAATTTATACTGTATGACAAGAGATTGGTTGGGAAGCTGATTGGTAGAGGTGTTGCCATGTATAAGTTTGATGTTTTCCCTTACATTGGTATTCATTTGAGGACAACACCTCAGGGGAGTGCACTCCAGGATCATGGAGAGAAGAACAGCAGGGTGTAGACAATTCTTTTGGATTGTCCTGATGGGTGCAAGACGAAAAGCTTCAACAAGGTATCTCTTTTTTCAGCAGTAGTCAGGTACACCCCCAACTATTGACATGCATCCTGCATGATGTGCTGCCCACTTGCACCAGGGTAAAGGACATTGTTGAGAGAGTGCAGAACATTTAGAGGGATGAGGGAAACAACCAGAGTAGTGGCCCATTGGAGTCCAATGTCATAGACATGGTCCCGTGCTTTGAATTTCAGAAGAAGGATGGAAGCTATGGAGCAGGACCTCAAAGGTAGTAATCCCTGTATTACTCCCAACATTATGTGCTGAGTGTACATTAAACATCGGCAAACATTGGGAACAATATCAAGGAGAACACTTTCAGACTATTCCAGAAAGATGCAAAAAATAGAGGTTGGTGAAAATGGGGGACATAACCTTAAGGCCATAAGACATAGGAGCAGAAGTAGACCATTCAGCCCATCGAGTCTGCTCTTCACTGAGATCATGACTGATCTGATGTGATAATCCTCAACCCCACATTCCCACCTTATCTCCATAACCCTCGATTCCCTTATTGATTAAAAATCTGTCTATCCCAGCCTTGAACATACCTGATGACCCAATCTCCCCAGCGCTCTATGATAAAGAATTCCACAGATTCACCACCCTCTAAGAGAAGAAATCCTTCCTCATCTCTGCCTTAAATAGGCAATCCCTTACTCTGAGATTATGCCCTCTGCTTCTAGACTCTCCCATAAGGGGAAACAACATCCGGGATTCTTGCCGGGGTGATTCTCCATTATGCCGGTGCTCGGGGCTTTCCTGATGGCGTGGGGCTGCCCTACAATGGGAAACCCCATTGACCGGCCAGCGTAACAGAGAATCCTGCCGGCCGGTCGGGGCAGAAATGTGGCGCGGCGGGGTGGAGAATCCCGCCCAACCTCTCAGCATCTCACCTGTCAAAGCCCCTGAGAATCCTATATTTCTCAATGAGGTTGACTCTCAATCTTCTAAATCCCAATGAGCACAGGCCCAATCTACTCAACCTCTCCTATATAAACTAGGAAAATAACAGGTAAAATAGGGGGGGATTGCTTAATTCTTGAATATCGCCCAAGAGAACCCCCTTGATCTATGTGAGAAAGGAAGCAGTACTGACTCCTGTTCCAGGGAAGGAAATGGGACATTGCAGCATGTTTCAGTGGGGAGCATTTAGGAAACAGTAATCTAAATTTCATCAAGTTTAGAATGCTATGGAAAACAACAAAGAAGAATCAGATGTAATTGAACCAATGGAAAGGGAGCTAATTTTGGTAAGTTGGAAAGAGATCTGGCCCAGGTGGATTGGAATCAAAGATAAACTGGTGAAATGGCCAAGAGATGTACAAAAATTATTCCCTTGTGGAGGCAGAGAGTATCACTGGGAAAGGAGAAGATGACCTGGCCTTCACCTCTCTGATCGCCCGAAGGAGACTTCTGCAGGGATGGAAATCGGCAGCGCCACCCAGGGCCTCGGAGTGGCTCTCAAACCTGGCTGAATTCCTGAAGCTAGAGAAAATAAAATTCTCAATCAAAGGAACTGAGGAGAGATTCGATGACTTGTGGAAAAAATTTACCAGCCTCTTCGAAGACCTGTTCGTAACCAGCAAATTGGAGGGAGCGGGGGAGGGGAGAGCGGATACGGAGGGAGGGAAGCACGGGGAGGGGGGGGGGGAGGGAAAACAGCCAGAGGGGAAGGGGAAATCACATGCGACACAGAGGAAAAATGGGGAGGCATAGGCCTCGCCCACTCATAAAAAACCGAGGAGATAGAGCACCCATCTCATTCTCTGTAACCAATGGACTAATATGACTACTTCTGTCACTGTAAATAATATATTCTCTTTACTATGCACACCATTGTAAATAAGGAAATGCTATAACTGGGACCACAGCCACAGATGCTGTGACAACCTGTGATACGTATTTTGTTGTTGTTTTTATTCTGGTTTGTAAATTTTGATATAAAGTGTTAAAACTCCAATTAAAATATTTTTCAGAAAAAGATACAAAATTAATATTTGATAGAAACTCCACAAGGCAGCAGGAGGCCATTCAGGCCATTGAGTTTGCACCAACCTTGCTAAAGAGCACCCCCACTATCACCCAACCCTAACATCCTCAGACACCAAAGGGTAATTTAGCACGGCCAATCCACCTAACCTGCACATTTTTTAGGGAGGAAACCGGAGCACCCAAATGAAACCCACAGAGACATGGGGAGAATGTGCAAACTCCACACCGTCACCCAAGGTTGTAATTAAACCAGGGTCCCTGGCGCTGTGAGGCAGCCGTGCAAACTATTGTGCCTTCACTGTGTCTTCACTAAAGAACAGGATTCTGACAGTGTCACAGGAAGGGAAGAGGTAATAGAGAAATTGGATAGGATAAAAACAGATAAGGAGGACGTACTTAAAATGCTCAAAGTAGCAAAGTCACCCACTCCAGACTGGGTTTCGTTTACTTTTCTGGTGGATGGAGATGGGAGGTGGGGATAAAGGGAAGAGAGATTGGGGGTAGTTGTTGGGGGGAGGGGGGGGAGAATTCATTTAACATCTAATCCCACTTGAAGCTTAGAGTCCAATCCCCAGTAAAAGTTGTCATAAGTATAAGTTTTGCCCCAATGTGCCATTCTGTTTCCCTGTTGTTTAAAACTATTATGGTATCGCTGGACATTTGCAAACACCAAAACACTGCAGAACATCCCGCACAACAGCACTGAATCTATTTCCGTACTTCATTATTTGTGTTGAAAGGAAACAGTCCAATTAGAAAGCATTAGCCTTAAAATTATATTTCATCCTACATCCTCTATAACTGCAAAATCACTTTCCCATGAGTTTGGGAGACAGACAAGACATGATCCCAGATCTTACCCAGAGCCAATGGGGCGAGAATCCAGAGAAACCTAAACTGGGTTTGAAATTTCCAAATCAATCCATCACCCATTTCCGGACCATGCTGCTGCCGTGTTCACAGGATGTGAACACCCCCTTCGACTAACATGCTTTCGGGATCAGCGACCGTGAGGAACCGGGTTCAATCCTTTCCGATGTATTTCCTGGCTCTGTGCATTTTGCCCAGAGGTCTGGTCTGAGAAGTCACGCTGAAATATCTGGACTGACTCAGGCAAACATGACCCAAGGAGCGTGAGGCACTTGCAACGTTCTCAGATTGACTCTGAATTATTTATCACCTCTTCTTTGATAAAGCAGTTTCTGTTTACCAATGTCCTCTGCAGTCTATCTATTACGAATTTATGCAGAGGTAAATGATTCACCTCAGTCCCAATCATTTGTCTGATTCAATTCAATTCAAATATAAATCAAATCAGTATCCAACGCGAGACATTTAGCCAATTTAATAAGAAGTCGCCCTTCACCCTATATAAATAGGAAGATTTTAGTACTCTTCTGTTAGAATCATAGAATCTCTACAGTACAGAAAGAGGCCATTCGGCCCATTGATTCTACGCTGACCCTCTGAAAAAGCACCCCACATAGACCCACTCGCCCACCCAAACCCCATTACCCCACCTAACGTACACATCCCCGGACACCAAGGAGCAAATGATCATGGTCAATCCACCTAACCTGCACATCTTTGTGACTGTGAGAGGAAACCGGAGCACCCGGAGGATACCCACGCAGGCACAGGGAGAACGTGCAGACCCCTAACAGACAATCACCCAAGACCAGAATTGAAGCTGGGTCCCTGGCGCTGTGAGTCAGCAGTGCTAACCACTGTGCCACCATGACAGCTTGTTCTCTGGCCTCTTAGAGAAACACGCCTCCCTCAGCTCTGTCCTTCCTCATCTGTGCCATATGCTTCCATGAAAACAGAGAACAATCCATAACTGAAGGGAGAACCATGGCCTATTAACTGTGCAGAAGGCCTCATGCAGCTTAACATAATGCTTACTACAAGGTTAAATTGAGAATGAGATACAGTCTGGTATCTAATCAGATATTGAGAGATTTATATATGCAATACTGAATATTCAGGAGGGTTTACTAGAGTAATACCAGGAATGGGCAGGTTAATGTATGAGGAAAAATTGGAGAGATTGGGTTTGTATGCTCCAGAACAATGTTTTTCAAACATATTTTCCTCGGACACACTTTTGCCAACCGGCCGATCTTCGGGACTTTGAAAAGATCCGGTTGTCCATATTGTGGGATGTATCTGAAATACAGGATTACTGATGATAAATTACAGGCTGGAATCTAATGGAGGGGTTTAGTTAATCTCATAATTTATGAGATTGAGGCTTGAGCCAATGTATCACCATCACCTAAAGCCAAGATTAGATCACTGTCTTGAGTCATTCCCAGATATCCAAGCTGTAATATAATGGGAGCTGGCTGCAAAGTGCTTCAGCATGTTAGTATTGCTTTAAAAATGTCCTGAGATCATCCCATACCACATGGACTGCAGCGGTTTAAGAGGGCAGCCCACTGCCACCTTCTCAAGGGCAATTAGGGATGAACAATAAATGCTGGCCCAGCCAACGTCACCCACATCCCATAAAATAATAAATGAAACAGAAAATACTGACCTGCATGCTTTGTGTCGGAGGAAACCAATCGTACAGTGAATAGACAAACACAGAGAATGTCGACTTTCACCCATTCTTTATTTATTTAGGCTGCCCTAATAGAGGTCTTTAAAATTCTGCAAGTGTTTGATAGTGTATACATAAAGAAGATGTTTCACTTGTGGGGAGTCAAGAACTAAAGGCACGATAGTTACTAATAAATCCGATAATCGATTCAGGAGAAACGTTCTTACCAGGAGTTTTGTGGCAATGTGGGGCTGGATTCTCCGCCCACCAATGCCGAAATCATGTTCGGCGACGGGGTGGAGAATCCGGTTTAGCGCACAAAATCGGGGGCGGCGCCAGTTCTTCAATTCTCCGCCCCTCGGAAATCGGCGTACTTGTGGAGTACGCCGCGCAGAGTATCCCCCGCCTCAGGCCATTGCCCAGTGATGCTCCATACCCGACCGGACAAATTCCCGACGGCGTGAGACTTGTGTGGTCCCACCGTCCGTGATCCTCGCGTGGCAGCTGTGGACTCAGTCCGGGGCTGTTGCTCGTTATGCTTATCCTTAATTTGCTCTGTTTTAATTACCTTTGCTCAAGAGTCGCCAGGTATCTTTTTGGTACCACCACAAGGTTCAAAATCAAATACTGATCAAAGACTCGATACACCAGTTAGTAAGTTTGAAATCAATGCACATTTATTTACACACAGTCAATTATTACTCATGCACAAACTCTACTCACTAAACTACAACTACTACTAAAAGCCTATACTTAGCTTCGGCCACCCACACAGTCAGGGGAACAATGGCCTTTGTCCGGTTCTGATACTGCTGGCTTCGAACTGGTATAGAATAGTAGCTAGGAGCCCCTATCTCGTAGCGTGCGTTGACCTTAGACTTACTTGGCTGGTGCTTGGCGGTCTCTCGTCGCTGAGAGCCAAAGGCCAAGGTGAAGGTGAAGAAGAAGAGAGCGATCTGTCTTTGGGGACTCCTCTTTATACCCAAAAGGGGTTTTGTGCCTCTCTAGGCGGTTCCTGAACTTGGTCCCAATTAATTGGACCATGTCCCAATCATTTGTACCGATTCTCTCCAATAAAGAGGTGGTTTCTCGATCGCTGGGCGGGCCCTAGGTAACTGTTGGCCTGCCTTTGTTTTAGTCTCCACTGGCGCCGGGGAGTCTGGCCTGGTACCGATTGCTTAAATGTTTCTCTTTTGTCCCCGGAGATAGCTCATCACTATGCTAATGGCTTGTAGTATCTGTCTGTCTGGGACCTGCAAGTTCCAATCCACAGGCAAACCTTGCACCTGCTTGTTTTCCGAGTACTGTCCATTTTTCCCTGTACTCTTTGTGAATGTCCATTTTGGAATCGGGACATGTCCACCCCAGGTGGCTACAGGGCCACCACAGTAGGGGGAGGGCCAGGCAGGGGGGGCTTCATTCGCAGCTGGGGGTAATGTGAGTGGGCGGTCGGGGGCCACAAACAGACGATGCGGGGCACTATTTTGCCAGTCCAGGTCCGCAGGCTGATTCCGCCATGGAGCACGGCGTGGCTGCTGGAGGCTGCCGCCGGGTGCATACACAGCCTCTGACCTGGAAGTGCGGGGGTCCGTATCGGCAGCTGGAGCTGCGAGCTCTACAATGGCTGCCTGCTAGCCCCAGCAAAACGGGGAATCTGTGGCCTTTTGATGCCAGTTTTCCTGGCATAAAAGACCACAATTTTCCCGATGGCTTGGGGACTTAGTCCCAAAAACAGAGAATCCAGCACATGGAATTTGTGGGCACAGCGAGTAGTTGAGCCCAAATATCATAGCTGCATTTAGTGGGGAGTTAGATATGTACATGAGACTGAAAGGAAGAGAAGGATCTCTTGATTGGGTGAGGTGAGGTAGAGTGGGAGATGGCTCGGGTTGTCAACTGTCCAGTATTGGCCGGGAGCATCTGGGAATTGAAAATCATCCTCCAGGATATCGCTGTGGAGAAAACTGATTGGGACATTTAAAAAGATCGATTTTTGTCACTTTCTTTGATCATTTCTCTTTAGCAGATATACCAATAGTGAAAAAGGGGTTTAAAAAAAAAAACGATTATATGGCTGACAGCCAAGCATCATCCGATTGGACAATGAGTCTTTTTGCTTTTCAATAGGCGTAGGAAGGCAGTGCATCACAAGGGTGGGTGTGTTGGTCGGCTAATGGCTGGTGCGCGGGGGCAAGTCATGTGGTGAAACTTCCAGGAATACATTTAGCCACAGTTGGCAACCCTACTCGTCTGAATGAAAATTCCAGAATAGACCCATTGGGCTGAATGACTGTAAACACTGTAACACTGTGTTACATGTAACTTCCATGCAACACTGGTGATGAGCTTGTTCTGTTTTTGCTAATGGCAAGTCCCAGAGCACGTCTCCCAGACTCACGTCCTGGAGCCACCTGATCGATGAACTTGTCTGTGCCACAGGACAACAGGTAATCACTGAAAGCTTTGGCAGCGTTGGCAGAGAGTTGAATTCTGGGAAATAATAACTAGCATATATAATATGAATGTGATAATTATCTGTGACATCCTCAAGGCCTAGTCTCCATCTGCCAAGTAACCCAAACTCTTCCGTGGCTTTACTCACCCACAGATCGCCTTGACAACAGGCCCCTTGGAGACAGATAGGTTTACACAGCAATGCGCAGGCCACACAAGCCGATCGCCAGGAAAGGGCTGGAATCATGGTAGGCTCCAATTAAATGACCACCTTTTTCTGAATTGGACTTCACTCTAAATTCTTGTACAGCAAGCGTCACTACTGTGAGAAAATACAGCTTTACCACTGCTCTTTCCTTTGTAGAAACTCGAGCTCCAGTTTCACACAGCTGGCACACATCCAACAAAGCCTCAGATCTATCAGAAAACTGAAGCAAACAATAATAAATCATTCAACTTGATTCTCGAGTATCATGGCTGGTATTAACCGTCCCTGTTGTTAATGCTGAGGGATATCGTACAGTTGTATCTCAGACAGCTACAGCACTACCATTTGATTATAATTGTCAAATACCAAGTTCCACAGGTGGCATCATGTTTAAGTTCTAAGAATGAACAGAATGCTAAATTAAATCCTGCAAATGTTCAACAAAGCAGATCTAAAGAAAGTATAATGACAAATAGTAATATTAATCATTTGGGCTCGACGTAGTCCATTAGGACTTGGGTTCAAAAGTACTTCAAGATCAGACAACCAGGTTCAGATCACAATTAAAGAATTTGCAACGCTGCAAGTTCTTCTATGTCGTTGGGAAGAAAGGTGATGGGGAAAAGGTATACAGCACTGGGTTATGGAATATCTGTCACCAGCCCTTAATCTCCAAATACTTCAGGCAGGATTCTAACAGCCCACGCCGGGTCGGAGAATCACCGGGGCGGGCGCGAATCGCACCACGACGCCCCGACGCAGGTCCGCCGATTCTCCAGTGAGCGGGGGAGGCCTCCGTTGTGGCCTAACCCGCGACCGCGGCCTACTGATCAGCAGGCCGGCCTCTCGGGCTGGGGGCCTCTTTTGCTCTGCACCGGCCCCTGTAGTCCTGCACCATGTTGCGTCGGGGACAAGGAAGTCACTGTGCATGCACGCAGCCGCGCCGGTCGCAGCGTGCATGCGCAGATCCGCGGCGCCCATTTGAGGCCGGTATCGGTTGCTGGAGCAGCGTGGGTCACTCCAGTGCCGTGCTGGTCTCCTGTAGGGCTCGGAATAGATGCTGTTGCTCGTTTTACTGGAGTGTGATTAACACGCCTCCGTTTAAAGGCCGTGTGCTTAACACTACTATGGCTCTGTGTGTGTAATTATGCTCGGAGTCGCCAGGTGCCGTATTGAGACACCGTCACAAGTATATCAAGGTCAGGTTCAAAGTAATAAATCTGTACACCGATTAGTAAGTCCAAACGATTGATATTTATTATCACAAATATAATAAATACACATGCATACGCTAAAGAGACTAACTTACTTCTAATACTAAACAACTAAAATACTTAGCAAGGTCAGGGGACAAGGCCTTCATCCCGTTCTTGGTCTGCAACTCTCAGATCCTTAAAGTTGTCAGGATCTAGCAAGGTCTGGATCACGTAGAGATCGTTGTATTGGCACTTACAGTTCGATGGCTGATGGCTCAACGGCTGGTGATGGAACTGGAGTCAGGATGCGATGTAGCAGGAAAGCAGAGCAGAGCCGGAGCAACAAAACAGACCCCATGTGCGGGGTCTATTCTTATAGGTCCTAGAAGTCCGTGCCCCCTTGGGGCGGTTCCTTTACCTGCCATGTATCGATTGGGCCTTTCCCAATCGATATCTTCCAAACCCCCCAATCTGAGGGTCGTTCCTCGATGGGTGGGGCGGTCCCTATGGTTCTTTGTGTTGGTTACTGTGGCGCCATTCTGTCTGGGCGTCTACGCAAAAGTATCCATTGATACTTAAATGTTTCTATTGTGCGGGGTCTGGATCTGGATCACCTCATTACTATGCAGATCTGTTTCCCATTTGCACCTTTGGCTGAAACTCTGCACCTGGCCAAAAACTGGTTTCTGTACGTGCAGAATGCAAATTAGTCTTCTGCAAACTGCTTGTCCTCACTAAGACTGTTTTTCCCTGCAGCCTTAGCAGTTCTCCATTTTGTAGCCCAGTGTCCATCTTAGATGGCTACAGATGCTCCTGGGGGCCTGTTGACGCCGCCGTAAAACGCAACGGCATTTACGATGGCATCAACACTTAGCCTCAGGATCAGAGAGCCCTGCCCTCCATCTCTAAGGCTTGGTGTACTTCCAGAAAATATCAACATCAACCCTATGTTACAGATAGGGATAGAAAGTACTGAAACTCCTGCTTCCTTCCCTTTACTGTCCTTAATCAGTGTGTTTTTGAAAAGGAAGAGATGCGTTGTAGCCACCTGGGGTGGCCACGTCCCGATTTCAAAATGGACACTTGCAAAGAGTAAAGGGAAAATGGACATTGCTAGGAAAACAAGCAGGTGCAAGGTTTGCCTGTGGATTGGAACTTGCAGCTCCCAGACAAAACCAATACTACAAGCCAGTAGCATAGTAATGAGCTATCTCCGGGGACAAAAGCGAAACATTTAAGCAATCGGTACCAGGCCAGACTCCCCGGCGCCAGTGGAGACTAAAACAAAGGCAGGCCAACGGTCACCTAGGGCCCGCCCAGGATCAAGCAACAACCCCTTTATTGGAGAGAATCAATACAAATGATTGGGACATGGTCCAATTAATTGGGGCCAAGTTCAGGGCCCGCCCAAAAGGGCGCAAAACCCTTTGGGGTATAAAGAGGAGTCCCCAAAGACAGATCGCTCTCTTCTTCTTCACCTTCGTCTTGGCCTTGGCTCTCAGTGATGACAGACCCGCCAAGCACCAGCCAAGTAAGTCGAAGACTTACGCTACGAGATAGGTGCTCCTAGCTACTATTCTATACCAGTTCGAAGCCAGCAGTCTCAGAATCGGATAACGGCCAATGTTCCTCTGACTGAGTGGGCACCCGAAGCTAAATATAGGCTTTTAGTAGTAGTTGTAGTTTAGTGAGTAGAGTTTGTGCATGAGTAATAATTGACTGTGTGTGTAAATAAATGTGCATTGATTTCAAACTTACTAACTGGTGTATCGAGTCTTTGATCAGTATTCGGTTTTGAACCTTGTGGTGGTATCAGAAAGATACCTGGCGACTCTTGAGCAAAGGTAATTGGATTGGATTGGGTTGGATTGGATTTGTTTATTGTCACGTGTACCGAGGTACAGTGGAAAGTATTTTTCTGCGAGCAGCTCAACAGATCATTCAGTACATGGGAAGAAAAGGGAATTGAACAAAATTCAGAAAATACAAGAAAATACATAATAGAGCAACACAATATATACAATGTAACCACCTGAGCATTGGCATCGGGTGAAGCATACAGGGTGTAGTGTTAATGAGGTCAGTCAATAAGAGGGTCATTTAGGAGTCTGGTGACAGTTGGGAAGAAACTGTTTTTGAGTTTGTTCGTGCGTGTTCTCAGGCTTCTGTATCTCCTACCCGATGGAAGAAGTTGGAAAAGTGAGTAAGCCGGGTGGGAGGGATCCTTGATTATGCTGCCCGCTTTCCCCCGGCAGCGGGAGGTGTAGATGGAGTCCATGGACAGAGCAAAGTAAGGAAAGCATAACGAGCAACAGCGTGTTACTTAACCTGAGTGTGTCGTCAATTTAAATAACCAGCAGCAAGCCTTTTATGGATTTAATATAAAGAAGATTATTTATTTATGTGTTAATCCTGAAGATCTAACACTACATCATTCACTCAGCAACATACACAGATATAAACACACACAAACATGGGCAGCACAGTGATGCAGTGGCTAGCACTGCTGCCTCACGGCGTGGAGGTCCTGAGTTCGATCCCGGCCCCGGTTCACTCTTTGTATGGAGTTTGCACATTCTCTCTGTGTCTGTGTGGGTCTCACCCCCACAACCCAAAGATGTGCAGGGTAGATGGATTGGCCACGCTAAATTACCCCTTAATTGGAAAAAATGAATTGGGTACTCTAAATTTTCCTTTTTAAAAACACACACAAACACATGTAAAGTACAGTTTCAGAGAATAGTGCACTTTTACAAGTTATAAACAAAAGAATAGTTCATAATTCACATATTTGGCTCACTGTGAAAGAAAGTATGTGTTGCGGGCCCGATGAAGAAGCATTTCACTCCTGAAGTATAGTCTAGGTGGGTTCAACAGCTGGAGTCATATGTTTAGAATTGTTGCAGAATTTCCTCAAATAGATGGACTTTCGGCAGGTCACAAAGTTAGTTACTTCTAATCCTGACATCATGAAGTTAGTTGTCTGTAGTGGTGGACTTGAAAAGAAACAGGTTTGGAGTTCTTACAATGTTGTTATCATAAATGTCTTTGCCTTTTCTGTTGCTGCTGTTGTTCAGAGTAATCCTGCTGGCAGAATATAAAGCCTTTTTGAAAAAGGGGTGACCAACATGGCTACCTGTGGTTCTTCACAGCTCTTTTCCAAATATGATTTTGGGTAAAATGAATTAACCACAACCTGGGTCTTTGTGTTTGCAGACTCCAGCCGGGGGCGGGGAGGGGGGTGGGGGGGGGGGGGGGGGGGGGGGGGGGGTGGGGGGTGGGGGGGGGGGGTGAGTAGATGGAAGCATTGTCCTGGTTTCAGAATGACCCATTCAAGTCAGGAATGCCATTTGGATGCTCTCAGGATATCTTAAGCCTGGAATCTCCATGTGTCCTTTAGTGGCCATCTTTTCCAGCTGATCAGTGTCAATTTTTAAAAGGAAAATTAGTTCCAGAATAACCCAAACCAATCACAGTTTGTATTTTTCTTTTATAAATTTAGAGCATCCAATTCATTTTTTCCAATTAAGGGGCAAGTTAGCGTGGCCAATCCACCTACCCTGCACATCGTTTGGGTTGTGGGGACGAAACCCACGCAAACACGGGGAGAATGTGCAAACTCCACACGGACAGTGACCCAGAGCCGGGATCGAACCTGGGACCTTAGTGTCATGAGGCAACCGTGCTAGCCACTGAGTCACCGTGCTGCCCTTCACAGTTTGTATTTTAAAAGTTAAGAGGTAGCCGGTCCTCTGCTGGGCCTGACACCTGTGAGATATCTGTCCAGGTTCCAATTGCCTCCAGCTGCAAACTCTTGAGCATCAGAAAGCCTGAAATGTGAGAAGCTGTTTTTACCATCAAGGTCTTGCTTTCTCAGCTAGAGATTCACGTTCCTCCACCAATTCTGTCACAGTGGCGGGCAACCTGCAGCCCAGGGACCACCTGCGGCCCACCTGGGCTCTGAGTGCGGCCCAAGAGACATTTTGTTGACCGTTGTCCATGCACGGTTTGCCAGATTCCATTGATTTCCGTCCGCGTAATTTTTTTTCGACCGATCTGACTGAAGTGATTCGCACAAGTTTATGGGCAAGTGAACTGTCAGCGTGCTGGTCGCTCACAACATTGACTGTGAGAATAATGCACTCCCTCTGCGTCCAAAAGCGTAAATATTTATTTTGTTTTAACTATTTGAAGTTGATGATAATATATAAATGATTAAGCATTCCTGTAACTCAATATGAAATGTTCAGCATGTATTAAATATACTTTTTCCAATTGAGGGGCAGTTTAGTGTGGGTAATCCACCTACTCTGCACATCGTTTTGGGTTGTGGGGATGAAACCCACGCAGACACGGGGAGAATGTGCAAACTCCACATGGAAAGTGACCCGGGGCCGGGATCGAACCCGGGTCCTCGGCGCCGTGAGGCAGCAGTGCTAAACACTGCACTAGCGTGTCTCCTGGTATTAAATGTATTTAATCTTATTCATAGAGTCATGGTTAGTGATTTAAGCCCGATTTCAATCTTGTGGCTCATTGAGATGAAGGAGGGCCACTCAAGCGGCCCACTCACGAGCCGAGGTTGTCCATCATTGCTCTATAATTGCTTCCTAACCTCACCGTTACGATATTAACCTCAATGTTATGATATTAATAATAAGTAATGCTGACGATAGTCCATGAGGCTTATGTTGCCCACAAGCCTTGGCACTCAGGCCCATGAAGTTCCATTGTTCACACCTAAAGCATCCACAAAGATAAAGAGCACAGACACTATGGGCGGGATTCTGTGATCCTGAGGCTAAGTGTTGACGCCGTCAAAAATGCCGTCAACACGGCCTCAGGATCATTAATTCTGGCCCCTACAGGGGGCCAGCATGGCACTGGAGCAGTTCACGCCATCTCGGCTGCTGATCCCAGCATCAACCGGGCGCCGCGGGATCCGCGCATGCGCAGTGGCACCAGCGCCAATGCGCGCGTGCGCAGTGGCTCCCTTCAATGCGCCGGCCCCGACACAACATGGTGCAGGGCTATAGGAGCCGCCGCTGAAGAAAGGAGGCCCCCAGCCAGAGAGACTGGCCCGCTGATGGGTGGGCCCCAATCTCGGGCCAGGCCATATCGGAGGCCCTCCCCGGGGTTGGACACCCCTCTCCCCTCCTCCTAACACCACCCCCCCCTCCCCCCGGCCACCCCCACAGGCCACCCCCCCCCCGACCCTTCCACGCCGAGTTCCCACCGGCTCAGAGCAGGTGTGCACGGCTCCGGCGGGACTCGGCTTTTTTATGACCGCCGCGCGGCCCATCGCGGGCGCCAATGGTGCCGATTCTCTGCTCGCCAGAGAATCACGTGCCGGCGTTGGGCAGAGTGGCTCAATTCGCGCCGGTAGAGGGGATTCACCTGCCCGGCCGTGGGCTGAGAGGATCCCACCCGAAAATCATTGATACCCTTTCTCAGAAGGTATTACCGCAGCTGCACAGGAACAGAAGCTACTTATGGTAGGTCATGGGTGAACTGTATCTTAACTTAATTTTCCTGTCTTGGCTCCATATCCTTTAATAACCTTACCTAACAAAAATATACCCTTCCCTCATTGAAGCTGTCATTGACCCAGACTTAATCCTTAATCCTTTCTTTCCACAAGTTGGATCATCGAATGTTAAAGAGAGGCACACTATATTTGTAATTCATGATGCCTAGTCTCGACTCAGCACCATGGCTGCATGAGGTATTGAACAGTTAAATGTCTCACAGCAAGTCAGGGCCCAAGTCTGTGGGGAAGTGCAATTCAGCATTTATCATCTAATCCAGTTGAATTGCACACATTACTATTGAGGAGTAAATCTAAGTGTGGTAGTATGACTAGGAAGATTACGGTACCTTAGAACCAAGCTGCCATTGGTGCAGAAGACTCGCTGTCCATTGGCCCAGGCAAGTCACATGCCTCTCTGCCAATTGGCTGAGGCTCGTCATGTGACACCCCGCCAATTGGCTGAGAGGTAGGTAGCTTGTAGGTAGCCTACGAGGCGGGGTATAAGAACCCGTACCGGCTGGCAGTCGGCCTTTCTCTGTACGTCTACTGCCGGGCACATATCTAGTGTATTAAAGCCTGTTGTTTGGAACTACCTCTCGCCTCATGTCCAATTGACGGTGCATCAATTTAATACACTAGAATTTTGAAATGGAGCTACGGATCAAGTCAGAATGCCTCCGAATCAGCCCGCAAGCCGCAAATGCGTCAGCAATGTTTAAACATTGGCTGGCATGTTTTAACAGCTACCTCACCACAGCAGAAAACCGCCCAACAAGGGAACAGAAACTCCACATCCTCCACTCATGCGTGGGCACCGCCGTCTACTCTCTGATAGAGGATGAACTTGACTATGACGCCGCCATGGACCTTCTGTCGGGACATTTCATCAGGCCGGTGAGTCAGGTCTACACGCGGCACCTCCTGGTTACGAGGCAGCAATTCCCCGGTGAGTCCCTCGACGAATTCTACCGAGCCCTCATTGTCCTGGGGAGAAATTGCGCCTGCCCGCAAGTCTCTGCGGCTGAACATACCGAACTTTTGATCAGAGACGCTTTCGTTGTGGGTATGCAATCATCCCAGATACGCCAGAGACTCCTGGAAAAGGACACTTTAAACCTCGCTGAGGCACGGACCCTCGCATCCCCCTTAGAGGTCGCTGACCGCAACGCCCGTGCGTATGCCCCCAGCCGCGCGGCGGCCCCTTGGGCAGCATGGAACGCAACCCCCCTCACCCCCGCCGGCTCGGACCCCCCCCCCAGACCTGCGCCGCGGGGCGCCCCGATAAACCCACGGGGCCCCGCTGCTACTTTTGCGGCCAGGCCAAGCACCCCCGCCCGCGCTGCCCGGCCCGCACCACAACCTGTAAAAGCTGCGGCAAGAAGGGCCACTTTGCGGCCGTCTGCCCCCCCCCCATGCTCCTCTAGGGCCCATGCGGCCCGCAGACCTCGCTGCCCCCACCCCCCCACCGCCACGAGTGATCCCCGGACGCCGCCATTTTGGGACCCCGACGCCACATGCGACCCCCGGGCACCGCCACCTTGTTCACCCCGCACCACGTGCGGCCGACGGGCGGCGCCATCTTGGATCGGCACGGAGGACCCTGCAAGTGACTACTCGCTGTTGGATGACGACTCTGAGTTCCTGCCAGGACTCGATTTGGTGACGTTGGATCAGTCACGGCCCTGCACGCTGTCCACGGCGACCACGAAGATCCTTCTCAATGGCCATGAGACGAGCTGCCTACTGGACTCCGGGAGCACAGAGTTTCATCCACCCCGACACGGTAAGACACTGCACGCTCCCCATTCACTCAGTAAAACACAAAATCGCTCTGGCCTCCGGTTCGCACTCAGTCCAAATCACCGGGTGCTGCGTAGTGGACCTCACGGTCCAGGGGAGGGTTTTAAAAAACTATAAGCTCCTCGTCCTTCCCCGCCTCTGCGCACCAGCACTCCTGGGACTGGACTTTCAGTGCAACCTACAGAGCTTAACTTTCAAATTCGGCGGCCCTATTCCCCCCCTTACTGTCTGCGGCCTCGAGTCCCTCAAGGTTGACCCCCTTCCTTGTTTGTAAACCTCACCCCGGATTGCAAACCTGTCGCCACCAGGAGCAGACGGTACAGTGCCCAGGACCAGACCTTCATCAGGTCCGAGGTCCAAAGGCTTCTGAAGGAAGGGGTCATAGCGGCTAGCAACAGTCCCTGGCGAGCACAAGTGCTGGTGGTTAGGACTGGGGAGAAAAACCGGATGGTCATAGACTACAGTCAGATCATCAACTGGTTTACGCAGCTGGATGCGTATCCTCTCTCCCGTATCTCCGACCTGGTTAACAGGATCGCGCAGTACAAAGTCTTTTCCACGGTGGACCTTAAGTCCGCCTACCACCAGCTCCCCATCCACGCGAGTGACCGAAAGTACACTGCGTTCGAAGCGGATGGGCGACTCTACCACTTTTTAAGGGTTCCATTCGGTGTCACAAATGGGGTCTCGGTCTTCCAAAGGGAGATGGACCGAATGGTTGACCAATACGGTTTACGGGCAACCTTCCCGTATCTCGACAACATCACCATCTGCGGCCATGACCAGCAGGACCACGACGCCAACCTCTGCAAATTCCTCCGTACCGCAAAACTCCTTAACCTCAGCACTGATCATCTAGCCATCCTCGGCTACGTAGTGCGTAACGGAGTGATAGGCCCCGACACCGAACACCTGCGCCCCCTAATGGAACTTCCTCTCCCCAACTCTCTCAAAGCCCTCAAACACTGTCTGGGCTTCTTTTCCTATTATGCCCAGTGAGTCCCTAACTACACTGACAAAGCCCGCCCTCTCATCCAGTCCAACACGTTTCCCCTGTCGATGGAGGCCCGCCAGGCCTTTAGCTGCATCAAAGCAGACATTCCAGGACGAGAGCGACGCGTCTGATGTAGCTCTGGCAGCCACCCTCAACCAAGCGGGCAGACCCGTGGCCTTCTTCTCCCGGACTCTCCACGCTTCCGAACTCCGCCATTCTTCGGTGGAAAAGGAGGCACAGGCCATAGTCGAAGCTGTGCGACATTGGAGGCACTATTTGGCCGGCAGGAAGTTTACCCTCCTCACAGACCAACGGTCAGTGGCCTTCATGTTTGATAATGCACAGAGGGGCAAGATCAAGAACGACAAGATCTTGCGGTGGCTGATCGAGTTGTCCACGTACAACTACGATATCTTGTATTGTCCTGGGAAGCTTAACGAGCCTCCCGATGCCCTGTCCCGTGGCATCTGCGCCAACGCACAGGTGGACCGCCTCCGCACCCTCCACGCGGACCTCTGCCACCCGGGGGTCACCCGTTTCTACCATTTTATTAAGACCCGCAACCTGCCCTACTCCATCGAGGAGGTCAGGACTGTGACCAGGGACTGCCACATCTGCGCGGAGTGCAAGCCGCACTTTTACCGCCCCGAACAAGCGCATCTGATAAAGGCTTCCCGGCCCTTTGAACGTCTCAGCATGGACTTCAAAGGACCCCTCCCCTCCAACAACCGCAACACGTATTTCCTAAACGTGATTGACGAGTACTCCCGTTTCCCGTTCGCCATCCCCTGCCACGACAACCATCATCAAAGCCCTCCACACCATTTTCTCCCTGTTCGGTTACCCCGTTTACATCCATGGTGACCGGGGTCCTCCTTTATGAGCGACGAGCTGCGTCCATTCCTGCTCAGCAGGGGCATCACCTCCAGCAGGACAACCAGTTACAACCCCCGGGGTAACGGACAGGTCGAGAGGGAAAATGGTACGGTTTGGAAGACCGTCCTACTGGCCCTGCGGTCCAGGTATCTCCCAGTCTCCCACTGGCAAGAGATTCTCCCAGACACCCTCCACTCTATTCGGTCTCTCCTCTGTACTGCCATGAATCAAACACCTCACGAATGTCTTCTTGTTTTTCCCAGGAAGTCTTCCTCAGGGACCCCGCTCCCGACGTGGCTGGCCGCCCCGGGCCCATCCTGCTCCGGAAGCATGTGCGGGTGCACAAGTCCGACCCGTTGGTTGAAAGAGTCCAGCTACTCCACGCGAACCCGCAGTATGGGTACGTGGAGTATCCCGACGGACGACAGGACACGGTCTCCCTTCGGGACCTGGCAGCCGCCGGAGTGCGGCCGCACCCCCCAGCACCAACATCCCCCTCCAATCCCAACCGCCCCGGGCGCCCCAGCGACCCGGCGCACAGGAACCCCCTCATCCGGCCTGGCCACCACCAGCTCCGACCAGGGGTACGGGCACAGGACCACGACCGCCGCTCCCGGAGTCACGGATGACCACCGCTCCAACGTCACCGGCACCGCTGCGCAGTTCCAGCAGGACATCGAAGGCACCTATCCGGCTGATCGAGTCAATTTGATGTACTGATGGACTTTATGGACTCTTGTGTTCTTGATAATGTTCCTTGCCTGTTATTCGTTTTTTTTTGTTGTTGTTCCCTTGTGCACTATAAATAGTAATATCACTTTCTTGCACATTAGTCGCGGGACAGTGGGCAGCCGTAGATACCTCGGTACAGCTTACAACATCTCCAGTCATACTACCAGTCTTATGGGGCAACACAGTGACATCATTACCAAGGCACTGGAGCTAAGACTGAGTCAATACGCAATCTATGATTAGATTAACAACATCACTGGTAGAGCACTCAAGCTATACTTAGACTAATAAAATTAATATTAGAATATTCAATCCACGATGGGGTACTAGTGTCTTTCTTAGACCACTCAATCTATGATTGGAATACAAAAATAAATAAGGAAGAATAGCATTTATACAGCTCCTTTTGCATCCAGATGACATTCCATCTCATTAGAATCAATGAAGTACATGTGACCTGTGATCCCAGTGGGAAATGCAGCAGCGAATTTCCTAAGAGCAAGCTCCCACATTCATTTTTTCCAATTAAGGGGCAATTTAGCGTGGCCAATCCACCTAAGTTGCACACCTTTGGGTTGTGGGGGCGAAACTCACGCCAACAAGGGGAGAATGTGCAAGCTCCACACGGACAGTGACCCAGAGCCGGGATTGAACCTGGGACCTCGGCGCCTTGAGACTGCAGTGCTACCACTGCGCCACCATGCTGCCCACTTAATCTCATTCTGTCCTGATTGAAGGACAAATATTGGCCAGGACACTGGAAGTAACTGTCCTGCTCTTCTTCCTTGGGATCCTTTGCAACCACCTGAGAGGACCAGCAGTATAATAGCAGTATAATATCTCATCTGAATTCCAACAGTGTAGCATTTCACTTTCAGCCTCAATTTCTCTGTTCAAGTTCCAAAGAAAGATTTGAATGCATAAACCTCTGACATAGAGGCAAAGATGCTATACTGAGCCACAGTTGACACTGTTAGAGCCACAACTGAGGTATTAGAGTCTTTACTAGTTATGGGATCTATGATTAGAGTATTAGGTACCGTGCCTCATAGGGTATTGAAAAGCATAGCCTCCCATGTGTTGGCCCACAGTTATGCTTGGCAAGGTATTGTAGTGTGTTGCCGTTGCCTTCTGCAGTTCTGGCTGACCAGGAGATTCTTACCACTCTTATCACCTGTAATCATATTGGATGGATTTGTAGGTGGATAATTAACCAGTTCAGCCATGTTTTGAGTGCACCTTCTACAGCAAATTTCTGGGACTCAAATCCAGACCTACTGACTCTGCGTTAAGGACACTACCCACTGTGCCACATGACTTTAATAAAGTACTCAGTTTGACAGGGCACTAGTCATTATTAGATCATTCGACCTATGATTTGAGAGATTAGTGTCATTATCAGAGCACTAATGCTGTCATGGCTGAGGTAGCAGCTTACCTTTGTGTCTTTTTGAAAATTCTTGAGCATATTTGGGGGCGGCACAGTGGCACAGTGGTTAGCACTGCTGCCTCACAGCACCAGCGACCTGGGTTTGATTCCGACTTCGGGTGGCTGTGTGGAGTTTGCACTTTCTCCCCGTGTCGGCCTTGATTTTCTCCAGGTGCTTTGGTTTCCACCCACTGACCAAAGATGTGCCGTTTTGGTGGATTGGCCATGATAAATTGCCCCTTAATGTCCATAGGTTGGGTGAGGATACAAGGTTAGAGCGGGGATTGGGTCTCGGTACGGTGCTCTTTCGAAGGGTCAACGCAGACTCGATGGGGCGAATGGCCTCCTTCTGCACTGTATTGATTCTATGATGTTGATTTCTCCCAGCTGTACGTCCATCTCTCCCGTACTCCATATTTGAATCCCTCCGACCTGATTTCCAACCCTTTCATAGCACCAAGATAGACCTCACCAAAATTAAAAATGGAATTTGTGATGCATTATTCTTCCTGGACTTACTTGGTCTCTTGGCAGTCCATCAAGCCATTGACCATGCTATAGCATTATGATAGGATCAGTCGCTTTGTTCAAATGTTACCTATTTTATCAGTGCCAGAGAATCTATAGCAATGGTTTCTCTTTCTGCCTCTGTATTCTCACCTCCAGGGTCCCCTGAGAGCCCACTTTTGACTCCTTGTCTTTCTTATGAAACATGCTACTCCTCAGGGGCATCAGGCTGCATTGGGTTAGCTCTGGATATGTGCTGAAGACAGTGGTCCACCTCCAGAGAATCCCTACAGGACAGAAGGAGACCATTTGGCTGATCAAGTTTGCATTGACCTTCCGAAACAACACTCTACCTAGTCCCACTCCCGCGCACATTAATCACGGACAATCGACCTAACCTGCAAATCTTTGGACATGAAGGGGCAATTTAACATGGCTAATCCACCTAAGCTGCAAATCTTTGGCAGTGGGAGGAATCCAGAGCGCCCAATTCCAGTCAATGTCTTTCTGAAGTTCAGGTTTTGTTTTGGTACGTGTTTCTTCTAGGTTTGAGATGGTTTTCTCTGGCAAGGCTGTCTACTTTCTCTGCAGACTTTGCATTATTTCAGGTTCACAGCAAAGGGTATACCAGGCACTCACGGCTATCCGAGCAATAGAGCAGTTATTTCACTTCAGCGAGCAGGTTTCTCTCAGAAACAAGCACTGACTGTTGCCAGGCAAAACACCGTCACTGGCCAGCCCACCAGTTGCCAATTAACCAATCAAACCGAGTCCCACCAAAGCTGTTTCCTAAGATCCACTCAGTGCTGAAGAGTCTGGTTTCACGTTTCCAAAATACAAAACCTGGGAACAGACTGTTCTGGCAAGCAGGCTGTTTCAACTCTGAATCTTCTGTTTAAAGGCCCATCCCAAGTATGGGTCCACGGATCAAAAAATAAAATAAATGGGAACAAAGGAAATAAACAGGGAGGACTCTTACACTGGCTTGCATTTCACAGTCTACCTGTTTTGAATTTTTGTCCCTTCTTACCTCGGCGACCTATTGCAGCCTCAGGTACATCTCGAAAATTCTTCCTTTCTCTGATATCTATGTTGTAGGAAAGCGTTAATGTTCTCCAGTGCTTAGGTTAGAATTAGAGTTAATTGTTTACTAGACCACACTTATTGTTTGACAGACTGCACACATATATAAAGGGGGTACAGGTGGAACTGTGGAGCTGGATGAGAAGTGGTTGTAGAACGCAATAAAGTTGGAATTGAAGAAGTCAAGACTTCTTCGGTGCTGGGCCTATTTGCACCTATTTAGCGAGCCCAGTGCCCTATGCTCCAGCCAGGAATCACATGGGTGCAGATCACTTGTGGTCTCAGCAATCATTAACCTAACATGGTGAACTTTGTGGTGGGCCAAGGGGGCAACCGTAAGGTCAACCCCCCAGTGTTATGCTAATAGAATCCATCCAAGCTCATCAGAGGACCACCCCCTCTCCTCCAACAATGCACTGCCTGTCCACTCCTCCGCTAGCAGACCTCCCCACCCTCCCGCCACCCTCCACAGGGACCACCTTGCCTAAAGGAAAACACATGGGGCTGGATTTTCCTGTCACTGATGCCGAAATCGTGTTCAGCGATTGGCCGGAGAATCAAAGTTCCCTACCAAATCGGGAGTGGTGCCGCTTCCGCGATGTGTGATGTATCGACAGCCTCAGGACATTGCCTGAGGCCCACCCTCCTGATGCTCCGCCCCCGACCAGCCGAGTTCCCGACGGCGTCAGTCGCTTGTGTTCTCATCCATCGGGAATTCGGCCAGGCGGCTGCGCTCAGTCCAGCGCTGCCACAGTCGGGGGAGGGCTGTTCCGGGGCAGGGGGGACTTTATCAGACGCTGGGGGCAGAGTGGGGTTGGTGCACGAGCCGGCCAAAGGGGAGGGCACAATTTCGCTGGCCGGGTCCGCGAGTGGCCTCCGCCATGTTGCACGGCGCGGTCGCTACAGGCCGCTGCCGTGCGCATGCACGGCACAGACCCGGCAATTCTCCGGGCCATATCGGCAGCAAGAGTCGGGTGTCCACGCTGACAGCGTGCTAGACCCCAGCCAAACGGAGGATCGGTGGCCGTTTTATGCCATTTTCCGTTCCCACGCCAGAGTGGGGACATAGCCTCAGAATCGGAGAATCCATGGAACTTGACTAGGAAAACAATAAGGCCATTGTATTTTTAAAAAACTGTGGTCTTATAATTTACAGTCTGAACGCTATTGTTAAAATGAAAATCGCTTATTGTCACAAGTAGGCTTCAATGAAGTTACTGTGAAAAGCCCCTAGTCGCCACATTCTGGTACCTGTTCGGGGAGGCTGGTACGGGAATTGAACTGTGCTGTTGGCCTGCCTTGGTCTGCTTTCAAAGCCAGCGATTTAGCCCTGTGCTAAACCAGCCTCTGCATTCCGTTAATGAATCCTAATTTTCCTCATTAAGGAAGTACTGTTAGCATCAGAGAACAAAAGTCTAACAAAGAATTTACTACAGATGGTTGGGGGCTACAGTCAATATCTGTTAGATTTTGGTAAAAATCCCAAATTCAGTCAGTCATGAATGATTATCATCCGGTTTGGGAGGGGTCTACGATCAGCTCTGCCTTTTCTGAGCATTTAAATGCACTGCAGACCAGGTCGGCGAGCATTCCTGAAAGCAGTGTTCTTCAAACTTTCTTTCCGGGGACCCATTTTTACCAACCGGCCAACCTTCGGGACCCAAACTGGCCGACCTTCGCGACCCACGCCGGCCAACCTTCGCGACCCATGCCGGCTGACCTGCGCGACCCACCATTTTCTCTTACCTTGTTTGCTGCTGACAAAAATGGAGGAAATGGTTTTGGGTCCCTTTGGCCCTCGTACACGCTCCTCCAATGGAACCAGTTGGGTGAAGGTGAAGCCTTCCGGTGTCGGAAAGTATGGAGTCTCCATCTGTCCAAAGTTCTGCATATTTTTCTGTAAGTTTTTATCAAATAAACCCCTCTCCCCCTGAACTTGCAAAAAAAATTAAAATTAATAAAATAAATTAAAAAATAAAATTAAATGAATAAAATAAATGAATAAATACCACTACAGAACTTGTAAACCAAAAAGTTGTAACCGTTTTAAAAAATAGCGGCCGCACTGCGCATGTGTGCCCGATTATCGGCGCGCATGCGCATTCTGCGAACATGTTTTTAAAAAGTCGTCCGCATTGCACATGCGCGCACGATGATCGGCACGCATGCGCAATGCGGCCAAATTTAACATGTTCATGGCCATTTTAAACGCCGCTTGCAGCCGGCGTTATGAAAAACCGGCTGCTGCGTGGGGATTTGCGCGATCGGGAGCGCCCGTTACAATGGCTCCGCGACCCTCCCGAAAGCCGCCCGCGACTCACCCGCGCTCGCTACTTTGAAATACACTGGCTTAAAGCAGAGATCTCAGAAAGAATTCGGACAGCTTTGAGGCACAATGTACAGCCATTGGAAACTATTTTCAAGCAGGGAGACATGGGCCCGGATTCTCCAATCCCGCGCCGAGTCGGAGAATCCCGGGTTGGGCGCGAGAATCGCGCCACCCCACTCCGATGCCAAGCCGCCGATTCTCTGGCGCCCATTTTCCAGCATCTGCGGAGTCGCTGCCGCGCCGGTCGGGGGCCATTGAAAGTGACTCCCCCAGCGATTTTCCGCGCCTCGTGTTCGGCCGAGTCCTGCCGGCGTGGGTTGCGTATGGTCCCACCCGGAGGGACCTCGGAGATCTGGCTGCGGGGTCTGTCCTGGTGGGGGGGGGGGGGGGATCCGACTCCGGGGCGGGCCTCCACGGTGGCCTGGCCCGCGATCGGGGCCTACCGATTGGTGGGTGGACTAATTCCATGGGGGGCCTATGATCCTCCATGCCGGGCCCCTGTAGAGCTCTGCCATATTGTCTGAGGGTAGGCAAGGAAACGGGAACCCACACACATGCGAAGACTCGCACCGGCCGTGGCGCGACGGCTTTCAAGCGCCGGAGCTGCAGACACCACTCCAGCGCCATACTAGCCCCCTGGGAAAGGGTGAATACCTGGGCCTGGAGGCCCGTTGACGCAGGAGTGTCTCGCGCCGCTTTTGACGTCGGCGTCAGAACTTGGCCGTGGGATTGGAGAATCCCGGCCACGTTATTCTATAAAAGAGATGGATGTCATAATATCCACTCATGGATATAATGAGATGCAGACAGGCAGTGATTGACACACAGGATAACCAATGAACACATACGACACAGAACAACCAATCACCTGACAGGACACTACCACTATAAAACACACGAGGCATTAAGACTCTGCCGCTTCTCACTGGATACAGCTACAGAGATAGTTAGAGTGCACAAGGCCATGAGCACCTTCTCCATGTGACAGAGAGCTGGTCTGGTCAAGCCAGTAGGAGGTTATCAGTTTAGGTTAATAGAGTGTCAACCCACAGCAGATTATGTACAGCAACAAGCAAGTTCAGTAAAACAGTGTTGAACCATCTCCTGTGTCAGAAGCCTGATTCGAGTCTCACTGCATCCAGTTGCAGTCGATGTTAGACCAACTCAGATAACACATCAATGGATTTAACGAGTGGAAAGGTCCAGAAAAGGTTATAGGTACAGATAGTAAAACAATCGTTTTGCAACATGGATTCAAAAGGGTTATTGAAAGTGACGAAGAACCATACACATATGTAATAGAATTACGGGGACCAGATCGCAAAAATTGACAGGGTGCCTGAAGTGGGACATAGTCATTCTGAGGAACTGGATGAGGCGGTTAGGCCCTTGGATTGGGAAAATTAAGTACAAAAATGTAGGGCACAGAGACATAGCGTCATTTCAGACGGAAGGTCTGGCAGTGAACATTCCCATAGGAAGAGATCAAGAACTGTTGAAAGAATATCTCATAATAGGAGGGGCAGTTCAAGCAGTCGAGTAAGAGGCCTTAGGCAGGATAGAGGGTGCAGCTTAACAAGGTTAAGACTAGGAATGCTACAAGAAGCAGAAACCCATATGATCAAGAGGTCTTAGTGGCTTCCAACAACTTAGATGATAAATTAATAAAATGTGCAAAACAACAAGAACATGCAAAGTTGGAAAGTATTTGTTGTGTACACGGAGGCCCCAAATAGGGGACAATGAGTTCTATCTCCTGGATGGATATGCATAGAAAAGCCCTGATGGATGCTTCACCCGATGCTTGTGTCTATGTATTTACGTTGTGTATGTTATATTTGCCTTCTCATGTATTTTCTTTTCATGTACAGAATGATCTGTCTGAGTTGCACGCGGAACAATACTTTTCACTGTACCTCAGTACATGTGACAGTAAACAAATCCAATCCAATCTATTCACCGCACTCTGGGGTAGTGAACTCCACAATTTCACGACCCTTTGAGAGAAGTAATTTCTCCTCATTAGACTCATCTCTGGCCTCCTGACCTCCCCTTGTAATCTTTCTCTCTTCATCTCACTGTCCAGTTCTCACCATCCCGTTACAAAGTGCTTTTCCTATGTTAGAACATAGAACATAGAACAGTACAGCACAGAACAGGCCCTTCGGCCCTCAATGTTGTGCCGAGCCATGATCACCCTACTCAAACCCACGTATCCACCCTATACCCATAACCCAACAACCCCCCCCTTAACCTTACATTTATTAGGACACTACGGGCAATTTAGCATGGCCAATCCACCTAACCCGCACATCTTTGGACTGTGGGAGGAAACCGGAGCACCCGGAGGAAACCCACGCACACAGGGGGAGGACGTGCAGACTCCAGACAGACAGTGACCCAGCCGGGAATCAAACCTGGGACCCTGGAGCTTTGAAGCATTTATGCTAACCACCATGCTACCCTGCTGCCCATCAACTTACGGGTAAGTTATGGGTAAGTTTTTGCTGTTGAAGACTTTGGCCTTTCCCGGGATTGCAACGCAAGGCACATGAACCTTGGCAAGACCAGCTTTCTTAGGCAAATGCTCTCCCGGGTGCTTTGAATCTTCCGTGTAGCAGAATTCCACGTCATGCTGCCAGATGGGACCAGATGGGCTGGCACATTGATCATCTCTTTCATCTGTAATAGCGGCCAATGCATCCGGTCTTGGCAAACAGTTCTGATCCTCACAGCAGTGCCCCAAATGTGGAATGCATTATTCCTACGAGTTTTGTCTAAATGACTAAGAAAAACAATTTTGCCACCAAATAATTTCTCAACCATTCTCTTGCAGATGCAAGGTTCTTATGTTATGTTACATTCCATTGCTTATGAGTAAAGTTGTTTTATCTGGGGAAATCCTTTCGATGCCAACATTTCAATCATGTGCAAATGCTGGCTCGGTTAATGGCACGGAGAGAAAATGGCCAATTGCAAACATCTAAATACAAAGCTGACATATTATGCAGCTTAAGATGGATATTTTATTTTCCGTTATGCTGAAATATTTGCATTGATGAAGAATGCCTGTTGAAGCTTCAGTGTCTCTCAATTTTCCAGCTGTGGCTATCAGGAAACGTTGAAATGTTGATGTAGCGGCAGTTTAACCAGGAGCAGGTTTTTGTACTGGGCCAACCCAGGCAGCCATGTGGAGTTAAACATCCAATTCAATCCACAGTTAGCGACACAGAAGAATTATAGAATGGTTCGAGCGCAGCACGTGACCATTCGGCCCATCGTGTTTGTGTCGGCTTCCTGCAACAGCAATCAGTCCCGTGCTCTCTGCACATCCTCACCCTTCCCCATGGCCGACAATTTTTTTCCCCTCACATAATTATCCTATTCCCTTTTGGATGCCGTGATTGAATCTGCCTCAACCATAATGTCAGGCAGCACATTCTAGATACCAACTAGTTTTTGCGTGAGTAAGATTTTCCTCATGTCGTCATTTGCCAAGCACTTTAAATCTGTGTCCCCTGGTCCTCAACTTATTCGCCATTGAAAAATGAAAAAATGAAAATCGCTTATTGTCACAAGTAGGCTTCAATTAAGTTACTGTGAAAAGCCCCTAGTCGCTGGTTTAGCCCCTGGGGGCTGGTTTAGCTCATTGGGCTAAATCGCTGGCTTTTAAAGCAGACCAAGCAGGCCAGCAGCACGGTTCGATTCCCGTACCAGCCCCCCCCGGACAGGCACCGGAATGTGGCGACTAGGGGCTTTTCACAGTAACTTCATTGAAGCCTACTCGTGACAATAAGCGATTTTCATTTCATTTCATTTCGCCACATTCCGGCGCCTGTCCGGGGAGGCTGGTACGGGAATCGAACCATGCTGCTGGCCTGCTTGGTCTGCTTTAAAAGTCAGCGATTTAGCCCAGTGAGCTAAACCAGCCCCTGCTGTCTTCTCCCTACCTACTCTCTCCGGTCATCCCTTGACTCTGGACACTTCAAATAACCTCCTCTCAACCTACTCGAGGGCAGCACGGTAGCATGGTGGTTAGCATAAATGCTTCACAGCTCCAGGGTCCCAGGTTTGATTCCCGGCTGGGTCACTGTCTGTGCGGAGTCTGCACGTCCTCCCCGTGTGTGCGTGGGTTTCCTCCGGGTGCTCCGGTTTCCTCCCACAGTCCAAAGATGTGCGGGTTAGGTGGATTGGCTATGCTAAATTGCCCTTAGTGTCCTAAAAAATAAGGTTAATGGGGAGGGTTGTTGGGTTACTGGTATAGGATGGATACGTTGACTTGAGTAGGGTGATCATTGCTCGGCACAACATCGAGGGCCGAAGGGCCTGTTCTGTGCTGTACTATTCTATGTTCTATGTTCTATGTTCTACTCTTCCCTAAGGAGAATCCACAGCTTTCCAGTCTATCCACATAGTTATGTAGTTTAAGGTGTAGGTAACGCCATCATGATGTTTATCGGAGCAGGACTCGGGCCTCAGACAATTAAATCATGGCTGATGTGACGAATAAAGGAATATTTTATATATATTGTATTATGTATCCGTTGCAGTCACGTAATTAAAATAACTTTGGTTAAGGTATCTCGATTTTATGTCTGCTAAAACTGTGATTAAGGGATTAACAGCTAGGCAGGCTGTGATGTCACTCATGGAGAGAGGCTTGGTCTGGTTTGGAGTTTTGTTTTCAGCCCTGCCCTGTGCCTGTTGTTTTTAGTTTCATTTTGAGAGTTCTGCTCCGGTTTCTAAGGAAAGAACCTGTGTTTCTGCGACTGACTTCTGAAAGCTTCTCTCCCAAGGACTTTATGAATAAATCTGGAAGCCACTGAGTGTTAACTGTAATTTTAAGTGGCATGTGACCTGTGTGTGTAGATTTTACTTGACTGAAATTTCAAGTAGATGGGAAAGTAAGCTCAAAGACCTTTCTGGATTTTTTTTAAAGAACTGTTTAACTGTTAATTGAAGATATATTTTTCCTTGGATGTTAATGGGGTGAATCCTGTATAATAATAAAGTTTGTTTTAATATAAAAGATCCCTAATTTGTCAGTGGAGGAGGCGGGCACTTGCTCCGCTGTCCATGGAGGTCAGGACAGCCCTGAAATTCTTCGCTACTGGGTCAAAACAAAGAACAAAGTACAAAGAACAAAGAAAATTACAGCACAGGAACAGGCCCCTCGGCCCTCCCAGCCGGGGCCAATCCAGATCCTTTATCTAAACCTGTCGCCTATTTTCCAAGGATCTACTTCCCTCTGTTCCCCGCCCGTTCATATATCTGTCTAGATGCATCTTAAATTATACTATGAGGCTTTAGTTGCTGCCTCTTTACTGACCTCTAACTTCCTAATCTAGTTCCCATGCCCCTGCCATGGGTCATTTCAGGGCTCAAGCAGGAACTTGTGTGGCATGTCTCAAACCTCAGCCCACCAGTGCATCCCACAGGTCACTGGTATTCCTGGGCCTCCGACTGCATCCAATTTGACCTGGACCTGGATTTGCCACCATTAGCCGAATGTCTCAGGTTACAGGGAGCAATCCATGTCAAACATGTTGCCTTGAGAGCACCGTTGCACCAGGGAATGGCTTCATCAACTGAAATGGGACCCACTCACATTATGGAGGAGGAGGAGGAATTTGTGGCTACCTCTTGATGTGTTGGGTAAGCTGGGTCTGCGAGGACTGCGTTTACTGCAGTAGTGAGAGAGACGGGCTTCCAACACTTGAAGAAATGCAACTCGATTTTATTGAAATCTTAACTATCATACATACTTTAACTGTGGGTTGACACTATGCTGACTTTACTGGAGACCTGAGGCTAACCTGACCAGACTATCCTTACTACCACATGGTGTATGTTCTAGTTGCTGCTCACGAGCTCGGACTGTCTCAGAGGCTGGATCCCGAGAGACCGGGAAAACTAGTGCCCTCTGGCTTTATAGTGGTCGTGTCCTGTCTGGTGATTGGCTGCTGTGTTCTGTGTGTTCACTGGTCGTCCTGTCTGTCAATCACTGCCTGTCTGCACACCACCATATACCTGTGTGTATATGATGACATCTCCCCCCCCTTTTTTTTAAACTATTTTTTAAAAATGTGTGTAGGTCAATAAATAGTGAGTGTGTGTGTATAGGAGCCTGACTATATACAAAGTATGTTAACGTATTTACATGGGAAGGTGTCTAGTGCAGATAGAGGGCAGATAACAAATCAGGAAAAAAATAATATGTACAGATGTGTAAACGGATCACAAGGTAATGCAACATTCAGACTATAAATTCAGTCTCTGTGGTGGGCGACGAATTCTGGTTGACCACCTCAAGGGTGGGTCAGGGGGCGCCTGCACTTGAACGGGCGGAACTGCCTCCAATGTAGAGGTCGGTAAAATAACTGGCAGATCGGAGGAAGAATGCTTGATTTGACGTGAATGGTGTCAAGGTCAGACTTTGAAATGAGGTTAGCTGAAGTGCCGGTGTCCAGCCTGAAGCGTATGCAAGCCTTGTTGACCGTAAGGGTGGCACACCACTCGTCGTCCGGATCAATGCCCATCGCTGGGAGTTGTTTCACCATCTTTGCTGAAGGCAGCGTGTGCTTGGTGATGATGCCCACCCGGAATGGGGATGTGAGGCCCTCGGTGTCTGGAAGCATGTCGGAGTCTACAACGGGTTGCTGTACTGACCGGATGTTCCTGCGCTGCAGCTGAGGTCCCTGTGTATTGGGCAGTTGAGCAGATCTGCACAGGGCTGCATAGTGGCCAAGCTTGCCACACTGGAGACAGCGTCGAGATTTCACAGGACATTGCCGCTTTAAATGGGCGGAGCCACAGTTGTTGCACGTCATGGCGCTGATGTCAGGATGCTCCGTGCGCCACCGCGCATGCGCAGTGCGGTCGAACGACGTGCACACCTGCGCAGTTCGGTCGTCAGCCTCGCCGTCCCCTTGGTCGTGGCGCGCATACACAGGAGCCCAGGAAAAGTGCGCGAAATGGCCGCCCTCATCCAGACACAGGCCCTGGGGCTGTTTGACAGCCTGCACCCGCTCCGCATCGTGGGGGCCTTGCCGCGCCGTCTCTGCCGCCTTGATATGGGAGTACCGGTTATTAGCGTGCTCATGTAGGACTCAGGCCTCGATGGCGATGGTAAGGGTGAGCTGCTTAACTTTAAGGAGCTGCTGGCCAGGGCAGCATGGTGGCCTAGTGGCTAGCACAGCTGTCTCATGGCGCTGAGGTCCCAGGTTCGATCCCGGCTCTGGGTCACTGTCCGTGTGGAGTTTGCACATTCTCCCCGTGTTTGCGTGGATTTCGCCACCACTACACAAAGATGTGCAGGGTAGGTGGATTGGCCACGCTAAATTGCCCCTTAATTGGAAAAAATAATTGGGTAATCTAAATTTTTTTTTTAAAAAGGAGCTGCTGGCGAAGAGGATTGGAGTGGACCCCGAAAACAATCTGGTCCCGGATCATGGAATCGGAAGTGGAGCATTAGTTGCAGGACTGCACGAGGATGCGGAGATGGGTTAAAAAGGACTGAAAAGGTTCATCCTCACCCTGAAGCCTCTGCTGGAACACATAGCGTTCAAAGCTCTCATTGACTTTGATGTCACAGTGGCTGTCGAACTTCAGCAGGACTGTTTTAAACTTTGTCTTGTCCTCACCTTCAGCAAAGGTGAGTGAGTTAAAGATGTGGATAGCGTGGTCCCCGGCTGTAGAGAGGTAGAGAGCAATCTTCTTGGCATCCGATGCGGCTTCGAGGTCGGTGGCTTCAAGATACAGCTGAAACTTCTGCTTGAAAATCTTCCAGTTTGCACCGAGGTTGCCAGCGATGCGGAGTGGCGGGGGAGGGCGGACACTGTCCATGTTACTGGATGGCTGATCGCTGGTCAAAGGCAGACTATCTCAAGGTAGATCCGTCAAACTCGAACATGACTCACTGGTACCATGATGTGTTGGGTAAGCTGGGTCTGTGAGGACTGCGTTTACTGCAGTAGTGAGAGAGACAGGCTTCCAACACTTGAAGAAAAGCAACTCGATTTTATTGAACTCTTAACTATCATACATACTTTAACTGTGTGTTGACACTATGTTGACTTGACTGGAGACCTGAGGCTAACCTGACCAGACTACCTTACTACCACATGGTGTATGTTCCAGTAGCTGCTCACGAGCTCTGACTGTCTCAGAAGCTGGATCCCGAGAAAGCGGTAAAACTAGTGCCCTCTGGCTTTATAGTGGCCGTGTCCTGTCTGGTGATTGGCTGCTGTATTGTGTGTGTTCACTGGTCATCCTGTGTGTCAATCACTGCCTGTCTGTGCACCATCATATATCTGTGTGTATATTATGACATCTCTGAGGAGGAGGTGGACCAGGAGGGAGTGGAGGACAAGCTCAAGGAGGACCCGAAGGATGGAGTAGAGGTGAGAGCCAGGGTGTGGAAGGCCAGGAGGACAAGGGAGGCCCTCATAATCTTCAGATTCACTAACTAGGAGGCTTGGTGTTCTCAGCTCCACAACCTCCCCCCCCCCCCCCCAACCTACCGCCCTGCCCCACCACTACCACTACCACAACATTCAAACCCCCCCGCCAAGAGTTTCATTGACATCGCATCAGGGGCTGGGCCTGGGTGTGAGTGAGTCGCTTGTTGAATTCACACGACACGTAGTTGGAAATGAACAGTGGTTTTAATGATCTTACAACGGAGCCTGCCTGCGACGCAATGAACTGGCAGGCAGGCTCAGACTGCCAGGCTTTATACTTCCGGTTAGTGGGAGGAGCCATGGGCGGAGCCATGGGCGGAGCCAAGGGTGGAGCCCAGTACAAACTCCTCATCTCCCCCTAGGGGCAGAGCCACGCAACTGCTCGTACACCGAGCTTACACAGACTCAGTACATCATATATAATAACAGTGTGAATAACACGGACTGTGATTCACCACACTTGTTAAGTCAGGAGGATGATGACTATTCGCTGTGATGCTGCTCTGGTTCTGTGGCTCCTGTTTGTCTGCTGACTGCACACTTACTCCTGCGCTCATGCCTGGGTGAGGGTTGGTGGCAATATCTTTGCCCACTGCTCAAGGGGAGAAAAGGGGCACGGCTGAGGGCCCAGTCAGTGAAGGAGCAGTGAGCCCAGGATGCCTGTCGCTGTGGGTGTCTTGGGATCTACCTGTTGAGTTTGTTTGGAGGGCCTGCAGGAGGACCTGAGTTCAGATGGGAGATAAACCCTCCCTGTGGGATAGGGGTCAAAGCAATGTTGGAGCTTTGAGGTGCTAGATTCTTTCCTGTGGTGATTCTTAACAGCGCAACATTAACTACTCCCTTACTAACAGTGTCTGACTTCACCCGTGTCCACTTTGTGCTCCTAAAACCTCTTAATCCTGCGTGGCCTGCCACTACGTCAATGTGTAAGGCCAGGAAGCGCATCAGAGGTGGGGATGGCCTGCTGTTTTCTGCATCCTGTAGCATGTGATGCCCTTGGCGGGCATCCTCTAGATGGCCTGGACCTTCAGGGGTCCCGATCGACATTCTGGTGTCACTGGAGTTGGCCAGTCATCCTGTTCTACCCACTGTCCCTTCGATGAGCCAGTTTCAGGAAGGGGGGAGATTCAGATGGATTTCAGACTGCCAGAGTCTCCTTGATGGAAAGCCCCAGAAGGCCTCCAGTGCTTCCCCTACCTCAGGGTCCTGGTGAGCCCCTGGGTTACTCCATGGGCTGGAGGGGCAGCTGGAGCAACCTCCAGAAGACTCTGAGTCATCTGGCACTGCCAGTCCTGGAGGCCCCGCATTATCTGCACTATGGTGTCAAAGCCCTCGGCGATGGTCCTCTGTGACTGGACCGAGCTCTGGAGTGCCTCTGCAATGTCCACCTGTGTCTGGAACATGTCCCTCAGCGACTGGAGCATGATGTCAAAGCCCTCAGCCATGGTCCTCCGAGATTGAGCCATGCCTTGGACTCTGCCACTCATAGCTCAGGCGTCATGCCCCAGGCTTTCCATTATGATTGCCACTCATGCAAAGTTGGTCTGGGTGTCACGCAACGCTGGCAACATCTCCTGCAACGGAAGACCATGGAACTCCTGCACTTGGCCTTGCAGTTGCGAGAATGTTGCTGACAACTCCTACTGGAATTCCCAGCTCTGCCTTTGCACCTCCAGTAGCTCAGGGAGAACCTTTTCCAGGGGCTTGGCATTTCACTGGGGACCAGCTATTTCCTGGGTTCTAGCAGACTTCTGACTGCCTGATCCCTGGGACATTCCTACCACCACAAGATGCCCATCAGTGGATGTGTTGTTCTCACCAGATAGTGAACCTGAAGCCTGCCTGCTGAGATCACCTACCAAGCTGTGTGTCTCTGTGCTGGTGAACGGTGCGGTTAATGGATGTTGATGTGTTAGGCAGGTTGGTTTGACGTTGACTGCAACTGGATGCAGTGGAGCTAGAAACAGATGTCTGACACAGGAGATGATCCAACACTGTTTTATTTAACTGGTGGACTGCTGTACATGTTCAGCTGTGGGTTGACACTCCATAAATCCAACTGATGACCTCTTATTGGCTTGACCAGACTTACTAGCTACCGCATGGTGATAGTGCTCACTAGCTTATGCACTCTGACTGTCCCAGTAGCTGGGTCCTGAAAGAGGGAGAGTCTTGATGCCCTGTGGACTTTATAGTGGTGGTGTCCTGTCTGGTGATTGGTTGTTCTGTGTTGTGTGTTCATTGGTCATACTGTGTGTCACTGCCTGTCTGCATCTCATTATATACATGAGTGGATATTATGACAGATGTGACACCTCTTTTCTGTATTCCTCAGGTTTCTCCTCCGAGGTGCTGTCGAGGGTTTCAGAGGGGGCTGTGACTCCAGATGGTGACCCTCATCAGAAGGTAACCTTGCAAGACAAGAGACGTGAGTTCAGTGAATGGCAAGAACACGGGACTGGGCAACTGAGAGCTCGCTTGAGTCAGGCCAAATGGATGAAGATACAGTGGATTCTCACTTTGCAAGTGCAGGGCAAGCTTGCAGTCAGTCACGGCTCTCTCCTATGCGTATCCTGTGATCTCCATTGCCCTTTACACATAGGGGATGAAGAATCATAACTTAGGCATACCCCACCCATTCTCTCCCTCTCCCTTTCATTATGGGCTATCTACTCCTGCGGGGACACAAAGAGGACATTATGAGCCGGAAACCTGGCGGGTCGGGGTTCTGCAGCAAATGGCTTAAGCGGGCACCGCGCCTAAACAGAAAAGCGTTGTGATGAGGAATGCCGAGGGGTTCTGAGGAAGATGCTAGGAGGTCAGGTGTTGGGAGGCTGTGAGGTGGAAGGGAGTGAATTAATGGTGACATTCCAGGGGTGATAGATGGGACTGATGCCAGGAGGAGACTTGGGAACTCACCCTCGCAGCTCCTTGGAGATAATTTATTTTCTTGTGGCATTGGATGCCGGTGCTCCTGGTCAGGCTGCTGGCACTGACCGCATCCCAGGTCACATTATTCATGTTACTTTGGGGTCCCCTACCCACACAGAGGTACAGGGCCCCCCGCCTCATCTCCATGGAGCACAGTGTCTGTTTAGGTCTCCCTGCAGGAAGCGAGGAGCAGGTCTCCACACAGCCATCCTCCTGGTTGGACTGGGAGTGAGTGCTGAGGGACTGTTTAAATGCAGCTCACCCTTGTTAGCATTAAACGGCTGAGCCACAGCTCGGGCGAATCAGACGTCTGGGGACTCCAGCTCTACATGTTTCCCGTAATGGGCTCATTTATGGGTGTCACGGCAGCACAGTGGTTAGCACAGTTGCTTCACAGCTCCAGGGTTCCAGGTTTGATCCCCAGCTTGGGTGACTGTCTGTGCGGAGTCTGCACATTCTCCCCGTGTCTGCATGGGCTTCCTCCGGGTGCTCCGGTTTCCTCCCACAGTCCAAAGATGTGCAGGTTAGGTGGAAGGGCCATGCTAAATTGCCCTCGTGTCCAAAAAGGTTAGGTGGGGTTACGGGGTTATGTGGATCGGGTGGAGGTTGGGTGCTCTTTCCAAGGGCCAGTGCAGATTCGAATGGCCTCCTTCTGCACTATAGATTCTATGATTGATTCTATGATTTATTGCACTAAGTGTGGCAAGATCGTGATCCGTTTACTGACGGAAATCGCACCGGCTTCGCGTCCAAAATGACACTTTGTCATTTTTTGGTAAAGTTCCAGAACTGAAGGAAGATAGAAACATGATAGGCTTTGAGCAAGTGAAAAGGGGGAGAGCGGGGAAGCCAAAAGTGAAGGCCGTTAATAGGTTGGAGGGCTGGTGAGGCAAAGGTAGGGTTGCCACCTCGCCAGGATTGGCCTGGAGCCTCAAGGAATTGAAGTTCAATCCCTAGGATATGGCTCTGTTTGCAACCCTGGAGAAAAATCACCAGGACATTAAAAAATGATTGTGTTTTTGTTATTTTCTTTAACATTTCTCTTTGCCAAATATAAGAATCTTGAAAATGGGAAAAACAGGCTGTTTGGCTGACGGTCAATCATCATCCAATTGGATAATGAGTCTATTTGCTTCCCAGGGGCTGATAAACGGCTGGAGAATGAGGGACAAGACATGTGTAAAACGCCAGGAATACATTTAATCACAGTTGGCAACCCTAAGCAAAGGGAGTGTCAATAGTTACAGTATAGAAACAACAGATTTGTCCAGAGTGAGTGTGCATCAAAAGCCTGTTTTACATCGCACGTATTGCTGTTTCCTTGACTTCAATGAAAATGAGAAGTGAAAAATGTCTAAAACGACAAGGCTTCCGATTCCCAGAATCCCGGGGGGGGGGGGGGGGGGGGGGGGCTACCCGGTCTTTCCTCATGGCTTGAAACACTCAGCTCTGGTATAATACTTGCGCTCGCTTTTGTACTTTCCTCTATAGCCTTTTTATAATGAAACCAGAACAGTTTTAAAAACCTTCCGCGATAAAAGCTAAATACTGCGGATGCTGGTGATCCACAATAAAACCAGAGGATGCTGGGAAATCCCAGCAGGCTTGGCAGCATCTGTGGAGAGAGAAAGTGAGGTTTTTTTTTGTAAATTTAGAGTATGCAAATTATTTTTTTTCCCAATTAAGGGGCAATTTAGTGTGGCCAATCCACCTACCCTGTACATCTTTGGGTTGTGGGGGTGACACCCACGCAAAAAATGTGCAAACCCCCACAGACAGTGACCAGGGATTGAACCCGGGTCCTCAGCGGCGTGAGGCAGAGTGCTAACCACTGCGCCACCCTGCCGCCCTTAGAGTGAGTGAGTTAACGTTTCGAGCCCAATACGGCTCGTCGTTGGAACCCAGACTCAAAATGTTAACCCTGTTTCTCTATCTGCCGATACTGAGGTCTTAGTAATAATAATCCTCATTATTGTCACAAGTAGGCTTACATTACCACTGCAATGAAGAAGGGCGGCACATGGCACTGTGGTTAGCATTGCTGCCTACGGCGCTGAGGACCCGGGTTCGAATCCCGGCCCTGGGTCACTGTCCGTGTGGGGTTTGCACATTCTCCCCGTGTTTGCATGGGTTTCACGCCCACAACCCAAAGATGTGCAGATTAGGTAAATTGGCCACGCTAAATGGACCCTTAATTGGAAAAACAATAATTGCGTACTCTAAATTTTAAAAAAATCACTGCAATGAAGTTACTGTGAAAAGCCCCCAGTCGTCACACTCAGGCACCTGTTCGGGTACACTGAAGGAGAATTTAGAATGTCCAATTCACCTAACAAGCACGTCTTTCGGGACTTGTGGGAGAAAACCGGAGCATCCGGAGGAAATCCACGCAGACACAGGGAGAACGTGCAGACCTCCGCACAGACAGTGACCCAAGCTGGAAATCAAACCTAGGACCCTGGTTCTGTGAAGCAACAGTGCTAACCACTGTGCTACAACGCCACCCAGCACTTTCGTTTTGTATTACGAACCTCCCCAAATGTGATCTGGGCAGAATTCTAAACAGGTTTAATTTATCATCCTGCTTTTCAATTATTTACCTGGGAAAATGGTTTGCCTCCATTTTAATGGCTCTGTTAACCTACTATGAATTTGAATGCTGCAGGCCACTGACATTTTATGTACTTGTGTCTAGCTGTGGAAGAAGGTTTCAGCTGGATGCTAAGGTGAAGCTCCATGGAATTTCTTCAGGGATTTGAATCTCTTGGAGACCCGGATGCCCACAACCTGTTTTCATGTTGAACTGAATTTTAAACACTTGCCACCATGTGCTACTTAATTATAACAGTTATCTAGGGCCTCGCCAAACACAGCTCTGCCTCTGTGCAATAATAGAAAATGATAGAGAAGATGGAGACTTGATATGCTTCATGCAAGGGCCTGTCCTATTGAATAATTCACCCTGTTAACTAGGAATGTGTGACAGATTGAATTTCTAATTCTATTCATCCACTGCTGAGCGATTGCGAACAGCTAATGTCAATAATTCAGCTGCTTGTTTTACAATATTTATCACAGGAACACGCACACTGTGAAGCACAATAGTTCTGTAATGCAATAATGTGCGTGTTTAAGAATGTTCCTGGCCGGCGATGAATAGATGGGTTAGCACAGCTGCAGGAGTGGCACAGAGTAGGCAGGCCGTGGTTCTAACCCCAGGTTAAATCTGTGTCCGCTGAGTTGATCATGGCTGAGGAAGACAGAGAGGACATTGCAACGTGGTCAGTGTACGATCCTCTATTGCCATTCGATAGAGGATCACCTCCTCTTAGCACAGGGTGAAGATTGTAACTGAGTTCAGGACTGACGTATAAGGAGAGTTTGAGTTGGTTAGGATTGTATTCGCTGGGGCAGCACTGCGGCGCAGTGGTTAGCACTGCTGCCTCATACCGCCGGGGTCACAGGTTCGATCCCGGCCCTGGATCACCGTCCGTGTGGAGTTGCACATTCTCCCCCTATTTGCGTGGGTTTCGCCCCCACAACCCAAACATATGCAGGGTAGTTGGATCGGACAATCTAAATTGCCCCTTAATTGGAAAAAATGAATTGGGTAATCTAAAAAAAGTTTTTAAAGGATTGGATTCGCTGGAGTTCAGAAGAATGAGGGGGGATCTCATAGGGACCTACAAAATTCTAATGGAATTAGACGGGGTAGATGCAAGAAGGATGTTCCCGATGGTGAGAACCAGAGGTCTCAGTCTGAGGATACAGGATAGACCGTTTAGGACAGAGATGGGGGGATATTACTTCGCCCAGAGAGTGGTCGGCCTGTGGAAGCCGTTTAAAACAGAAAGTAGTTGAGGCCAAAATGTTTTCAAGAAGCAGTTAGATATATCTCCTGGGGCTAAAGGGACCATAGGATATGGGTGGAAGACAGGATTCGGTTATTGATTTGCATGATCGGCCATGATCATAATGAATGGTGGAACAGGCTCGAAGGGCCAAATGGTCTCCTCCTGCTCCAATTTCCCATGTTTCTATGTTACAAAGAGTTAGAGAGTAAGGGCCCTCACTACTGATCATTGCTCAGTGACTTGCTAATCAATGGCCACATATAGAAACTGATAATGATTATGACAGGGGAGAAGGCCAGTGGAGTGCTGGCAAGATCACATGCATGGAAATCGGTCGAAGACAGGACTGGTCAAGGCCATCCCATGCTTTCTTGGTTGAATAATTCACTCGTATTCGTTGCCAATGCACATGTGAAGAATGGACTCAATTGTGTCTCCTCTACCTTAGTCATGAGGTTCAACTTCCCATCCAGAGTACTGAACACGTAAGGAGGAATTTAGCCCAGCATATCACAGCAGTAAACATGGCATCCGGCCCTGCTAAATGGTGCAGCAGGCAACGGGTCAGTTTGCTGGCAGTATGAAAACCTCCCGTGATTGAGTCAGAGGCAGGATAGGGCCACTGAATGCGATCTGCCCACTTGTGCCCTGTTGACAATTAGGCTCATTAATGAGCCACTGGACACCAATTCTCCCTCAGCCCCACCAGGACTCGGGGATTAAATGGCTCTCCCCTGCTTCCTGAAGGGGAGGTTTCCCTGCAGTCTCAGAGTGGTGCCCCATGTTCACAGGCACTCGGTGTTTGACCAATGGACCTGTCATAAGGTAGTGTTTTGGGGGGAGAGAAATGGGCGGGGGGGGGGGGGGGGGGGAGCACGGAAAGCCAGCCCTCTGTCCTTGCCCCTGACCACCCCTGCTCCCACTCTCTGTTGATCCCCTCTCCTGAACCCCCACCCCACCCCACTCACCTGCGTCCAGGAATCCAGCCATGATCCCCGTGAAGTCCTCAGCACATCACCGGCAACAGCCACTGCTCCTGGTAGTGCTGCCTACAATGGAGACGGTCGGTCTCTGATTGATTGGCAGGGTTTGCCCCCAGGATTTAGGCCTGAGGCTGGTGAGATAAGTGCCTGACGAGGACTTCCCCCCAATTCCCCAACTGAGACCCTCATCGCCCACATTAAACCTAGGCCATAATCTGAATTGGCACTCGAGCGAGTGCGGTACCTTTGAAGCTGCAGTCTTCATAGTGAAACATTAACCAACGCCCCCATCAGGTGGGGGTCAAAGATCCAATGGCACTGATCAAAGTAGAGCAAGGGAGGTCTGCCTGGTGTCCAGGTTAATATTTTTCCTGAACCAACATGACGGAGACAGATTACCTGGTCGTTATCACATTGCAGTTTGGGTGGAATTGTGCTGTGCTCAAATTTGGCTTCATATCTTCTACGTGACATACGCTTCAAACGGTACGTCATCAGCTGTGAATTTACACTTTTGGGGCATCCCGGGCTTGTGAAAAGCGCTATCTCAATGCAGGCGATTCCTCTCTTCTCTCAGGCCGATTTACTGGTGCACAAAATGCTTGAGAGGTTAACAGAATGAAAAGGTCGTGGACAATGAATTTGCTGCTGGGACTGACGTGCGTGCATTTGGCAGACTCCAGCTAGTGGAAGAAATGTTCAATTGTCTCCATTTCCTGTGATGAGCCAGCTCAGATTTGAGAACAGTAAGAAACTTGGCCAATAACCAAATCGGACATAAGCCCAGCAGTTATAATCAGTGGTTCATGAGAAACAGGCTTGAGCTGCCTTCAGCACAGTAGATCAGGAGTTATTATTGAAATATGCCTCACATTATCCAAAGTCTTTGATCACGTTAGACCCTTCATGCCTGGAGCTTTGCCAACCAATCTTAGGAGCACTGATGGGAATATCAGCACAGAGAACATGTTTTCACCATGTTTGAATTAAGGGCTGCGAAGGCCAAAGATGTGAGACAAAGCCTCTTTGATGTGTTTTGCACAAACAGGGTTCAGCGTTGTGGCTGACCTGTCGTAGCAGCAGAAACGTGGATTGCTTCCAGTCTTTTATTCACCAGGACTACTTTCTTCCCAGGGGCCGGTGGATGAGGCCGAGCTCTGCTGTGTTTTGTATTGGGCCCCACCTGGTTGCCCTGTGAGCCGCTAGCCTATTTTAAATACTCTAATAGGGGTGGCGGCCCAAATGTCACCAACAGAAAGGCAGAAGTGCTTCTGCAAACAGGTTGAAATTTTTCATTCTTTGCTTCAAGCTTTGGCTGAAGACCAATTCAACCCTGTAGACAACACCGAGAGTGAGGTCAACTGACCAAAGGATGATCTTTTAAGCACACACATCATGGACAGGATTTTATGCTCCCAAACCCAGTGGGTTTTGATGCAAGGAGAGGGTGTGGGTTGGGGGGGGTTGGTATGTGTGGTAAACCACTGTTGCTCCTATATTAGGTGATGTATGGTAGGACCTGTACTACAGGTACGACGGTAGTCCCTGCCTGCTGGCTCTACCATGGCTCTACCATACCATACATCATTCGCCCAGTAGGCGAAGTATAAATATGTGTGTCCTCTGTGCAGCAACCATTTCGCCAGCTGCTGTGGGAGGCCACACATCTTAGAGCAATAAAGTCTCAGTTGTATTCAACTCTCGTCTTTGTGCAATGGATCGTGCATCAATTTATTGCTCTAAGATGTGTGGGCCATGCCCCGACATGACGTCTGCCACCGTCATCAAAGCCCTGAACACAATCTTCGCTCTGTTCAGTTTCCCCGCCTACATCCACAGTGACAGGGATCCTCATTCATGAGTGATGAGCTGCGTCAGTTCCTGCTCAGCAGGGGTATCGCCTCCAGCCGGACGACAAGCTATAACCCCCGGGGAAACGGACAGGTAGAGAGGGAGAACGGGACGGTATGGAGGGCCATCCAACTGGCCCTACGGTCCAGGAACCTCCCGGTCTCCCGCTGGCAGGAGGTCCTCCCTGATGCACTCACTACACTCCATTCGGTCACTACTGTGCACCGCCACTAACACACCCCATGAACGTCTCTTTGCCTTCCCCAGGAAGTCCACATCCGGGGTGTCGCTCCCGACTTGGCTCGCAGCTCCAGGACCCATCCTTCTCCATAGGCACGCCCGTCTCCACAAGGCGGACCCATTGGTAGAGAGGGTGCAGTTGCTCCATGCGAACCCCCAGTATGCCTACGTGGCATACCCCGATGGCCGCCAGGATATTGTCACCCTCAGGGACCCCACACACACCACACACCCTTCCGGCCCGGCGCCACCCTCCCCTCCCCCGGCACTCCCAGCAGCAACCCCCTCAGGACCATCTGTCCTCCTCCTGCCCACGCCCGAGGATGAAGAGGATTTCGGCACGCTCCCGGAGTCACCGAAGACCAGACCAGCATCAGCATCGCCGCCGTCACTGCGTCGCTCCCAGCGGCACATCAAGGCCCCATTCCGGTTAAATCTCTAACTGGTCCACTGGACTTCAAAAGACATATTTTTTCTCACAAAAATTGTATATGTAAAATTCAGTTGTTGTATATAATTCTCCACCACCCCCGCCGGACTCAATTTTAACAGGAGGTGAATGCGGTAAACCACTGTTGCATCTATATTAGATGATGTATGGTAGGACCTGTACTACAGGCACAACGGTAGTCCCTGCCTGCTGGCTCCGCCCAGTAGGCGGAGTATAAATATGTGTGTCCTCCGTGCAGCAGCCATTTCGCCAGCTGCTGTGGGAGGCTACACATCTTAGAGCAATAAAGCCCCAGTTGTATTCAACTCTCGTCTTTGTGCAATTGATTGTACATCAATATGGGGGGGGATCAGTCGGAGGGGGGTGTAGAAGTGTGAAATTGCATGGACAGGATTCGCTACAGGTTCCCGCCCACTCTGGCTGAGCTGTTTCACGCTGGAGCGGGCAGCGCCTTAGACCGAAAAACCGTCCTTTCCCAGTTTAGGCCCTTGTGTCTGTGTCTGTGCGTTTGTGTATGTGTGTCTCTGTGTCTGTATCCATGTGTCTGTGTCTGTGTATGTGTGCATTTGACTGTGTGTATTGTCTGTGTGTGTGTGCATATGTCTGTGTGTGTTGTCTTTGTGTGTCTGTGTGTGTTTTGTGTGTCTGTGTGTTGTCTGTGTGTGAGTCTGTGTGTTGTCTATGTGTGTTATTAGCTATGGCTATTAGAATAGATGGCATTGAGGTGCGTAGGGAAGAAGTGTTGGCAATTCTGGACAAGGTGAAAATAGATAAGTCCCCGGGGCCGGATGGGATTTATCCTAGGATTCTCTGGGAAGCCAGGGAAGAGATTGCTGAGCCTTTGGCTTTGATTTTTAGGTCATCATTGGCTACAGGAATAGTGCCAGAGGACTGGAGGATAGCAAATGTGGTCCCTTTGTTCAAGAAGGGGAGTAGAGATAACCCCGGTAACTATAGGCCGGTGAGCCTAACGTCTGTGGTGGGTAAAGTCTTGGAGAGGATTATAAAAGATACGATTTATAATCATCTAGATAGGAATAATATGATTAGGGACAGTCAGCATGGTTTTGTGAAGGGTAGGTCATGCCTCACAAACCTTATCGAGTTCTTTGAGAAGGTGACTGAACAGGTAGACGAGGGTAGAGCAGTTGATGTGGTGTATATGGATTTCAGTAAAGCGTTTGATAGGTTCCCCACGGTCGTCTATTGCAGAAAATACGGAGGCTGGGGATTGAGGGTAATTTAGAGATGTGGATCAGAAATTGGCTAGTTGAAAGAAGACAGAGAGTGGTAGTTTTTTTTTTTTATAAATGTTTTTATTCAGTTTTCGTATTTTATATTGAACAAATTACAAATTGTTAGGAGAGAGAAACAAAAAAAAAAACAAACAAAAACAAACACGCAAAAATTAACATACATATTTAAAGGTAAGCATCTTCGTAGTAGTAACTGCGCCCCCCCCCCCCCCCCCCCTCAACATGTTTATTTAGCTTGGTTTTGGGCCTTAGCTAGCCATCGAACCCCCGTAACGAACCTGTAGCCCCCCCCGCCCCCCTCCCGCTACCTTCCCCCGACTATTCTTCCTCTTGTACATTGGCCACAAATAGGTCCCGGAACAGTTGCATGAATGGCTCCCACGTTCTGTGGAAGCCGTCGTCCGACCCTCGGATGGCGAATTTGATTTTCTCCATTTGGAGAGATTCCGAGAGGTCGGACAGCCAGTCCGCAGTTCTGGGCGGTGCTGCTGACCGCCAGCCAAACAGGATTCTACGGCGGGCGATCAGGGAGGCAAAGGCAAGGGCGTCCGCCCTCCTCCCCAGGAATAGATCTGGCTGGTCTGAAACCCCGAAGACCGCCACTATCGGGCATGGCTCCACCCTCACCCCCACCACTTTGGACATAGCCTCGAAGAAGGCTGTCCAGTACTCCACAAGTCTGGGGCAAGACCAGAACATGTGGGCGTGGTTGGCCGGGCCTCTTTGGCACCGCTCACATCTGTCTTCCACCTCCGGGAAGAACCTACTCATACGGGTTCTTGTTAGGTGGGCTCTATGTACCACTTTTAGTTGCGTCAGGCTGAGCCTTGCGCACGTGGAGGTGGAGTTGACCCTATGCAGTGCTTCGCTCCAGAGTCCCCACCCTATCTCCATCCCCAGGTCGTCCTCCCATTTCCTCCTTGTTGCGTCCAGTACGGTGTCGTCCCTATCTACCAGTCGGTCATACATGTCACTACAGTTCCCTTTCTCTAGGATACTTGCGTCCAGTAGGTCTTCCAGTAGTGTCTGTCGTGGCGGTTGTGGGTACGTCCTTGTCTCCTTTCGTAGGAAGTTTTTGAGCTGCAGGTACCGTAGCTCGTTCCCCCCAGCTAGCTGAAATTTCTCTGTCAGTTCGTCCAGTGTTGCGATCCTGTCGTCCGTGTATAGGTCCCTGACTGTCAATGTTCCCCCGTCCTGCCTCCACCTTTTGAAGGTGGCGTCGGTCAGTGCTGGTTTGAACCTATGGTTGTTGCAGATGGGAGCCCTGTTCGACATTTTGGTCAGGCCAAGTTGCTGCCGCAGTTGGTTCCAGGATTGGAGGGTGGCTGTCACCACTGGGCTGCTGGAGTGTTTTTTGGGTGGGGATGGGAGTGCTGCCGTGGCGAGGGCCCGGAGGGAGGTTCCCATGCAGGAGGCCTCCTCCGCACGCACCCACTCAGCTTCTGGCTCCTGGATCCATCCCCTTACTCGCTCGGCTGTTGCTGCCCAGTGGTAGAATTGTAGATTCGGGAGGGCTAACCCTCCCCTGGTTTTTGTTTTTTGTAAGACCTTCTTTGGGATCCTAGCATTTTTGCCCCCCATACGAACGCCATGATGAGTTTGTCCAGCGCTTTGAAAAAGGCCTTGGGGATGTAGATCGGAATGGATCTAAACAGGAAGAGGAACCTGGGCAGTACGTTCATTTTGATCGTCTGAACTCTCCCCGCGAGGGAGAGCGGGAGTGTGTTCCATCTTTGCAGGTCCTTTTTAACTTCCTCCGTCAGGCTGGTGAGGTTCCATTTGTGGATCCCTTTCCAGTCATGGGCTATTTGGATCCCCAGGTAGCGGAATTTATGTCGGGCTTGTTTGAACGGCAGCCCCTTTAGTGCTGCCCCCCCCCCCCCCCCCCCCCCCCCCCCCCCCCCCCCCCCCCCCCCCCCCCCCCACCCCTTGCGGGTGTAATGGGAAGATCTCACTTTTGCTCATGTTGAGTTTGTAGCCCGAGAAGGCTCCAAACTCTTTCAGGAGCGCGATGATTCCGTCCATGCTGCTTTGTGGGTCCGAGATATAGAGGAGCAGATCATCCGCATAGAGTGAGACTCTGTGCTCTCTACCTCCCCTTCGGATCCCCCTCCAATTTTTTGCTGCCCTGAGCGCGATTGCTAGCGGTTCAATTGCTAGTGCGAACAGCAGCGGGGACAGTGGGCATCCTTGTCTGGTGCCCCTGTGCAGCTGGAAGTATTGGGAGTTGGTATTGTTGGTCTGTACACTCGCCATGGGAGCGTTGTACAGGAGCTTTACCCAAGCGGTGAACCCTGTTCCAAGCCCGAACCGCTCCAGTACCTCTATGAGGTATTTCCACTCGACTCTGTCGAAGGCCTTTTCTGCGTCCAGGGAGACGATCACCTCTTGTGTTCTCTCCCCGGAGGGGGTCATTATCACGTTCAGCAGGCGCCTGATGTTCGCGGTCAGCTGTCTACCTTTGACAAAGCCCGTCTGGTCCTCTGTGACCACCTCAGGTACACAGTCTTCTAGCCTTTTGGCTAGGATTTTGGCCAGTATTTTGGCGTCTGCGTTCAGCAGAGATATGGGTCTGTATGACCCACATTCCGTTGGGTCTTTGTCTTTCTTAGGTATCAGCGAGATTGAGGCCTGTGCTAACGTGGGTGGCAACGTGCCCCTAGCTAGCGAGTCTGTGAACATCTCCCGCAGGTGCGGGGCCAGCGCTGTCGCAAATTTTTTGTAGAAGTCCGCCGGGAATCCGTCCGGTCCCGGCGCCTTCCCCGTCTGCATGGAGCTAATGCTCTCCATGATCTCTCCCAGTGCTAGTGGTCAGAGAGTGGTAGTTGATGGGAAATGTTCAGAATGGAGTTCAATTACGAGTGGCGTACCACAAGGATCTGTTCTGGGGCCGTTGCTGTTTGTCATTTTTATAAATGACCTAGAGGAGGGCGCAGAAGGATGGGTGAGTAAATTTGCAGACGACACTAAAGTCGGTGGAGTTGTAGACAGTGCGGAAGGATGTTGCAGGTTACAGAGGGACATAGATAAACTGCAGAGCTGGGCTGAGAGGTGGCAAATGGAGTTTAATGTGGAGAAGTGTGAGGTGATTCACTTTGGAAAGAATAACAGAAATGCGGAATATTTGGCTAATGGTAAAATTCTTGGTAGTGTGGATGAGCAGAGGGATCTCGGTGTCCATGTACATAGATCCCTGAAAGTTGCCACCCAGGTTGATAGGGTTGTGAAGAAGGCCTATGGTGTGTTGGCCTTTATTGGTAGAGGGATTGAGTTCCGGAGCCATGAGGTCATGTTGCAGTTGTACAAAACTCTAGTACGGCCGCATTTGGAGTATTGCGTACAGTTCTGGTCGCCTCATTATAGGAAGGACGTGGAAGCTTTGGAACGGGTGCAGAGGAGATTTACCAGGATGTTGCCTGGTATGGAGGGAAAATCTTATGAGGAAAGGCTGATGGACTTGAGGTTGTTTTCGTTAGAGAGAAGAAGGTTAAGAGGTGACTTAATAGAGGCATACAAAATGATCAGAGGGTTAGATAGGGTGGACAGCGAGAGCCTTCTCCCTCGGATGGAGGTGGCTAGCACGAGGGGACATAGCCTTAAATTGAGGGGTAATAGATATAGGACAGAGGTCAGAGGTGGGTTTTTTTACGCAAAGAGTGGTGAGGCCGTGGAATGCCCTACCTGCAACAGTAGTGAACACGCCAACATTGAGGGCATTTAAAAGTTTATTGGATAAGCATATGGATGATAATGGCATAGTGTAGGTTAGATGGCCTTTAGATTTTTTCCATGTCGGTGCAACATCGAGGGCCGAAGGGCCTGTACTGCGCTGTATCGTTCTATGTTCTATGTGTATGTGTCAATGCATGTATGTGTGTGTGCATGTTGGCTGTGTGTGCGTGTGAGTCTGTGTGTGTTGTCTAGGAGTGCATAAAAAGGCTGGTTTAGCTCAGTGGGTGAGACAGCTGGTTTGTGATGCAGAACAAGGCCAGTAGTACGGGTTCAATTACCATAAAAGCTTACCCAAACAGGCACCGGAATGTACTGACTAGGGGCTTTTTACAGTAACTTCATACTTGTGACAATAAAAGGTTATTATTATGTGTGTGTGTGTATGTATATGTGTGTCTGTGTGTCTCTCTGCATGTTGTCTGTCTGTGTGTTATCTATGTGTGTGTCTGTGTGTTGTCTGTTTTTCTGTACGTGTGTCTGTTTGTGTGTGTGTTGGCTGTGTTTATTGGCAGCACGGTAGCACAGTGGGTAACACTGTTGCTTTACAGCTCCAGAGTCCCAGGTTTGATTCCCGGCTTGGGTCACTGTCTGTGTGGGAGTCTGCATGTTCTCCCTGTGTCTGCATAGATTTTCTCCGGGTGCTCCAGTTTCCTCCCACAAGTCCCGAAAGACGTACTGTTAGGTGAATTGGACATTCTGAATTCTCCCTCTGTGTATCCGAACAGGCGCTGGAATGTGGCGACCAGGGGCTTTTCACAGTAATTTAATTGCAGTGTTAATGTAAGCCTACTTGTGACAATAAAAAATATTATTATCTTTGTATTCTGTGTGTGTGTGTGTGTGTGTCTGTGTGTGTGTTGTGTCCATGTGTTGTCTCTCAAGAGCTTTTTGGCAATTACCACCCACCAGATCACAACAGCATTGAAATAGGAGGCAGCCATTCAGCCCCTCTAGCCTGTTCTGCCATTGAATTAGACCATGGCTGATATGTACCCCAGCTCTATGTGTTATCTTTGACCCACAGTTCTCCATATCCCAAAAAATTATCTTTCTGAGTTTTCGAAGCTTCAGTCGACCCCTGGCAATCTGACCGTTTGGAGGGGGAAGGGTGGGGGGGAAGAATTCCATATTTCTGCTTCACTTTCTGTAGAAAAGGTGCTTCTCACTCTGCCTGCCTCTTTTTACGAATATGACTCCCAGGAAAGAAAAGGCTTCTCATTAAAATCCCGTTATTATTTTAAAAACCTCAGACACCCATCAATCTCCTAGACCTGGAGGAATACACAACCTCTCTTCAGAATTCAACCTTCTCAGCCCCGGAATCATTCTAGTGATTCTGCATTGTACAACTGACCACGGTACTCCAGGTTGGGGTCTTACTAAGGTCGCATGCAACTGAAGCATTACTACACCACACAAGATACGTTACAAGGAGGAACAGGAACAAGTGGTCAGTGGGTAACCCTAACCCTACGCTGTGAGGAGTGGTTAGCGGAGCTTAAGTAAGGGATCCATGTGCAGGAGGAGCCTGACAGGTCTGAAATCATTAAGACATGGTCAACCGAGGTCAACCGAAAGTGCAGGACCTCCAGAGGTCACCTATCAGCCCGAGCTACCTCAGGGTTCAGGGAAAGTCTCACACCCTAATGTCAGTTTTTCACCATGTAGTTATCAAACTACGTGAAATGAAATGAAATGCAAATCGCTTATTGTCACAAGTAGGCTTCAAATGAAGTTACTGTGAAACGCCCCTAGTCGCCACATTCCGGCGCATGTTCAGGGAGGCTGGTACAGGAAATTAATCGTGCTGCGGGCCTGCCTTGCTCTGCTTTAAAAGCCAGCTCTTTAGCCCTGTGCTAAACCAACCCCATGCTGATCATACTGATGATGTACAAGAAAGAAACCTGCACTCAACCGACTAAGTCATTTATTATGAATGCTGCACCCAGGCAGAGACAGAGGGGATTGGAAAAATATACTCAATCAATGAACTAACGTCACCGTCCACAACTGGAATTGGTCCCATTCCTGTTCCAATACCATGTCCAACATTCTGTAGCCCAGTTCGAAGAGAGTGTATGATATGAGTGTGTGATATGAGTGTGTGATATGAGTGTATGGTACGAGTTTCTGTTTTTTGAATCTTAAATTTTGTTAAAATTACAAATGTACTCCATGCAGTCAACGTTTGTTACTACCGTCATATGGGGTGAGTTCAGAGTTCAACTAACACAACCGCTCTAATTGAAAATTTAACATGCTGTACAGCATCACCCGTGGAGTATTCCACCAATAGGATCTACTTTTAACAACTTTATAAACGGTGCTCATTCAAAGATTTAACTTTATGCTAAATGCATGTAGCCAATCCGCATTGATATTCAGGGTTGCCAATTATGATTGGATGTTTTTAAGACCTCCCAATAACCCCCATGTTCCCGCCATTGGCCATCCAGCCTGTTCATCATGACAAAACTCCGCCTCTCCATGTAAAATGGAAAGAAAGAATGGGCGGGATTTGCCGTCCACCCCGCCGTGTGTTTTCCGGCGGCGGAGGAGACCCACTAGTGGGACCTACCGACCCCGCCGTTGTCAATGGGATTTCCCGGTGAAAGCACCCTAGTCACCAGGAAACCCGTGCGCCAGCGTGGGACCGGAATTTCACACCGGCGTGAACAGCCGGTAAATCCTGCTCGACATCATTATTCACCGGACGATGCTTGACTGAGGGTCAAACTATTTCTTCTTCCTCTCCCCCGACGTTTATAACTAATAAAAAGTGTCAAAATACCAGAGAGAAAAACACCCACAATTTTTTAGTGCCTCTATATTTCTCTCGGAGGTGCTTGCGACAATGTCCTGAGATTAATCTTTAATTCATGGAGACTCCAGGATTATCTTGGCCATCCTGATTATACAACCAGCTTCATTCCAATCAGAGCTCCGTCTCCGTGTTCGCTACAGAATTATCTGTCATTAGTAAGATTTAGGTGATGGGTCCCAGAGGTTAGTCTCCACAGTTATCTCACAGTTCGTTCATGTCTGTCATCCATTGCCCGTCCCTCGTTACCCTGAGAAGGTTGTGCAGGCCCTTCCCTTACTCTGACCGTTGCTCATGTAGCAGGCCGAGGCCACCGAGTACCTGGCTAGGCCAATTCAGAGGGCAGCTGTGACTGGACAGCAGTGAAATGAGCCACCCTTTAACCTGCTTCAGGGATGTTGGTCAAGAGATTATTATTGGGTGGGACACAGAGTAGAATGGCCCTGTTCTTCTACACAGTAGTGCCATGGGGCATCCGATCACAATGGGAATTAGCAAAGCAGGCTCCCATGACAGGGCAACATGCCTTCAGTGCTGCCCTTGGGTGGCAGCCTGGATTATGTGCACAAGCACAGAAGGTGTTTTGGACCCCGCTGTGTTCTGACCCGGAGGTGGCAGTCATAACAACTGAGCCAAATGTCAGTGGATTCTTCTATGTTTCACAGCTCTCCAACAACTGCAACATTCAGAAGGGTGAAGGAGTGATTGGTGGATTGACCACTCCCGATTGAACACACCAGTAAACTGGTTCACTTCCTCTAACCCACCAGCTGTGGTGATGCAGTTAATTGTGGGTTTGGGTTCTGCAGCGAGATAGTAACCAGGTTGACTGTCCCGGTGATGTTGGAAGAGTTTCCCAGCTCCTCTTCTGAAACGCCTCATCTGAAAGGCCGCGGACTGGATTCTCCGATTTTGGGGCTTTGTCCGGAGGATCCGTGGCGTATTTTGTGGGATAAATCGGCGCCGCCTCAGCACCAATCTTCGGACCGTTGAGGGGCTAGCAGCCACACCACGTAAAACATCCGGCTTCCACAAAATAAACAGCTGGAGAATTGCCGGGTCTGTGGCCACGCATGCGCATGGCGGCGACCTGCAGCGGTCGCACCGTACAACATGGCGCCAGCTGTGTGCGGACCCGACCTGCTAGATAGTGCCCCACTGGACACCCCCTCACCACCTCCTGGCCACCCACCCCCCCACCAGTCCTCGCCAAACCCCCCCCCACCCAGCAAATCCCACCCAACTGTGGTGGTGCTGACACAGTCCGCAGCTACCACGCCAATGGGCCGAGTTGCTGACCGACAGCAGGGTTGATGTGCGGTCTCAGTGGTCGGTCGGGAACTCGGCCCATGGGAGGCGGAGCATCGGGGGAGGGTCCTCTGGTGATGTCCCAATGGCGTGCAGTGCTCGCCACGGTGACGCTGTTTTGGAGGGGGCGGAATGTGTGAAAACAGGCGCCGCCCCTGATTCCATCGTAAAAAGGAATTCTCCGCCCGATCGTCAATTATGAAATCGGCGCCAGGGATCAGAGAATCCCGCCCCGCATCTCCAAAATTGCAGCACTCCCTCATTACTGCATCCCGGGGTCGGTGGGATGGGGTCATTTTTACATATAAATTTAGAGTACCCAATTAATTTTTTCCAATTAAGGGACAATTTAGTGTGGCCAATCCACCTAGTCTGCGCATCTTTGGGTTGTGGGGCGAAACCCACACAAACATGCTGAGAATGTGCAAACTCCACACGAACAGTGACCCAGAGCCGGGATCAAACCTGGGACCTCGGCGCTGTGAGACAGCAGCACTAACCACTGCGCCACCGGGCTGCCCTGCTTGGGGGTCTTTGAAATGGGGCTTGAACGGATGACCTTCAGACACCTAGGGGAGGACGCAGGGCTGCTGAGGAGAAAGGCAGACTAATCAGGAAACATGCTGCTATTGGAATAAGCCAGGTTTATCCAACACAACCACAAAAAATCTGCGGGCAGCACGGCAGCACAGTGGTTAGCACAGTTGCTTCACAGCTCCAGGGTCCCAGGTTCGATTCCCGGCTTGGGTCACTGTCTGTGTGGAGTCTGCACGTTCTCCCCGTGTGTGTGTGGGTTTCCTCCCACAGTCCAAAGATGTGTGGGTTAGGTGGATTGGCCAAGCTAAATTGCCCTTAGTGTCCAAAAAGGTTAAGTGGGGGGTTACTGGGTTATGGGGATAGGGTAGATACGTGGGCTTGAGTAGGATGCTCTTTGTAAGGGCCGGTGCAGACTCGATGGGCCGGATAGCCTCCCTCTGCACTGTAAATTCCGTGATTCTATGAAACCACACAGTCAGTGAAAGATTCACCCTGGGCAATGCTGCCACCTACTGGCTAAGGATGTTTATTCACTGATGTTTTATTCATACTCAGATGAATAAAGCCAGTTTTTTATCATTTGGTAAATATAAGGATTTTGGGGGGGGCTGGTTTTCTTTAATATTTAGTTTTAGCCTCACAAATGAGGAGAAACATATAAACCCCCTGCTCCAAAAAAACCTGGGCAAATTCAGGGAAAATATAGGATTTTTAAAAAATCAATATCACGATGATTTCAAGTGGACAAGCAAGGGTCATGGAACCATTGAGGCACAGAGGGAGGCCATTCAATGCCTTTCGTCCATGCTGGCTTGCTGGAGGGCAATTCCATTCCCCAGTTTAGTAGCCCTGCAAGTTTTTTTCCTTCAATACACATCCAATTTCCTTTTGAAAGCATAATTCATCTCTCCTTCCACCAGTCCCATGGATTTCAGTGCCTTACCACTCACCGTGTAAGAAGAGTACTTCCTCACATTCCTCCCACGTCTCTTGCGCAAAACCTTACATCTGTGTCACCTGCTCCTTGTGTCCTCTGGTAATGGGAGCCTTATCCAAACCTGTCATAATAATAATAATAACCTTTTATTGTCACAAGTATGAAGTTACTGAGAAAAGCCGCTAGTCGCCACATTCCGGCGCCTGCTCAGGTAAGCTGGTACGGGAATTGAACCCGCACTGCTGGCCTTGTTCTGCATCACAATAATGCACACCTCAGATAAATCCCCCTGAATCTCCTCTGCTCCAACAGATTCATTCAGGTGTTTGTGAACACAGACATCAGACCAGGTTAAGGGTGAACGGATTGATAGGCGCATGAGAATGGGAAGCGCACTGCAAAATGTTGCCTGCAAAAAATCATTTTAAAATAGCACAGTACCATCAATACAACTTGATGTCCAAACATTTGTATAGTCTGAAAGAAATATTAAATGCATAATGGAATGTTTGGATTATGAACAGGATATTATGATCATTATTGACAAGGACCGTCATTATATCAAATCTCATCATCCAGCATAGTGTAAATCTTGCTGATTTCCGTAGTTTCTATTTATTTTATTTTGTCTTTATCGTTTTTGTTTCATTAGCTTTAAGTCAAGCAGAGGAAGTAAGGAACTCAAAGTATCTAATAATAATCTTTATTAGTGTCACAAGTAGGCTTACATCAACACTGCAATGAAGTTACTGTGAAAAGCCCCTAGTCACCACATTCCTGCACCTGTTCGGGTACACAGAGGGAGAATTCAGAATGTCCAATCACCACGTGGTGATGTTCCCATGTGTCAGCTGCCCTTGTCCTTCTAGGTGGTACAGCTCGCTGGTTTGGAAGGTGCTGTTAATGGAGCCTCGGTGAATTGCTGCACACTGTGCCAGTGGCGGAGGGAGCGAATGTTGAAGGTGGTGGATGGAGTGACAGTGGAACGAAATGCAGGAGGAAATGGTTTTTTACTAACCAAACACATGATTTTAAATGGTGATGGGTGGGATTTTCCACTCTGACTGCAGTTGGCCTCTGCTGCAGGATCTGCAGTGGCAGGATGGGTGCACCACACAAATCAGCAGAGACATCGGCGGGGCCAGAAGATCCTGCCGACGACCAACGGTGAGCTGCATCCACAACGGGAAAACTTGCTCGGGATGGTTGGAAAATTCCAGCTGGTGAGCGCATCTAACAGAGTCTGGGTACTGTGTTTGCAATTGGGCAAAGGTATAGACGTATTTGGTGGCATGACCAATGGGGTGGGCTTTACCTAATGTAACATCTATTTTACCTACAGCAAGGTCTCCAAGAGGAACAGCTCCAAATGCTCTAGGTTCAGAGGAAGGAATGTTGGCCTAGGGAAGATTGGTACCTGTGTAGTTGAGGAGTTTTTTCCATGGGGGAATGTTGACCCGGAGACTTCTCTGCTCTTCCCCAATCTCCCCCAGGAAGTTTTGTTGTTGGGCATTTGAGTATTTTTCCCCCAAAATGTTTATACATGACCATGCAGGTGTGGCATTTAACAGGGAGCAGGGTTCTATGTAGTACCTTCCAGCCTGCTGCACAGCCGTGCACTTGCACAACCTACTGGAAACACTGCTCTTCTTCAGACACTGTTGCAGGATCCTTAACACCCTGAATCACCAGGACAGGCCTTGGCTTAATTCATCTAAAACACCTCTGACAGTACAATATGCCCTCAGTACTGCACTGGAGTGTGAGCCTGAATCCATAGAATCCCTACAGTGCAGACTGCCATTCAGCCCATTGAATCTACACTGACCCTCTGAAAGAGCACGCTACCGTGGCCCACTCCCCTGCCCTACCCTGTAACCCCACCCAACCTGCACATATTTGGACATTAAGGGGCAATTTTAGCATGGCCAATCCACCTACCCTGCATCCTTGGACAATTTACACAGCTCCCTAGGTTCCTATATGTGGGGGAGACAATAGCTCAGTGGCATTGTAGCTGGACCAGAGATCCAGAGGCATGCTCTGGGCACTTGGGCTCAAATCCTGCCATGACAGATGGTGAAATTTGAAGGCAATAAAAATTTGGAATTAAAATCTGAAGGTGACCATGAATCGATTGTCGTAAAAAAAAAACAATCTGGTTTGTTAATGTTCTTTGGGGAAGGAAATCGGCCCTAGCTGGTCTGGCCTACATGTGACTCCAGATCCACAGCAATGTGGTTGACTCTTAAATACCCTCAGGGATGGGCAATAAATGCTGGCCCAGCTAACAACACCGAGATCCCATGAAAAATGTTTTTAAAATTAGATACATGTTTTTGCAAGTGCCACGGGATACTCTCAATCCCTCGCTCCTTACAGTCTGAAGTATGGCCCCTGCTGTCCAAATTTCAGGTGAGTGTAGCGAAATGGAGACTGTTTGTCCCTGCTGTATTCTGGTGCAACGGATATACTAAGCACCTCAGTGACTTTAGCAGACGGAGGAATAAATCATCTTAGCAGGCGCTGGCTGAGGTTGTAAACTATTGGTGTACCACAAGTAACCTGGGGGAGAGGGATTGTCTGCAGGTTGGTTTCCCATGTTCCTCCAGCCTGATTCTTACTCAATGGGCTCTTTGTTACTTTTGGTGAAGGTGCAGAGTAGGCGAAGTTGGATTGGCAATACGCGATATACTCTGCTCAATTATCCCAGCAGAATGCTGCCCCTAAATTCGTACTAACTTTATTTCCCCTTGAATAATAGACAAAATTTTAACAAACCTTATTGGAGATAAAAACGTTTTCGAAAACTGATAAGGTTTCACAATTTGGTTCACCGGAAACCGAGCATGCTACAGCCAGTGGCATGAACGATGCACCGCAAATTGTGCTATTTTGTGCACAATGCATTGCAGAGCGCGGCATGCATTCGTTACCAACAGGTAAACATACTGCACCCTGCCCATACCCTGTAACAATCTCCAGCTGATATACTGCTGGCCCTGGGTATCTGCGTTCCTCCACAGAATCAGAACCACAGAACCTCTTGTGGACATCTTAAAACAGCAGTTTGGGCAGCAAGGGAAACTCTAACTGCAGAGCTGCTGCTGTGAAGAGACGGGCTTCAATAAACAGCCGAGGCAAAGCGGGAGGAACTGTCTGCGGACCTGCTGAGGGAAGCCATAGGGCTGATGATTGAAATTTTCCGAAACAACAGCACAATGTTGTTCTTTTGTGAATCAGTATTACCGATTCACCTCACGTTATCAAGAACTAAGCATTCAAATGGCACTTCCTGCATCATGTAGGCAACCTCCCCCACTTCAGAGCTAACAAAATAATGAATCTGCAGTAAAGTCACAGTAGCCAATTTGACATAGTAAGATCCCACAAGTAGGAGAAAAATGTTGGAACTGGCTAATCTAAAATAACAGAAAACGCTGAGGACACTGAACAGGTCAAGCAGCCTCAGTGGAGAGAAGCAGAGTTAACGTGCCAGATCTGTGACCTTTCATCAGAACTGAGAATGGTTAGAAATGCAATAGGTTTTAAGCAGATAGGGAGAGGGTGAGCTGGGAAAAAGAGCAACAGGGGAGGTTTGTGATCGGATGGAATACAGGAGATTAAATGCTAGAGTCTTGCTTTTCAGCGCCAGAGGATGTGGCAACGGGACAAGGAAAGAAATAAAAGATGTACCTAGAGGAGGTGTGAATGGCAGTACAATGAGCAACTGGCTTCCAAAAGCAAAAAGAGAATAACTGAAATACACAAAGCAAGTGGTTAGAACATAGAACATAGAACAGTACAGCACAGAACAGGCCCTTCGGCCCTCAATGTTGCGCCGAGCCATGATCACCCTACTCAAACCCACTTATCCACCCTATACCCGTAACCCAACAACCCCCCCCCCCTCCCCTCCCCTTACCCTTACTTTTTTATTAGGACACTACGGGCAATTTAGCCTGGCCAATCCACCTAACCCGCACATCTTTGGACTGTGGGAGGAAACCGGAGCACCCGGAGGAAACCCACGCACGCAGGGGGAGGACGTGCAGACTCCACACAGACAGTGACCCAGGCGGGAATCGAACCTGGGACCCTGGAGCTGTGAAGCATTTATGCTAACCACCATGCTACCCTGCTGCCCTTGTTTCGGATAAATCAGATATCAAAGTATCGTCTTGCATCTTTGACTTTGTCTCTATATATGTTTCTGGAACCCACCTCTTCATTCACCTGAGGAAGGAGCTGTGCTCCGAAATAAACCTGTTGGATTTTAACCTGGTGTTGTAAGACTTCTTACTATTTCTGCCAGAAGAGTCCATATGTGTGGCGATTGACTACAATGGCCATCACTATGAGTATGTAACGATGAAGTCTACAGTAACTGATAAAATGGTGTCTGCATTGACCGAAATATTTGCCACTTTATATCCAGACAATGGGCCACAAATCATTTTGCAGTCTTTTGCAGATTACGTGCAAGCCACAGGCATTCACCATCACAGAGTAACCCCAAAATGGCCCAAGGCAAAGATGGATAAAACCAACCCTTAGAGAAACGGATGCGGATTGCTCAGGTTGAGGGCAAACATGAGAAACATGCATTGCTGTTGTGGGTGGCCATTTTGAGAATAACTCCACACTCTGCGATGTGAAAGGCCCAGCAGTTCCGCTATTTACACAGCAAAATACAAAGCAAGATGCCTTTGCTTTGATATGTATGTCCCTGTCAGGCAGGGAAGAGATGGTCAAGTGGTCATGGTTGACAAGAGGGGTTGATTGTCTTGATAGAACATAGAACGATACAGCGCAGTACAGGCCCTTCGGCACTCGATGTTGCACCAACATGGAAAAAAAACTAAACGCCATCTAACCTACACTATGCCCTTATCATCCATATGCTTATCCAATAAATTTTTTAATGCCCTCAATGTTGGCGAGTTCACTACTGTTGCAGGTAGGGCATTCCACGGCCTCACCACTCTTTGCGTAAAAAACCCACCTCTGACCTCTGTCCTATATCTATTACCCCTCAATTTAAGGCTATGTCCCCTCGTGCTAGCCACCTCCATCCGCGGGAGAAGGCTCTCGCTGTCCACCCTATCTAACCCTCTGATCATTTTGTATGCCTCTATTAAGTCACCTCTTAACCTTCTTCTCTCTAACGAAAACAACCTCAAGTCCATCAGCCTTTCCTCATAAGATTGTTCCTCCATACCAGGCAACATCCTGGTAAATCTCCTCTGCACCCGTTCCAAAGCTTCCACGTCCTTCCTATAATGAGGCGACCAGAACTGTACGCAATACTCCAAATGCGGCCGTACTAGAGTTTTGTACAACTGCAACATGACCTCATGGCTCCGGAACTCAATCCCTCTACCAATAAAGGCCAACACACCATAGGCCTTCTTCACAACCCTATCAACCTGGGTGGCAACTTTCAGGGATCTATGTACATGGACACCGAGATCCCTCTGCTCATCCACACTACCAAGAATTTTACCATTAGCCAAATATTCCTTATTCCTGTTATTCTTTCCAAAGTGAATCACCTCACACTTCTCCACATTAAACTCCATTTGCCACCTCTCAGCCCAGGTCTGCAGCTTATCTATGTCCCTCTGTAACCTGCAACATCCTTCCGCACTGTCTACAACTCCACCGACTTTAGTGTCGTCTGCAAATTTACTCACCCATCCTTCTGCGCCCTCCTCTAGGTCATTTATAAAAATGACAAACAGCAAAGGCCCCAGAACAGATCCTTGTGGTACGCCACTCGTAACTGAACTCCATTCTGAACATTTCCCATCAACTACCACTCTCTGTCTTCTTTCAACTAGCCAATTCTGATCCACATCTCTAAATCACCCTCAATCCCCAGCCTCCGTATTTTCTGCAATAGCCGACCGTGGGGAACCTTATCAAACGCTGTACTGAAATCCATATACACCACATCAACTGCTCTACCCTCGTCTACCTGTTCAGTCACCTTCTCAAAGAACTCGATAAGGTTTGTGAGGCATGACCTACCCTTCACAAAACCATGCTGACTATCCCTAATCATATTATTCCTATCTAGATGATTATAAATCGTATCTTTTATAATCCTCTCCAAGACCTTACCCACCACAGACGTTAGGCTCACCGGACTATAGTTACCGGGGTTATCTCTACTCCCCTTCTTGAACAAAGGGACCACATTTGCTATCCTCCAGTCCTCTGGCACTATTCCTGTAGCCAATGATGACCTAAAAATCATAGCCAAAGGCTCAGCAATCTCTTCCCTGGCTTCCCAGAGAATCCTAGGATAAATCCCATCCGGCCCCGGGGACTTATCTATTTTCACCTTGTCCAGAATTGCCAACACTTCTTCCCTACGCACCTCAATGCCATCTATTCTAATAGCCTGGGTCTCAGCATTCTCCTCCACAATATTATCTTTTTCTTGAGTGAATACTGACAAAAAGTATTCATTTAGTATCTCGCTTATCTCCTCAGCCTCCACACACAACTTCCCACCACGGCTGTCTCACAGCAACAGGGACCCGGGTTCAATTCCAGCCTCGAGTGACTCTGTGTGGAGTTTGCATTCTCCCGTGTCTGCGTGGGTTTCCACCGGATGCTTGTTTCCCCCCCCCCCCCCCAGTCCGAAGAAGTGCAGGTTAGGTGGATTGACCATGATCAATTGCCCCATCGTGTCTAAAGATGTGCAGGTTAGGTAGGGTTACAGAGATAGGCCTAGGTAGGGTGCTCTTTCATAGGGTCAGTGCAGACTTGATGGGCCAAATAGCCGCCTTCTGCACTGTAGGGGTTCTATAGTTCTAAATAAAATGAGGCAAGGAACTGTTAATGGAGAGTTCAGAAGGCTGTAATGTCCCTAATCAAAAGATAAAGTGCTGTTATAGGTGTGTGAAGGTGAATGAGGAATGGATCAGGGTGTTGCGGACGGTTTAGTCCCTTCAGACTGCCGAAAGGAGAAGGGAGAGGAGGGTGTGTTTTGTGGTGGCATCACGCTGAAGGAAATATGGAGAATGACTTGTTGAATATGGAGGCTGGTGGGGTGGAAGGGATGGAAAAATAAGTTATTTTGGTTCTGGGATGGAGGGGAACATATGAGACCAGAGGTGTTGGAAATGGAACAAAGGCAGTTGAGGGCACTGAAATGGAATCCTTACATAGGTGCAGTCGAGGAAGCAGTGGAATTATTGTGAATATTTATTGATAACCTATCCCCAGAAAATGAGACAGAGAAGGGAAGGGACTGATGAATCTGTGTTGGTGTCTAATGGTTGATATCGCCGAAATGTTCAGGAGTCTGGGAGAATTCCCTGCTCCTCCTCAAGTAGCGACATTGGATCTTTTATGTATGTCTGAACAGGTCGATTGCACCTCCACTAACTTCCTATCTAAAAGGTGACACATCAGCAATACAGCAATCCTCTCAGCAGTGCACTGCGAACATTCACATCGCAGGTCAATATATTTCACCTGCATATTTACTGCCATTCAGCAACCAAAGAATTAATTCCTTCCACCCCACCCCACCTGTGTAGAGAGGGAGACTGAGGGGGAGAGAGAGCGCGTGGGAGAGAGAGAGAGCGTGAGCAAGAGAGAGAGCGTGAGCGAGTGAGAGAGAGTGAGCGAGAGCGAGTCAAGAGAGCGTCAAGAGAGAGAGAGAGAGAGAGAGAGAGAGAGAGCGAGTCAAGAGAGAGAGCGCGAGTCAAGAGAGAGCGAGTCGAGAGAGAGCGAGTCAAGAGACAGAGAATCAGAGTGAGAGTCAGAGAGCCCAGGTTCAAGTCTGTGTCACACAGACTCTAAACGTTAACTGTTTCTCACCACAGATGCTGCCGGACCTGCTGAGTCTTTCCAGCATTCCCTGTTTTTATTTCAGATTTTCAGGATTGCAGTATTTTGCTTTTATATGAGCAAATAAATCACATGGCCAATAACGAACATCTATATTTATAAATTAGCCATATCTGGATTCCCAATGAGTTATATCTGGTCATTGGTCAACATAATGGACTCAAGTCCTGGAGTGGGGCTATCACACGTTATCACCGAGCAATGGCAAAGGCTTCACATAACCAAATGTCTCCCCCTAACAAACCAAACAGCTCTTACTTATAGGTAAACTGGAAAATGGGGAGAGACACGCTGTAGTTATGTCCAGTGTGCAGTATGGTAATATTCCATATTGGAGGCAGGAGTTAAAAAATGAATTACACGGTGAGATTCAGATTGAAATAAAGCATTTTAATATTTCAATACATAGTAAAAGTACAGTATAACACAGCATTTACCATTAAATGGAGGTAGAACTTAACCCAGGCCACAAGTTACCATTATTGAATTTAAACTTAGTCACTTTTATTGAAGACTTTTTTTAAAATCTTAGTGAAAATAGTCAACTGATTAGAATTTAAAAAGCCATCAAATCTCTGGTGTTTCTTGGTTCCTTCTGTCTTCACCGGGAAGGAACACAAGGTCCAAGTCAGTGGTTTCTCCAAAGCTCTCCAAATGTTGGGCAAAACCCATAGTTCAATTGGGGAGATGCCCTGCTTTGTTTCAGACTGATGGGAGTGGACGGCATAGCCAAGACTTGGCAAAAAAGAGTTACCTGAGCTACATGAAGCCTCAATGGCAGAAAGCAAGGAGCACCAACACCCTCACCCTTGCCTCGCTTCGCCCCCCGCGCACCCAAACCGCCTCACCAACACCCACCCCCCCGAGACTCAACAAATGGATGCAGGGAATCAGAGTAACAGTCCTGGAAACCCGGTCACCGTATTCCAGTTACACCAGCCACACGCACAAGCTTCACCCAACTGCAGAGTTTCAATACCACTCGAGGGACTGTAAATAAATAACCCATATTATCCCAGAAACAATAACTATCATTTCCAGTGAGGAGTCCCGAGGAAATTCCACTAATACCCTAAAGGATTAATTTCACACATCCCCAATCTTTGCCTAGTCAGTCATACGAAAAGGAATTTCATGGATAATCTCAAACCCATAATTGCAATTGATGTTGACTATTTAAAATTTTAATTCAATTAAAATATGGACAATGGTGATGTTGCTTTCACCTTTGAGTTCTAACATTCAGCCACCGAGTCAACTGTTCAGTATATGACCATTCCTGCAACTTCAGAATTAAATCCAGCCACCCAAACAGCCAGACAGGTTACTGCAGTACAGCTGAGCAACCATCAGATACAACTAATGTACTTCCTAAAGCTACTGCTGATATTTAAGGGCAAAGTGTCATTACCACACCTGTCTCATCGCCATTTAACTACCTCGGCCTTAAGATTACTATATTTGAATGTGAGTCAAACACTTAAGACATTAGAATTAAATTCCTTTACTTTTTTAGGTGAACTATGAACCAGCATCAGAACAAAGGAACAAAGGAATTTCATATGTTTAAGTAGTTGCAGACGACCTAGGCAGCCTGGTTTCAAGGCTTTTGATATTAATGTCATTTCCTGAATACAGCCTAATTTCAGAATCAGAGAGGAATGCAGAGGTTTCCAGGTAAAACACGACTCACTTACTTCAAATCCATTTACTGCTGAAAGAAACGTCATTCACAAGAATACGTCAGGGAAATCAACAAATTTATACAGTATGAGAGGAGTCCACTTGCCAAACAATCAGAATTCTCCTCTCATACTGTACAAATGAGTTGATTTCCCTTACATTGTATTCTTGTGCATGTTCTGATGAGTGCAAAATGAAAAGCTTCGGCCAAAACGTCCCTTTTTTCAGCAGTACTCAAGCTTTGTATTACAAAACGATCAAGCCAATTTGTTCAAATTCTATTTCCTTCAACCAAGGGGAAAGAACCAACAAACTATATGTAGATTAATATCAAAAACTTCATGTCAATATAACAGCTTGACATGGCTGATTCAACATAATGTCTCTCGAGTATTATCAGTCTTGTTATTACCACTTACATCGAATTCTGCGGCACATGAGAAAGTGTGGCATATACTTATCCAATTAACTACGTTGCAAATGCCAGAGTGCACATAAGATGGCTGCTAAGACTTGAAGATTAGAGACATCAAGAATGATAGAGAATAAATACTGCGCATTAAAGCAACTAAGAGTGCAAACTTCAGAAAAGTCTGCAAAATTGGTTTTGTGATATGACCGATAGAAATTCGCCTTACTTATCAAGATAACGTAGGAAACAGAAACGTACGTACCACAGCTACAGAAAAGAGAAACTGCAAAGTACAAAGATGGTGGTCTGTATCGCTTTGAGATCAGAATATTGAGGGGTGTTTCTGTTTTATCAAATCATTAACATTTTACCGAAATGGAGAAACTATTTCCTCCACTGGGAAAATCAACAAGGGTCCCATTCTTGTAAATTAGAGCCAGCCCGCAGAGCAAAATCAGGAATCAAATTTTTAAACAAAAGGTAGTCGAAATTTGGAATTCTCTCACCCAAACTACTGTGGGTGACAGGGACCAATTAAGCGCTTTTAGGGCTGAGATCAACAGATTATCACGCAAGACTATCAAGTGAAATTTAGTTAAAGCAGATAAATGGAGTTGAGGGTTAGATCAGCTACAATCTAATTGAATGGTGGAACGGGACCAAGAGACTAAATAACCTCGATGGGCTGAAGGGCCTCTTTTGCACTGTACTTTCTGTAATTCTGTGACCTCCTCCTATTCCTAATTTTCCCCAAGGCCAATTAGCAGGTGGGGGGAAAAAATTGCATCTCCAGCTACAGGTAGATATGTTACTTCAGGACGAGTTATGCTGTTTGTAAGATCATTTGCAACAGTGCAGGAGTTGTGGAAGGCTCCAAGAGCTGCTGTGCTATAATGTGGAGGAGGAAAAGGCCTTGTTCAGGACAAGACCTACAGCCTGTCCTGGTAGTAAACAGATTCTTATCACTGCCAACATGACTAGGAACAAGGTACAGCTTGTTGCATTTGGGTAGAGTAAAACAAAAACCTATTCACAAAACGTTTACAGAAGATTAACCATCTTCCAGTCAATTGAGAATGAGATTGGATAGTTGTACAAGATGGGCAGCACAGTTGCACAGTTGCTTCACAGCTGCAGGGTCCCAGGTTCGATTCCCGGCTTGGGTCACGGTCTGTGTGGAGTCTACATGTTATCCCTGAGTCTGCGTGTATTTCTTCCGGGTGCTCCGGTTTCCTCCCACAGTCCAAAGATGTGCACATCAGGTGGATTGGCCAAGCTAAATTGCCCTTAGTGTCCAAAAATGGGTGGAAATGTGGGTTTGGGTAGGGTGCTCTTTCCAAGGGCCAGTGCAGACTCGATGGGCCGAATGCCCTCCTTCTGCACTGTAAATTCTATGATTCTATGGATGAAAATATGACTATGCTCAGCTGGAAAGTAGCATAATCAGTGGCATCTGCTCTGCACACCTTCATTTCATGATCTTCAACCTAATAAATTGTATTTTCTTCTTCCAAACACTACGTTTTTAATCCAGCCAATAAATGGAGGAATTATTCCAAATATTAAGTGCTCAAAAAAACATTTAGCTCAAAGCTTTGGCAGCTGTCAACACCAAGATAGAGCTGAAGATAAAAACTTATTGGGGCAACATACAATTTAAAGAAAGGCTAGGGATTGGAAAAACAAAATTGTTCAAAAAGATTGTGTGGTTTCCACGGTGAGCCACAAGAGGGAGACCTCAATGCCTTCACAGCCAAATAGTGACGACAACGCCAACAATAAGGTTTGACATGAAGATCATGGCTTACAAAAAGTGTTCAGAAATCCTGCTGCATAGTGAATGCACTGGATCGGCCTAATGCAGCACTGGCAAATGAAAATACCATGGCCACAGTAAAGAGTCAAGATGACAATGATGGAATCCAACCAAGGTTTAGTTAGGTTAGCATGGAAAGAAGCATTTAGCATACATGAAGGATTGCAGATATCACTCTCTCTCATATAGCCATTAAAATAAATTGAAGCCGCTAACTATCTGGATAAATATCAACATTAATCTGAAGTATTCATTTTACAGAGTTAAGAAAAATTAATCAAAAAATGTACAGAAATTTAAAAATAAATTCAGTGACGATTCAATTTAATTTATATATTACTTCCTCGTTGTTGACAAGATTAGAATGGTCCCCAGCACACTGATACAAGTGGTAGAACTGTACTAAATTAGGGGATCAAACTATGAGGCAGAATAAAAAGATATGGGCAGGTTTAGCAGATTCAGGATCAATATAAAGAACAGCCTATTCATTATTTTTGCAGGGGAAGGAAGTTAAGAACTGAGAGAACTAAAATTAGATACAAAGATCTTAAGTGCACACCATAAAAAAACAAATAGGATTCCAGGCTTCGAACAGGAGAAAGGGAACCTGAAAGTCAGAAGGCAATGCTGAATTATTACACAACTCTGCTTTGGCTACAGTTGGGATTACCGCGTGCAGTTCTGAATGCCCCATTATAAACAGGATATCAATTCTATGGAAAGGTGCATTGAAGATTCACGACAATGACACCAGGAATAAGTGACGATAGTTCAAAGACTGAGCTCTTTTCACTTGGTGACAGGAATGCCAAATGTTCAGCCTTTTCGGGATTGGGACATCACCGAGTATAACTTGCTTCACCTTGCTGATAGCTTTGGTTGAGTTTGGAGAACCATGCAGGGGTCATAGGGTTATATCAGAAGCCAAGATGGAGACCAGGATCAATTTAATTGGCTGGGATCAGCTGGGGAGCAGGTGCTTTCTCCATGTGGACAGCCGCCGCCTTTTCTCAGAATACTGGGCACAGGTAAAGGCAGGGCGTACGTGACAGGCAACTGGGCATCATAAGAATCACCAATAGTCTGGTTCCTTGCCCTCTCATACATCTCTTGGAATAGAAGCAGCAGTAAGCAGACAGCAGCACTCGTGCCTGCAAACTTGGATTTGCCCATTATTGAGGATTTCTGGAATTTATTTCAAGATGTCACCTCGTGTTCAGGAACACATTCTGGGGTAGCAGCCAAAAAGCATCAAAATCTCAGTTGAGGCCACAATCAGATCAGCCATGATCTCATTAAACGGCAGAGCAGGTTAGAGAGGCTGAGTGCTGCTCCTAATTTGTACATGTCCATATGTTGGAAGTCAATCAGATAATGGAATGGCTTTACCACAAGTGGCTCAGGAAGCAAAACTTCATTTGAAAATGGGAATTGGATGAAGATTTGAAAAAAAAAAGATTGAGGGAAAGTGTAGAGACACCCAAGTTGGTAGGGTTGTTAAGAAGGCGAACAGTGTTTTAGCTTTTATTGGTAGAGGGATTGGGTTTTTGAGCCATGAAGTCATGTTGCAGCTGTACAAAACTGGTGCGGCCGCATTTGGAGAACTGCATGCAGTTCTGGTCGCCACATTACAGGAAGGACGTGGAAGCATTGGAAAGGGTGCAGAGGAGATTTACCAGGATGTTGTCTGATATGGAGGGAAGATCTTGTGAGGAAAGGCTGAGGGACTTGAGGTGTTTACGTTAGAGAGAAGAAGGTTAAGAAGTGACTTAAAAGAGGCATACAAGATGATCAGAGGATTAGATAGGATGGACAGTGAGAGCCTTTTTCCTTGGATGGTGATGGCTAGCACGAGGGGACATAGCTTTAAACTGAGGAGAGATAGATATAGGACAGATGTCAGAGGTAGGGCAGCACGGTAGCATGGTGGTTAGCATAAATGCTTCACAGCTCCAGGGTCCCAGGTTCGATTCCCAGCTGGGTCACTGTCTGTGCGGAGTCTGCACGTCCTCCCCGTGTATGCGTGGGTTTCCTCCGGGTGCTCCGGTTTCCTCCCACAGTCCAAAGATGTGCGGGTTAGGTGGATTGGCCATGCTAAATTGCCCGTAGTGTCCTAAAAAAGGTAAGGTTAAAGGGGGGTTGGGTTACGGGTGTAGGGTGGATATGTGGGTTTGAGTAGGGTGATCATTGCTCGGCACAACATCGAGGGCCGAAGGGCCTGTTCTGCGCTGTACTGTTCTATGTTCTATGTACTCAGAGAGTAGTAAGGGCATGGAATGCCCTGCCTGCAACAGAAATGTACTTGCCAACATTAAGGGCATTTAAATGGTCATTGGATAAACATATGGATGATAATGGAATAGTGTAGATAGGCTTTAGATTGGTTTCACAGGTTGGTTTCACAGGTCGGCACAACATCGAGGACCGAAGGGCCTGTACAGCGCTGTAATGTTCTATGGACAATTCCCATTCACCACCACTCTATGGACACTGAATTCAAGCAGACAGCATCAGTTGAAAGGTTTAAGGACCTAGAGGCTCCTGATAAGTATATAAGTGGGATGAGGAGGATGGTAGGTGGTGATGTGCCTGCGATCAGACAGCCAGGCCATGGGTTCAATTACATCCTGTGGGCGTTGGAGGCCGGTCACCTACCAAACAAAGGAGAAATGAAGAAAAATTAAGAAAGGCCCTTGGCTTTATTTAAGCCAGACCCACGTGTAGGAATCAACCTCACTTTCACAGTCCATACGCCACAGCCTGGCAGCCCACTCAGGCACGCCGAGCAGCAAGTCTTCCAGGCTCCTCGGATTGTTCAAGCAGCCTCCGGGTTGGGCAACGAATACCACAATATTAACCAGTGACATACAACTATCGAGGATTCAACAAACGTAACACACGGATCAATCTAAAAATTCATAGAATTTACACTGATTTTTTTTTTTAAACAGAAAACCAATCAAAATGCTTGTGGTCATTAGTGTAAATTAGTCTTTGATTTTGTAACCTTGTGCAGCAAATATCATCGCATGATTATATACAATCTTTTACCATTCTGTTTTCTGCCTGTTTATGCTGCTAGGACAAGGATATAATGAGGCAAGGCACACATGAAACATCAAATCCATGATCTGTACAGAAGCAGTTATTACACAGAGATGGAACCTTCCCTGAAATTTGATTTTCCTATGAGGACATTGATGAGCGTTGGATTCCCATTCCTGCATTCCTCCTGAGCAGCCCTTATTACATCGTCCATTTGATCTTCATTCTCTCTGTTCAATAAAAAACCTTTACCGCCATATCCCTCAGCAACTGTATGGTAATCTGTGGAAAAAAGACATAAATTATATAATAGTCATTGTTCTTCCATGTCCTCATGATGCCTGCAGTAGTTCCTGTTATGGGCCAGGGTCTAGAGAACCCCAAAGTGTATCATGGAGTTCACCAGACCGACAACTTTTAATAGATTGTGGTTATGGGAAGCACACGGGCCTACTTTACAGGTGTGAAGCAACAGAGATCTAATGTACTTTTAAAACAAAACCATGTTTATTTATGAATCCAGTTAACACTTTATAAACCCACAGTAAATATCTTGACAACTATCAACACCAATAATCCCCACAGATACAATATTCTATACGTAAACCTTCATAACTTTCCTAACATCCATAAGTCCAAAAGACCCTTTTTACAGAAAGACAGCAGGTTTAAATTCTCTACAGAAACAGGTATTGCTTTGAAATCACCCAAATGAACATTCTTTAGCTTGTAGAGATATCCATGCACATCTGTTTGCTTTCACTGCAGCTCTTCACTCTGAAAACAAAACTAAAACACCAAGACACACACCAGCTTCTATTTTTAATAAACATTTTTAGTATTATAACAACAAAATAAACAATGTACATGATGTAGTGATATGCATCACTAAATACACAAGGGGTTAATGTAAATACACTACAACTAAGTAAACACTAGAGGGAGCACCAGAGATGTCATGACATGCAGACATACAGCAAATGAACACATAGAACAGGACACAACCAATGAGCAGTCAAGACACTCAGAGGTGACATTACCCATATAAAATGACAGGGCACACATGCTCTGTCTCTTTCCACAGGCGACACAGACTAGGACAGGGGCAGATCAGAAGCATCACACCCACCACTTGGCTTAGAACAGACTGGTTAGTTAGACTGAGTTACTATAGCAAGATTAGCAGGAGAGTCGAACTCCGAGAACAGTGCTAATGGTTCAATAAATCACATTGAACTTACTTCAAAGTCTTTTGGTCAAAGCTGCATCGAGTTGCAGCCTGTGTTATCCCAGAGTACATAATACAACATGGTACCAGTAGTGTCTATATAGTGACTACCAGCAACAGCACCCAGGCAAGATGATCGAGATTCCGGTTCCTCAGCAGCTCAGGTACCACGGCAATCTTAGTGCCAACTGGAGTGCATTCAAGCAGAGATTTGAGATTTACATGGTAGCATCCGACCTAGATGGTGTGGCCGATGCTGAGAAGATAGATCTTCGACTCACCATTGCAGGTCAAAGTGCAACAGAAATCTTCAACTCCTTTAAGTACTCCAAAGGGGAGGACAAGAGAGACTTCCAGACAGTCCTGGACAAGTTTCAAAACTACTGCAAGGTAAACACAAAGGAAATCGGTAAAACTGGCACTTATACTCACCACGAGGCAAAGGTAGGCTTGCAGCAGAGGCAAACGGCAGTTTTGATTGGCAGCCATCTAGCGCAAGGTGCCGCACATGCACAGTTCCCCAGAAGATGCGAACCGGCAAAACAGTGTTTTGTGCGTTTCGCAGTTGCAAAAGGAGCGCACAGTACAGGAAAAGCAATCTGCGCATGCGCAATCCATTCCTATGCTCTATGTCACAAGAGTCATTACATCAGAGGCCCCGGACCACACCCACTTAAAGGGGAAATGTCTGAAAATAGTGAAAAAAAAATTTACAGCCAGAAAACACAATTCTTTCATCTGGAATGACAGCACAATGTCTGAACTTCGACCAGTAGCTGAAAGTAACCTCCGCAGAAGCCTGCAACAAGCAGTTAGCACTGCCCCAAGAGATGATTTAGTCCTTGAAGACTACGACTCAGATGATGATTTCATCACTGGACGTGGCGACCTCAGTACCAAATCCGAACCGCAACAAGATGTGTTGTACATTGCAGCATCCGACACAGTCGTGGACGAGTTCTTCGGATTTGAGGATCCTCAGCCTAGCATAGACAACATCACAGCGAGGCCGCTGCACGACTCCACACAGGGAACGATGCCAGACTTCACAGAGAGCGGTACAAGCCTCCACAGCAAGCTCGTTGACAGACTCCACGATGGAAGCAACGCAAGACTCCAGAGCGCAGTCCTTGAATGAACAAGACCGTGAAGGTCAAGCAACCTTATCTGAGCAACCAGCAGCAGACGATGCAAGTCTGCCACGCTCAAGTGCACAGCAAGACGACGATGACAGTCTACCACGCTCACGTGAACAACAAAAAGACTACGACAGTTTCCCCAAATTATTTGAGCCACCAGAAGACTCCGACAGTCTATCCAGCTTATCTAACTGACAAGAAGACACTGAAGGTCTATCCACTGTATATGCGACAAGTGACAAAGCCTTCACAATTCCCATACAAGATGTACGACGTCTCAGCGAGACTGACAGATCTCAGCTAGTATGTACAGAGGCACTCGACAATCAAAGTGAGGCTACTAGTGATTCCAGTGACACCACGTTAATTCAAACCTCATCTACTCGAGCCTCTCCACAAGAACCTGAAATGACTCCAGACGGGGGAGCATCAAGGAACCAACAGTGATTCCAGTAAACCAGAAAGGGCTCCGGACGGGGAGCGTCGATAAGCCAAAGATGATTCAAGTGAACCGGAAATGACTCAAGACGGGGAGCGGAATCAGAGACGGCACGCTCAATGAAACAGCAGATGCCACAAAAGACACGGACACAAGTAACTTTGTGAAGGTCTCGAATTTGCCACTCGGTGTGGTCATTGAGAGCGACAACAACAACACTAAAACAACGACTGGTACAATATGGTACAACTCTGCCAATGCAGGACACTGTGACAGCACAGCTCAAGATAATGGCAAGTGTGCAGACATACCATGGCATGTTAACGCATCTTACAAATTCACATTTGTTACACTACAAAGAAGCAGACCAGCTTCCAAGGCAGCTGACATACGGCATCAATACCGTTAACACAGACACCAGTCCAGATCAGACAGGAAAGATGACATCAAAAATCGCTACTACAAGCATCGAAAAAAAAGAGTCCAAATCAGACAACGAAATGATTTGACCATTTGAACACCTCCTGATGACTTCTTGGTTCCTTAAGCACAGGGACACTGACGGCGTTCACAAGGAAATGACAACATCAACATTGACAGTTCAATAACAAAACAAGAAAGCTACTCGACCAAGTAAATTCATGAACTTTGGACTCATATTATTTGGTATTGTATAATCATCACTGTTATCATGACTTGGACATGTCATCACTTATCCAACTATTTTGTTCAATTTTCTTTAACACTGTACAGAAAATATGTAACACAAAAAAAGGGGGGTGTGGTGATATGCATCACTGTAAATACACAAGGGGTTAATGTAAATACACTACGACTATGTAAACACTAGAGGAGCACCAGAGACGTCATGACATGCAGACATACAGCTAATGAACACTTAGAATAGGACACGACCAATGAGCAGTCAAGACACCCAGAGGTGACATTACCACAAGGGGGCATTGCACAACCCATATAAAATGACAGGGCACACATGCTCTGTCTCTTTCCACAGGCGACACAGAGAGTAGGACAGGGGCAGATCAGAAGCATCACACCCACCACGTGGCTTAGAACAGACTGGTTAGTTAGACTGAGTTACTATAGCAAGATTAGCAGGAGAGTTGAACTCCGAGAACTGTGCTAATGGTTCAATAAATCACATTAAACTTACTTCAAAGTCTGGAGTATCTTTTGGTCAAAGCTACATCGAGTTGCAGCCTGTGTTATCCCAGAGTACATAACACATCACATGAAACTATAAACATACTGCAAAAGCCGTCTCCCTCCTTTACAGGTCCCACCTTTACACACACCAGCTTTTTGTTCAAAGCGAAGGTAAAATCAGCGTCATGGCTCAGCTCCGCCCACACACTGACATCACTGCAACCAATTGATAAACACCCATTTCTTAAAGATACATCCACTACAGTTATTTCATAAACATCCATTTCTACATGACACTCCTTGGAAATGCATGAGAAGAGGCTTGGGCATTACACTTTCCAATATTCACTCACTCTATGAGTGGGGACCTTGAAATCACTTGGAGGTTCAGTCTCCAGAGTAGAACAGTCTGCCGACACTGCCTAAACTCACTCATGAAGAATGGACACTTGGGTTAGCGGCCACCATCTGCCGCAGTGGATTAAAAGGCATAAGCAGGTTTTCACTTTACATTCTCAGCCAGATACACCTGCATATTGGTCTTACTATCTGCTCAGCAACACTGGCTCAGAGTAAGCAATTAGACAGCTGGATATGAATCAACATTCATCGCTCTTTCATTCCCCTGTCCACTATTGATACAACAAGCGGAGTGCGGAGAAGCTTGCCAAGACAGGAAATGTATTAGCACAGTGGAAGACCTAACCACGTACCGGTGTATGCCAGGCCACAGGCCACGTTGCTGCCCAGCAATGGAACCTGCTCTCGGGAAATCTGGCTCCAGCCGGCATCATTGCCGACCAAGGCGATCACAGGAGTCTGAAAAGGCACATTAATTTGTGAGATACATAATTGTAAACACACAGGCGCAACAATCCCCCCACCACCACCCCTCATGCATACATCCCCCGTACACACACCCCCACCCCCCTCACACACGCATTCCCCCCCCCTCACACACGATTGATGTTATGCACATTTGTCAAAGCAAAATGCTCTTTCAGACTCTATCTAAAAACGTTAGCTAATTGTTTGGGGAAGGCGGAGCAAGAACTGGATTAATAACAGTGTATCCATATCAAATAAAATCTGAATTAAAAAGCTTGCGTCAGTGGTGACCATGAAATGACAAGACGTTGTAAAAATTCATCTAGCTCACTAACGTTCAATAGTGAAGGAAACATCCGCTGTTCTTATTCAGTCTGGAGTCTGTGCAAGTCCAGACTTGGAGCAATGTCACTGAAGAAATTACTTCTCTCAAAGATTGCATATCTGCAGAACTCACTAACCACAGGGTGCAGTGGATGCCAGGACTGTAAATATGAGGAGATAAATAATGGGTTGAAGGTTATGGAGAACGAGCAGAGAAGTGGAGTTGAGGCCAAGAGATCAGCCATGATCATGTTGAATGGCCGAGTGGTTGAATTGCCTATTCCTGCTCCTAGTTCTGATGAAAAATGCTTCCCACGAAGCCTAAGGACATCAGGCCTAATCCACACAAGGACTGGTTTCAGTGAGTCACAAGGTACAGGTTGGGACCATTACTCACTAGACTAACGACAAGGTTTAGCACAGAAAGCCTGAGCACAGACTACTCCCACTAGAAAAGCAATTGTGCAAAGGACTAAAGTGGCAGCATTGTGTGTACCTGCACCATATGGACTGCAGTGGTCCAAGGTGACAGCTCACAAGGGCAATTAGGGATGGGCAACAAATGCTGCCGAGCCAGCAGCATCCACATCCCATGAATGAGTTTTTAAAAAGAGAATTGACTTTGAATGTGTTGCACTTGCTACAACAGTAAGAAATAACTGAAATTTACAAATACTCAATTGAGAATCAGCCACGTGACACTTACCTTGTGGCGTTTGAACGTGTCAAATTCAGCGATGCTGTAGCCAAGGGAACCATCTCCATAAACTATCCAAACCTAGACAAAAATAAAACACATGGATTCTGATCTCTCTAAATCGGCACAATGATCAATGCTTGTGACTCAAGTCTGTGCCGAGGACAGAACCATATTCCTCTTGTACTCAGTACTGTTATTCAGTAGTCCAAGCCAGGAACAGATCAGATGTAGAGCAAGGGTTCCTGTACCCCACCAATGGTCCAGAATTGTTCCTGCAGCCATCTCTCAATCAGCACCATGTGTTAAATTCTTTATCCCCTTGGCCTTCGGCTCCAAATAATTTTGTCCCACAAATTGCTGGAATTGAGAGCTGCTAAAGGCAAGGACAACAGTGAATCTATATTTTTGCTGAGCAGCACGGCCAACAGACTAGTCATAGACTTTTAAAGTTCAGAAAGAGGCCCTTCGGGCCATCAAGCACCTATTTATTCTAATCGCATTGTCTAGCACTTGGTCCATGGCCGTGCATGCTATGGCATTTCAAGTGCTCATCTAAAAGCTCCTTAAACGTTGAGGGCTCCCACCTTCACCACCCTGTCAGACAGTGAGGTCCAGATTCCCATCACTCTCTGGGTGAAAAAGAATTTCCTCAAATCCCCTCTAAATCTACTGCCCTTACCGTAAATCTATGCCCCCTGGTATTTGGCCCTACAACTAAGGGTAAACATTTCTTCCTATTTACCCCATCTATGTCCCTCAGAGTTTTGTACACCTCAATCTGGTCCCCCTCAACCTTCCCTGCACTGAGGAGAACAAGCCCAGCCTAACCAGCCTCTTTTCACAGTAAAAACACTTCAAGCCAAGGCAACATCCTGGTCAATCTCCTCTGCACCCTCTCTTGTGCAATCACTTCCTCCCTAAAGTGTGGTGACCAGAACTGCACACAGTACTCTAGCTGTGGCCTAATCAGCGTTTTATATAGTTCCATCGTAACCTCCCTGCTCTTGCATTCTATGCCTCGGCTAATCAAGGCAAGTAGCTCATATGTCTTCTTAACCACCTTAACTACCTGTCCTCCTGAGTTCAGGCACCTGTGGGCATGCACCCAGAGGTCTCTCTGTACTTCCTCCCGCTGTTCTCTCTTGCCTTGTTAGTCATCCTAAAATGGTTCAGTTCACACCATCGAGGGTTAAATTCAGTTTGCCACTATTCTATCCATCTGACCAGCCCATCTATATTGTCCTGCAATCTAAGGCTTTCCTCCTCGCTATTTATCACACCACATATTTGTGCGTCATCTGCAAACTTTTTTTTGTGAAAAACATTTTAAGGCATTTATAATTTTATAATAGCAAGAGTAAACAGTACAAATACAAATATAAACATAGTGCAAAGACCGCCTCCCTCCCTCACAAGTCCCACCTCTAAACAATAATCTAACACCCCCCCCCCCCCCCCTCCTAGCTCATCTTCCCATTTGCGCTTCAGCTCCTCTGTCTGCGTTTCCTCCGACTCCATGAGTTCTTTATAAATATCCAAAACCTCCACCTCTCCCACCTTCATTCTGGACTACAGACTACATTGTGGGCTACAGGACTACCCTGTCCTGTAGCCCACCGTGGCGGTAGGAGCTGAAAGGTCGAAACTTGCCTTAGCAGAAAATCCCGTATCTGCAGATATCTGAATCCATTTCCTGCTGACAGTTCAGATTTCTCCGCTAAATCCTTCAAACAGGGGAAGCTCCCATCTATAAATAGATTCCCCATCCTCTCAATCCCTGCTCTCTGCCATCTCAGAAACACCCCCATCCAGCCTTCCCGGTACAAATCAATGGTTATTGCCGACTGCAGTCCAGATCGATGCTCCCTCCACTCTCATGTGCTTCCTCCGCTGTCCCCAGACTCTCGGGTCCGTCACTACCACCGGGCTTGTGGAGTATCGGGCCGGTGAGAACAGCAGAGGTGCCGTTACCAATGCCACCAAACCTGTGTCCTTGCATGATGCCACCTCTACTCGCTCCCATACACCCCCCCCCCCCACCCCCACTGCCCACTTCCTAATCATGGCTACATTTGCCCCCCAGTAACAGTTGCTAAAGTTGGGCAGTGCCAACCTACCCTCCCCTCGACTACGCTCCAGCAACACTTTCTTTACTCGTGGGGTTTTACCCACCCACACAAAACCCAAAATCACCTTGTTTACTCATTTAAAAATGGCCCTTGGGATAAAGATGGGGAGGCACTGAAAAACAAACAGAAAACTCGGGAGGACCGTCATTTTCACGGACTATAATCTCCCTGCCAGTGACAGAGGGATCATGTCCCACCCTCGAAAGTCCTCCTTTATCTGTTCTACTAGCCGGGTCAAATTTAGTTTATGTAACAGCCCTCAGTCCCATGCCACCTGGATTCCCAAATAACGAAAGCTCCCTCCCACCACTCTTCCGATCATCTCTCCTTCCCCCTTGCCTGGATCGCAAACATCTCGCCTTTCCCCTTATTCAATTTACACCCCGAAAACCAGCCAAATTCCCCCAAAATCCTCATTATCCATTTGTGTTTCAGATTCCAGCATCTACAGTATTTTGCTTTTATTAAAATAAATTTAGAGTACCCAATTATTTCTTTCCAATTAAGGGGCAATTTAGCATGGCCAATCCACCTACCCTGCACATCTTTGGGTTGTGGGGGTGAGACCCACGCAGACACGGGGAGAATGTGTAAACTCCGCACGGACAGTGACCCGGGGCCGGGATTGAACACAGGTCCTCAGCATCGTGAGGCAGCAGTGCTAACCACTGTGCCACCATGCCACCCCATTTTGCTTTAATTATAGCAGAGAATTAGGGCTTTGCAACAGATAATTTCCTGGGACACATACATCATCCCTCTGCTGAAATGTCCATACTGAGCAAAGCCTCACCTCAACAGTCTGTATTTGAACCCAGATCCCAGAGATGAAGGGCTAGAAGCAGATAGGCAGTATTAACATGGCACCAATTAATCAAGACTTTGGCAGCCTAGATTTCTCTCACACAGGTTCTCAAGTCAACCAAAACTTTTAACAAGGCATTTAAATACTGTGATGATTTTTTTAGTAAGTATTACAACTCCCTCACTTGCTTTCTGAAAATGATAAGCCATAAGCCAGAGCAGCCAACTTTTGCATATAGCTCCTGTGAGGTAGAAAAGAAGGAAAATAAACTGACCTGTGACTCTGGCCTGCAGAGCTTGGCTCCAAGTGCAAACCCACCACCAACTCCAAGTGTCCCAAAAGCTCCTGGGAACAAAAAGACCAGAGAGATGAAAAATTAGTTAGAAATGTAGACACTGCTTAGAAACAGATTAGAGTTTATGAGTTCAAGCTTCACACCAGAAGTTGCATTACCAACATGGAACAACACCCCAGTGCAACACTGAAAAGGAGTGCTGCACTGTTAGGGGTCAGGGTCACTTAGGCCTTGCCTGCCTGTTCCAGTGAATGATGGAGGGAATGCTGCATTGTCCCAGTGTGCTGAATGATAAGTTGTAATGGGAATAAGATAAGTTTAGTGTTATGAAGGGTTAGATCAAATGAGCAAATTGCCTTTGCCGCTGCGTTTCTACATAGCAATTTAAATGTGACAGCATTTCCAACTCTCTACCATCTGTTCTCATTCAAAATCATCAATGGCCAGAGTTCATTTCATGGGCAATTTACTAGCATTTATAAAGCTGCACATAAGACAAGGGTCCCTATCCACTCCTGCTGGTATAATCTTACATTTCAGATCCTCATAGTTCAAAACAAAAGTTGTTTTTAATGAAATAACCTCAAGCAGAATTATTTTTTGCTATTCGCCATCTTGAACACAACAGGGGCGTGTACACGATAGCTGAGCCTTCCTGCCCGCCTGATGTACAACTTGAGACACAGCAGCAAACAGGTCCAGTCTAACACCTTTCATTCAACATAATATTATGTTACTGACTGTACCTCCACTGACGTTGATCCTGTCCTCTTCTCAGCCTGACCAGATACCTTAGGGCTCATTATTTAATGTAAACATCAAAAAACTGATGCTAAAATTAAAGAACAATGATTTAAGCTTTCTCCCCAGTCAACAGGTAGCAGCTTCCACTAGAGTCTGAGGCACTCAATATATACAGAGACTTTGGTGCACTATCGAGGGAATGCTGCATTGTCCCAATGTGCTGAATTTCAGCCAAGGTATTAAGTGACTCTTATCGACCTGCTCATTTCAGATCCTTGGCACTATTCAAACAGCAGAGTGAGTGTAGTGGTATTGTCACTGTGCTAGTAATTCATAAACCCAGGCTAACCCTCTGGTGACCCCCGGTTCGAAGCCCACCATCGCAGATGACAAAATTTGAATTCAATAAAAATGTGCAATTAAAGGTTTAATAGTGACTACGATTATCGATTATCGTAAAAACCCATCTGGTTCACTAATGTCCTTTCGGGAAATAAATCTGCCATCCTTACCTGGTCCGGCCCAAATGTGACTCCAGATCCACAAGCAACATGGTTGACTCTTAACTGTCCCCTCAACTGCAATTAGGGATGGGCAATAAATGCTGGCCCAGCCAGCGACGCCCACGTCACAAATAAGATATTTTTAATATAAATATAAAAATAAAAAATATATATTTTTTAAACTTGATACCCTGGCCAATAATTTTCTTTTAACCAACACTGCTAAAAGCAGATTATCTGATCATTCAGTTCTCCTGTGTGAAGCCTTGCTGTATCCTAAGTGCATTCGCTCAATAACAGTGACTGCAAAAGTAATTCATTGATTACGAGGCATTTTGAGATGTTCGGAGAATCTGATAAAATGCTAAATTCTATAATTCATTGCAAATTTGACATCTGCTAAAGTTGGAACTTATGTAAATATTCTTCCCCTAACCCCCCCTCTCCCAGTGGTGCTAACACATTGGCACCCCATCCATGTAAAATGTCTCGTAGAGGGCGACTGTTAACCGGTTACTTAACCAGAGAAAGGAAATCACAGCTGGACTCTAGCCAGGTCTTATCAATGTCCATTTTGCTATAAGGACCTCTGGTTGATCATCCCACTCCCCTTTTAACACCTTCAACAATTTTGTCTGTACTAACCAGGATCAAGCCATCGGAGCGGCCCGCGGGGTTTCAGGATATAAGCAGCACTACCCACAAAGTCACCCCCATCCGTCACTATTATGCTGTCCTCCTCCATCAGATGCTCAACGCGATGCAGAACCTTCAGTGGATTCAGGTGTTTTGCCACTTCTTCCACTGCCTTTTCACTGAAAGATAATAAATGAATATTCAATTTCAGAAACTATGTCCTCTCAGCAGCTCACACACCTGCTCATATCCACCTCAACTGACCCATCCCAACGTTAAAACCCTCAAATTATGACTTAAAATTGGTAGCACTCTCATCTCAGCTAGCATTTTTTAAATGTGTTTACAGAATGCGGGTGGTTACTGGCAAGGCCAGCATTTGTTTCCCATCCTATTTGCACTGTCCACACATGGTGTATGTATACAGTGTAGTCTTGTTAGGAAGAGAATTCCAGGATTTCTGAACCAGTGAATCCATTAAGGATTCAAATCCAAGGGCGGCACGGTGGCGCAGTGGTTAGCACTGCTGCCTAACTGTGCTAAAGACCTGGGTTCGATCCCGCCCCCGGGTCACTGTCTGTGTGGAGTTTGCACATTCTCCCCGTGTCTGTGTGGGTTTCACTCCCACAACCCAAAGATATGCAGGTCATGTGGATTGGCTAAATTGTCCCTTAATTGGAAAAAAATAATTGGCTATTCTAAATTTTTTTATTTTTTTTTTATAAAGTATTAAAGTCCAACCCAAGAACACAAGCTAGGCTGATGCTATTGAGTAGTACTGAGTAATGCCTACTTTTGGATGGATCATTTTAAATGGTACCCCACCTGTATGGACACGAGGTGCCCTAACCATTATCAAGGAGCAGGACCTATTCCAAGCGTCCTGGCCAATAATCCTCTCTCAACCAACACTGCCAGAAACAAAGTGCCTGGTAAGTCACCTCATTTGCCATCTGAGGAATCTTGGGGCAGTTCTCTACAACACTGACTATAGTTGAAAAATAAATTTTACATTAATAACACTGAAAAGCTCGAGGATACAAGGTGATTCATAAACACAAGAACCTATGAAAACACCATCATTTTTAGGATAGGGAAAGGCTATTGGACCCCGCAACCCCCCACACCCATTTTTGATTGATCTCAGCCTTACCTACACTTAATCACACATCATCCTTGCACTTTCAATAAAAGGAAATAGTTTGTGGAATTATTTTACCGCCTGCTTCATGACAATCTCTGGTAACTTGGTCAAGTATTTATCCCTCAATTTGGCATGAAAACAGTTCCCAACTTCCCTTCTCACTGCCAGCTTCCGAATATCTAATTCTCACCTCCTGTTGTTTTAAACTTTCCACCATAATTGGTACTGTACTTCATTATTGTAAAGTTCAGCTACACCTCCAAAATGTATTGCCAGCATTCAAGTCTCCCAACAATGCAACTCAACTACAATTTAAATCAGCAATAGTTCCAGTCCTCATCTCATTAGCCTGGTCCACTCCCTCTTAAAGGCATCGACCCTTTGATGACCACTGTTTCTTCAGAGTCTGCTGACTTGATCTAAAAGTACTACTTGTGTGTAAGCCTTGACAGCAATTGATGAGTCTATTTGACCTTTGGGGCATCCTCATAAAGTAAAGTCACCAGAGGCCCAGATGACCATAGGCTGCTTTCCCCTTTGAGGGGGAAAGAGCTGACTGGTGGTGATTTAACCGGAGGATCACCACACCTCAGGCAAGATAGTTGAGAAGGCGGGGCCTTCATGAATGTACATGCAAATCGCTGCAGGGTTCCATCGCCAGCAGTTGGGATTGGAATCCTCAGCTGATTCATCTCCCAAACTCCAAGTGACCAGACTAATTACAACAGTCTTACTATCAAACATGGAGATCGGCTAACCTCGCGCAGAAATAGGCTGGAATTTTCCAGCCCTGCCCACGGGTGGGATCTTCCAGTCCCACCAAAGTCAATGGACCTTTGGTTGGCTTGCCATAGACAGAGGTCCATTCCCCCCATCCCTCAACCAGACATGCCACAAGGCTCCCCCGCTACTCAATTAGACCACAACTCAATATTTTTGGGTACCCTCGGATAAGAAAAAAAATCTGACTTTATCAGTTTGAAAATTCCTATTGTCTCAGCATCGACATCAACAACCATTTAAAAGGGAGAACAGAGTTACAAATTTCTAGCACCCTTTCTATGAAAAATAATTTTCTAATTGCACTCGGGAGTGGTCTCGGCTGGTTTAGTTCAGTTGGCTGGACAGCGGGTCGTGACGCAGAGCTAGGCCAGCAGCGCTAGGTTATTCATGAACCTGCTCAACCTTGCCCCTCGCCAAAGGTGTGGTGACCCTCCGGTTAAATCACCACCAGTCAGCTCTCCCCCTCAAACGGGAAAGCAACCTAGGGTCATCTGGGACTGTGGCGACTTCACATTACTTCTTTTGAATGGCCTAGCTCGAATTTTACAATGTGCCTCCTTGTTCTCGATTGGCCCCCAGGCTGGTTCTCGATTGGCCCCCAGGCTGGTTCTCGATTGGCCCCCAGGCTGGTTCTCGATTGGCCCCCAGGCTGGTTCTCGATTGGCCCCCAGGCTGGTTCTCGATTGGCCCCCAGGCTGGTTCTCGATTGGCCCCCAGGCTGGTTCTCGATTGGCCCCCAGGCTGGTTCTCGATTGGCCCCCAGGCTGGTTCTCGATTGGCCCCCAGGCTGGTTCTCGATTGGCCCCCAGGCTGGTTCTCGATTGGCCCCCAGGCTGGTTCTCGATTGGCCCCCAGGCTGGTTCTCGATTGGCCCCCAGGCTGGTTCTCGATTGGCCCCCAGGCTGGTTCTCGATTGCCCCCAGGCTTGTTCTTGATTGCCCCCAGGCTTGCCACCAGACAACATATTTACTTTGCGTTTACCCTATGAACATCTTTTAATGTTTTAAACACCTCAATCAGTTCACCTCCAAATTTCCAATCCTCGGAATACAAGCCAAATTCAGTCGAAGAGATCAAAGCAGGGTTATTTGATTTAGGTATTCACTGGTTAAATAGCAGTCGTCAGAGGACCTTTCATTAAAATCTTAGTAGAGGGCCATGTGGCAGATGGGAGCAAAATACCAACAACACTTTTAAGGACGAGTGTCTCTCTCCCCCCCCCCTCCCCCCCAGTGGTTTGATTGGAAAATACACACAAGTTACAAAATGGAAACAAGCCATTTCTCCCATCAGAACCAGAGCACACAGTCCTAATTACTTTTTCTGCAATGGCAACAGAATCAACAGCGACATGAAGAAAAACATTTTCAAGCTGCAAGTGCTTGGGATCTGTAAGGCATTTCCCCGAGAGTGTCATGGAGGCAGCTCCAATCGTGACTCTCAAAGGGAACTAAATAAGCACCGTAAAATAAAAATACATTTTGAATGGCCATGTGGAAAGGGCTGTGGAATGGGACTAGCTGATTCTTTTCTTGAAAGAAAACTAACATGGGCTGAATGGCCTTTTTCTGACCCGACTCCCACATCCCTTCATCTACCTATTCCAGTTCATCTTAAATAGTCACAGTTTCTTCTTCACCACTTGCCCTGAATTTTTTCACAACTTCAAGGTTTATCTTGTTCCATGTCAATCTCTTATATTTAATTTTACCCATAACTCAAAACACCTCAAATTGCTGGAAATCATTAGCCCTCCCTCTCCTATCCCATCCGGTAATAACTTAAAACACGTCCATCATGTTGTCTGGTAATCTGCGTTGTGCGAATAAAAAGCATAATTTTATTTTAGGTATATGTAGTGTTCAAGTCCCTTTTTACATTCCTACCTATTAGCCTTCTCCTTTTTAACATCTCCCTCTTTCAGGCGCCGTGTCCAATCGCTGGGAGCCTGGTAACCCTTTAGGCCCTCTGCCAACTGAACTAGAAAGGAGCCAGGGTCATCTGAGGGAGACAAAGACACAGTAATCAGATAAATTGCAATCAGAGTCACGACTAAACAAATCAGAACATAGAACATTACAGCAGAGTATAGGCCCTTCAATGTTGCGCCAACCTGTGAAACCCCTCTAAAGCCCATCCACACTATTCCCTTATCGTCCATATGCCTATCCAATGACCATTTGAATGCGATCATTCTAATGTTTCAGTGATGGGATTGGGTTGATTCAGTGGCTGATGGACCCCAATCGCAAAATGCTGTCCGGTAGCAATCAATCATCCCATCATCAATGACAGCCAAGAAGTTCCCATCCCAAAAGTTGGCCTTGGCAAGTGAATTCTCTTTTTTTAAATAAAGGATTTCTGACAGACCCATAAACCCCAGGTATAATCAGGCGACAATCATCACTGAATGAATATTAATATTGGTTGTAAAGTAACAAGACACTTAATAATTATTATTTCTCCATTCACACTCTGCTACAGGGCTCGTGCACAAACCTCCTTGCAGCTAGTTTGAGGATTGGGGCTGAAGGAGAAGGATTTGACCGAGTGGTCTATCTCCCCTGGGAATGGCCACTGGTTTATTTTTGGAGGAGGTGGGGCTACAAGACCATATCTTAAGTTAGCCTAACCAGACTAATGTTCACACATTCCTCACTGTTCATTCTCTTCCCCAAACCATCACCCCTCCTGAAGGTGCTGAGAAACCCATCTGTATCTTGGCCAAATGGGAACTCTTCACATGTGAATGTTGGGAGGGACTTCAATAATGGGTGTAGATTTTTCATGGAATTTACAGTGCAGGAGGAGGCTATTTTGGCCCATTCTGGCCGGGCAGGCCCTTGGAAAGAGCAACCCACCCAAGCCCACGCCTCCAACCTATCACCGTAACCCAGTACCCCACAGGGCAGCATGGTGGCGCAGGGAATTAGCCCTGCTGCCTCACGGCGCCGAGGTCCAAGGTTCGATCCCGGCTCTGTGTCGCTGTCCGTGTGGAATTTGCACATTCTCCCCGTGTTTGAGTGGGTTTCTCCCCCACAACCCAAAGATGTGCAGGCTAGGTGGATTGGCCATGCTAAATTGCCCCTTAATTTGAAAAAATTAATTGGGTACTCTAATTTTTTTTTTAACCCAGTAACCCCACCTAATCTTTTCTGGACACCAAGAGCAATTTAACCCCCGCAGACACGGGGAGAACGTGCAGACTCCGCACAGACAGTGATCCAAGCCGGGAATCGAACCTGAAGCTGCGAAGCAACTGTGCTACTGTGTTGGGTGTGATTAATTCAAGTTTTGTCCTCACAAACACACTCATTTTCCAGCGGCTACAGGAAACCAAGCAGGTAAATTCAATAATACTATTCAATTATATTACAAGCAGAGGCCAGAGACTCTGAAAAAGAGTCATAAGACTCAAAACATTAACTCTGGGTTTCTCTTCACGGATGCTGCCATGGCATTTCATGTTTTCATTTCAGGTCAATTCAATGTTGGAAAATCATTCCCAATCACATTTACTTTCTTTTTCCTCCTCTAATCAGCAGGGGCAGCAGGGTAGCATGGTGGTTAGCATAAATGCTTCACAGCTCCAGGGTCCCAGGTTCGATTCCCAGCTGGGTCACTGTCTGTGTGGAGTCTGCACGTCCTCCCCCTGTGTGCGTGGGTTTCCTCCGGGTGCTCCGGTTTCCTCCCACAGTCCAAAGATGTGCGGGTTAGGTGGATTGGCCATGCTAAATTGCCCGTAGTGTCCTAATAAAAAAGTAAGGTTAAGGGGGGGGTTGTTGGGTTACGGGTATAGGGTGGATATGTGGGTTTGAGTAGGGTGATCATGGCTCGGCACAACATTGAGGGCCGAAGGGCCTGTTCTGTGCTGTACTGTTCTATAATCAGAGAGAGCACGCGAGAGGCCTGACAGGACTATTCCTCGTGTAGTCTGGGGAGACAGTGGTGTAGTGGTATTGTCACTGGACTAGCAAAACAGAGACCCAGGTTTGATTCCCGCCACTGCAGATGGTGAAATTTGAAATCAGTAAAAAAAAATCTGGGATTTAAAGTCCAATGATGACCATGAAACCATTGTCGATTGTTCACTAATATCCGAAGGTAATCTGCCATGGTCTAGCCTAGATGTGACCCCAGACCCACAGCAATGTGGTTGACTCTGAACTTCCCTTCCAGGGCAATTAGGGATGGGCAATAAATGCTGGCACAGCCTGTGACGCTCATGTCCCATGAGCGAATTTTTTAAAAGTCTCAAAGAGATCAAAGCTGAGAGAGTAAAAGGGGACATACCAGGTTTATGCGGTTCAGTGCAACCGTGGGCTGTGCCCATTGCGGGGAGCTAACACCTAGTTCTTAAATGGAGTCATCACAACTTACCCCTCACGGAAAGCGTTGGCTTCCAGAACATGTCTGAGTTTTTCAGCAGCTGCGAACTGTCACGGTTTACGGCAACTATCTTGCTCCGTCTGCTGAGAACACGGCCATATGACAGGCGGAAATCGCACACTGTACCTGATTGCCAAAAAAGGAAAAACCATCAGCCTGGGGGTTGGGGGGGGGGGGGGGGGGGGTGGTGCGGCTGTAATCAACAACCCCTCAGAGCAGGACAAGGACACACAAAAGCTCAACCGACAATAGATCTGATTAAGGGCACAATTTTACTGCAGTTATAAAGTTTCTGGCCTCATTTCATTAAATACAGTTTTCTCCCCGCTCGGTCTATCAAAATTAGCAAAGCAGGGCACAGGCCAGCAATCAGCCCGGTGGATCGTTAGTACACCCGAGGGGAAATGCAATCCATTTGTTCGGGTATTTTTTTATTTATTTTTTTAAAAGTACAATTAGCACACAATTGGTATTGATTTTGTAGAACGTAACCTGTGCTAATTTGAAGCCTTCAAATAGATCAAGAGTTCATTGAAAATTTCTAAAATTTGTTAATCTGATTTAGACAACGGGTATTAATGATAATGGAATCAAGAAAGACAGATAGAGCCAAGATGCAGATCAGCCGTAATGGTGAGTGGGCAGTGAACAGAGGAGAATCGCAGCACAGCCAGATTCCTAGCACTTCAGCACGGCACAGAAACAGCTGCCGCCATTATGATTAATTACTTCATTTTGAGGTGAATTCAGAGAAGTGAGAAAGCCCCAAATAAATTAAAAGGCTTTTTTATTCAGCTTTAAAGATTATTGCGGGTATTCGAGACAATTCTGTTAAAGGCCTTTCATTATTGCTTGATCGGGATCTCACCAACCTGCCAGGATCACCAGGTCTGCCTCTTTCAAAGCATCCCTTCGGTTCTGTCGGATGTGAATGGGGCTGTCCCTTCCCAGCATTCCTCGAGCCATGCCTCCCAGGAAGCAAGGAATAGCCAGAGATTCCAGAGCTGCCCTAGGTGTAAAATGTTCACAATGTCAGGTACATTATCGTGCCACTGTATTACTATAGACCGTGAATGGTACTTCCCCAACTAAAGAACCAAATGGAATTAATGCAAAAGCTAGAATACTGTTTTTTCCATTCCCATCCCCAACTTTGGCAAGTATTTCTAAAACCGATTTGCTATAGATGTGGGAATACTACCCAATCTCATGACTTTACGCGTGCACGGTGATCTGTAAACAGTCAGTGCTTAAAGTAGAGTGCTCGATTGGGCCAAACTGGAAGCAATTTCGTGTTGCGCATTTAGAATGCGGATTAAAAATGTCCCCAAAGAGATTTCTCGTAGGATTGGTGTAGCTCACACCCAACCTCGTGTAATTGAAGTCCATCGAAGCCCACATCTTCCAACCTTTCCTGCTTATTTAATCATTACATACCCACCCTTCTGAATTAACTTAATCCAACACACTTCACTATCCCCACTCCACTCTCAAGTCTCTCAAAACCCCTCTCTGACCGTTCTTCACGCTCCCCTCCCCACACTTACTGTCCCAATAGGGGGAGACAGTAGCTTGCCGGTAATGTTGTTGGATAGGTAATCCAGAGACCCAGTCTAATGTTCTGGGGACTTGGATTCAAATCCCACCACAGTAGCTGGTGGAATTTGAATTCAATAGAAATCTGGAATACAAAGCTAGTTTCAGTATTGGTGACCATGACAACTGTCATCAATTGTCATAAAAGCCCATCTGTTTAACTAATATCCTTTTCGGGAAGGAAATCTGCCATCCTTACCTGGTCTGGCCTACATGTGACTCCAGACCCACAGCAATGTGGCTGACTCTTAACTGCCCTCTGAAATGGCAGAGTAAGCCACTCTGTACAACAATAGTTAAGGATTGGGAACAAATGCTGACCTTGCCATGAAAGAAAACATTTTAAAAAGGATTAAGTACTATTCCAGGCCACCTTTCCTGTAAAGTGTTGGGATACCTTTCCCTACTTAAGGAATATAATCTCTCAAAATGCAAATTTTGACTTTTACAACTGACCAGGAAACTTGCAGGCATATTCAACGCCCCAGAAGTTAAGGGCGGTATTCTCCGCCGGCTCCACAAATCGCAGGGGCCGTCGTGAACTCGGCCGAGGTTCATGACAGCCTATGGGGCCCGCTCCCCGCACCTAATTCACCCCCACCCGGGGGGGTAGGAGCGGGCCCCCGTCATTCCTGGCCGCGACCTCGGCCGCCGGAAATGACGCCCGAACGACGCTTCGCGGATGTCATCCGCGGATGCGCAGGAACCCGCGCATGCGCAGATGACATCAGCGCACTGACGACGCGAACCCGCGCATGCGCGTTGCAGTCTTTCTCCACTGCCGCCCGGCAAGACGTGGCGGCTTGATCTTGCCGGGCAGCGGAGGGGAAGAGTGCGTCCGTTTTGGACGCAGGCCCGACGATCGGTGGGCACCGATCGCGGGCCTGTCCCCTCCGGAGCACAGTCGCGGTGCTCCCATCCCAATCGGGCCCCTGGATGCCCCAAACGGGCATCCGGCGCCCGTTTCACGAATGCAGCGACCAGGTGTGGTTGCTGCCATGGTGAAACGGGCGTGAAGGGCCGGCCACTCGGCCCATTGGGCTCGGAGAATCGCCGTTCGCCGTAAAAAACGGCGAGTGCCGATCTTTCCGTTGGGGGGGAATCGCGGGGGCGCCAGGGGGGCGGGAAAAATGTCGGGAGGCCCTCCCACGATTCTCCCACGCCACGTGGGGAGCGGAGAATTCCGCCCTAAGAGTTTAAAGCAATACACTAGTTCCATGTGCACTCAATCCTCAAACAGCAGAGCATCGCAAAATGGTTCCATACTTATACAATCAAAAAACTTGTCCACAACTTAAAACACCACCCTCACCAAAGTAACGCACACTTAGTTGCAAACTGAGACGCAAACTTTGATTAAGCAGGGAACAGAGAGCTGGGCCAGCCCCACAGACATCAGATGACCATCGACTTACCGGATATTGTCCACAGGTGTGGGTGGGAGCGTTGCCTGGCTGCCCAGAAGGATGACTGGGTTTTTAGCCCTGCTCACCATCTCTACACAGCACTGCACCTAAAGAAACAAAAATTAAACCTTAGAAATTGTTCCACAAACATTGCATGCAAAACACTAATATTGTGATACTAAATGGAAAGTGCATGCTTGATGCCCACCCAAGTTGGTTAATGCAGTAAATAGCTGAATGGTAAAGACAAGCAAAAGCTTAATCATGTCTGTACTGAGTTAGTTGGTTACAATAGTGCTCAGAAGAATGCTTCAATTGGTCTCAGCACTCAAGTGTGGGAGAGCAGGGAAGAACAATCCTGTTCTTCGTCATTACCCTGCAAACACCGCTAAGTTTATAGGTGTCAGATATGGGCACCATTAGGACAAGTTGTGTTGCCCGCCACAGGCGAATAACCCAGCACCAGGTCGAGGGTTAAAGACGACGAAAGGCTTGGCAGCTCTGTAACACAAAACCCAGGCAGCTTATAGCAGGTTGAATGGCGGAGTTGAATGGTAGGTTTGCAATGGAAATCAGCGAAGATTTTTGTTGGAGAAAGGTTTTAAAAACGTTTAGTTTCTGTAAAAAGAAAACACTGAACATGTCTTTTTAAAATAGCAGCCCCAGCAATGTTTGCTCAGGCTTTTGTCAACAGGCTGGAAAATTGGATGAAAGGATCAGAGCTCGTGAACTGCAGTATTCAACGCAGAAAAGTAGAGAAACTGTTTAACTGACTGTGGGAACCTTCCAGTTAGTGTGATGCATTGGCTGTTGATTCCTTTGTTAGAGTGAGGCCCATTCACTGTTTATTGTGCGTTTTTGTTTGAGTCAGCAGTGAGAGGTGCAGTGGTTTCTGCAGCTGTCATTGTGAGGCATGCCCTCAGCTTCAGCTGGATGTGACAATGTTGTGCAAATTCAGGTGTGCGTGTCAAAGATGACACTTGGGAATGAAGACACTTTCCCCTCATGTCGATGGCGTGCACATTTAAATGCTACAGACAGCAGGGTAATGCACCCCCCCCCCCCCCCCCCCCCACTTCCCTCCCTCCCTCCCCACCACCGTCTGATAAATCCAACAGTCGCAATTAAATTACCTTGAAGGCAGGATTCCGTTGGTTTCTGTTGGCCAACAGACAACCGATGAACAACTGGTATCTGATAATCTCACCCAGCCAAGCGAATGAAAAAAGGAGTTAATGAGTGTAAGGGAAAGGTGCTGCAGCAGGTGGTGAAGCCATGCACTGTGCACACTGAACATTTGAGGTTAACAATAGGCATCAAAAGTGGATTATATTCATTCTTCAATACCCTGCGAACAATCATCTCATTTTAAAGAGATTTAAAAGCAGGTATTACTACAGGTTAGTATCGGATGGTCAACAGAGACATGGTGGATTGCAGCCTCACGGCGCCGAGGTCCCAGGTTCGAGCCCGGCTCTGGGTCACTGTCCGTGCGGAGTTTGCACATTCTCCCCGTGTTTGCATGGGTTTTGCCCCCACAACCCAAAAGATGTGCAGGATAGGTGGATTGACCATGCTAAATTGCCCCTTAATTGGAAAACAATTTTTTTTTTTTTAAAACAGACATGGTGGGCTATAGGGCCTGTTTCTGTGCTGTATGACTCCATGAGATGGTTATTCCAGGCTTAAACTGGTCTCGAGCTGCCTCCCATGACATTTGCGAATGCTAATCTGCACTTGGAGGATCACAAATCTCAGGAATCTACCTGATCAGCTGTGGCCATGGGAAGATCCACTGGCAAAGGTGAGATGTCCCTTTTGTCCCAGGCTCCAGCAAACAGGTTATTTAGATGGTTATGAAGATACCTGAGAAGTAAAGGTGAGATAAGAGATTGTAAGTTACTACAAAGCTTGTCCGCATCTTAAAACACCACCCTCACCGCCGAGGTCCAAATTTCCAAGTGAAACAGCATCAGACCACCCTTCTGATGTTGCAGAAGAAAACGGTGGTGATTGGTTGGCAGGTTGACTCCAATTGGTCGAAGCATTGCCATGGAGAATGCACCAGGGAACTATTCTCTCCTGGCTTGGAATTCAAAAAATGTGCAGTGTCGGGACACGTTCTTTTGGCCAAAGAGGACAGTCCCCAAGTAAGAATGGCAATGCTATGACCAGAGTTGACCTGCCTCCAATTAGCACTCTTTTCTCTCAGTCTTAACTGTTGCTGCCTTTGAAATTTGCCATTCATGCATCTGTCCTGATGAGTGCGAAACAAAAAACTTCAACAGCATGTCGCTTTTCTTTCAGCAAGTTTTACACCCACAAAGCAACTATCCATAAAATTAGTTAATGCCATGTTGGTTTGAGCTTTTAAGTTGAAATGGTTGTCTGACTGGCATAGGGGATTATTCTCAGCCTCAGCATTCCTACCTCGGTATAGGAAAGGGAAATAGAAAAAGAGTCAGAATTCCAGTTTCCAATCCCTAGCCAGCTTACCTCTGCTGGAAATTGTGGACGCGGCACGAAGACAGGCTCGAACTCTGCAGTGATGCCTCCACAGCTGAATTGCCCATTCACACTCACTTTCTAGGCTCACATGGGTAATGGCCACGTGTGTGAGGTGCTGAAAGGTGCGGAACTGTCCTGCAGCACAAGTCACCATACTAGGGAGAGAAAACGGGAAAGCAATACTGTGGCCACGTTCAGTTAGTGCCAGTGGAGGTGATGGCTATGTTTAGCAGAAAACTGGGTAAAAGAAATATCAGCTTCTGCTGGACATTAGATTCATTAATCCCAACTTCCCCCCCCCCCCCCCACCTCAGAAAAATTATATTAATTTGCATGAAAGGCTGAGAACAAAGTGTTGTGGCAACTATCCCCAACATGGTGTCTGAAATATGACTTTACAAAGCTTTAATTAAATAAAAACTGTACATAATATACAAATTGTTGCTTTAAAACATAGAATTAAAAGCAATTTACCCTTAAGCACTGCGATGTTAGTAAACCTACCAATTTATGGCTCTTCCCACAACTCCTTTAGGTGCACCTTTCGGTATGACCTCTTTCTGAACTACGTGATATGGATAGAGGACATCAATTGGAAACTCAACAAATACAGGTCCTGGACACAAAAAATACAAGCACAGGAATAAAAAAATGTTTTACAACAGAAATCATTATATACAAACTAACTGGATTTGGGTCAGCGGGACTGCAAGATCTCGCCTGCAGGAGGGACCACAACATTCCGGCCAGTCATAATTGGCCAATTAGGAAAGTAGGGCCATCTTTTTAATTCATTCACAGGGTGTGGGAATCATCAGCGAGACTTCCATTAATTGCCTATTTCTATTGCCCTCAACTTTTTATTAATAAATGCATTCATGGGATGTGGGGTTGCTGGCTGGGCCAGCTTTTATCCTCGTTGAGGTGATGGGGCTGAGCTACCTTCTTGAACCACTGCAGTCCATATGGTGTAGAGGTATACGCTCAGTGCCTGAGGGAGGGAGTTACAAGATTTTGACCCAGCGACAGTGTTCACAAACTTTTAATGACAGACTGGTACTGACATGGTTACCATCGCTGATACTAGATTATTTTAAAATTAGATTTTTCTTCATTAACAGAATTTAAAATTCCCCACCCGCTGAGGTGAGGTTTGAACTTCTGCTTCCAGGACTCTTGATAACAAAATGACTGTGCTACAGTTGCCTGCTTGGGAAGGTTAGTAGTAAACTGTCTGTCACACTCCTTAGAAGCTGGCTGAAGCCTCTCTCGTTCTGCCCAAACACACTTTAACCCCAGCTCAGGGCAAAAATTTCTGGTAAATGTGATGACTTTTCCACTCCATTAATTAGTACCCCTCTTAGCAAAAACACTAATTATAGTGCATAAGAACAGATGCCAACCAGCAAACAAGATGAGGTACTGACTTGACTTCTGTTTTCCATTCCAATTTCTGTAACACACAAGCAAGTCACACAAGGTGTCGGATGTTGTGAACCAATTTTTTCCATAGATTCAGCCTCAGCCCATTCCAAATGGGAAGAGCCATAAATTATTCAGTGTTCCCATGTCTCAGGAGGTGCCAGGGAAAGTGATCAACCAAATGCAGCCCATGCGGATAATGAATTTTCTCTGCTATTTGCAACGATGTTCCCTGCAAGTACTTTTTTATTTTCCCTTTCGTCCTTTCCAAGGCCATTTTTTTCCTCTTCAGTTATTTGACATTATTTTTCTCCCCCTTACTTTTCCAATATGTAGGCTGTGTTTAAATTGTTACTGGTGCAGTTCCACCAAAGTTATTTATTTCTCCTACCCCACTTGACTTTGGCTTAAAACTTAAAACAAACTCCAGCATCCTCACTGAAGCCAATTTCTCCAGCATCACAGCCACACAAATTCAGCACACGTGCAAATTCAGCCCACATAATCACAGCTTCCAAAGCAGATCCACTTTCCAGAACTCGACACAGAAAAAGTTGAGGATATCCTGAAAGCCTCATTGTGCTCACGGACACACACTGACTCTTATTCCAGCACTGGCATGATTTTAGAATTCTCATCGCATTCAAATCTCGATATGGCCTTGTCCCTCCCCACCTCTGTAACGTCCTCCAACCCTCATGAGATCTCAGCACCAATGTGCCTCTTGCACATCCCAGATTTTGCCCCACTATTAGGAGCCATACCTTCAGTTGCCTAGGCCCCAGGCTCTGGAATTTCCTCCCTAAACCTCTCTACAATTCTGTAAGCTGGTCCTTTAAACCTATTTCTTTGACCCAGCTTTTGGTCACTCTTCCAATATCTCACGTGGCTCAGTGTCAAGTTTTGTTTGATAACATTCCTGTGAAATGTTGTAGGCATCTTGCTGCATTAATAGACACAATATAAATTCAAGTTGTTATTGTTGGAAAGTTTCACATTGATGGATCCTTGATTAGAGCAAAACCTTCCATTATATTAACCAATAGATTAAATTTCTCATCCCTATATTATGCAAATCCTAATGCTGTTTCCTTGAATATAGCTACTCAACCTCCTCTCCTCTATTACCGTCATGCTTAGATTGCAAATCCTACTTTCTCTACTCTGACTTGATGCTTAGCTGCACGTTACCAACCTTACACGTTGGACATCCTGCACCCTATTTCAATGCCACATAGTACTTCACTATGAGAATATGCACTCAACACTAAAGCAGACCAAGTCAAGAAGCAACTAGACTCTGGCTGATGCACAGAAAACCAAGTGTTTTTTAATCAATTACAGACATAGAGCTCCACTGGCTTGGATTTGGAGATAGTTCTCCAGATCAACAAAGATGAAATCAGGACTCTAAAAAGATTTGGTATTTCATCTAGATTTGGAACCATTTTCATTGCAAATGTTGATAACATTGATATGAATGATGCCTTGGAAGAAACAAGCCAGATCATGTAAAGGAGCTAGAGTAACCCTCATACCTGATGAGGGATCAATCTCAGGTTTGTGCCTGTATTTCTACGGATGACAATTCAGCTTAACACTAGCCGGCTCAGAAAACTGTCTAAAATGTTCACCAACTGGATCTCAATTTTTAATTTACAAAGACCATGATAATGAGGCCTTCACTTTTGTGATTTTAACTTGGAGGTCCTTCTCGCATTGATTTCCAAACCGTGCAACGTGTCCAATTAAACTTCCTACAGGTATTAAAACATTAAAACAGTGGAAAGACGAAACAATCATTCAATACACTGGAGATTTTCATGCATGACTTGGCCTCTTTAATTGCGATTTCAAACCCCTCCCCCCAGGAATACTGGCAACATGCAAAATTAATGAATAAATCACACTGACTGACCCCGTTCTTGCCTGCTCCCAATCCCAGACAGAAACTGCTCGGACTGCTCAGGAACCTATAGTGCAGACTATATGGAGTCTACACTTTTTGAGACTGCAACAAAGGCTTGATTGTGAAGCAGGGGAAACTTTACTCTGTATCTAGCCAATGTTGTACCTGTCAAGGACTGCTTGATGGGGCAGTGCACAGGGAGCTGAACTCTGCATCTAACCCACATTGGACCTGATTTGCTAGTACATGATGCAGATAAAATTGTCCGAAAATAGCAGCATGTTCTATCCCCAATTCACACCGAGAAGCACACTAACTCCCCCCATTAAAAATGAGTACGGCTTTCCAGGAATAAAATACTCAATAAATCCAACCTAAGGCTTCTTTGGGTTTGTGGCCCTTAGATGTTTTATCCATCTCGGTTTCTGAAGATTACACATTTCCTGAAAATGACCTTGTATCTGAAATTCTGACATTATCACTCTTAAGCAACCCCTATAATGAGGAGTGAATGGAAGAGCATGTGTGTCACTAGGTTTGGCCCATGGCTGAGTAGTTTAGAACTAGGGGTCATAATCTCAGGAAAAATCAAGAGTTAAACATTCCGGACTTCCGAGAGTTAAAAATTGTTGGAATTCACTACCTAGAGAGCTGTAGATGCTCAGTCATTTAGTATATTCAAGAGTGGGATCAATACATTTATTGGGCATTAAGAGAACCCAGGGATGTGTGGGTAGGACAGGAAAGATTGACAAAGAAATTAACAATCTTTTGAATGGAAGAGCGTGTTTGAGGGGCTGTATGGTCTATTTCAGTTTCTTATTCTGTCACCTTTCAACTGTGAGACAACAGGACCAGTCCTACACGAAGACCATGACATCTTGAATTTAGAGGCAACAATGCCTGTGCAACAAAAATAAAAACAAAAAAACTCAGATGTGAAGTTCTTTAAACAAATGGTGACCTGTCCTTTTGCCTCCGATCCTGACAGATCTTCATTCGTAAATATGCATTTTTAATTGAAATTTTGCTTTGGGGTCAGGATTGGAGAAATGGCACGTTGTAGTTTAATTTCCTACCTGGAGTACCAGACTGAGCCATCGCAATAGCTTTCCGGAGCACAGGAACGATGTCTCGGACTGTCCGAACGGTGCCACAGAACTTACAGAGGGTTTTGAAAAGTGATAGCTGATCAATATCCTGCAGTGCACCTCTGCCCTGGAAAGAAGTAGAAATACCAAAATGCACTTAACCAAAATCATGAATGAAATTTGCTGATCGTGACCATCATGTGTTAACCCTCTAGACTACAGACTATGTATAGCCTCTGGCATAGTCAATTAGATCAATCATCTCAAACCACATTCCCTGCAGTGTAGTAGGATTTTCTTCTCTACATTCTACTCTTACCTATCGGGAGAACATCTCCAAAATGGTTTCTCCTCTTGTTCCTGCAGTTATCTTGAACTCCAAATGTTGGCTCTTTGCTCTTCCCTATGGAAGCCTCGCAGCTACACTGATGATGTGCAGTATTAACCTACCTACACCTCTCAATTTTTCCGGTATTCTGTACACTCAGGTCTGATGGTCAGACCGCAACACACAGCTCCGCCTTCAACACCATTTCCCTCCCCAGCCACGTTTGCAGGTTGAACTAAACTGTTTGCAGCCTCCGCAGCCTATTAAATCGTAACACAAGTTCAAGGTCGCATGTTCCATTACAAAAGCGACTACAGCTACCTGCCCGGAGGGGGATTACATGAAGTGAGCTACATTTTCGCGAGCTCTGCCGTGCTCATCTTGTAATCCTTCATTTTACCCTGGTGCACATTTTCTTGGGATATATGTCTTGCACCTGTGTGCCTGGAAGATCCTGATTGGTGGTTTGCAAAGAGGAGCAGAGATAAATTGTAGAAACTCCTCGTTTGACCATGGCGGTCAGAGTGGGCTTGGGGTGGGGGCCAGCTTGCAATGGTGTTGTTGCTGCTGACCGGCCTATCACCTCGGTGGTGCTGTGTTCATCCAGATGATGGCCGCCATTGAGAATGTTGTTCTGAATGAAGATCTCGGCTCTTGTGGTGCAGGTCGTCAGAGCTCACTTTGAAGATTTACGAGGTATTCTTGAGAGAATGGTGGATGCACGTGAGAGTTCTTGCATTCAGAAAAGAGCACTTTCCCTGCTAAGGGCCCGCCTTCGAGACACTGAGATCCTGCTGCATGGTGTGCTGTTCATCCTGACAGGTTCAGTTCAGGAAGTGGGGCCAGAGCAAGTCGTGTCCGCGAGCCCGGTCCCTAGTGAGAAGCGAGACGAGCTTCCTATTGAGTTTGAAGATTAGTTGCCATGCTTCTGTAATCTTGATTTGGAGGCTGGGTGCATCAGGTTCGATGTTTGAGGCCAGAGGTCAACTGGGGCCCCAACCACTGGCCCTATATTATCCTATTCGCAATGCTCGTTGTGAGGGGTTGGAGATGGCCAAGTGGGTCAAGTCAACCCCCCCTCCCTGCCAGGACCTAGGCTGTGGGTTCCCTGGGCACCGGAGCAGCGACATGATAGAAGTGAAGGTACTTTGTTTGTTGGAATCCTGCAGAGATCAGAAGGAGATTTGTTGATCCTGTCCTGGGGTCGACCTTCTCAAACAACATAGATGGTGTCATTATCCAGCAGTTATTCTATAATCCTGGACATTACTCCCTTGTGATTATGTTGTTGATTATTTGTTGTTTTTTTCTCAACAAGGGCGTGCGAGATGTGAGCACGAGGGTAAGTGTTGTCTGTTATCCTGTTCTAGCAAAAATTATATTGAGTCGATATGTGAAACATGTTCTGTGTACAGTTTTACTCCTTTTTACCAGTGTGCTATAATCCTTGTGGTTATGAGAGGGGGGGGGGTTGCTTTTTGAGACCCCTTATGTCATTTATAATGATGAGGAGTGGACTCAGGGTGGGGTGATGGGTAGATGGTGGGTGCGGAGCTGGTAGGGTTAGTTAAGTACTCAATGAGATGGAGGTAGCCCTCCAGTTAGAGCTAACCATATTGGTTTCTACTTTGGTTTGTCGTTATTTCGAATTAAAGAATCCATGCCTTTCTTATTCGATGGCCTGAAAACATTAAGTATCCCAAGGAGGACTAGATTCGTTCTGACTCTTCCTTGAAGTTGACGATTTTCCTCTGTTTTTTTATTATTCAACAAAGAGCTATGAGTTGTGGCATACACTGAGGTGGGTTTGTTTGATGATTGGCTGCTCTGTTGAAGGGAGAGACTATTCTTAGTATTCCTCCTATGATGGCAGATAGTGCTGGGTGATATCTTTAGATCAGTTCCAGTGGGTTTTCTCCCACCATTCTTTATCCGGGTGAGCAGGGTGCTATTATTAACCCTGGTCTGGTCGTTTAGGAGAGGTTCCCCTAGTTGTACCGAGGAGAGGGGAAATTGCACACACACCCTCTCTCTCTCTCTCTCTCTCTCTCTTCCCCCCCCCCCCCTTCCCCCCCCCCCCCCCCCCCCCCTCCCACCAGGATGCCCAATTGTTAGGTGTCTTGACAATTCTTTTTCTCTTCAGTGATGGGGTCTCCTTAGCTGGTGTAATCATCCTCCAACCACCCAAGGTGCACTGCTTTGGATGTGGTTAGAGAGGTGCAAGTCCAGCTGGGGTCTGGGTGTTGGTGTACTAGAGGTCCTGGAGGTATTGATTCCTGTGTGTCGAGAGGTGCTGGGCTAGGCCATACCCAGTGCTGTGGCTGGTATCCTGTTGCCCCTTGGAGCTAGGTGTTTCCCTTCTTGAAGACGACGCCTCTTAGGGACATCCCTCCCCCCCTCCCCGACCGCATCCCGGGTGGGGTGCATTGTTTGTTGAATGAGAAGCCTGTTCTCTTCTTCATTAGTGTTTGTTTGGCGCGCGCAAGGGAAACATGGAACCAAGGTTGGCTCCTGATCCTGTTTTATCCTGTAGTTCCAGCTCTTTTTCTTGGCAGATCCTGAAGACGTGATCATAATTCGAACATGCTGTTGCCGGTCCTCTCTGTACAAATGTATGGCACGATATTGGTTTGCACTGGGCCTGAGATTGAGGTTAAGTTGCATCGTGTAGTGTATATGCAGCTAGAACTGAGGCTTTTGTGTATTTTCTTTGTTTTCTTTTCTAAAGATGGGTATAAAGAACCTGTAATTGATTCCTGCACGGTTGCAGACGGGTTTGGTGGCCGAGGAGAGGAGGCTGTGGTGTGTCACTGGTACTGTGAGAGTTGAGGGAGATACATATTAGTATACGCCCCATGTTGCCGCAGAAAATTTATCCTGAACTCTCGTGGTAATTATAAGCAAATACGTCATGGGAGGCTGTGCACCATTTTGCCATGTTTTCATGGCTTCATCCTGTTTTCCCACAGTCTCTGATGGGGCGATAGAGTCATCTAGCTATGTCTAATGATTACATCGAGCCAGTAATGTTGCTCGCCTATTCCCCTCTGTATTCATGATCTTGAGCCTATTTTCCTTGCTTGTTACGATTTTGTAACTTTGTTATATTCTTTGAAAAAATGTAAAATCTTACTAAATATACTTCAATAAAAAAAAATTTTTACCCTCCTCTATTCTACCTCAGGCTCTTTGCTGGTGAAATCCTCATCCATGCTTTTGATACATCTAGGCCTCTGTACTCCAATGCTAGCTTGGCACCTTCTATCACTCAACTTCTGTATTTAATGTCTTCAGGAATAGTATTGCCCAAATCCTAATGAACTCGACCAACACTTTGGTCCTCACTTATCTATCTACATTGTTTCCAAATCCTCCAACGCCTGAAGTTTAAAATTTCCATTTACATGGTTAAATCTTTCATGGCCTCTCCTCAACCCCTCCAGTCCGACAAAATCAATCCTGTCCACTCCCAAATTCTTCGTTGTGGACTCTAGCTTCATGAAATCTCTCTTCCCACCACTGTTAAGATGTGCCTCCAGTCCCATGCTTTGGAATTCTCCCATGCTCACTTTTCCAAGACCTTGCTCAAATCTCACCAGTTGGGTGGCACAGTGGTTAGCACAGCTGCCTACAGCACGGAGGACCCGGGTTCGATCCCGGCCCCGGGTCACTGTCTGTGTGGAGTTTGCACATTCTCCTCGTGTCTGCGTGGGTTTCACCCCCACAACCTAAAGAAGTGCAGGGGAGGTGGATTGGCCACGCTAAATTGGAGAAAAATAATTGGGTATTCCAAATTTTTAAAAAAAATTAAAAGTGAATCTCACCAGTTTTATCATCTAATTGAATGTTTATCTCTACCTTGAGCACAGTATACGATTTTCATCCTATATTTTATACAACATATAACCAGTCCAATCGGCCCAACCAGTCCATAGAAGATCATAGATCATAGAATTTACAGTGCAGGAGGCCATTCGGCCCATCAAGTCTGCACCGGCTCTTGGAAAGAGCACCCTACCCAAGGTCAACACCTCCACCCTATCCCCATAACCCAGTAACCCCACCCAAAACTAAGGGCACTTTTGGACACGAAGGGCAATTTATCATGGCCAATCCACCTAACCTGCACATCTTTGGACTGTGGGAGGAAACCGGAGCACCCGGAGAAAACCCATGCACACACGGGAAGGATGTGCAGACACCGCACAGACAGTGACCAAGCCGGAATCGAACCTGGGACCCTGGAGCTGTGAAGCCATGGTGCTATCCACAATGCTACCGTGTATGTAACTATTAATGCACATCGGGGCCTGTACGAATATACACGGTTGCCCTTTGGGGTATCCTCTGCTTGCACTATCTTTCAACGCGTCATGGAGGACATCTTGAGAGGTTTACCGCGTGTCGCTGTCTACTTAGACATGCTGGTGTTTATGCCCAACTCCAGCCTCCTCCCATCTTTCATCATCTAAATCTATCATTGTAACCCTCGATTCCCTTTTCCCTCAAATGCTCGTCAAGCCTCACCTTCAATGAGTCAGCACCATTCACTCCAACCTAACCCCGGTAGCAAGTTCCACACCCTCACCACTCTTTGGGTAGAGAAGTTTCTTCTAAATTCAAAAGCCCTCGACAACATCTCACACCTCCCTATCCCTGTAATCTTTTCCAGCCTCACAACACCCCCCGCCCCCACCGAGAGGTATCGGTGTTGTGCTAATCTTGACCAGGAGCAACCTTGGTTTTAATCACTCCACATTCAGCTGCCTGGGCCCCAAGCTACGGAACTTCCTCCCTCAAATTCTTTGCCTCTTTCTTTCCTCCACTACCTCTTTAGCCATGTTTTTGATCACCTGCCCTGATAGCCCCTATGTGGTTTGGTGTCATATTTTATTTGATAACACCCCAGTGAAGTACCTTGGGATCTGTTACAATGAGGTGAAAGCAGTACGTGAAAACAAGCTGTAGTTATTGTTCCCGAATGCAAACATTCCCTCATGGGAAGTTTCTGTTTACCTGTAAAAGGGTTGCAGCTGCTCCCCCAATTAGCAGCACCGGAGTCTCTGCCATTTGTGCATTTTTAACCGCAGTCACAGTGTTGGTTAAACCAGGACCAGCAGTAACTGCAGCAACACCAATGGAGCCTGAAACACAGAGCCAATCAGTTTTCAGTACACGTGTTCCATAGCCATGGTTCTTGCAATGTTAAACAGGCAGACTCCCCAATATATTGAGATGAGCTTCATCCACCCCCTCACCCACCCCCACCCCCACCCTCAACCCCCCCCCCCCCCCCCCCCCCCCCCCCCCCCCCCCCGCCCCTCTCCCCCAATGTCAATGGCTATAGGATATTTCAGCTGGTCTCTTCACCATTCTGGTTAAGGGGGAAACACAAGTATGATTGGCCTTCCCACTGCACTCCCCTTACTTTTCAGTCAGAAACTGAACGGTGCTGGGTTCTGCTTATAATGCGAAGACTCGGCTGTGAGGTGAAGAGTTTCACAGTTTGGGGAGCATACGTACAGCAAACATAAGGGGCAAGACAGCAGACCCACAATATTAGAGCTACACTGACGTCAGTTCAAGATAGAACAGGCTGCCTACGCCAAGAGGTGCAGAGCAGCTGCAATTGGTTCCAATAATGCAAGATAAACAGATCTTATATTAGTATAGCAAAACTAAGGAAGATTAAAAAGTTGTCTTATGAATCCATTTTCACTGTTATTTGCAGCTTGAGTCCCCTTTTCTTTCTCTTTCCCATTAACAGCCATTAAATACGATTATCCCGAATAGCTTCGGATTGTAGCATTAAGCAGTGACATTTGGATTAGCAAGGTGCAGGCTATGGATTGAAATAGTAAGTCTGCATAGGGTACAGTACTCTAAGTGATCTTCTTGATCAAGTTTTCTTCCGTAAAATGTAAAAGTGAGTGCCAATAAACCAGTCTGAGGTTGTAATGAAAGGCACCCTGTATCTTAATGGTTGGCTGCACCTTACAGAGATAATAACGTAAAGGGCCTATGGTGGCAAGGTTTAAAAAGAGAGAAGCAGTAAATTGGTTCGCAAGCTATGGCTCGGTGCATCAAGATTGGATTCAAAGTCCTCTACGTTGCAGCAGGAAAAGCAGAACTAGATAAGGATTGTTGAAATCATGGGGAAGATTGAGTCACAGGAGAAAACGATGTGCAAAGTTTGATTGATTGATTTATTGTCACATGTACTGAAGTACAGTGAAAAATATTTTTCTGCGGCCGAGGGAACGTACACAGTATGTACATAGTAGACAAAAAGAAAAAAAATCAACAGAGAACATTTACGAATGGTACATCGACAAATAGTGATTGGTTACAGTGCGGAACAAGGGGCCAAACAAAGCAAATACAAAGCAAGAGCAACATAGGGCGTCGTAAATAGTGTCCATACAGGGAACAGATCAGTCCGAGGGGGAATCGTTGAGGAGTATTGGAGCTGTGGGGAAGAAGTTCTTCCTATGTCTGGATGTGCAGGTCTTCAGACTTTTGTACCTTCTGATGGAAGAGTCTGGAAGAGGGCAAAGCCTGGGTTGGAGGGGTCAATGATAATGCTGTCTGTCTTCCTGAGGCAGCGGGAGGTGTATACAGAATCAATGTGGGGATGGCAAGCTTGTGTGATGTGTTGAGTTCACCACATTCTGCAGTTTCTTGTGATTTCGGGCCGAGCAGTTGCCATACCAGGCTATGATGCAGCCGGATAAGATGCTCTCTATCGCACATCTGTAGATGTTTGCGAGAGCCGATGCAGACATGCATATTTAAAAATATGAGAGAGCGGGGTGTAGTTCAGAGAACCATAATATCCCTACAGTGCAGAAGGAGGCCATTCGGCCCATCGTCTGCACCAACCTTCCGAAAGAGCACCCCACCACCCCACGCAACCTGCACATCCCTGGACACTAACGGACAATTCAACATAGCCAATCCACCTAACCTGCAGTTCTTCAGACTGTGGGAGGAAACCAGAGCATCCGGAGGAACCCCATGCAGACACAGGGAGAATGTGCAAACGCCACAAAGACAATCACCCGAGGCCGGAATTGAAACTGGGTCCCTGGCTCTGTGAGGTAGCAGTGCTAGCACTTGTGCCACCGTGCCGCCCGTATCAAAGGATAAATGTTTGAAATAATCTATTAGATGAGATAATGAGACAAAGGGTTCCAAGTGGATGAGAAAAGCAAAAGCATGGGACAGTACAAGGACAATGGGCTTTGGTGGGAAGATCAGGTAACGAGGAAACAAAGGAGGACAGGGAAAAAAAATAATTTATAAAGTTCCTTACAGATGTTCCAAAGGGCTTCACAGCCAATTATGTACTTTCATAGTCACTGTTCAAATCTGGGTAAGCTAGAGCTTCAATGAGAGGTACTTAGAGATGTTTTTATTCCTAATCTTGTGAGGCATTTTTTTTTTTTAATTGAAGAGAAAACAACATTGCATTAAAGGGAAAACCGAGTATTTGCAGTCAGTACGAATAGTGGAGGTGCTGGAATTCCATTTGAATCAGTGCAAACAGTGATGCCAAGAATATTAAAAACAAAATGCTACTGTTAGAGCAAACAGGAAGTGATAACTGATGGAATGATGTTAAAGCTGAAATAAACCGTTTCTGTTGGCCAAAAGCTACAGCACAGATCAAACATTTCACTGAAAAGGGTGTGAGCATTGAAGTCTGTGATCTGAAGGAAATTAAGGATTGTACAATGTAGAACATAGAGGAACAGGCGAGAACTCATTAAGTCTTCCATCTTGTGGGCATATGCAGTCGGGGAAGGCGCCAGGGCCAGACGGGTTCCCGGTGGAATTTTACAAAAAATATGCGGATCTGGTGGGCCCTGTGCTGGTGCGAGCCTTCAACGAGGCATGGGAGGGGGGGGGCTCTGCCCCCGACAATGTCGCAGGCACTGATCTCTCTGATCTTGAAGCGGGATAAGGACCCCGTGCAGCGTGGGTCATATAGGCCTATCTCGCTCCTGAATGTGGACGCCAAGCTGCTGGCAAAGATCCTGGCTACCAGGATAGAGGATTGTGTGCCAGGGGTGATACACGAGGACCAGACGGGTTTTGTGAAAGGGCGGCAGCTTAATACGAACGTGCGGAGACTGCTAAACGTCATCATGATGCCGGCAGTGGAGGGGGAGGCGGAGATAGTGGTGGCATTGGACGCGGAGAAAGCATTCGATAGGGTGGAGTGGAAGTACCTGTGGGAGACGCTGGAGCGGTTTGGATTTGGGGAGGGATTTATTAAATGGGTGAAGCTGTTATATTCGGCCCCGACGGCAAGTGTAGTGACGAATGGTAGGAGATCGGAGTATTTTGGGCTCCACCGGGGGACCAGACAGGGGTGCCCCTTGTCCCCCCTGCTCTTCGCACTGGCAATTGAACCGTTGGCGATGGCACTGAGGGGCTCAGGGGGGTGGAGAGGGCTGACAAGGGGTGGGGAGGAGCTCCGGGTATCGCTATACGCGGACGACCTGCTGCTATACGTGGCAGACCCAGAAGGGGGAATGCCGGAGGTGATGGAACTGCTAGCAGAATTCGGGGACTTTTCGGGGTACAAGCTAAACCTGGGTAAGAGTGAGGTATTTGTGATACACCCAGGGGACCAGGAAGAGGGAATCGGGAGACTCCCGTTGAAGAGAGCAGGAAAGAGTTTTAGATATTTAGGGGTGCAGGTGGCAAGGAACTGGGGGACTCTCCACAAGTTGAACTTCTCTAGGCTAGTGGAACAGATGGAGGAGGAATTTAAAAGGTGGGACATGGTGCCGCTGTCGCTGGCGGGCAGAGTGCAGTCCGTTAAAATGACGGTCCTCCCAAGGTTTTTGTTTTTATTTCAGTGCTTGCCCATCTTCCTCCCTAGGGCCTTCTTCAAAAAGGTGACGAGCAGCATCATGAGCTACGTGTGGGCGCACGGCACCCCAAGGGTGAGGAGGGTCTTCTTGGAGCGGAGTAGGGAGAGTGGAGGGCTGGCATTACCCAACCTTTCGGGGTATTACTGGGCGGCTAATGTGTCGATGGTGCGCAAGTGGATGATGGAAGGGGAGGGGGCAGCTTGGAAACGAATGGAGAGGGCGTCCTGTGGCAACATAAGCCTGGGGGCCCTAGTAACGGCGCCATGGCCGCTCCCTCCCACGAGGTACACCACGAGCCCGGTGGTGGCGGCCACCCTCAAGATCTGGGGGCAGTGGAGGCGACACAGGGGGGAAGTGGGAGGTCTGATGGAGGCACCGTTAAGAGGAAACCATAGATTCATCCCGGGGAACATGGACGGGGGATTTCAGAGCTGGCACAGGGTGGGCATCAGGCAGCTGAAGGATCTGTTTGTAGATGGGAGGTTTGCGAGCCTGAGAGAGCTGGAGGAGAAATTCGGGCTCCCCCCGGGAAACGTGTTTCGACATTTGCAGGTGAAGGCATTTGCTAGCCGCCAGGTGGAAGGGTTCCCCTTGCTCCCCAGCAGGGGGGCGAGCGATAGGGTGCTCTCGGGGGTCTGGGTCGGAGGGGGGAGGATATCGGACATATACAAAGTAATGCAGGAGGCTGAGGAGGCATCAGTAGAGGAGTTGAAAGCCAAGTGGGAGGGGGAGCTGGGAGAGCAGATAGAGGATGGGACATGGGCTGATGCCCTGGAGAGGGTTAATTCTTCCTCCTCGTGTGCGAGGCTTAGCCTCATTCAATTTAAGGTGCTACATAGAGCCCATATGACGGGGACAAGGATGAGTCGGTTCTTTGGGGGTGAGGACAGATGTGTCAGGTGTTCGGGAAGTCCAGCGAACCATGTCCATATGTTTTGGGCATGTCCGGCACTGGAGGAGTTCTGGAAGGGGGTGGCAAGGACGGTGTCGAGGGTGGTGGGATCCAGGGTCAAACCAGGATGGGGACTAGCGATCTTTGGGGTTGGGGTGGAGCCGGGGGTACAGGAGGCGAGAGAGGCCGGAATACTGGCCTTTGCGTCCCTAGTTGCATGAAGAAGGATACTGATACAGTGGAAGGACGCGAGGCCTCCAAGCGTGGAAACTTGGATTAATGACATGGCAAACTTTATCCAGTTGGAAAGGGTCAAATTCGCCCTGAGAGGGTCGGTACAAGGGTTCTTCAGGCGGTGGCAGTCTTTCCTCGACTTTTTGGCTCAAAGATAGGGTGCAGAGGTCGCATGGTTAGGGGGGGGTAAGTATTTTCATGTAAAAAATCTCTTCAATAAAAATTATTTTTAAAAAAAAGTCTTCCATCTTGGATTAGGATAAATGGTCGGCACAACATCGTGGGCTGAAGGGCCTGTACTGTGCTGTACTGTTCTATGTTCTAAATTGCCCTTAATTGGAAAAAAAAATTGGGTTTTCTAAATTTATTTTTTTTAAATAATGGAGTGAAGTATGGGAGGCTGCAGAAGAGTTAGATGAACAGAAAGTTTAGAGGGAGCAGGGAAGGAAACAGAGCGATGTAGAGTTGGACTCGAATCAAGCTCTGCCTGATGGAAGTAGTGTCATCCAGCAATGGAACAAGATGGGGTAGTCTGATGCACTGTTAGCTTGTGACTGCACCAAACATATAAAACAAAATTTAGGGGGATTGCGAGGGAAATGCACAAGCATAGGAAGTATCAGATTGGTACAACTGGGTTATTCTTCAGAGCCTGTGCCAAGTGTATGGTACCCCTTTGCATAATGAGCAGTTACCCTCATTACCTGAAAGCCTGGCCACAGCATCAGCAGCAAATACAGCCGTGACTTCATGTCGTGTGTCTACCACACGTATCCCAATCTTCTCACAAGCCACAAGAATGGGCGAGATGTGTCCTCCCACCAAAGTAAAAACGTACTTCACACCATGAGCCTTCAGCACCTCTGCCACGCTCTCACCACCATGTCTGGGACTCGATGCTTCCACCTGTCCAATGAATCAAAGGAAAAACATCACTGACCCAATGAAATAACATCAGTTTTGATGTACAGATCCCATGCTTTCCATTTGCACTCCGAACCACAGTTGTGGAATGCCAGTCTCTCCTACACATGAGCTGTTGTACCTTACTGCCTGCCCTATAACCAGTGTCAGAGCTTTTCAATTCTCAGGGTTGGAGTTGCTCTTCACCCTTTGCTCCCCACCCACAGGACTGACTGCCCCCTCAGTGAAGGGGGCATAGCTCGCATACCGTTGCAACCGGTCCACATCAGACGGCACTTTCCTGGCCCTACACTCATCCCTAGAGCATCTCGAAAACAAGAACTCCTACATCAGACTCTTATTTATTGACGACAACTCTGCCTTCAGCACCATAATCCCAGCCAAGCTCATATCAAAGCTCCAAAACCTAGGACTTGGTTCTCCACTCTGCAACTAGATCCTCGATTTTCTGACCAACAGACCACAATCAGTAAGAATGAACAATAACACCTCCTCCACAATAGTCCTCAATACTGGGGCCCCGCAAGGCTCCGTACTTAGCCCCCTACTTTACTCTCTGTACACACACGACTGCGTGGCAAAACTTGGTTCCAATCCATCTACAAGGCTGCTGCTTCATCGGAAGGGGTATTGAGTACAAGAGTTGGCAGGTCATGTTACAGTTGTATAGGACTTTGGTTCGGCCACATTTGGAATACTGCGTGCCGTTCTGGTCGCCACATTACCAGAAGGATGTGGATGCTTTGGAGAGGGTGCAGAGGAGGTTCACCAGGATGTCACCTGGTATGGAGGGTGCTACCTATGAAGAAAGGTTGAGTAGATTAGGATTGTTTTCGTTGGAAAGATTGAAGTTGAGGGGGGACCTTATTGAGGTCTACAAAATTATGAGAGGTATGGACAGGGTGGAAAGCAACAAGCTTTTCCCAAGAGTGGGGGTGTCAGTTACAAGGGGTCACGATTTCAAGGTGGGAGGGGGAAAGTTTAAGGGAGATGTGCGTGGAAAGTTTTTTACGCAGAGGGTGGTGGGTGCCTGGAACACTTTACCAGCAGAGGTGGTAGAGGCGGGCATGATAGCATAATTTAAGATGCATCTGGACAGGTATATGAATGGGCAGGAACAGAGGGAAGTAGGCCTTGGAAAATAGGAGACAGGTTTAGATAAAGGATCTGGATCGGTGCAGGCTGGGAGGGCCGAAGGGCCTGTTCCTGTGCTGTAATTTTCTTTGTTCTTTGATACGACCATAGTGGGCCGGATCTTGAATAACGACGAGTCAGAATACAGGAGGGAGATTGAGAACCTAGTGGAGTGGTGTAGCGACAACAATCTCTCCCTCAATGCCAGCAAAACTAAAGAGCCGGTCATTGGCTTCAGGAAGCAAAGAACTGTACACACCCCTGTCAGCATCAACGGGGCTGAGGTGGAGATGGTTAGCAGTTTCAAATTTCTCGGGGTGCACATCTCCGAAAATCTGTCCTGGTCCACCCACGTCGATGCTACCACCAAGAAAGCACAACAGCGCCGATACGTCCTCAGGAAACTAAGGAAATTTGGCATGTCCACATTAACCCGTACCAACTTTTACAGATGCACCAAAGAAAGCATCCTATCGGGCTGCATCACTGCCTGGTATGGCAACTGCTCGGCCCAGGACCGCAAGAAACTTCAGAGTCGTGAACATCGCCCAGTCCATCACACGAACCTGCCTCCCATCCATTGACTCCATCTACACCTCCCGCTGCCTGGGGAAAGCGGGCAGCATAATCAAAGATCCCTCCCACCCAGCTTACTCACTCTTCCAACTTCTTCCATCGGGCAGGAGATACAGAAGTCTGAGAACACGCACGAACAGACTCAAAAACAGCTTCTTCCCCACTGTCACCAGATTCCTAAATGACCCTCTTATGGACTGACCTCATTAACACTACACCCCTGTATGCTTCACCCGATGCCAGTGCTTATGTAGTTACATTGTATATCTTGTGCTGCCCTATTATGTATTTTCTATTATTTCCTTTTCTTCCCATGTACTTAATGATCTGTTGAGCTGCTCGCAGAAAATTACTTTTCACTGTACCTCGGTACACGTGACAATAAACAAATCCAATTCAATCCAATGTGGTCCCAAGCGGACAGGGTCATTGCCACACCATCCCTACTGGACAGGGTCACTGCTGCCCAGTCCCGACCGGCCAGGGTAACTGTCACCCATTCCCCAAGGACAGGGTCACTGCCGACCCGTCCGGACATACTAATAATAATCTTTATTATTGTCACAAGTAGGCTTACATTCAGACTGCAATGAAGTTACTGTGAGTCGCCACATTCCAGCACCTATTCGGGTACACAGAGGGAGAATTCAGAATGTCCAAATTCCCAAACAGCACGTCTTTCGGGACTTGTGGGAGGAAATCAGGGCACCGGACGAAACCCACGCAGACACAGGGAGAACATGCAGACTCCTCACAGACAATGACACAAGCCAGGAATCGAACCTGGGACCCTGGCGATGTGAAGCAACAGTGCTAACCACTATGAGGGTCACTGACACCCGTCCCGACCGGACAGGGACGCCGTCGCCCCGTCCCGACCGGACAGGGACGCCGTCGCCCCGTCCCGACCGGACAGGGACGCCGTCGCCCCGTCCCGACCGGACAGGGACGCCGTCGCCCCGTCCCGACCGGACAGGGACGCCGTCGCCCCGTCCCGACCGGACAGGGACGCCGTCGCCCCGTCCCGACCGGACAGGGACGCCGTCGCCCCGTCCCGACCGGACAGCGACGCCGTCGCCCCGTCCCGACCGGACAGGGACGCCGTCGCCCCGTCCCGACCGGACAGGGACGCCGTCGCCCCGTCCCGACCGGACAGGGACGGCGTCGCCCCGTCCCGACCGGACAGGGACGCCGTCGCCCCGTCCCGACCGGACAGGGACGCCGTCGCCCCGTCCCGACCGGACAGGGACGCCGTCGCCCCGTCCGGACAGGGACGCCGTCGCCCCGTCCCGACCGGACAGGGACGCCGTCGCCCCGTCCGGACAGGGACGCCGTCGCCCCGTCCCGACCGGACAGGGACGCCGTCGCCCCGTCCCGACCGGACAGGGACGCCGTCGCCCCGTCCCGACCGGACAGGGACGCCGTCGCCCCGTCCGGACAGGGACGCCGTCGCCCCGTCCCGACCGGACAGGGACGCCGTTGCCCCGTCCCGACCGGACAGGGACGCCGTTGCCCCGTCCCGACCGGACAGCGACGCCGTCGCCCCGTCCCGACCGGACAGCGACGCCGTCGCCCCGTCCCGACCGGACAGGGACGCCGTCGCCCCGTCCCGACCGGACAGGGACGCCGTCGCCCCGTCCCGACCGGACAGGGACGCCGTCGCCCCGTCCCGACCGGACAGCGACGCCGTCGCCCCGTCCGGACAGGGACGCCGTCGCCCCGTCCGGACAGGGACGCCGTCGCCCCGTCCCGACCGGACAGGGACGCCGTCGCCCCGTCCCGACCGGACAGGGACAATGTCGTATCGTCCTGTCCAGACAGCGTCACGGGCACCCCGTTCTGACCGGACAGGGACATTGCCGCCCCGTCCCGGCCTGGACAGGCTCACTGCCAACCCGTCCAGACTAGACAGGTCGCTGCCGCTTCTCTGGATCCCGTTACCTGACTACTACTATTGTCCCAACCCAAGCAAATGTCACTGGCCTGATCCCTAATCAACGCATAACTCTCGTTCCCCCGAAACATCCTTACCCATCCTATCCCAGACAAGGGTCAACCTGCCCAAAGGCCACCTTACCTCAGGGACAGCGGTCACTCTGCCCCCAGGCACAGCGGTCACTCTGCCCCCAGGCACAGCGGTCACTCTGCCCCCAGGCACAGCGGTCACTCTGCCCCCAGGCACAGCGGTCACTCTGCCCCCGCCTCTCGCCCCCAGGCACAGCGGTCACTCTGCCCCCGGGCACAGCGGTCACTCTGCCCCCGGGCACAGCGGTCACTCTGCCCCCGGGCACAGCGGTCACTCTGCCCCCGGGCACAGCGGTCACTCTGCCCCCGGGCACAGCGGTCACTCTGCCCCCGGGCACAGCGGTCACTCTGCCCCCGGGCACAGCGGTCATTCTGCTCCCAGATCTCACCCCAAGGACAGGGGTCACTCTGCCCTGCCCCACCCCAGGGGTCACTCTGCCCCCCGCGCCTCCTCACTCTCACCCGGTACAGAAGCCGCTGAATCAGTCCTAGTTTCCAGGCCGTAAACAGCGTGGAGCCGAAAGCGATGGCCATGAGGCCCCAGGAGATCACGCAGCCCACGGCCACTTCAGGCTCCATGACCGGGCGAGGGGCAGTTCCGAGTGCCGCTCCTCTTCAGTCCCTCAGCCCCTTGTCCACACGACGCCGCGGGCGGGGTTGAGTGACAGCATCACTAACCTATCACAATCCTGAGGGAACCGCATCATCATCCCTGCCAGCCAGTCAATGCTCGGAAAAGGCGGGCCTAATCTGCTACGTAAGATTGACGTGAGGTCACTGTGGTACCGGAGCTCCTTATTGGACCGTTTCTGTCACGTGATGGATACACCAAGCTGCAGTTTCCTCCTCCTTCCAAACAGTGGCGCTAAGGCTGACTCCCACCCGCAAGGACGGGAAAGTCCCCAGAGGCGTCAGCGGGTTAAATGGGGCTCTGAAGAGTGGGCGGAATTTAGTTTCTCTCTCCACAGACGCTGCAAGAGCTGCTGAATTTTTTTCTACAGTGCAGTATCAGGCTATTTGTCCCATCAAAACAACCCTCGGAAAGAGTATCCCACCCAAGCCCACACACCTGCCCCATAACCGAATATAAACACTAAGGACAACTTAGCACAGCCAATCCACCAAACCTGCACATATTTGGACTGTCAGCGGAAACCGGAGCATCCAGGGAAACCCACACCGACATGGGGAGAAAGTACAAACTCCACATGGACAGTCACCCAAGGTCGGAATTGAACCCGGACCTTTGGTGCTGTGAGGCAGTAGTGCTAACCATTGTACCACCATGCTGTCCTTTTTCCAAAAACTTTGTTTTTATTTCAGTTCTCCAACTTCCAGAATATTTTGCTTTTGTTATGTGTATAGCTATTTGCTAATGCCTCCTGTAGGTGGATCAGAGCAGGTATTTGGTACAAAGTGGTAATTAAGTAGGGAGCCAGATTTTCAAAAGTCAAAACTGGGTCATCTTTGCAAGGCCTTGAGATTCCCTTATGAAGCACATGTTGCTTGGGTGATCAGTGGCGGGAATCTGTGGAATGTCAGTTGGAGGTAGGTAGACATGCGATGATATCTGCTCGAACATGTCCAGCCAGATGTGGCAACCCTGGAACCCAATTATTGAAGACAGTCGTCAAACCACATAGAACATTACAGCGCAGTACGGGCCCTTCGGGCCTCGATGTTGCGCCGACCTGTGAAACCATCTGAAGCCTATCTGACCTACACTATTCCATTTTCATCCATATGTCTATCCAGTGACCACTTAAATGCCCTTAAAGTTGGCGAGTCTACTATTGTTGCAGGCAGGGCGTTCCACACCCCTACTACTCTCTGAGTAAAGTAACTGCCTCTGACATTTGTCCTATATCTACTACCCCTCAATTTAAAGCTATGTCCCCTCGTGTTGGTCATCACCATCCGAGGAAAGAGACTCTCACTGTCCACCCTATCTAACCCTCTGACTATCTTATATGTCTCTATTAAGTCACCTCTCAGCCTTCTCCTCTCTAACGAAAACAACCTCAAGTCCCTGAGCCTTTCCTCGTAAGACCTTCCCTCCATACCAGGCAACATCCTAGTAAATCTCCTCTGAACCCTTTCCAAAGCTTCCACATCCTTCCTATAATGTGGTGACCAGAACTGCACGCAGTACTCCAGGAGCGGCCGCACCAGAGTTATGACAGCTGCAGCATGACCTTGTGGCTCCGAAACTCAATCCCCCTACTGATAAAGGCTAGCACACCATATGCCTTCTTAACAACCCTATTAACCTGGGTGGCAACTTTCAGGGATTTATGTACCTGGATGCCGAGGTCTCTCTGTTCATCTACACTACCAAGAATCTTGCCATTAGCCCAGTACTCTGCATTCCTGTTACTCCTTCCAAAGTGAACCACCTCACACTTTTCCGCATTAAACTCCATCTGCCACCTCTCAGCCAAGCTCTGCAGCTTATCTATGTCCCTCTGTATCCTATAACATCCTTCAGCACTATCCACAACTCCACCGACCTTCGTGTCATCTGCAAATTTACTAACCCATCCTTCTGCACCCTCTTCCAGGTCATTTATAAAAATGACAAACAGCAGTGGCCTCAAAACAGATCCTTGCGGTACACCACTAGTAACTGAACTCCAGGATGAACATTTGCCATCAACCACCACCCTCTGTCTTCTTTCAGCTAGCCAATTACTGATCCAAACCGCTAAATCACCTTCAATCCCATACTTCCTTATTTTCTGCAATAGCCTACCGTGTGGAACCTTATCAAACGCCTTACTGAAATCCATACACACCACATCAACCCTCATCCACCTGTTTGGTCACCTTCTCAAAAAACTCAATAAGGTTTGTGAGGCATGACCTACCCTTCACAAAACCGTGTTGACTATCGCTAATTAACTTGTTCTTTTCAAGATGATTATAAACCCTATCTCTTATAACCTTTTCCAACATTTTACCCACAACCAAAGTAAGGCTCACAGGCCTATAATTACCAGGGTTGTCTCTACTCCCCTTCTTGAACAAGGGGACAACATTTGCTATCCTCCAGTCTTCCGGCGCTATTCCTGTCGACAAAGACGACATAAAGATCAAGGACAAAGGCTCTGCAATCTCCTCCCTGGCTTCCCAGAGAATCCTAGGATAAATCCCATCAGGCCATGGGGACTTATCTATTTTTACACTTTCCAAAATTGCTAACACCTCCTTCTTATGAACCTCAATTCCATCTAGCCTGGTCGACTGAACCTGAGTATTCTCCTCGACAACATTGTCTTTCTCCAGTGTAAACACTGACGAAAAATATCCATTTAATGCTTCCCCTATCTCCTCTGATTCCACACACAACTTTCCACTACTATCCTTGATTGGCCCTAATCTTAATCTAGTCATTCTTTTGTTCCTGATATACCTATAGAAAGACTTAGGGTTTACCTTGATCCTATCCACCAACGACTTTTCGTGTCCTCTCCTCGCTCTTCTTAACTCTCCCTTTAGGTCCTTCCTGGCTAACTTGTAACTCTCAAGTGCCCTAACTGAGCCTTCATGTCTCATCCTAACATAAGCCTTCTTCTTCCTCTTGACAAGTGCTTCAACTTCCTTAGTAAACCACGGTTCCCTTGCTCGACAACTTCCTCCCTGCCTGACAGGTACATACTTATCAAGGACACGCAGTAGCTGTTCCTTGAAAAAGCTCCACATTTCGATTGTACCCATCCCCTGCAGTTTCCTTCCCCATCCTATACATCCAAAATCTTGCCAAATAGCATCATAATTGCCTTTCCCCCAGCTATAATTCTTGCCTTGCGGTATATACCTATCCCTGCCCATTGCTAAAGTAAACATAACCGAATTGTGATCACTATCACCAAAGTGCTCACCTACATCTAAATCTAACACCTGGCCGGGTTCATTACCCAGTACCAAATCCAATGTGGCCTCACCCCTTGTTGGCCTGTCTATATACTGTGTCAGAAAACCCTCCTGCACACACTGTACAAAAACTGACCCATCTATAGTACTCGAACTATAGTATTTCCAATCAATATTTGGAAAGTTAAAGTCCCCCATAACAACTACCCTGTTACTCTCGCTCCTGTCGAGAATCATCTTTGCAATCCTTTCCTCTACATCTCTGGAACTATTCGGAGGTCTATAGACAACTCCCAACAGGATGACCTCTCCTCTCCTGTTCCTAACCTCGGCCCATACTACCTCAGTAGACGAGTCCTCAAACGTCCTTTCTACTGCCGTAATACTTTCCTTGATTAACAATGCCACACACACCCCTCTTTTACCATCTTCTCTGTTCTTACAGAAACATCTAAATCCTGGAACCTGTAACAATCATTCCTGTCCCTGCTCTACCCATGTCTCCAAAATCGCCACAACATCGAGATCCCAGGTACCAATCCATGCTGCAAGCTCACCCACCTTATTCCGGATGCTCCTGGCGTTGAAGTAGACACACTTCAAACCAGCGTCTTGGTGGCCGGTGCCCTCTTTCGAACTTTTAACCCTATCCCTGACTTCACTACTCTCAACATCCTGTACACTGGGACTACAATTTAGGTTCCCATCCCCCTGCTGAATTAGTTTAAACCCCCCCGAAGAGCACTAGCAAATCTCCCCCCCAGGATATTGGTACCCCTCTGGTTCAGGTGAAGACCATCCTGTTTGTAGAGGTCCCACCTACCCCAGAATGAGCCCCAATTATCCAGGAAACCAAAACCCTCCCTCCTGCACCATCCCTGTAGCCACGTGTTCAACTCCTCTCTCTCCTTATTTCTCACTTCGCTAGCATGTGGCACGGGTCACAACCCAGAGATAACAACTCTGTTTGTTCTAGCTCTCAGCTTCCACCCTAGCTCCCTAAATTTCTGTCTCAAATCCCCATATCTCTTCCTACCTATGTCGTTGGTACCTATGTGGACCACGACTTGGGGCTGCTCCCCCTCCCCCTTAAGGATCCCAAAAACACGATCAGAGACATCACAAACCCTGGCACCTGGGAGGCAACACACCAACCATGAGTCTCTTTCGTTCCCACAGAACCTCCTGTCTGTACCTCTAACTATGGAGTCCCCAATGACAAGTGCTCTGTTCCTCTTTTCCCTTCCCTTCTGAGCAACAGGGACAGACTCTGTGCCAGAGACCTGTGCCCCATTGCTTACCCCTGGTAAGTCGTCCCCCGCAACAGTATCCAAAACGGTATACTTGTTATAGAGGGGAACGACCACAGGGGATCCCTGCACTGCCTGCCGGTTCCCTCTCCCTCCCCTGACGGTAACCCATCTACCTTCTTCTTTTACCTGAGGTGTGACTACCTCCCTATAACTCCTCTCAATAACCCCCTCCGCCTCCCGAATGATCCGAAGTTCATCCAGCTCCAGGTCCCTAATGCGGTTCTCGAGGAGCTGGAGTTGGGTGACATACTTTTGTTTCAATATAATTTCTGCCTCATTTCCTTCAGAAAACTGAACTTGTGCTTTGTCATAAAATCCCAGAATCCACTGCTCTAACTTTACTGTGCAATGCACAATGGTAGGATCAAATTCCATTTTAAAGCCTTGCTTATTGTTGTTTGGTTCTAGCAAGAGATATTTTCACCCCAAAACTAGAGTTTAAGATCGCAAATATGCCTCTAATTTGGGAGATTTTGGTTGCACCCAAAACCACAAGCAGGAAAGCACTCGACTTTTCAATGAGATATTTGGGTGAACAAGGCACGACTCAACTGAATTACCTGCTATCTTCCTCAGCACTGATTGTTGGTTTCTGGATGGGCAAATTCTATGGATGGCGGACCCTGCTGTCAATCTTCGGTCAGCACTCAGAGGCTGATTCCCTCCAGGATCCCAGATGGCCATTGGATTAATTTATAGAAGGGCATGGGGATAATCTACCCCATGACTTCCTGTCATGGACACAATATGACAGGTGTGACTTATTCATGTCTGTTAAGTGTTTGCTTTGATCATCAGCATCAGGAAGACAAATGGCATGGTCCAGGATTTTGCCACCCAACTATCGATCAGCACTGACAAAGTGATGCCGGAGGTTGTCGTTAGCTTCACATATCTAGGCACCACAATCATTAACAATCTGTCACCTGATGGTGAAATCAACACACGTGTCACAGAAGCTGCAGCTATTTTGACAAGCTGAGGAAGAGAATGGAAGAACAGCAATCTTACCAAGAACACCAAACTGCAAGCAGACAAAGCCTGTGTCCTCAGTGCATTCCTCCAAAGTGGTGAGACTGGACAACATAAGCTAGGTTGGAGGAAAGGCTGAACAATTTCCAACTTCCTGGTCTTGGATGAATCCTTGGTATCTCTTCGCCTCAGTCGGAGTAGTAAGGGCGTGGAATGCCCTGCCTGCAACAGTAGTGGACTCGCCAACACTAAACGCATTCAAATGGTCATTGGATAGGCATATGGACGGTAAGGGAATAGTGTAGAGGGACTTTAGAGGGGTTTCACAAGACGGCGCAACATCGAGGGCCGAAGGGCCTGTACTACGCTGTAATGTTCTATGTTCTATGTTCAGTCATGGCTATAAAATTGTAGTAAGACCTTTCTACTCTTTTACTCCAACCCCTTTGTAGGAAAAGGCAATATATAATTTGCCTTCCTTTTGCAGTACCTGTGCACTTTCTGTGATTTACTATAAAGACATTCAGATCCCTCTGAATGCAAATATTTCCTGGTCTCTCACCATTCATAAAATATTCATTTTTTTAAAATCCTGCCTGTAAAGCTGCTGGGTTGTATGGAAATGATGACAAAGGACTAACATTTAAAACTGTTTACTTAGTGTTCCTTGGCAGCTCTTACATGCTGAATGCGTGGCCATGCTGAGGGGAACTCCCACGCTACCAAGACATCACTTCCTGTGTACTGGTCACCCCAATATACACATGAACACGCAGTCTACATCTTCCTCATTTTAGTTGAGATGACACGTACTTGCATGCATATGACAATGTTGATTGGTGGTAACAGAACATTAACTATTTAGAATGTACAGATCACAAACCTGGACAACCAGATCTGGCGCAAAGTCCAATGTGTCGCTTCCCCACCCCCCGCCCACTTAAAAAAAAACAACCCATACACTAAGTCAGAACATAGTCCTTGAGCCTGGAGTTTGGTTGTTTGGTTGGAGGGCATGGTTGTTGACCATCTCCAGTTTGACGTGGCTGTGTGTGGTCTACATTCTGACTGTTTGGCCTGGTTCTAGAATGCAAGGTCTGTGGGGACTGCGGGCATTGCGGTCATTGTACCTTTTCCCTCTGTCTTCCTGTTTAATGAGGGTTCCAGCCACATTCCTTTTCACTCTGTGCTGCAGAAGGGCCTTGATGACGGGATCATGGTTCTGGTACACCAGGAGGACATTCTCTGTGTTGATGAGAGCCAGCCCTGGCTTGGTGAATTTTGGAGGTTGATGAGTGTGGCGTAGAAATCCTACGTTTTCACAGAGGCATGTTTCGAGGAGGTTCCTTGCTGAATGTACTGCCGCTCGGCCAAACCATTTGATTGCGAATAAAAGGGACTGCTAGTAATATGTTCAAAGTCCCATGTGCGTGCAAAGTCCTTGCGTTCCCTGGAGACAAACTGCTAGACACTGCCCACCACTGCCCACCGGGCAGCACGGTAGCATTGTGGATAGCACAATCGCTTCACAGCTCCAGGGTCCCTGGTTCGATTCCGGCTTGGGTCACTGTCTGTGCGGAGTCTGCACATCCTCCCCGTGTGTGCGTGGGTTTCCTCCGGGTACTCAGGTTTCCTCCCACAGTCCAAAGATGTGCAGGTTATGTGGATTGGCCATGATAAAATTGCCCTTATTGTCCCTTAGTGTTGGGTAGGGTTACTGGGTTATGGGGATAGGGTGGAGGTGTTGGCCTTGGGTAGGGTGCTCTTTCCAGGAGCCGGTGCAGACTCGATGGGCCGAATGGCCTCCTTCTGCACTGTAAATTCTATGATCTATTATCCTCTGGGGACTTCCATGAGTAGCGAGGTGTCTCTTCAGCTTTCCAGGTACTGTGGTGCTCTTGCATTAACCACATTGACATCAAAGAAAATAGCTTTACAATTAACAGTTAAACATTTCTTAAATTAAAGGGAAAACTTGAACCCACTATCTACACTTGCTGCTATATATATTCCTGCTAGGTCCAAAGATGTGCTGGTTAGGAGGATTGCCATATTGAATTAGCCCTCATAAAGATGTGCAGGTTACAAAAGTTTCCAGGGATAGGGTGGGGAGATTGGGCATGGATGGAGTGCTCTTTCGGAGGGTTGGAGCAGATTCACCTCCTTCTGCACTGTAGGGGAATCTGTGGATTCTTAGCAACACAATACAGTTCAATATCCACTCATAAATAAAGTTAAGAATCAGGGTCACTTGTTGTTTGCTGTGCAGACCTTTTGAGAGAGACCTGTCAGGATCAACCTGAGAATCCTTCTGTTTTGTAAGATATAAATCCTGTGTCAAACACTCCTCAAAACTACAGACAGACCTGGCTCCTCCCATTAATTACATCATCTGAATCCCAATACGATGCCCATGACCGACATAGCTAGGACTAAACACCACTCCATCATAAACAACACTCCAGGAGAGACATAGGGCTGGATTCTTACGCCCCATCCGCCGCAATAACATGCAAGGGCGAGACGCGGACAATGGGGAAGTCCATTGACCTCGGGCAGGATTCTCTGGTTGCCGGGCAGTCGCAGCCGAAGAAACCCACTCTTAATCGGTTCGGACTATATTCATTGGAGTTTAGAAGAGTGAGAAGGGATCTCATAGAAACTTACAAAATGCTAACAGGGTTAGACAAGGTAAGTTCAGAAAGAATGTTCCCGATGGTGGGAGAATACAAAACTAGGGGTCATAATTTAAGGAAATTATAGGCCGGTGAGCCTTATGTCAGTGGCAGGGAAATTGTTGGAAAAGATTCTTAGAGATAGGATTTACTTACATTTGGAAACAAATGGACTTATTAGTGATAGACAGCATGGTTTTGTGAGGTGGAGATCGTGCCTCCCTAATTTGATCGAGTTTTTAGAGGAAGTGACAAAGATGATAGATGAAGGAAAGGCAGTAAATGTTGTTTACATGGACTTCAGTAAAGCCTTTGACAAGGTACCTCAGAGTAGACTGGTACAAAAGGTGAAGTCACATGGGATCAGGTGAGAGCTGGCAAGATGGATAGAGAACTGGCTAGGTCACAGAAGACAGAGGGTAGCAGAAGGAGGGTGCTTTTCTGACTGGAAGGCTGTGAGGAGCGGCGTTCCACAGGGTTCTGAGGCCTTTGTTATTCATAGTGTATAGAAATGACTTGGAAGAAAATGTAGCTGGTCTGATTAGTACGTTCGCAGACGACACAAAGATTGGTGGAGTTGCAGATAGTGAAAAGGATTTTCAGAGGATGCAGCAGGATATAAACTGGTTGGGAGTTTTGGGAGAAATGGCAGATGGAGTTTAATCCGGGAAAGTGTGAGGTAACGCACTTTGGAAGGTCCAATGGATACAGGAATTACACAATAAATCGTAGAACTCTTGCGAATACTGGCAGACAGAGGGATCTGGGCGTGCATGTCCACTGATCACTGAAAGTGGCAACACATGTGGATAAGGTGGTCAAAAAGGCATACGGCATGCTGGCCTTCATCAGTTGGGGCATTGAATATAAAAATTGTCAAGTCATGTTGTAGCTGTACAGGACCTTAGTTAGGCCTCATATGGAATGTTGTGTACAATTCTGGTCGCCACACTACCAAAAGGATGTGGATGCTTTGGAGAGGGTACAGAAGCAGTTTACTAGGATGTTGCCTGGTATGGAGGGCATTAGCAATGAGGAGAGGTTAGATAAATTCGGTCAGTTCTCACTGGAATGACGGAATGAGAAGCGACCTGATAGAGATCTACAAGATTATGAGTGGCATGGACAGAGTGGATAGTCAGATGCTCTTTCCTCGGGTAGGAGAGTCAAGTACTAGGGGACCTAGGTTTAAAGTGCGTGGGGAAAAGTTTAGAACAGATGTGCGAAGCAAATGTTTTGCACAGAGGGTGGTAAATATATGGAACGCGCGCCAATTTTCCCCTCGTAGAACACCACCGATTCAGTCCCGACATCAACACTTAGTCTCTGAAACGGAGAATCCCACCGGGTATGTTTTCAAAAAGCAATTAGGTGTGGCACTTGGGGCTAAAGAGATCAAAGGATAGGGGGAAGATGGGATTAGGCTACTGATTGGATGATCCACCATAGTCATAATGAATGGAAGAACAGGCTTGATGGGTCAAATGGCCTCCTCCTGCTCCTATTTGCTATGTTTCTATGTAAGAGAAGAAGGAACAAATAGGCAAAAAGGACTCATTTTCAGAGGATCAAATATTCAGTTTGCAATAGGTGACACAGTAGCAACAGGGAAAGCTAGCACTGCAGTGGATGTAATGACCGCTTTCGCGTGAGCTCTTTGCCAGATTAAACCCTTCAACGAACTACATATGGATACAACTGTATCCCGTCTCCCGTAAATTGCAAACAGTACTGATCATAGTACAATCATCAGCAAACATCACCACTTCTAACCTTTGGACTTGGAAATTTGCCCTCACCTGGACCCGTCCTCTGCCTTATTCGTTTAAGAGTATGTATATATAGTTTAAACATTCTCTTAAATTAATTAATTCTGCCTGTTTGGCTGGGTGTAAAGGCTCCCATGGCTCCTCTAGTTTGAAGAAGAGCTGGAGAGTTATAAAAGCAAATTACTGCGGATGCTGGAATCTGAAACGAAAAAGAAAATGCTGGAAAATCTCAGCAGGTCTGGCAGCAACTGTAGGGAGAGAAAAGAGCTAACGTCTCGAGTCAGGTGACTCTTTGTCAAAGCTGGAGAGTTATCCCTGATCTCTGGGTCAATATTTATCCCTCAATCAACATTACAAAACAGATTATCTGGTCATTATCATGTTGTCATTTACTGAGTCCAAATTGGCTTCTGTGTTTCCCTCATTGCAACAGTGACTACACTTCACAAAGTACTTCATTGACTGTAAAGCTCTTTGAAATGTATGGCGATCATGGAAAACACAAAATACAAGTTTTTTTCCTCCCTTTCTATGTCTCCACATATTCTGATTTATAATTTCCCTTGATTCTCAAAAGTGATATCAGTAAGGTTATAATAATTTACTGTGTGTAGTCTTCTTCTTCTTCACTCATTGCTAACGAGTATGATTGTCCACCTAAGAAAGTCCGGTCATGGGTTTTGTGGGTTCTAACATTGCTGATGAATCTGATCCAGGAGCCACTTCGCAGGTGTTTCCGGGAGGTGGGTTGATCATTAGACTCTCTAAAGCTCCTTTTCCGGGCCTCCTCTTGTCGTCAAAGAATTGTGTCCCGTCAATCAGGAGGTTCCCCCAAGTAAATCTCTTCTGAGCAAGGGTCATAGAATCATAGAATTTACAGTGCAGAAGGAGGCCGTTCAGCCCATCGAGTCTGCACCAGCTCTTGGAAAGAGCTAAACCACTGCAATTCACATTGCTCAGCCTCTGCTGCCGGCTGCCTGCACAAGCAGCATTTTATCCTCCTGTGGGCCCTGGTCTCTTGGTAGCACAGTGGTTAGCACAGTTGCTTAACAGCTCCAGGGTCCAAGGTTCGATTCCCGGCTTGACACACCGTGTGGAGTCTGCACGTTCTGCCCGTCCCTACGTGGGTTTCCTCCAGGTGCTGCGGTTTCCTCCCACAGCCCAAAGATGTGCAGGTTAGGGGCTGGTTTAGCACAGTGGGCTAAATAACTGGCTTTTAAAGCAGACCAGGGCAGGCCAGCAGCGCGGGTTCAATTCCCGTACCAACCTCCCCGAACAGGCGCCGGAATGTGGCGACTCGGGGCTTTTCACAGTAACTTCATTTGAAGCCTACTTGAATTGGATTGGATTGGATTGGATTTGTTTATTGTCACGTGTACCGAGGTACAGTGAAAAGTATTTTTCTGCAAGCAGCTCAACAGACCATTCAGTACATGGAAGTAAAGGGAATTAAACAAAATTCAAGAAAATACATGAGAATACATAATAGGGCAACACAAGATATACAATGTAACTACATAAGCATTGGCATCGGGTGAAGCATACAGGGTGTAGTGTTAATGAGGTCAGTCAATAAGAGGGTCATTTAGGAATCTGGTGACAGTGCGGAAGAAGCTGTTTTTGAGTCTGTTCCTGCGTGTTCCCAGACTTCTGTATCTCCTGCCCGATGGAAGAAGTTGGAAAAGTGAGTAAGCCGGGTGGGAGGGATCCTTGATTATGCTGCCCCCTTTCCCCCGGCAGCGGGAGGTATAGATGAAGTCCATGGATGGGAGGCAGGTTTGTGTGATGGACTGGGCGGTATTCACGACTCTCTGAAGTTCCTTGCGGTCCTGGGCCGAGCAGTTGCCATACCAGGCTGTGATGCAGCCCGATAGGATGCTTTCTATAGTGCATCTGTAAAAGTTGGTAAGGATTAATGTGGACATGCCGAATTTCCTTAGTTTCCTGAGGAAGTATAGGCGCTGTTGTGCTTTCTTGGTGATAGCATCGATGTGAGTGGACCAGGACAGATTTTTGGTGATGTGCACCCCTAGGAATTTGAAACTGCTAACCATCTCCACCTCGGCCCCGTTGATGCTGACAGGGGTGTGTACAGTACTTTGCTTCCTGAAGTCGAAGACCAGCTCTTTAGTTTTGCTGGTATTGAGGGAGAGATTGTTGTCGTTACACCACACCACTAGGTTCTCTATCTCCCTCCTGTATTCGGACTCGTTGTTATTCGAGATCCGGCCCACTATGGTCGTATCGTCAGCAAACTTGTAGATGGAGTTGGAACCAAGTTTTGTCATGCAGTCGTGTGTGTACAGGGAGTAGAGTAGGGGGCTAAGTACACAGCCTTGCGGGGCACCGGTATTGAGGACTATTGTGGAGGAGGTGTTGGTGTTCATTCTTACTGATTGTGGTCTGTTGGTTAGAAAGTCAAGGATCCAGTTGCAGAGTGGAGAGCCAAGTCCTAGATTTTGGAGCTTTGATATGAGCTTGGCTGGGATTATGGTGTTGAAGGCGGAGCTGTAGTCAATAAATAGGAGTTTGATGTAGGAGTCCTTGTTTTCGAGATGCTCTCGGGATGAGTGTAGGGCCAGGGAAATGGCGTCTGATGTGGACCGGTTGCGACGGTATGCAAATTGAAGTGGGTCAAGGCATTCCGGGAGTATGGAGGTGATGTGCTTCATGATCAATGTGACATTTCATTCATTTCATTTCATTACATTTCATTTTCAGGTTAGGTGGATTGGCTATGCTAAATTGCTCATAGTGTCCAAAAAAAAAGGTTAGGTGGGGTTACGGGGATAAGGTGGAGGTGTGGACTTGGGTAGGATGCTCTTTCCAAGGGCCAGTGTAGACTCGATGGGCTGAATGGCTTCCTTCTGCCCTGTAAATTCTAGGATTCTCCCAGGTATTGATGTTGATGTTGCATTTCTTGAGTTAAGACTTCAGGGTGACTTTGAAGTGCTTCCTTTGCCTCCTTTTGTTCGGAAGCCTTTTTGAGCTGGGTGAAGAAGATTTGTTTTCGAAGTCTGGACTCTGACATCCTAAGCACATGGCCAGTCCTCAGGAAATTGGTTTTGGATGATCAAGGTTTTGACGCTGATTATCTTGGCTCCTTCAAGGATACTGTTGTTATAACGCCTGGCTTACCAGCTAATACGGAGAATCCATCTCAGACAGCGGTGGTGGTACCATTCCAGGGCCTTGAGGTGGCATATGTATGTAATCCAGGTTTCTGAGGCGTATAGAAGAGTTGGGAGGATTGTACATGAGGATCTTGGTATTAGCACGGATGTCACGGTGGTCAAAGACACTCGTCCTTAAATCGCCAAAGGAGACGCTTACGAATTGGATACGATGTTGGATCTCTGCATCAATGTTAGTCTTAGAGGAGAGATGGCTCCCCTGGTATGGGAAATGTCCCCCTGGTATGTAGATGATGTCCACTCCACTGGACAAGGGACGCACGGTAGCACAGTGGTTAGCACAATTGCTTCACAGTTCCAGGGTCCCAGGTTCGATTCCCGGCTTGGGTCACTGTCTGTGCGGAGTCTGCACGTTCTCCTCGTGTGTGCGTGGGTTTCCTCCGGGTGCTCCGGTTTCCACCCACAGTCCAAAGATGGGCAGGGTAGCTGGATTGGCCATGCTAAATTGCCCTTAGTGTCCAAAAATTGCCCTTAGAGTTGAGTGGGGTTACTGGGTTGTGGGGATGGGTGGAGGTGTGGGCTTGGGTAGGGTGCTCTTTCAAAAAAGCCGGTGCAGACTCGATGGGCCGAATGGCCTCCTGTACTGTAAATTCTCCATTGATGGGGAGAGAGACTGGATTTTGCCTGGGAGCGGGTTGATGAAGGTCTTGATACTTCTTGAAATTGAGGCTGAGACTGATTCTGCGAATTACCCAATTCTGCGAATGAGCCAAGGAGATTTTCTTCTGAGAGAATTGAGATGGCAAAGTCATCCACATATGCTCGAGCGATGTCAGTGTCATTTTCTTGGATTTCAATCAGTTGAGTTTGAAAGGTTTTCCGTCATCCCTGTAGATGATGTCCACTCCACTGGACAAGGTGAAGGCTGGTGACAATGTTTTTTTGTTTTTTATCCGTTCATGGGACAAGGGCATCGCAGGCTGTGCCAGCATTTATTGCCCATCCCTAACTGACCTTGAGGGGCTCTTAAGAGTCAAGCACGTTACTCTAGATTCGGAGTCACATGTAGGTCAGACCAAGTAAAGATGGCAGATTTCCTTCCCTAAAGGACATTAGCGAACCAGATGGGTTTTTACAACAATCAACAATGGTTTCATGGTCATCATTAGACTTTTAATTTCAGAATGTTATCAAATTCTAATTTCACCATCTGTAGTGGCGGGATTTGAGCCTGGGTCCCCAGAACATTACTCTGGGTCTCTGGTTTACGATTAATGGAGATGGAGAAAAGGGTTGATGACACATATCCCGCTTAACTCCAGTCTTGACTTTGAGGATGCCTGTCTTGTTTCCGTCGATGAGGACTGTCGTCGAGATGGTGTTGCGAACGAGTCGGAGATTGTTGATTAATTTCTCTGGGCAGCCGGCTTTTGACAGGGTCTTCCATAGCACTTCCCGATTGACTGAGTCAAAAGCCTTGGTCGTATCGATGAAGGCAATGTAGAGTGGTTAATGTTGCTCCTGGCAATTCTCTAGAAGTTGCCGAACAGTAAAAATCATGTCTGCTGTTCCATGTTTTGGTCTTAAGTAGCACTAGGTTTCCAGAAGGATTTCTTCAGAAACTGGGAGAAGGTGGCTAGCAAAGATTCAAGTGATTATTTTCCAGATGAAATGAAATGAAAATGAAAATCGCTTATTGTCACGAGTAGGCTTCAATGAAGTTACTGTGAAAAGCCCCTAGTCGCCACATTCCGGCGCCTGTCTGGGGAGGCTGGTACGGGAATCGAACCGTGCTGCTGGCTTGCTTGGTCTGTTTTAAAAGCCAGCGATTTAGCCCAGTGAGCTAATCCAGCCCCTGATGGAGAGTAGAGAGATTTCTCAGTAGTTCCCGCCATTTGTTTTGTCTCCTTTCTTGACGATAGTGATGATGACAGCATCTTGGAGGATGTCAGGGATTTCTTCTCTCAGATTTTCAGCTACAGCTGATGGAGATGATGGGTGATCCCTTCTCTTCCAACTTTGAATATCTCTGCTGGAACCCCATCCACTCCTGCGGCTTTCCCATTCTTCATATGTTTAATAGCAGATTTGACCTTGTCCATGCTTGGTGGGAATTGAAGGTCATCTTTGATGGGGAGTTGGGGGATGTCCTGAAACATGTCCCCATCCATGACTATATCACAGTTCAGGAGTTCTTTGAAGTGTCCTTTCCATCGAAGGCTGATATTTTCTCAAGAGGGTTCCGTCCTTACTCCGCACCAATTTCAGGTCTAGGGTATTGGGTTGGTTGCCATGGAGGCACCCCGGGTGAAGTGCTTGTCAACGAGGGGCTGCAACCCCTTAGATTTCTCAGTCCACCATTGGTTCTTGATTTTCCTACTTCTTTTTGTACCTCCATGTTGACGAATTGATGAGCCCTCCTCTTTGCCTTTCTAGTTATGCCATTTTGCCAGGCACAGAGAGCTTCCCTCCTCTTGTCAGTGAGGTCTTGGATCGTGTGGTCATTTTCGCGATCCAGCCTTGGTGTTTCTTGGTCTTGTAGCTGATGGTTTCTTCACAGCTTGTGATGATGGCTATCTTCAGCTCTTTCCAGTTTTCCTCCACTCCATTAGAATGGACACTTGGAGATTTTGGAGAAGACATCATTGGAGGTTCACTCTCACACTTGAATCTTGAAGCCTTCAACATTGTTCTTTTTTCTGAGCTGTTTGTTCATCTTACGCTACTTCTGATGGTGTTTGATGGACATAGAGGCATGGATGAACCGGGGGTCTGTCCAACAGTCATCTGCAATGGTCATTGCTTTGGTAATGAAAGCATCCTTTTGGTCTCCGGATCGGACAATAATGAAGCTGATTGTGGATGTCTCCAGGAAGTCTTGAACTTGTCTTTTTGGCGGAACAGTGTTTTTAAAAAAATTTAGAGTGCCCATTCATTTTTCCAATTAAGGGGTAATTTAGCATGGTCAATCCACCTACCCTGCATATCTTTGGGTTGTGGGGGCAAAACCCACACAAACACGAGGAGAATGTGCAAACTCCATGCGGACAGTGACCCAGAGTCGGGATCAAACCTGGGACTTTGGCGCGGTGAGACAGCAGTGCTAACCACTGCATCACCTTGCTGCCCTCATCGGAACAGTGTGCTACTGATGACAAGCTGGTGTTCCACACATTTGGCAAGCAGGAGAACCCTGTTGGAGTTGCAATTCCCAACTCCTTCCTTTCTGATAGTTCCTTTCCATGTTTGCGAGTCCTTTCCAACCCTGGTGTTGAAGTCCCCAAGGAGGATTATCTTATCTTCGTTATGAATGTTGGCAAGTATGATGTCCAGGGTGGAGTTGAAGCCTTCTTTGGTCTCATCATTGGCATCAATCATTGGGTATAGGCACTAACGGCCATTGCCTGCTGGTTCTTGGCAAGTTGTAGATGAAGGGTCATGAGGCGCTTGTTGATGCTGATAGAGAGCTCTAAGAATTGGCTAATGAGTTTGATCTTGATGGCGAAACCAATTCCATTAATCCGGGGTTGATCATCGGGTTTTCCTCTCCAGAAGAAGGTGTAACCGCTGCCAAACTCCCTCAACTGCTCTTCACCAGCTCGTCAGGTCTTTTGCAGGGCAGTGGAGTCAATGTTGAAGTGCCTGAGTTCACAGACAACAAGGGCAGTTCTCCATTCTGGTAAATTGTTTTGCTCATTATCAATGAGGGTCTATACATTCCAGGTTCCAAAATTCAGTTTAACTTTAATTTTCTAACCCCAGCTCGATGAACGTGCTGGATGCGGTTTTCCAGCCATGTTGGGGTGGAACAAGGATTAATACCAATGATGTTCCCAAAGAAGACTTTGGTCAATCAGCTCCCAAGCCATAGAGCTCTGAAGCTTCTTCAGGCAAAGGGATTGGATTTCCAAACCTATCACAAAAGTTTATTCTTTACCATCCTTCCATCTTCAGGCCAAACAGCTATTATGATGCATGGCACCTTGCCCCTAAGGTGAATTATAGTAACTGGTTGGCCATTAAACAACTGATAAGTTTGGTTTGAAGCATGAACACCGAGGAATCTCATTTGTTTATTTTGTTATGGTACCAAACGAGACCCTAATGTATGTTAGGACACTGGATTTTGCAATTTGTATACTTTGAGGAAAGGATACTTCAACACCCCCCCCCCCCCCCCAGAGTAATTACACTGACAAACAGTGATTTTTAAAAATATATATGTGCAAACTTTATTCTTAACACAGGATCAACTCCATTAACATTACAGAAAATAGCTTACAATTAATAGTTAAACAGTTCTTGAAATAAAAGGAAACACTTTAACTTCTAACTTATACCTTCTGTATCTCAAATTAAGCAAATCCCATTACAGGTCAAAAGCAACGGAAGCTGAAAAGGCTGTAAAAAGGCACAGGGAGAAGAAATGTCCAAGTTTGGGAGAAAAACAGCCGTGAAAAAGGGGGTTAGCGGAAATCTGCGGGGAGTGAAAAAGTCAGCGCAGGAACTGTGAGGAAAGCGGAGGCTGGAGCACCAGGGGAGGCCGCATCGCTCACAGCAGAAGAAATGATCAAGGTGATGGCCGTGGAACTTGGAAAAACAGTTCACAAAACATGTGAAAGCGATGAAGAAAGAGATGCGGGCGGTATTGAAAGTGCTGGTGGAGGAGGCAATTGCCCCGGTGAGGGCGGCAGTATCAAGTGCAGCAGCGGAGGTGTGGGAGCAAGGTGAGACACTGAAGGAAGTGGAAGAGGCATTATCGCAGCTCAGTGATCAATTCTGAAGAAAATGTGAAAATGGAGAATAAAAATATTTACAAAAAAAAAAGATGATCTTGGACTCCCACGAAGCGTAAAGGAAGTTGAAGCCGCCATTAAACATGTGAAGAACGAAAAAACCTCAGGAGTGGACAAGATCCCAGCAGAGATTTTCAAACTTGGGGGAGAAGCGAACACCCATCATCTCCATCAGCTGATGCTGAAAATCTGGGACAGAGAGGAAATTCCTGCCGAACTCAGTGATGCAGCCATTGCCATCATCTTTAGCAAAGGAGACAAAGCAGACAGTGGGAACGACCGAGGAATCTCCCGACTCTCCATTGCCGGAGGTTCCTCGCTAGCCACCTTCTCCCAGTCTGTGAGGAAATTCTTCCAGAAATCCAGTTTGGCTTTCGACTATACTGTGGAACAGTGGACATATTTTTCACGGCTCGGTAGATTCAAGAAAAATCCAGGAGGAACCTCAAACACTCTTCAGGGCCTTCATCGGTCTTACCAAGGCTTTTGACTCAGTAAGTTGGGAAGAGCAATGAAAGACCCTGTCAAGGGCCGGATATCATCAACATTCTCCGATTCCAAAGGGAGTGGGGGGAGGGAGGGGGGGGGGGGGTTGAGCAGAGGGTGTCCTTATGTGCTGATGAATTGTTATACAAGTCGGAACTGAGTGTGTCAGTAGGGGGAATATTGTGGGTTACGCCGAGGTCCCAGGTTCGATCCCGGCTCTGGGTCACTGCCGTGTGGAGTTTGCACATTCTCCCCGTGTTTGCGTGGGTTTCGCCCCCACAACCCAAAGATGTGCGGGCTAGGTGGATCGGCCACGCTAAATCGCCTCTTAATTGGAAAAAATAAATTGGGTACTTTAAATTAAATTTTTTAAAAATAGGGGCAATATTGGAGTTACTTTGGATGTTTGGGTCTTTCCTGGGGTACAAATTAAATCTGGACAAGAGTGAGTATTTTGTAGTGTCTTGGCCGGGAATGGGGGGGGGGGAGGCTGCCGTTCCGTGGGGCAGGAACTAATTTTAGATACCTGGGGGTGCAGGTTGCTCGGGATTGTTGGGGGCTCCGTAGGTACAACATTTCTAGTTTGGTGGGGAGGGTGAAAGCTGATCTGGCAAGGTGGGAAGGTCTTGGTCTGTCACTGGCGGGTTGGGTACAGGCGGTTAAAATGAACCTGTTGCCGTGATTTCTGTTTATTTTCCAATGCCTGCTGATTTTCCTGCCAAAGGCATTTTTTAGAGGGATTGAAGGAATGATTACCTTGTTCATATGGGGAGGGAAGGTGGCCAGAGTTAGAAAGGTGCTGCTACAGAGGGGAAGGCAGGCAGGAGGTTTGGGTCTCCCGAGCCTGATGTATTATTACTGGGCGGCGAATGTGGAGAAGGTGCGGAGCTGGGTCAGTGGGGTTGATTCCCAGTGGGTCAGAATGGAGGAGAGTTTATGTAGGGGATCGGGATTGAAGGTGCTAGCAACAGCGCCGCTCCCAATGGCCCCAGGGAAATACTCAGGGAGTCTGGTCATAATAGCCTCATTGTGAATTTTGAGGCAGTTTCGCCAACACTTCGGGTTGGGGGTAAGGTCAAGGGAAATGCTGATTCGGGGGAACCACAGATTTGAGCCAGGGAAGTGGGATGGAAGTTTTCAGAGATGGGAGGAGAAGGGGATTAAGACACTAAAGTATTTGTTTCTTGGGGGTCGGTTTGCAGGATTGAAAGCTGGGAGCGAAGTATGGGCTGGAGCAGGGGGAAATGTATAGATACATGCAGGTTTAAAATTTTGCCAGGAAAGAGATACAGAGCTTTCCGGCGGAGCTGGCCTCCACATTGCTAGAGGAGGTGCTGACGACAAGGGGACTGGAGAAGGAGATAGTTTCGGCGGTTTACGGGGCTATTTTGGAAGAGGAGAAGGCACCGCTGGAAGGGATCAAAGCAAAGTTGGAGGAAGAGTTGCGAGAGAGTATGGAGGAGGGGTTATGGTGTGAGGTGCACTGGAGAGTGAACGCCTCCACTGCGTGCATGTGATTGGGGCTGATACAGCTGAAGGTGCTATATAGAGCACACCTCACAAGGGCGAGGAAGAGCCGGCTCTTTGAGGGGGTAGAAGATGTGTGTGAACATTGCGGGGGAGGGGGAGGTTGCACAAATCACATTCATATGTTTTGGTCCTGTCCAAAGCTGGAGGATTACTGGAAGGAGGTTTTTAGGGTAATCTCTAAAGTGGTGCACGTGAAACTGGACCCGGGCCCTCGGGAGGACATATTCGGGGTGTTGGACCAGGCAGGGTTGGAAACGGGTGCGGATGCAGATGTTGTAGCCTTCGCCTCGCTGATCGCCCAAAGGCGAATCCTGTTGGGATGGAGATCACGCTCTCCACCCTGTGCCCTGGCGTGGCGGGGGGACCTGCTGGAATTCTTAACTGTTGAGGAGGTTAAGTTTGAACTGAGGGAAAGGATGGAGAGGTTCTACAATTCATGGGCATTATTCATTATGCACTTTCAAGAATTGGACAACATCGAACATTAGGGGGGGGGGGTGTGGGAGGGGTGGGAGGACTGTATGTGTTAATGGTGACTATGGTGTTTCCTGATTCCTTTTTGTCATTTGTTTATGTGAACACGTGAGCTGTTGTTTGGGGGTTTGGTGGGAGGATGGGATTGTTGTTGTTGATATCGGGATTGACATTGGATTCATTACTGCTTAGTGTTTATTGTTGGTGGGTGTAAATTTGGGAGAAAATGTCAAAAAGGAGGAGAATAAAAATATTTTAAAAAAACATTCTCCGACTCCTCCGCGACAAGATGTCGACGACAATCCTCACCGACAGAAATAAGACAGAAACCTTCAAAGTTAAGACTGGAGTCAAGCAGGGATACGTCACCTCCCCCACCCTCCATCTTCATCGCCGCCATCCTTCACCTTCCCAGTGGAGTGCGCATCGTCTGGATGGACGGAACACTTTTCAACTGGTTGAAATCCAAGATGAAAACGACGCTGCCATCGCTTGTGGAGATTCAGTATGTGAATGACATCACCATCTCCAGTCTCTCAGAAGAGATTCTCCAAGCCATGCTTGACATCTTTGCGGAAGCATACCAAAGAATAGGTCTCAGCCTCAACCTCATGAAGACTCAGTCCTTTACTAACTCGCCCAGGGCAAGATCCAGTCTCTCCCTCCATGAAGATCAATAGAGAAACACACTGAAATGTAGCACATTTCCCATTCCTGAGGAGCCAACTCTCCTCTAAGGCTAAAGTCGAAGCAGAGATCCAACATTGTATCCAACCCGCGTGCGCCTCCTTTGGACGCCTAAGAATGAGAGTCTTTGACAACCGCAATGTCCATGTTGACACCAAGATTCTCATGTACAAGGAGATGATCCTCCCAACTCTTCTATACAGCTCAGAAACTTGGAGTACATACAGATGCCACCTCAAGGCCCTGGAGAGGTACCGTCAATGCTACCTGAGACTGATTTTCCGCATCAGTACGAACAACAGTGATCATGAAGGAGTCAAGAGCACCAGCATCGAGGCCGTAATCATCCAAAACCAACTGTGCTGGGCCGGCCTTGTGCTTATGATGTCAGAGTCCCGACTTCCAAGGCAAATCCTCTTCACCCTACTCAAGGAAGGCTTCTTACATAGAATTTACAGTGCAGAAGGAGGCCATTCGGCCCATCGAGTCTGCACCGGCTCTTGGAAAGAGCACCCTAACCCTACCAAGGTCAACACCTCCATCCTATCCCCATAACTCAGTAACCCCACCCAACACTAAGGGCAATTTTGGACACACTAAGGGCAATTTATCATGGCCAATCCACCTAACCTGCACATCTTTGGACTGTGGGAGGAAACCGGAGCACCCGGAGGAAATCCACGCACACACGGGGAGGATGTGCAGACTCCGCACAGACAGTGACCCAGAGCCGGAATCAAACCTGGGACCTCGGCGCCGTGAGGCAGCAATGCTAACCACTGTGCCACCTTGCTGCCCTTACATCATTGATGTCAACGCCTGGGAGACCCTTGCTCAGAAGAGACATTCTTGGAGGAATCGCCTGATTAAAAGGACACAATTCTTCAAGGGCACCCAATGGCAAGAGGAGAAGGAGTCTGAGTAAGGAATACCAATGATCTAGAATGCAGGAACCGATCCCACCTCAAGCAAGCATCTGCCAGTGTGCAGTTGAGGATGCAGATTTAGGATTGGGCTCATTTGCAATGTAAGAATCCATGACCAGTAACACAGAGTTTTTTAGGTGGACAGTCATACTCGTTAGCAAGTAATCGCCGAAGAGGAAGACTTTTATAAAAATAAATTTAGACTACCCAATTAATTTTTTCCAATTAAGGGGCAATTTAGTGTCTTCAATCTACCTACCTTGCACATCTTTGTGTAGTGTTGGCGAAATCCACGCAAACACGGGGAGAATGTGCAAACTCCACACGGACAGTGACCCAAAGCCGGGATCGAACCTGGGACCTCGGTGCCATGGGGGCTTTTCACAGTAACTTAATTGAAGCCTGCTTGTGACAATAAGCAATTTTAGGGGCTGGTTTAGCTCACTGGGCTAAATCGCTGGCTTTTAAAGCAGACCAAGCAGGCCAGCAGCACGGTTCGATCCCCGTACCAGCCTCCCCGGGCAGGCGCCGGAATGTGGCGACTAGGTGCTTTTCACAGTAACTTCATTGAAGCCTACTCGTGACAATAAGCGATTTTCTTTTTTTTTTCATTTCATGAGACAGCAGTGCTCCAGAAGAAGAAGGCTTGATAATATATACCTCAACTAAAACAAGATTGACTCAATATTAAAGAAAAGAAACACCTGCAAAAAACAACTCACAAGAAGTTCACTCGCTTTGAGAAAAATACAAAGATTTCAGAAGATTTATTTCAGCAACTTATAACATCTTTGGGGCAATATTTCTCCCCTCATTACAACAATAACTTCACTTCAGGAAATACTTAGCTGCAAAGTGCCATGGGATCTCCTGAGATCATGAAAGATCCTTTCACTTCCCCGAAATAAACATACGCGAAGGAGGCGTCTCAGGAATCAATAACACAGTGAATCTTTATTACAAAAAACTTGCATTTGAGCATCATGGTGGCGCAGTGTTTAGCACTGCTGCCTCATGGCGATGATGCCCCGAGTTTGATCCCAGCCCTGGGTCACCATCTGTGTGGAGTTTGCACATTTTCCCCATGTCCGCGTGGGTCTCACCCCCACAACGAAAAAGATGTGCAGGATAGGTGAACTGGCCACCCTAAATTGCCCCTCAATTGGAAAAAAAGAATTTGAGATTCTAAATTTGTACAAAAAAAGACTTGCATTTATATAGGGCTTTTCATAGCCACTGGATCACTCAAAGTGCTTGACAAGCAATTCTAGTTTTGAAGTGTAGTCACTGTTGCAGCATAAGAGCAGCTAATTTGCTCACAACAAACCTCCACAACCAACAATATATTAATGACCAGGGAATCTGTTTTTGCAAAAGAGCAGGTGAACTAGGAGCAGGAGGACAGTTCAGCCCCTCGAGCCTGCTCCACCATTCAATATAATCATGGCTGATCTCATCTCATTTTGTAATCTGACTGATTAGGCTAGGATTCCAGGGATAATGCCCTGGCTCTTCGTAAATATAGAGGGATCTTTTGCATCCATGTGAAGGCAGCTGGGCCTCAGTTTAATGCCCCACCTGAAAACAGTCTGCTTGATCAGCATCAACCACCTTAAACATTCACTCCCTCCATCACTGGCACGCAGTGCACCATCTACAAGAGATACTTTGCGACTCATCAAGGCTCATTCAACAGCACCAGACAAACCTGCAACCTCTACCACCTTGAAAAAAAGGGCAGTAGATACATGGCAACACCACCACCTGGAGGTGCCCCCCATACACCATCCTGACTTGGAAATATATCGACGTTCCATCACTATTGCTGAACCAAATTCTTGGAACTCTCTGTCCTAGTTGAACCGTGGGAGTATCCGCATCAGATGGACTGCAGTGATTCAAGAGGGGATTCAAGCCTCACCTCCACCTTCTCAAGGGCAATTAAGAATGGGCAATAAATGCTGGCCTTGCCTCTGATGCCGACACCCCATGAAATTATATAGAAAAATACAGCTTTGTACCTTTTATTTTGCACTCAAGTGCTGGAGTCTCTCTCTCTCTCTCTCCCCCCCTCCCCCCCCCCATGTCCATTATCCTTATTTTTGGTAAAAAGAAATGCTAAAACAAAACCCCAATCTTTTTTAATGTCCCATGATTTTTCTCCAGGATTGTACACAACAGGGATTGATTTTCAATTCCTGGTGATTCCTGGTCAATCCTGGAGGATTGACAATGTTAGCTCCTGTCTTGTTTTTCAAATGATCCGATTGGTTGATACTATCAATCCTCCATGCCATTGGTAAAAGTTGCTCACCCTTGTAAAATAATGAATCATAGAATTTACAAAGCAGAAGGACCCCCCCCTTAGAATTTACAATGCAGAAGGACGGACACCCCCCCCCCCCCCCCCCCCCCCCCCCCCCACATTGTGGTGGTTGCACATTCAGCAATCTCCTCCCTAAATGTCTTTACTGATTCATCTCTGTCCCCCTCTTTTGGGCCACTTAATCAGAAACAACACACTTACTTGTCAAAGCTTTTAATCACATCTAACATTCTCTTCTTTAACTTAATCGGCATCATATTTGCCCATTGCGCCTCTGTGGCTTGAGCCATTTATTTGATGCAAGCCATGACCAGATAACATAGGAACATAGAAAATAGAAGCAGAAGGAGGCCATTCGGCCCTTTGTGCCTACTCCACTGTTCATTATAATCATGGCTGATCAAGTTCAATACCCCAATCCTGCCTTACCCCCCAAATCCCTTGATCCCTTTAGCCTCAAGAACTATTACGGCATAAAGCCTGATTTCAAGAATTGGGGTGAATTGGAACTCGTCCTTGCTCCCTTATGGTTTTTTTCTAGGATTATCCAAACATGAAGGATCATGGAATCCCTACAGTGCAGAAGAAGGCCTTTTGGCCCATCGAGTCTGCACCGACCCTCCAAAAGAGCACCCTACCTAGGCCCACTCCACTGCCTAATCTTTTCTCTTTGGGTGGCATGGTAGCATAGTGGGTAGCACTGTTGCTTCACAGCGGCAGGGTCCCAGGTTTGATTCCTGGCTTGGGTCACTGTGTGGAATCTGCATGTTCTCCCTGTGCCTCCGGGTGCTCCGGTTTCCTCCCACAAGTCCCGAAAGACGTGCTGTTAGGTGAATTGGGCATTCTGAATTCTCTCTATGTGTACCTGAACAGACGCTGGAATGTGGCGACTAGGGGCTTTTCACAGTCACCTCATTGCAGTGTTAATGTAAGCCTACTTGTGACAATAAAGATTGTTATTATATTATTATCCCGTAACCCCTAAGGGGGCAATTTAGCCTGACCAATCCATAAAGCCAGCACATCTTTGAATCTTCAAGTTTAGGCTGCTGAATCAATTAGGATGCCTTCCTAAGTGACAAATTGAATGCTCAATTGGTAGGTTCAGTGGGCAGTGCAAAGCAACACAGGCGAAACAAAAACAACAACCTTGAGTTTATTTTTCATGTGCTTTCGTCTGAGGGTCTGTCTGCTGGAGGCTCTGGGTTTCGAGTTGCGCGTTTCCGTGCGTTCTGGCTGCGCGCGGCCGCCGTCGCCGAGCTGTTTGTCTGCGGGCGGCGCGCGCTCGGTGGCCGGAGAAAGATCCGGATATTGAGGTAACCGGGAAAAGCGTTCTAAACTGGGGAAAACCCTGCGGGGAAAAAACTGCGAAGACCAGGCGTGACACCGCGGAAAACCAGGACAATCCCTGGGAGAAAAAATGGAACGATCCTGGGGAAAACCGGGAATAACCCGGCCGGGGGGGAGGGGAATTGTTTAAAAAGCTGGGAATAGACTAGGGAAAACTAGGAATAACCCCGAGGGAAATGGGGAATAGACTGGGGTGAAAAACGGGAGTAACTGGAGAAAGCTGGGAATAGAGGAGATGGGGGGAGGGAATATTGGGGAGACTTGAAAAACCCCAGGGGGCCGGGAATACCAATGGAGCAGGACTGGGAATAACAGGAATATCGGACAGAGGAAAACCAGGAATGAACCCGAGAAAGGTGAAGTTCGGGGGTTGCTCGAGGAGTGAGGGGGATCCAAAGAGGGGAAGCAGGAACAATGGGAAATGGGACTGAAGGGGAGGAGAGGCATAGGATTTGATGGCTTTGGTCATGGGGGCTGGTCAGGAGGTTCAGAGAGAGAGAGGGGCAATTGGGGCAGGGAAGGTGATTCAGGAGAGGGAAGTGTGGTCAGGAGAAAAAAGGGAATAATTAGGGTGGGGGCTGGGTGAGTGATCGGGGGATGGGATGTGGGGGTACGGTGTGTGTGTCAGGCGAGTGGCTGTGCAATGGGACGAGTTTGAGCGATCCCTTCGTAAACCTGGAGAAGATGTGGGGAAAGCTGGGGGCCGTAAATATCAGACACTAATAAATCCATAGGAAATTCGAGTGCACCCTCTTTATCTACAGTGGCTAGAATTGGAGTACACTGCCATCAATTGAGAGGAGTGATGTAGATTATTTAAAGGGAAAATCTTTCCTATGTGTCAGACTGACTGATCTGGGAGTGGGATTTAAACACACAACCTTCTGGCTCTGGTGCGAATGTGGACACATTATGTGGTTAAAATGTTAACCAAGTGGGTGGTAATATGGTTAGAAAAAAATAGGGATTTGTATTAGTGTGAGAGGAATGAAGGCCTTGAAGGTTGTTATAAGCTGAAACATAACAGCCATAACTTTTGCAAAATTAATTAATTGCTTAAACTGTTGGTTTGCAGTGTGTTGCGATGTTGTGGATTGCGTTTTAAAATCCGTTTAGTCGTTCTATTTACAATGCTAAAATTTATGAAGAGGACACTGCAAACGTTTTTGTCTCTCTCTGTGAACATATGAGGGCTGAGCTTGGAGGTAGGGAGAGTATAAACAGACTTAAAAAAATTAATTCACAGGCTTTTACCTAGCCTGCCTGGTAGTGGCTACATTGTGGTGATGGCCTCTGCCAGATTTCTGGGAAGTCTGGTGTGTGGGAAGCCTGCTAATCAGCTCTTGTGTCTACAGTGCAAATAGTTCCAAAAAAATGGTTATTACTATGCTCGAAAGATCTCAACCATTATGTAACAGCTTGTCCCGGACAGTAGGGTAGTACAAGTGGCTAGCATTGTGGCTTCACAGGGCCAGGTCCCAGGTTCGCGGAGTCTGCACGTTCTCCCTGTGTCTGCATGGGTTTCCTCCAGGTGCTCTGCTTTCCTCCCACAGTCCAAAGATGTGCAGGTTAGGTGGATTGGCCATGATAAATTGCCCTTAAGTGACCAAAAAAGGTTAGGAGGGTGGGTTACGGGGATAGGGTGGAAGTGAGGCTTAAGTGGGCCGGTGCAGATTCGATGGGCCGAATGGCCTCCTGCACTGTATGTTCCATAACAGTTGTGAAATTTGATCTTTTGTGGGAAAAGTAACAAGTCTTACAACACCAGGTAAAGTCCAAAAGTTTTTTTTGAATTGTTTGTGATTCCAAAGAAACCTGTTGGACTTTAATCTGGTGTTGTAAGACTTCTTATTGTGCCCACCCCAATCCAACTACGCCATCTCCACATTTGTGGGAAAAGCCGAAGAGTGAAAATTTTCTTCCGAACAGCAAATTAAAGATCCGGTCAAACTTTAGATATATTTTGACCTTGTCCAGAGAATCTTTTCCACTGCCGATGTCTAGCTGGTTGCAGACTGCAGACTATGATTCTCTTTCTGCTGGTTGCACTCCATAAAATGACTTGGATATCTGGCAAAATTTGGTAGTGGGGGTTGGGTTCCAGTGCTTGTTACAGCAATCCAGAGTGTAAGTGCTCAGGACTGGACCTGTGAGGTCGTCTGTCCTATCATAGCAGGTGTAGATTGGGAAGCAAATTGCCCATCGGCCACCAGCTAGTTGCTTAAAGTAAAAGCATCAAAAGAACAACAGCTTGCTCAGTCAGTATGTCTTGTAACTGCCTACGGCCATACTAGTCTGAATGCGCCCGATCTCATCTGATCATGGAAACTAAGCAGAGTGAGGCCTAGTTAGTATTTGGATGGAAGACAACCTGGGAATACCTGGTAATCATTCATTCTGACTATCACGGGTGTTTTCTCAGGTATTCTTGGTAAATTCTGGACATGCTATCACTTGGGAGTTTTAGATAAACCGTGTCTTTAGGTGCTGCTTTAATTGAGATTCAGTGGGAATTTGATCTTATTGTTGCCCTACTACAGATCTTTGGAGGGCCATCGCTGGTCACATTCTTATCCTAGAGTGGCACGGTAGCACAGTGGTTAGCACTACTTCACAACACCAGGGTCCCAAGTTCGATTCCTGGCTTGGGTCGCTGTCTGTGCAGATAGTGCAAATTCTCCCCGTGTCTGTGTGGGTGCTCCGTTTCCTTCCACAAGTCCCGAAAGACATGCCGATAGGTAGTTTGGACGTTCTGAATTCTCCCTCGTTGTACCCGAACAGGCACCAGAGTGTAGCGACTAGGGGATTTTCACAATAACTTCATTGTAGTGTTAATGTAAGCCTACTTGTGACAATAATAAAGAAGATTATGTCTCCTACCTTGTAACCGATTCTCTACCCACATTAATAGGTTGTCTCCAATTCTCTGTCCTGTCATGGTTGTTTTCCAACTCTGGGAACACCGTAAATGCCTTCTAGAAATCCATTTAAGCAAAATCCATAAACAGTCCCTCTGGTACGTTCCAACGCACTTTCTAGCCACTTCTGAAGTGCAGTCATTGTAGGAAGTGTGCCATCCAATCTACAAACCATTCCTACAAACAGCAATATGATAATGACCATATCCTATTTATTAGGATGTTGGTTGAGGGACAAATATTGGTCAGGACGCCAAGGAGAATCCCCCAACTCCCTTGAATAATGCCATGAGATTCTTCCACATGAGCAATCAGACAGGGCTTCTTCAGTTTAACATTTGATTTGAGAGGAGGAACCTCTTCAGTACCGTACTGGCATGTAAACCTAACTAAAACTGAGCCACAGCTGGCGTATGTGTGCTTTTCATTCTAGCTAGTCTCCTGTGAAGTGTGGTTTTTTAGCATCTGGTATATATCTGTTTAATATTGCTGGTTGTCCTGTTTAGTTGAGCCCAATTACTGTGACTGCATTTGTCAACTAAAGATAGGAAACTGGAGAAGAGACAGACAGTAAATAATTGTTGTATTGTTTATAGCACTCAAATGTACTTTTTATTGCAAAACACAATGATACCTGGAAGTCAACAATTATCTCCGACTGATTTTGTGTCAGCATGTTTTTACAGTTGACTTAGTTCTTTACATATTGCATTGTGATCAGCCTTCAGGCTGGTAGAATAGACAGAAACTGCATGTTTATTCATTCCATTTTTTGGTTAATCGTGGCAGAATAGTTTCGTAGACATTTACAACCCAGAAGGAGGCCATTTGGCCTATTGTGTCCATGCCAGTCAACAAAGATCTGACTGCACTAATCCTATTTTCCGGTGCTTGGCCCGTAGCCCTGGAGCTTACAGCAGCACAAGTGAAGATCTAAATATTACTTAAATGTTACAAGAATTTCTAAATCAATCACCATTTCTTGCAATAAGTTCAAGACTCCTACCACATTCTGAGTGAAAACGTTTCTCTTCCCCATTACCCTTAGTTATCCATCTGAAATCAATGCCTCCTGGCTATTGACCAGTCTACTAATGGAAAAAGTGCTTCAATATTATGCTCCTCATAATATCCACCTCTATCAGGTCTCCTCTCAATCTTCGATGCTTTGAGGAAAACAGCCCCAGTCTATCCCATAAGCCTTCTTAACCACCTTATCTACCTGCTTTACCACCTTTAGGGATCGGTAGATATGCCGCACTCCAAGGCCCCTCTGATCTTCACTACTTTCCAGGGTTCAACCATTCATCGTGTAATCCTTTGCCTTTTTAACATAAATATTTTTATTCTCTTCTTCTGGTTTAGCACAGGGATAAAGAGCTGGCTTTTAAAGCAGACCAAGGCAGGCCAGCAGCATGGTTCAATTCCTGTTCCAGCCTCCCCGAACAGGCGCTGGAATGTGGCGACTAGGGGCTTTCCACAGTAACTTCATAGAAGCCTACTTGTGACAAGTGATTTTCATTTCATTTACTTTCATATTTTCGTCCAAATTTACACCCACCAACAACCAAGCAACAGTAACAAATACAATGTCAATCCCTTGGGCAACAATTCCTCCCTCTCACCAACTCCCAAACAACCCTCAACATCAAAGAAAAGGATTGAGGAATCCACCATCCACCCATACATAGTCACCAACAACATACACAGTCCAAACCACCTCCCCTCCCCCATGTTTGATGTCATCAATTCTTGAAAGTGCATAATAAACAAAGTCCATGAATTGTAGAATCCTTCCACCCTTCCCCTCAACTCAAACTTCACCTTCTCAAGAGTTTAAAAACTCCCAACAGATCTCCCCACCATGCCAGGGCACAGGGTGGAGAAACTGACCTTCACCCCAACGGGATCCACCTTCGGGTGATCAGCGAGGTGAAGGCTAAACCATCTGCCTCCGCACCCGCTCCCAACATCGACCGATCCGATAACCCGAATACGGCCTCCAGAGGATCCGTCTCAAGCCTCGCATGTACCACCTTCGAAATTACTCTGAATGTCTCCCTCCAATACTCCTCCAGCTTTGGACAGGACCAAAACATATGAATGTGGTTTGCGGGCCCCCCCCTACACCTTCAAAGAGTCTGCACATCCTTGACTTTGTGAGGTGCGCCCTATACACCACCTTCAGCTGTATCAGCCCCAACCTCGTGTACAAAGTTGATGTATTTACTCTCCGGAGCACCTCGCACCACAACCCCTCCTCCATGCTCTCCCCCCAACTCTTCCTCCACTTTGCCTTAATCCCCTTCAGCGGTGCCTTCTTCCAGAATCGCCCATAAACCGCTGACACCAGCCCCCCTCCATTCCCCCTGCCGTCAGCAACTTCTCCAACAGTGTGGAGTTCGGCACCACCGGAAAGCTCTGTCTTTCCTTCTTTGCAAAATCTCGGACCTGCATATACCTAAACATTTCCCCCTGCCCCAACCCATATTTAACCCCCATCTATAATCCTTTGACTTGTTAGCCCTCTGGGTTGAATTCTTTGTTCCACTTCTCTGCCCACCTGACCAGTCCATTGATATCTTTCTACAGCTATCATCCTCACTATTTACCACCCTACCAATTGTTGTGACGTCCACAAATTACTTGACCATACATTTAGTCCAAATCATTAATGCACAGCACAAATAGCAAGGACCCCAACACTGAGCCCTGAGAAACCCTGCTGGAAACAGACTTCCAGTCTCAGAAACTTCCCTCTGCTTCCTGTCTCAGCCAATTTTGGAACCAATGTGCCACTTTGCCTTGGACCCTATAGGCCCTTACTTTCTTGAGTCCGCCATGAAGGATCTTATCAATTCCAGTCCACAGACCTCAGAGGCCCAACATATGTAAATTAACCAATAATTTGTATATAGTTTCTAAGACTGTTGACCCTTGACTGCTCCAATAACTTACAGGCAGCAGATTTGTAAGTGACACACAAAAAACTTTTAAAATTTGTAACATCAGTAAAGATAAGACGTGCACTGATTATCATAGAGTATCGGCCAGCTTATTATTATTCTTCCCCCCCCCCCTTCCCCCACACACACTTTAATTTTACCATCCCACCCTCTACTCAAACACACTCAAGGGAAAGAGTAAAATGACAGGGACTATAATGGAAGAAAGAGGCAACAACTATCTTCTGTTGCTGATATTGAAATCGTTGTAGTCTGATATCTTCCCAGGACGCGGAGTGCTGGAACCACCAGCTTGGATCTTCTGGCTAGAACATTCAGGCGGACTCTCAGGCTGTGGGATCCCCTCGAGGGAGTCACTTTAACTTGTTAACATGGGCCTTTACACGGAAGATGCACTTAAGTCTGTTCAATTCTTATTTGTTTCCCACTCCAGCAGACTGTCCAACAGCTTGTCCCAGATAAACAGAGTATCAGAGAAGCAGGTTCCATAAGACCTTTGAGTGATCTGGTAACCTTACAGGGAGAGTTCCCTCCAGCTCTGTCTATGGGCATTAAACACTCACCGGCTGGATAGATAGAAAAACACTGACTGCTCCGTTTACCTGGAGTGAGCCCCAGCCGAGATATTAGAGAGAGTTCCACCCTTTTCTGGGAGAGAGACGTTTTAAAATAACTCTGTTCAGCTCTGGAGTTCAAACTGAAAATAAAATCCAAAACGGGGTCCACCTTTCTTTGCATAACATTCTGGAACGGTCAACACTAATCAACATTGAGGGGTGGGTAAGGCTCAGGAATTTAAAGTAACTGGTTGACTGCCCGCCAAGTCCATCAAAATGTGTCATCACTGGACCAAACCAAACAACCCATCTCACTGGGGGAACGGTTGGTTTCCCAAGGCCAGACCAAATAGCACATCTGCTGGAGGTGTCCAGGTTTTTCTTTTACATTTAAGGTGTAATTCAACTGAAAGGCTTAAGTCCCAGCAACTGTCTAGGCACAAAAACCAAAAGGGAATGCACATGGGAAACCACGTTTAACAGGAGGATCCTTACAATTAATAAACCCCTTTGGGTTTTCCTTTATTCTAACCCGCAACGCTTTTTAATGCACACTCTTAGCTTTCCTAATTTCTTTTAAATTTCCCCATTGCACTTTTTATACTCCTCTAGGTACTCTCCCGTATTGAGCTCTAGGTGTCTGCCAAAAGTGTCATTTTTTCCTTCACCCAGACCTCTCTGTCCCTTGAACAAAGAACAAAGAAAAGTACAGCACAGGAACAGGCCCTTTGGCCCTCCAAGCCCGTGCCGATCATGATGCCTGTCTAAACTAAAATCTTCTACACTTCCTGGGTCCGTATCCCTCTCTTCCCATCCTATTCATGTATTTGTCAAGATGCCCCTTTAAATGGCATTATCGTCCCTGCTTCCACCTCCACCTCCGGCAGCGAGTTCCAGGCACCCACTACCCTCTGTGTAAAAAAACTTGCCTTGTACATCTCCTCTAAACCTTGCCCCTCGCACCTTAAACCTATGCCCCCTAGGAATTGACCCCTCTACCCTGAGGAAAAGCCTCTGACTATCCACTCTGTCTATGCCCCTCATAATTTTGTACACCTTTATCAGGTCGCCCCTCAACCTCCGTTGTTCCAGTGAGAACAAACCGAGTTTATTCCACCGCTCCTCATAGCTAATGCCCTCCATTCCAGGCAACATCCTCGTAAATCTCTTCTGCACCCTCTCTAAAGCCTCCACATCCTTCTGGTAGTGTGGCGACCAGAATTGAACACTATACTCCCAAGTGTGGCCTAACTAAGGTTCTATACAGCTGCAACACGACTTGCCAATTCTTATACTCAATGCCCCAGCCAATGAAGGCAAGAATGCCGTATGCCTTCTTGACTACCTTCTCCACCTGTGTTGCCCCTTTCAGTGACCTGTGGACCTGTACACCTAGATCTCTCTGACTTTCTATACTCTTTAGGGTTCTACCATTCACTGTATATTTCCTACCTACATTAGACCTTCCAAAATGCATTACCTCACATTTGTCCAGATTAAACTCCATCTGCCATCTCTCTGCCCAAGTCTCCAAACAATCTAAATCCTGCTGTATCCTCTGACAGTCCTCATTGCTATCCGCAATTCCACCTACCTTTGTGTCGTCTGCAAACTTACTAATCAGACCAGTTACACTTTCTTCCAAATCATTTATATATACTACGAACAGCAAAGGTCCCAGCACTGATCCCTGCGGAACACCACTAGTCACAGCACTCCACTTAGAAAAGCACCCTTCGATTGCTGCTCTCTGCCTTCTATGACCTAGCCAGTTCTGTATCCACCTTGCCAGCTCACCCCTGATCCTGTGTGACTTCACCTTTTGTACCAGTCTACCATGAGCGACCTTGTCAAAGGCCTTACTGAAGTCCATATAGACAACATCCACTGCCCTACCTGCATCAATCATCTTTGTGATCTTTTCAAAAAACTCTTATCAAGTTAGTGAGACACAACCTCCCCTTCACAAAACCATGCTGCCTCTCACTAATATGTCCATTTGCTTCCAAGAATTCTCTCCAGTGATTTCCCTACCACTGATATAAGGCTCACCAGCCTGTAGTTCCCTGGATTATCCTTGCTACCCTTCTTAAACAAAGGAACAACATTGGCTATTCTCCAGTCCTCCAGGACATCACCTGAAGACAATGAGGATCCAAAGATTTCTGTCAAGGCCTCAGCAATTTTCTCTCTAGCCTCCTTCAGTATTCTGGGGTAGATCCCATCCGGCCCTAGGGACTTATCTACCTTTGTATTTTTCAAGACACCCAACACCTCGTCTTTTTGGATCTCAATGTGACCCAGGCTATCTGCACACCCTTCTCCAGACTCAACATCCACCAATTCTTTCTATTTGGTGAATACTGATGCAAAGTATTCATTTAGTACCGTGCCCATTTCCTTGGCTCCACACACCGATTCCCTTGCCTATCCTATGTAGGCCAACCCTTTCCCTGGCTACCCTCTCGTTTTTTATGTACGTGTAAAAAGCCTTGGGATTTTCCTTAACCCTATTTGCCAATGACTTTTCGTGCCATCTTCTGGCCCTCCTGACTCCTTGCTTAAGTTCCTTACCAGTTTCCTTGTATTCCGCACAGACGTTGTTTGTTCCCAGCCTTCTAGCCCTGACAGATGCCTCCTTTTTCTTTTTGACGAGGCCTACAATATCTCTCGTTATCCAAGGTTCCCGAAATTTGCCATATTTATCCTTCTTCCTCACAGGAACATGCCGGTCCTGAATTCCTTTCAACTGACATTTGAAAGCCTCCCACATGTCAGATGTTGATTTACCCTCAAACATCCTCCCCCAATCTAGGTTATTCAGTTCCCGCCTAATATTGTTATAATTAGCCTTCCGCCAATTTAACACATTCACCCTAGGACCACTCTTATCCTTGTCCATCAGCTCTTTAAAACTTATTGAATTATGGTCACTGTTCCCGAAATGCTCCCCTACTGAAACTTTGACCACCTGGCCTGGCTCGTTCCCCAATACCAGGTCCAGTACAGCCCCTTCCCCAGTTGGACTGTCTACATATTGTTTTAAGAAGCCCTCCTGGATGCTACGTACAAACTTCCCCGTCCAGGCCCCTAGCACTATGTGAGTCCCAGTCAACATTGGGGAAGTTGAAGTCTCCCATCACAACAACCCTGTTGTTTTTACTCATTTCCAAAATCTGTCTACCTAGCTGCTCCTCTATCTCCCGCTGGCTGTTGGGAGGCCTGTAGTAAACCCCCAACATTGTGACTGCACCCTTCTTATTCCTGATCTCTACCCATATAGCCTTGCTGCCCTCTGAGGTGTCCTCCCGTAGTACAGCTGTGATATTCTCCCTAACCAGTAGCGCAACTCCGCCACCCCTTTTACATACCCCTCTATCCCGCCTGAAACATCTAAATCCTGGAATGTTTAGCTGCCAATCCTGTCCTTCCCTCAACCAGGTCTCGTAATGGCAACAACATCATAGTTCCAAGTACTAATCCAAGCTCTAAGTTCATCTGGCTTACCCGTAATACTTCTTGCATTAAAACATATGCACTTCAGGCCACCAGACCCGCTGTTTTCAGCAACATCTCCCTGTCTGCTCTTCCTCAGAGCCATACTGGCCCTATTCCCTAGTTCTCCCTCAATGCTTTCACCTTCTGACCTATTGCTCCAGTACCCACCCCCTGCCATACTAGTTTAAACCCTCCCGTGTGACATTAGCAAACCTCGCGCCAGGATATTTATGCCACTCCAGTTTAGATGCAACCCGTCCTTATACAGGTCACACCTGCTCCGGAAGAGCTCCCAGTGGTCCAGATAACGGAAACCCTCCCTTCTACACCAGCTGTTTAGCCATGTGTTTAGCTGCTCTATCTTCCTATTTCTAGCCTCACTGGCATGTGGCAAAGGGAGTAATTCCGAGATTACAACCCTAGAGGTCCTGTCTTTTAACTTTCTGCCTAGCTCCCTGAACTCCTGCTGCAGGACCTCATGCCCCTTCCTGCCTATGTCGTTAGTACCAATATGTACAACGACCTCTGCCTTTTTGCCTTCCCCCATCAGGATGCCCGCCACCCGTTTGGAGACATCCTGGACCCTGGCACCAGGGAGGCAACATACCATCCTGGAGTCTCTTTCACGTCCACAGAAGCGCCTATCTGTGCCCCTGACTATAGAGTCCCCTATGACTATTGCTCTTCTGCGCTTTGACCTTCCCCGCTGAACATCAGAGCCAGGCGTGGTGCCACTGCTCTGGCTACTGCTGTTTCCCCTGATAGGCTATCCCTCCCGACATTATATAAAGGGGTATACCTGTTCGAGAGAGGGACAACCACAGGGGATTCCTGCACTGACTGTCTGCCCCTTCTGGTGGTCACCCATTTCTCTGCCTGCACCTTGGGTGTGACCACATTTATATAACTGCTTTCTATGATGCTTTCCGCCAACTGCATGCTCCTAAGTGCATCCAATTGCTGCTGCAACCGAACCATACGAACCATAAGGAGCTCTAGTTGGCTGCACTTTCTGCAGATGAAGCCATCCGGGACGCTGGAAGCCTCCCGGACCTACCACATCTCATAGTCAGAGCACTGCACCCCTCTAATTGTCATTGCGTCAATTAATTAGTAAATTAAATTTAAAAAAAATTTATTTAAAAAAGTTATTGTTAACTATATGTTTTCTAGCACTAGATTTCTACTATAAATATGAAAGCTAAATACAATACTCTCTGATCTCTGGCTTAGACACCCCTCTAAATTATAATTAAGTAATTATGTTTAATTAGTTTAACAATGCTTAATTTTTAAATTTAGTGTAGATTCCCAACCAGCCAACCAGGTCACAGCTTTACTGTGATGTCACTTCAGTTTCCTCCCCCCAACACACAATTTGAAAAGGTAATAAAAATAAAATTAAATAGAAATCACTTACCTTCCCAGGTTCTCAGATGCTCTCTGGTTTTCTCCCTGCAGATTAAAAGTTACAGGCCAGAAGAAAGAGAGAGAACAAAACAGTAGGAAAAAAGCACCTTCTCCCACTGCACCAAATTATCTCACTGCACCAAATTACCAAGTTCCAAATTCCCACCCTGGATGTGTCCCACTCAGACTGTGTGTCCTTCACTTAGGCAAAACTTCCAGGGGTATTTGGTCTTGGTCCTTGGAATGGCTTAAATTGATTTGCAAGAGACTGAGATTGCAGAGTCTGACTATCTCTACAAAGTAATGTTGCTGTTTACCTGACATCCTACATTTTATTGCAAACTATTAGATACAACGTTAATGTAAGTAAGGTCGTCATAGTCTCAGATAGGCTGCCTTTGAGGGGGAGAGCTGAATGGCGGTGATTTAACCTGAGGATCACCACACCTCGGGTGAGGGGTTAGGTTGAGAAGGCGGGGCCTTCATGAATAACCTCAGTCGATATGGGAATTGAACCCACGCTGTTGGCCATGCATCACCAACCAGCTGTCCAGCCAACTGAGCTAAACCGGCCTATTGCTTATCACAGCATGTGAAGTAGACGTCATATGTAAGGGAGTTATGTGAGTCCAATTCATGGCTAATTAACACAGTCCCTCTTGTTCTGGTGAAGTACTTGAGTTTGGTGGGAAGAGAACATCTGGAGTTGCACTAGCCTATAATATAATTGTCTTTGGGCAACTTAGGCTACTATTACTCAATTGCTGTCCTGAGACTAGGTAAAAGACATGTTCTTTGGAACAAGCAGACTGAAATTGTTTTCTCAGTCCCCAATCTTTTATTACGCCAATGCATCTACTATCTGAAATAGTTCCGACACAGAACCAGGACATTCAGGTCAACTGTTGTATGCCAATGTTTATGCTCCACATGAGCCTCCTCCCACCATCCCTCTTAATCTAACTCCAGCAATATATCCTTCTGTACCTTTCTCCCTTGAATTCATCTATGCTACTTGCTTCAACTACTCCCTGTGGTAGAAAGTTCCATAGTCTCGTTACTCTGGGTAAATAAGTTTCTCCTGGATTCTCTGTTGGATTCATTAGTGGCTGCCTTACATTTATTTATTTAAAAATAAATATTTTTATTGGCATTTTCAAAATTATATACATAGCTGTTCGTTTTCATTTATTGTACAGAATAGTACTATACAATAAATAGTTCAGCCTACAATTCTCCCTATCCCCACCCCCTCCAGCTCCTCTCTCCTTGAGCCCCCTCTTTCCCCCTTTTTCACTGCTGCTGCACATTTTTTCTTGCTGGGTTTTGCTACCTCACCTTGCCGGGTGTGGTTGGCCGGGTGTGGTTGGCCAGGCCTCCTTGGCGCCGTTTGCATCTATCCTCCACCTCCGGTAAGAACCTCCTCATTCGGGTTCTGGTCAAGTGGGTGCTATGTACCTCTTATAGCTGCAATAGGTTGAGCCTCATGCATGTGGAGATAGAGTTGACCCTGTGCAGCTGCCTTACATTTATGGCCTTCTGCTTTGGTCTCACCTGCGAATTGGAACAGCTTCTCTATCTCTATTAAAATCTTACATAATCTTAACATTTCTGTCAGATTTCCCCTTGTCTTTTTCTCAAGAGACCCAGCCTGTCCAGTCCTTTCCCGATAGGTATAACCTCCGTTCTGAGGTTGTTCTGGTGCAGTACTTTTCAATTTTTTTTTCCCGGGACCTACTTTTGCTAGCCATCTGACTTTCGTGACCCACGATGGCTGCCCTTTGCGACACATGCCACGTTTGCTTACCTTTAATGTGAAAGGGAAGCCTGCCATGTCCTCACGATCTTCCTCCAGTCAGGTTCACAGGAGGAACAATGCTCACATCAAGTGCAGAGTTCAGCCAGTTCCTTTGTGCGCCTTCAGTGAGAACGGAAAATCCAACTTCTCTCATGTACGTACATAAAGGGTGCTTGACGTCAAGTGTACATGCAGGGCATGTGACCAGCTCACTGCTGCCGCTTGTGATTGGAAGATGCTCAGCCTCATTTAAAAGCTGGTAGCAGCTGCCATTCTCAATTTAAATGCCAGTAAAGTCATTGGGTGCTACTCCTGCCATCAGAAATGCCATATCCAATCGCTCCGCGACCTCCCAACACCCGGCACTTTGGAAGATCCTGTTCTAGTGGTCTAATTGAGCACTTTTCCAGTGCTCCAATGTTTTTCTCATAGTACAGAGATCAGATCTATTCACAGTGCTGCAATGTGGTCTCGCTAAGGTTTTATACAAATTTACCCTAAATTAATTTCAGAAGATAAATTGTCAATGATCTCCTCCACCTCTATCTTAAATGTCTTTTCTTCTGATGTAATGTACCATGCACTTTGCCTGGTAAATACCAAGGGAAAGTAATTATTCGCGTTGCGTGTGAGTTGATCTTGTGTACCCATTATACGAAGGAGCCCTGTATTCGTCCTGTTGGGGACCCAAGAATTTTGCTCTGATTGTTTATGTCTTGGATGCTCTACTGTTTTTATATTCCTTAATCTAATTTCATAATTCTGTTTTTCTAATTTTATTCACTTAATTCCTATCCTCCCCTTTTATCATCCTCTCCTTTGTCCATGTCTAGACTGCATGCCTTTTAGTTTAGTTTCAGTTTTACTCTCCTGTCTTTATCTACTTTGTAATTTTAGTCTAATTTGTTGTTCTTGGTATTTGTCTCGGACATACTTTTAAAAATGTTTTTAATATAAATTTAGAGTACCCAATTATTTTTATTTTCCAATTAAGGGGCAATTTAGCGTGGCCAATCCACCTAACCAGGATATCTTTGTATTGTGGGGGTGAAACCCACGCAGACATGAGTCTCGGACATACTTGATTGTTTTAAATGTTTACTATTGCGGACCTATTACTTTGCCAATTAATTTTCCCTATTTATATTTCCTAGTTCCATTCTCATCAACGTTTTTGAGATTATAACTTTGCACTTATCCCAGAGCAGCACAGCATAATTTTTTAGAAATTTATTGTTTCATGGGACATGGGTGTAGCTGACAATGCCAGCATTTGTTAACCACCCCTAATTGCCCTTGAGCTGAATGGTTTGCTGGGCTATTTCAGAGGGCAGTTAAGAGTCAACCACATTGCTGTCACGCATAGGCCAGTCCAGGTAAGGATGGCAGATTTCCTTGCCTAAAGGGCAACCAGATTGGTTTATATGATCTTTCAATTCCAGAATTGTTAAATTTTAATTCTATGCCGCGGTGGGATTTGAACCCATGCTTTCAAACCATTAGCCTGGGTCCTGGTATTGCTAGTCCAGTGGGATGACCCACTACACCACTGTTTGCCGATGATGATTGTTATACACAGCTTTGCTTTCCCCCCTCAAAATTGGCTTCCACATTTGAATCAAGCATATAAACATTTTATTTTGGGCTGTGTTCAGTATCGTGCATGTTCCTGGTTTCAAAGGTTCTCCTGTTCCTCCTACAGAAAGATATAGAATTCTGCCTGTAACCTGATCTAAATGGTCTTTTGGTGCTCCTGCAAGATTATTTGTATTGGTCATCACTCCAAATTTCTCTAATTGTGACCAGTAAAGAGATGGTCAACTCTGATCTAATGTGCTAATGAAATACTGTACACAGAAATTCCTGGTTTCATAATGATAAAGGATTCAAATAACAGAATTTTTACAGTGCAAAAGGTGGCCATTCAATCTGTCATGTCTGCGCTGACCCTCTGAATGAGCAATACACTTTAATTCTTTGAGTAACCTAGCACATTCTTACTTTTCAGATAACAAACCAATTCCCTCTTTTGAATCTGCCTTCACCACACTCCAGCAATGATTTCCAAGATCTTAACCACTTGATTAAGTGTGAAAAAGATTCTCCTCATGTCTCCATTGCCTCTTTTGCCAATTACCTTAACCCAGCACCCCCTCGTTCTCGATTCTTCAGCCTTTGGCAAGAGTTTAGCACCATCTACTCTATTCAGAACCTATCTACTCTCACTATGTGTTTCAGAGCCAATTAAGTCATTTTTTGAAGTGTCGTCCCTGTTCTAATAGAGGAAACTTGCTGGTCAATTGGCACATAGGTGATTGGCACTGCCGCAGTGCCCGATCATACGTTGCTAGTCAGCAAGCGAAGCTGAATATAACCTTCCTGCTTGAACAACAACAGTCCTGTCCACTGCTTAGGACTGCAGGCATCTTCGAGCAACAGTGCCAGCTAGCTCAAACTGAATGTCGCCATAGTCCCTGAGGACTGCAGGCTGCTGTCCCCCTCTGAGAGAGAGCTGACTGGTGGTGATTTAACCTGAGGGTCACCGCTCCTCTGTCGAGGGGCAAGGATAACTCCAGCCGGTATGAGAATTGAAGCCTAGCTATTGCCATTGCTCCGCATCATAAACCCCCTCCATGCAAGTCACCCTGCAGGATAATGACTCCAAACAGAGGATGGTCTATATACAGGGCAAGTGCACTATCAACAGTGTTCACCATTTCTTCTAAAGTGAACTAAATACAAGTGTTTTTTGTTGCAAACTGTACATCCAATAATAACGGCAGACACTGCCAGTTATTGACAGTTAAACACAGTAAAAACTCTCTCTGCACTGCTGTATCAAGCATTCCATTTTAAATTTGGCCTGGGCTAAAAGTCCGGTGAAAATTTTTGCGTCCAAATGCCTTCAGAGAAAACAACTCTGACGCCAGAATGTATGGTAGCCCATCTGTTGATCCTGTGATTACTGCAAGTATACTTCAAAAATGTGTCTGGCTGGAAAATGCATTAGGGCATTCGTTTGTTGCATGAATAAAATGTTCCATACTCCTAGTTGATCAACCTGAACTAACTGTTTTATGGATGGAAAAGCACATTACTACTTGCAAGTTGGCGAATCTGACTTGTTTCACAACCTGTTAAAACTGGAAGCTGCCTTGGGATTTTTTTTGATAATTTGTGATTAGAATTTGCCAGCTGTGCTTTGATTTGGGCATGTGTAATTTTTTTTCTTTATCAAAGGGAAATAAAATGTTTGTTTATTCAACCTAAGCAAAGTGCAATTTGGTTAATAGCCGCATAACCACTGTCTCTCTGAATATTGACTTCCAAATTACCAAAGCTCGTGCTCTGTGAGAAGTTCTTTATTTCTGTACTACTGGTATTTTTGTGTTATCCATCTTTCTTTTTCCCACCTTCAAGTTATTTTCACTGTTTCCCTCTAACCTCGAGTGACCATATGCAAACTGCAGCCTGACTTGCGCCAAAGCTACTGTCATTAGCCATCTGGTGAGAGTTTCTTTCTCGATTTTTTTTCCTATTGAGCACATACTGAAACTAGAAACTTGACTTGCGACGGGAGTTGTGTGTGCAAACAAGGTCATGGCAACATGCAGCATGTTAGAACACTCAGGACATAAAGAGAGGTTGGTACCAGTATAAAATCTTTTCCCTTTAATTGACCCTTAAAACCAAAGCTATGTTTCTTAAAGTTAATGGCCTTAAATTTTATTTCTTTAAAAAATATTTTTATTCTCCATTTTCACATTTTTCCCAAAAATGTACACCCCACCAGCAAACAGTAAACGGCAACGGATACAATGTCAATCCCCTTATTAACAAACACAATCCCACCCTCCCACCAACCCCCAAACAACGGATTGCAAGACAATATAAGCATCAAATAAAACAAAACCTTCCAAGAAGAATACAATGTCAATCCCCTTATTAACAAACACAATCCCACCCTCCCACCAACCCCCAAACAACGGATTGCAAGATAATATAAGCATCAAATAAAACGTCCTCCCCGTGTGTGCGTGGGTTTCCTCCGGGTGCTCCGGTTTCCTCCCACAGTCCAAAGATGTGCGGGTTAGGTGGATTTGCCATGCTAAATTGCCCATAGTGTCCTAATAAGTAAGGTTAAGGGGGGTGTTGTTGGGTTACGGGTATGGGGTGGATACGTGGGTTTGAGTAGGGTGATCATTGCTCGGCACAACATCGAGGGCCGAAGGGCCTGTTCTGTGCTGTACTGTTCTTTAAAAAAAAGGAATCAGGAATCACCTACGGTCACCATTGACATGTATAGTCCAACCCCCTCCTAATATTCAACGCCATCCAATCCCCGAAAGTGTACTGTGAATGACACCGATGAATTGGAGACCGCCTCCCCCCACCCACAGATTCCTCCCCTCCATTTACTCTTGTAAACTCCTCCCCCAGCCTCTGTTCCTTCCCCCAACTTTTGACCCCGGCTAGACTCATCGAAACCTGTTCTACCAGGATCCAATGGCCGCAGCCC